>NC_140585.1:474631539-475831539 GCF_964204655.1 Triturus cristatus | reverse complement strand
ATTATTGCCTTACTTCACAGTAGCTCTATAACTGAGCTACTGCTGAACATGGTGCCCGTACATGTTAGCTCAATCAGGCATTGAGTAGGCCTGGGTGGAATTATTGATTTCGCTTGCAGAATTGGAGGAATTTGGTGACTCCACTTTACTCTTAATGCAGAGTTCTGGCTAAATTTCACCAATCACCAACTGGGAGAATGTTTTCCCATCAGAGCAACACAATGACACCAGGATTGCTGCAAAGCTCCTTCAAGAGAGCTGTCGCTGTCTGAGGGCTGCGACTCGAGTAGATTTTCTGCTTGAGCAGCAGCAAAATTGACTCGAATGGCAGTGAGCTCTAGCTCACTGCGGGTTGCCATTCCTGCTGATTTATTAGCGCATAACAAGCTACCGGCGTTAAACCTCATCACGAGCAGCTCAGCATGCATTTTTTCCACCCTCTGGTGGAACTCCACAGAATCTCGTAGGGTTTTTTGAACTACGTTGGATTCCGCAGAGTGATATTCCCCAAGTTCCTCTCACCCCTAATATTGAGCGAAGAGTCGTGCAGCGGGAGGTATGGAGAGTGCGGCTTGACAACAGATAATTATAGTTAAAATATATTGAAAGGTGTAAGTGATCATTTGGCAAGCTGGATTGTATAGCAGAACTATAGCGTCAAGGGTAAATGAATGAATTAATGAATCAAATGTCTTGTAAAGCAAAACAAATGCCAGGAGGAGTTATGGTGCTGGGCGAAACAAAGATGAAGCAGCGATCAAGATCTTAAATTTAGGTGACTCTAGTGTCGTTGATTGAAAAGCCATGTTTTAAGCTGTTTTCTAAAAACGAGAAGTGATAGTGCTGTTTTCAGTTCAAACAGAAGACGGTTCTTTTGTAAGGTAGTGGATCTGAAAAAGCTTTTTCCACTCCATGAGGCACATTTAAAAGCTGCAACCTCTATAAATCCTGCTGAACAAGAGTGGAGGGTTATGCCATGGATATTCCATTTATGTTTTTCTTTTTAAAATAAGATGGAGCCTTTGCGTACAGGGTCTTATTGGCTAAGCAAATTGCCTTGAAGATGGTGCGATGACTAACTGGGAGCCAGTGAAATTGCCTAATGGCCGATTTGGCGTATTGAGATTTTGGGATCTTAATTAGAAACCGAGCAGCGGTATTCTGAAGGGTTTGTAATTTCTTTAGTGGCCCTTTGGCATATTTACCTACAGGCCATTATAATACTTCAATTGGGGTTAACACTAAAGCAATTACTACAGTTAAGGTAAGAAGGTTTCAATTTTCTTGATGACTCTAAGTAAATAGAAGGAGGTGGAGGTAACCTTGTTGACTTGATCTTTGTATTTTAGATCCCTGTCCATCAGGATCCCTACATTTTTTACTTTCTTGGTTGGTGTCAGGAGAGAACCTAGCTCAGAAGCCACAAATTAAGAGACTAGATGGACATTTTATTGCCGAAAAGAATGACCTCTGTTCTTGTAGAATTTAATTTTAGAGAATTACAGTCCATCCACGTGGTAACCGCATTCATGCAGTTTCTGAATATGCCACTGGAGTGGCTATCTTTTTTTGCAAGGGAGACTATAATTTGTGTGTCATCTTCCTATGATGCCAACGACAAACCAAAAGACTTGATCAAGGTGGCTAGTGGCATAAAGATTGAACAAAGTGGAGGATACAGATGATCTTTGAGGGATCCCACAAGGTATAAAATAAGGTTCTGAGTTCAATTCGCCCAGTGACACAACTTGTCGATGTCCACAGAGAAAGGATTTTAATAGGGCCAGTGCCATATCATCAGTCCCAAGATACCCCATACGGTCAGCCAATATCTCATGGTTGACCACATTAAAGGCTGCTGACAAGTCCAACAGGATGAGGACCACACTACCACCTCTCTCCAGGGTTCGCTTTGATTTCCTCCCTGGTTGTGATCAGAGCCGTTTCAGTACTATGACTTTGCCTAACGCCAAACTGAGTCTCGTCTAAGAGATGATTAATCTCTATAAAGGAAGAGAGTTGTAGATTCATTATTTTTTCTACCAGTTTGGTAATGAGAGGGAAGGGGAAAGAGAATTTGAGGTAGGAATGGTTTTGTATTTCAACAACTGAGCAGAATGTTGGGAGAGAGCCCTAAGTGTTTGGCAGAACACCATAATTGTCTAAGTTATGAAATAGTGTGAATGTGGGGGTAGGGCGGCAATGAAAATTTGGAGCCAAGACTTAATGGCCGCAAGGTTTTGTAGGTGGCGATAGTTTGTATAGGCCCCAAGGACAATATCCCTATCCAGTTGCTTCATGAAATCAGCCTAGATGATTGGAAGGGGCTGACCTGCACACAGCATACAATTACACATGAGCTAGCTTTGTAGCAAGGGTTGGGGGGGGGGGGCGTACATTTTCTCTTGTAGTTCTGAGAAAATTAACAGAAACTGGATTCTCGGTTCCGAATGTTTTGTAGAACCTCAAGTGAACAGCATCTCCAGTCTATAATTGTGTGGGCCTATTATTCAATAAATGTTTGTGCAAATTCACACCCGTGTTTGCCAACTACTGGAAGATTCTACTGACTGTTTCTTCCACATAAGCATTTTGATATCTTAATTTTGTTTGAAAGAAAACAATTTAAAAAGTTGTTTTTATATTTGTCAGCCAGATCCCGTCTTGGCTTGCTTTGTCCCTTCCATCGACTTATATTTCATCATTCCAACCAGTTTCAAATTTCATTTGTCGGACCTTTCATTATAACAAATAAGGTTTTGCCAACATATTTGGAAAACCAACATTGAATACGCACCTTGATGTATTTGTAGCCTTTTACTAAACGCACTGAGCTGTGATGATTTCAGTAATTCCTCAAGTGGTATATCTTTTTCAGAAGCTCGACTTTGTAGTCGTCAATCATGATTTAAGTGGGTGGCATTTATCAGATTTCTATTCCACCTGAAGAAATTTAAACAGCATGAAACAGCTGACACCACATCATTTGTCACAGTATCTTGCCCTAAATGTTCTTCCCAGAATGGACGTTTGTACAGTAGTTCATCAATTTACAGTAATTGCTACTTTTGAAACAGCATTATCTCCAATTAGTTTCGCTCAGATAGTATTAGAAGTGAGAAACCCAGTGATTTATGGCTAAAAAGTGCAAGGCTAAGTCAGGAATCCAGTATTTTTTTTAATCTGACACTTTCTTTGACTCTTGAAACACTGAGCAGGATATTGTGACACATGTTTAATTCTGCCCCAGTTTTTATTTGCAAGGAAGTATCTGTATTTCAGAACTTGAACTTATCATTTACATGGAACACAAAGGGTGGAGGAAACTTACAAATAGAAAAGTAAAACGGTTGCATCTTTCTCACTTTTTGCCTGAGCATCAAGGATAGTGGAAACAAAGCACTAAACCCCATCACTATTGCCCCTCTCTGCGACTAACCACTTAACTGTAAACTTGTTACCCTGCATCACATCCTTATGCCACTTAATCGTCACAATACTCCTCTGATTGAGGTATCATCCCTCTAAAAACATGTTCAGGTCATACTCTATTTCACCGCCCTATCTGCATTACATCTAGGGTATATTCTCAAGAACGAGTGATAATCATCGCAAAATCAGCTTAACGCAACTTTCAACATCGCAGTCCATCGCAGAAAAATAACGCGGTTTTAACATGGAATTCTCAACACGGTGCGATATTCCCACGATAACGCGTCAAATGACTGCGTTAAAATCAACGCGGCACCGCAAAAATGCAAAACACGAATGCAACAAAAGCGCCGATGTCCCAAACCGCGATACAAAAATCAGCGGTAAGCAGCGTCATGCCGGAAAATGCACCATAAAAGCGGAGTAAAATAACGGTGATATGACAATGTACGAGAACAACCCAACATCCGTGACGTAGAACAAATGACCATTGTCCTGCATCAATAGGCATCTCCTCACAAACAGTCACAATATACATTGACATGCAGTCTGCATGTAAACTGCGACAATGCTGAAACACACATGGAACACACTGTGAAGCTGTATCCCCCTTTCACATTGCAGAGGGACAATCAACACCTCCTGTACACGGACGTGTCATGTCCATGATCAATCAATTATGAAAGCATGGACGAATGTAGGGGCAGTGACTCCCCCTTACGTACATGTTCTTAACTACCCCTGTCCCAATATTTCGACAGAGACAGCTGTAAATATCAATTTTTGTCAGACAGGAGAGGAAATGTAATAAGTAAAAATTGTATATACCCCAACTGTTAGCATAACTCCAAATCGTCCAACATAGGTGTAAAACATGACCATTAATTGAATTGCTGTTGTCAGTGTTAAAATTCCACACAGTATTTTATGTATCCACACCATTGAAATGATTATGTAAATGCAGTTGTATTCTGTCCCATAAACCATGTCTTAATGAAATGACCAGAAAGATAAAAGCACCAATAAATATATAAAATGTATATATATATCTACTTAAAAAAACAAAGGTTTAAGTAATGCTATAGTTAGGTTAAATGTTCATTAAAACCTTCATGTTTTAAACGCTAAACAACACAGAAATTCACCAGTTGTACTTATCTCAAGTAACTATAACTCGAGCTTCAACCACTGAATGCAGCCAACCCCAAGATGTGACAGGGTTGGCTACAGGACCTATGGCTAGCCCACTGAATGGCAGGCAACCTCATGCAGCTAAACCCAAGCCGCTGACAGCTTTCGGCATCGTGGCATAGGGTTAACCTTTGAGCCTCAGGGACCCCATCCCCTCGGGGCCTCATATGCCCTGGGGACCCCATTCCCCAGGGCCAAACCCAATAAAAGGGGGAGGGGGGCCACATGATCCCCTCCCCAAGCTTTATTAGGCACCAGGGGCCCATCCCCGAGGCAAAATACAATTAAACAGGGGAGAGGGCCTGCACGGTCCCCCTCCATGACCATTTTTATAAGCCCCGGGGACCCCTCCCCCGGGCCAAAATGTAAATAAAATGGAAGAGGGACCATGTGGCCCCACTCCCTGAGCCTTTCTAGGTCCTGGGGCCCCATCCCCAGGGCCATACCTTACTTTGAAGGTGAGGGGGCCATGCAGCCTCCCTCCCTGAGCCTTATTAGGCCCTGGGGACCCCATCCACCAGTGCCAAAATGTAAAAAAAGGGAGGGTGCCACATGGCCACCCTCCCTGAGCATTTATAGGCCCCAGAAACCCCATTACCGGGGCCCCATTTCCAGGGCCGTACTATATTTTAAAGGGGACCTTATTTTAAAAGTGAGGAGGGCCACATGGCCCCCCTCTCCTGAGTCTTATTAGGCCCCGGAGAACCTATTCCCCCGGGGCTGAGTAAATATTAAAGTGAGGGTTTCACAGCCTTCCATACCTGAGCGTAATTAGGGCCCAGGGGCCCTATCCGCCCGGGGTGAAATGTAAATAAAAAGGATGCAACCTTATTTAAAGGGGAGGGGGCCAAGCAGCCCACTCGCAAGCCTATTTAGGCCCCACCTATTATCATTTTATGATGGGTGGGTGCCTAGGTCCCTGGGGCCCCCAACCTGTTGGGGGCCCCAGGGTGTCCCAGGCCCCTGCGGCCCCAGCCAGCTCCCCACCCAGAGGGAGCAGCTGCTATTTGTATGCTCTCTCCAGGCGGGAGCAATATGTTTTGAAACAGAACACAAGTCAACCCCCAGCCAGTGGGAGCATTTTTAAATCTGATCCCACCATCACTATTTCAACAGTTTAACCACCCGCCTCCTTGGCAGTATGCTGCTCTATTTAGATGTTGGTGGGTTTATGGATGAAAGACCATCCGAGTGCCGCCAACTCCACTAGGATTTCCCTCCTGCGTTGATAGCGCAATAGGCAAAAGCGGCTGTCGGAGGGAGTCCAGCCAGGATTACTACCAGCCTAATCAGGATATGCCTTTCCATCGGGACAACTGTGGCGGGGATACCTCCATACACGAGTTGGAGGAATCGAAGAAAATGAGGTAAATGCTTACCCTTTTTTGTGTTTCCCACTTCTGTTGTCGTCTTTAACCCCACTGTCCAGGTCTGACCTTTGCTGCGACAATTTGACCATGCAGCAAATCAACTTCATTGTCGCCGGAATCAAAGGTACGTTTTTCATATTGTCTTACTATGAATTGTGTGTTCACATTTCCTTTAGCATCGTGTATTTTTACATCGCCCTTACATGCAATTGTATTCTTATGTATAAAGCATTAGTGTTCATTTGACAACTTATCATTGTCAAATGAACACACACCTTTGTTGACATGGTGTTTTTTTTGGTGTTGTTGTTGTGGCAGTTTTGGGTGTTGTGCTTGTGTTGAATGTGGGATTACATTCAATAGTGTGCATATTGTATGTGTGCAATGCTATATGTCCAAAAAGTAGGAATGTCACTGTACCTACAGATATTGTTAGACCACACACAACCTATATGTGTATTGCCACATTCTAAAAGTGGCACTTAACACTCCATTAGGAAACTGCAGGTATACCAATACCAGAACAATGGAGAAATATAAATCGGCTTGGCGCAAAACTTCCAGCTTGACGACGATGGACTACTTTTAGCCAGCAATGGAGTCTGCAGCGTTGACGCAGATGCGCCACTTTTGTGGCAGGAATCAGTCCCCCCTCACCAGCCTCACATTCTGTCGAGGCGGATGGCAGCTCAGCCAGCACACATCTAAATATGGTGGGTGGGACTCCATCAGCTCGACGGAGTAATTGAAACAGCCACCACGGAGGGACGATGGGAGTCCCGCCAAGATCAAAATCATGTACTTAGTGTTTGCTCCTGTTTGCAGGGAGATTCAACAATGCTCCCGCCAGACAGGAACAAACATGTTTTCCTGCCAGTGCTGGTACGATTGAGTGGTAATTTGTTCAGTCAATCCATTTTCTAGAAAAGTGGGGGACAAAACACACAAACATTTTGCAACACAATCTCTGGAAAAAACTGGACTCTAGTTGTACATGTCGCTCAAATAACCAGTACATACAATTTGGTTTGGCTTTCTACTAGTTCTGTTAAACTGGACTGACATCTTCAAAGATATATTTACCTTCTCCATTCCCTTTATTTCTCATTGCTACTCTTTTCGTAGGCATTTATAGTTCAGGTAATAAGAATGAACAATGACTTTGAAGAGCCAAGATTGTGAACAGAAAACATACACTGTCATAATGACAGCAGAGCCATCACCCAAGTGACAGCAGTGTAAAACACTAAAAAATCAGCACTCTGAAATAGCTATAAGGGGGATAGGCAACCCTTTATAAAACTTTTAATGAAAGAAAATCCCTGCATGCAAAAACATGACCACAATCATCAAATAACACTCAAAGCGTCATGGACTTCAAATACCCCAGATGTGATGGGTTGTGGAATGGACATTAAAAAATACTTTAACTTTGATGACATCATAGAATATTATGTCACATGACCTTTAAAGCTATAATAAGTGCACAATTAATATAATAGCACATCAGTGACTTAGACAAATACATGTCTATTTTATGTATCATCTGTATTTTCATAGGTCAATAGCTTGAATAGGAACAATGCTATTAAATAAGAGCATTTTCTATGATTAAAACATTTGGATTTATCACCACTTGGAAGGTGCTGCTGCTCTTGCTAAGGATAAAGGTATTGCTCAGAGAGATAATCTTTATGTATTCACCATTATGAAAAATCATAAGTTGTACATGTCACTTTTTTCCTTTATTCAAAAGAATCTTCATTGCTCATCTGAATTTAGTGTATAAAACTACCTCACAGTTTGAGAAGCAGAAAATAACTATTGCTCATCAGAAGACTGTTTAACTCATGCTTTTGGGGCCACGTTTGCCACATCTGAGGCCAGGGGTCCCAACAGCATTCAATTGTGGATATCTAGGCACCTTTAGCACCACCACCAAAGATCCGGAACTAGAGGGGCACCACTGGAAGGGTTATGACTCACTCAGGCTAAGTCCAGGTGCAGTTCCAGATAATTGGAGCCTTTTCTGTCCTTGAGGCTCTCATCAGGAGGTCAGTCAACTAGTCACTATTGTAGTCCAGGGTTCAGCAGTAGAACAGAGCTCAAAGAGCAGGGCAGGCCTCTGAGAGTTCAAGGCAGATTTCAAACAGCAAAGCAGTCCTTCCAAGCACAGCAAAGCAGTCTTATGAAGTACACAGCAGACCACAGCTGAAGGCAGTCCTCTGAGATTCCTTCCTCAAGTCCAGAAAGTGAACTTAAAAGTCGGCCTGAGGGTCCAATTAATATATCTGGCGCCTCCTTTAAGGTAGGAGAAATATCTAGAGAATTCCCTTTGAAGTACTTGAAGTATCCTGCTACCTCTGCCCTAGTTCCAACCAGGCTGCATGAACAATGCAGGGGTGACAAGTCTTTTATATGAAGGCAAAGCACAGCCTATTCAGTTGCAGGCAGGGCTGTGCCCAGGTTCGTCCGCCCCGTCCTGCCAGCTGATGGCCAATCCAGGAAAAAATATTCTCTCTATATATTTTTTTAATTACCCTTTATCTGGTTCTGGGAATGTCCTTTCTTTACTTGCCGAGGCTCCAAGAGGTCTAGGGTGACAAAAGGGTAGTGTCAGGTTCCTTTGAGCGTGCTGGAGACAAGCCCTTTGAAATGTAAGTGGGGCAGGGATTAGCTCTACCCCCAACATCCTGGCAGGGTGGCCTATTCTGCCCAAAATCTTTCCCCTATTATTCACTGACTGTGCCCAATATGCATTCTAATGTGGTAGCCATTACTAGGCCCAGGCAACTGGAAACTCCCAAAAGGCTTTAGAAGCTTTTGGACAAGAAAATGATAAGTTTCTAAAAGTGAAATTTTCAAAATGGTTATTGAGAATCTGACTTCACCATTAAAGAAGATTTTAAATTATGGATCATTTGAGTCCAAACTTGACTTCCCTATCTGTTCCCAATCAAAGGTAAGCACTTATTAAATGTAATTAATTAACCTAATGTTATTCAATGGGATAGATAGGCCTTGCGGTAGTAAAAAATTAGGAGTTTTTCACTACCAGGTCATGTAAACATAATACGACAAGTACTACATCTTAAATACCATGCACCCTGCCCTTTGGGTTATTTAGGGCCTACCTTAGCGGTGACTTATATCCTGTTATAAAAAGGAAGGTGTGGGCCTGACAAAAGATTTATTTTGCCGGTCGAATTGGCAGTTTTAAACTGCACTTCAGGCTGCAATGACAGCCCCAAGACATGTTTAAAGGGCTACTGTAGTGGGTGGCTTGCCCACCTGTAGCATTTCATTTACAGGCCCTGGGTACATGTAGTACCATATACTAGGGACTTATAACTTGAATAGGTCAACCGGGTGTAAGACAATTTTACACTGTTTTAGGATGGGAGCACAAGAACTTTAGCACTGGTTAGCTGTGCACTTTACCACTGAGTCCTAGTGCCAACAAAAAGTAATTTAGAAAACAGGAGGAGTGAAGGCAAAAGGTTGAGGCAAGACAACACCAAGGATGTCAAGTCTAACAGCGAAATACAAAAGTCACTAAATAGACCTGTTTTAAAGACTGGCCTGGGCAGAGCCTAACTTGGAAGACACCTGCCTACCTGTTGGGGCAAACTGCTACTCTGCATTCTGTCATCGCCGCCGCAGCTCCTGGGCTCCCTTCTGCTGCGTGTCTCCCCCGCCGCCGCCACTTTACATCGCGGACGAGAGCGGGGGGAGACTACAGCCCCCAGAATCCCTTGCGGCCGCTGACGCCGCCAACGCGCCCGGAGGCGCTTAAAAGTTCACGGCTCCCTCGGGGGAGCGGGAAGCCTAACTTGGAAGACACCTGCCTACCTGTTGGGGCAAACTGCTACTCTGCATTCTGTAATCGCCGCCGCAGCTCCTGGGCTCCCTTCTGCTGCGTGTCTCCCCCGCCGCCGCCACTTTACATCGCGGACGAGAGCGGGGGGAGACTACAGCCCCCAGAATCCCTTGCGGCCGCTGACGCCGCCAACGCGCCCGGAGGCGCTTAAAAGTTCACGGCTCCCTCCGCGTTGCGGGACGCGCGCGGGCGACGCCGGGCTAAGCCCGGGCAAAGGGCGGGCCCGTTTAAGCCCGGGTAAGACTGGACTGGGCCACCCCCTGTATATCTGCTGTTGAAAATCTTCTGTCCCACTGTTGATCATCTGATACATCTGAAATCGATTGAGTGGGTGTGTTTGAGCACACTAGCACTGTCATGATGACTAGAGGTAGCAAGACTAAAACCATACCAGGGGTTACTAACGCAATTGGCCCAATTGACCAATATATTACTAGGGCCAACGAGGCAATTAATCAGGGTATGTCTCTTTTGGAACGCAGGGTGTCCCAGGATCTGGCCTTAGCTAGACGTTCCTCCTTAGGCCTTCTGGCATTAGCCAAAACACCTACTAGCCACGGGGAAACTAGGCCCCTAATTGAAGTCCCAGTGGAATTACATTGTGTCCCAAACGTGGTTGATCTTTCAGTATCACTGGCACTCTCGGACACACAACTAAGCGAGTTGCCTGAGAAGATCCTGCCACCAATTATGAGTTCAAGACAGGAGGTATTGACTATTGAGCAGTTAAGAGGGAAGAGGGAGGGCGCTGTACCCAAACGGAAGAAGGCCAAGGTAGTGAATAAATATAAACTTACTAAAAAAAAAACAACCGCTCTTAAGCCCACTAAGAGTGCACTACCTCAGAGCACTTCTATCAAAGCTGTAGCTGATACGACTCCATGCTCTGCGACTCGTAATAATTCTAGCAGGTTGGATAGCTCTGGTGAGGGTTGTAAAGTTTGTGAGATAAATAACCAATTACTACTTCGGCTGGGTGAACTCATTAAGGCACATCTGCAGCCCTTACAACTTTCACTCTCTAACATAGAAAAGCAAATAGCTTCCCTGAAAGCATCATGTATGATCCAGACGAAGGTTGTCTCAGTCCACCCAGGCCAACCAAAAATAGCCAATATAAACTTAACGGCAGGGCCGAAAGCGCCTACTATTACCCCTATTGGCCCTAATTTAAGTCCAAAGTCTCCCCCTGCTCTATTGAAAAAGGGCAATCAACCATGCGAACTTGCTGCCCATCCCACTAGTTCTACCATGGAATCTGCACCTGCTAAACAAGTAGCCCCCTTGCTCCCTAATACCGAGAGTATAGATTCTAGAGGGCTCCATATCCATTTACCACCTGAAGCAGGCCCATATGTTGCAATTCTGACCGGGGTCCCTAAGCTAAATCGAAACACTGAGGAACCGACACTGTCCTTAAAAAATAAGGCACTCCATTGGCTCTCCACTAACAGACCGCTCCCAGCACACTGTCGTAGTAAGATCTTAATGGTGCGTAGGGTACCCTGGCTAGGTAATGAGATGAAATCGATCCGGGGAGATTGTGTCATAGTTAACTTTGATGATCCACGTACGGTTGACTATATTTGCCATAGAGGTATGTGGGATAAGACTGATGGCATAGAAATAAAAAGGCTCTCTTTCTTTTACCCTCCTACAAATAGGTATCTTGATAACCTGGCTAGCAACCGGCCCCATATCAGTACGCGTGGCAGTAGAAAGGAATGGGACGATTGGTATGTACAGGAAGCTAGAAATATAGCCCCCCCTGTAGGCTGGAAAGGTGCTCCAGTTACCAATAGATTTAGTTGTTTGGAAGCAGTGGATTGACCACCACAGCGATTAGGATACGGACTTGAGGGCATTAATCAATTTAGCCCCAAACTTTCACAACCTTTTGAAAGTTTTACAATTAAGGAAAATTGTCATAAACCTCCGTTTTCCCAAACTATTAATCAAGCAATCTTGCAACCTGTAGTTCTATGTTCCTCCCCTTCTTCTCATCTAGGGCTTATTGATGCCCAGTTTTCTACTCCTGCTGAACCTAGTCAACCAGCCGTATTCCCGTCCTCTTTTGACCACTTAGGCACCGGTATTAAGACTGCCCACGATCCTATGGGTAGCCTCAAGATTCTTAGCTGGAACTTGGCTGGCATCCAAAGGAAATTGAGCATCCCTGACTGGAATGTTCTAGTGGGGAACCATGAGATTTGCTTATTCCAAGAGACTTGGAGTCTGGATCCTCTATATCGAGTTGGCTATACTACGCATTTTGTTCCAGCAGTGCCACCAAGAAACGGGAAGGGTCGCCCTTCGGGAGGCCTTCTTATCTGGGTAAGCATTGACTTAAATTGTAATATAAAACCTAAACAAATCAATAGCCCTGATATTCTAGGAATATCCTTGAGAGGCCCCAGTAGAGGCTTAAAGCTTGACCTGTATAACATATATGTTAGAGGTACCAAACATGGGTCTATGTCCCCGATAGTGGCAATCCTAGAAACGGAGCTTAGAGAACACACAGCTGGTGCTCAAGTCCTGGTGGCGGGTGACTTTAACTGCACCTATGAGCCACTACAGTTGGGTGACACCTTTGACTTGGGTGAGGACGATGCTAGATGGGGAATTCCTGCTCTAACAATCCCCCCGATCAAAAAATGGTCCCAATGCGCGATCCAGCTCAATGCCCTTTCGCTGGAGTTTGGCTTACGAGCCACAAATGGCCGCACAACCTCAGACACCATGGGTGCCGTCACATATAACAGAATTAATCACACCTCAAGGATCGACTACATCTTGTTAGATTTTAAACTTTGGGGTTTGGTACAGGATATGGTAGTTTTACCCTCAGTTGATAGTGACCACAACTCACTTTCCCTATCCCTTAAAAATCCTTGGATTAGTAATCTCATTAAAAACCCTTCCAAACTAACCCAGAACGTTTCAGTCTCCGCATGTGGGAGACGTTTAAAGTGGAATATAGTATCAGTAGACGAGACCAAACTCAATACTATAAATACTGTCCTTTTAGCCTCACAGACGAAGTTGGACAGTTTTGATTTGGCTTTGTCTAATCCTGAAAAAGCTACATCTGTTTTCGAGGAAGCACTCACGATAATTGGGAATGTATTCCTGAAAAGGGAGTCCTCTTCTAAAAATGTGGTAATTCGAAACCCAAGAGGAACATGCGAATGGTACACATCGGCTTGTAGGCACGCAAAAACTCTCTTGATTGGGGCTATAAGAAGCAAATCCCAAGTAGCTATACAACGAGCTAGAAACAACTACAAACAACTACTAGTTAGTGCTAAGAAGGACTGGGAAGAAGATTTTTGGTGCTCTCTAAAAGAGGCAAGCCAAGGGAAAGATCCAAGGCACTTCTGGGACATAATCAGGAAAAAAAAAAGACCAGACTCTGACCTTATAACTTGTAATATCTCTAGTCAAGTCTGGGTCAACCACTTTGCTAAGCTGTACTCTTCCCCTTCTAACAACACTATTATTGGCACTCCCAAGGATGACCAGGAAAGGAAGGTGTCTTCAGTAAATTGTGACTCCCAAATAAGAAGAGCTGAGCATGTTACTGATATAACTGATATCACTCCAGCACAAAAGGATTGGGAGTTAGACCTATTAAACTTTGATTCCACCTTCTCCATAAAAGAAATAGAGCATGCCATTAGTACCATTAAGCCCCAAAAGGCGGCGGGGCCAGATGGTATCCCCGGCGATCTGTTACGCTCTGATGTCCCGAAATGGGCTAAAATTATTCACTGCTTGCTTATTGCAATTTCCAAGGGTGCTCGAATCCCCTCATCCTGGAAAGTGGCTGAGGTCGTACCCATCTTTAAAAAAGGGGCGAGGGACGACCCAGCTAACTATAGACCCATAAGCCTGCTGGACATAACTCAAAAGGTGGTCGGTAAAGTATTGCTGCTTAGAATATCACAATGGATTAGAGATAATAACATCCTTTCCGACTACCAGGCAGGCTTCAGAGCAGGCACTGGCACAATAGAACAAGCATTCAGACTTCTCTTAATATATTGGAAGGTGGTGGTCATAGGCAAAGGCAGTCTTTATCTTGCGTTTATTGACCTGAAGACTGCCTTTGACCTCGTCCCTAGGCTGAGTCTTTGGAGAGTGCTTGGTGACATGGGGTTACCCCATTATATTTTACGATTAATTGTAAGACTCCATGAAGACACTTTTGCCCAGATTAGATGGGGACCAGAAGGCGAGAAGACTAGTAGAATTCCGGTTGAGAGAGGGGTCCGTCAGGGATGTGTTCTTGCTCCCACCCTTTTTTCACTATATGTCAACGGAGTGGTCGAGCATCTGTTGAAAGACCCATCAGATGAACCTTCCCTGGCGGGTGAGCGCATACCGACCCTCCTCTTTGCGGATGACACGCTCTTACTGTCTAAATCCCCGATGGGCCTCCAAAAATTGCTTAACAACTTCCAGCATTTTTGTGTACAAAGGGGCTTGATTATCAATACTGAAAAAACCAAGTTCCTGGTGATGAACCCCCCCAAAAAAAAATCTGTTCGTTCCCCACAATTGAACGCTATACCCTTGGGGAGGGTGGATGTATTTGACTACTTGGGAATTCGATTGTCACATAATATGCAGTGGGCTCCCCATCTAAGCAAAATGTTACTAGCACACAAGAGGGTAACAGGGGCACTTTTGAAAGAGCAGCGCGCCTGTGCATCTAGACCTATTGCCCCTGTCATTGAAATCTATGCTGCTAGGGGAGTCAGTTCTGCTCTCTATGGGGCCGAACTCTGGGGCTCATATAATATCAGTGAGTTAATTAGATCTGAGAGGAAGTTCTATAGAGCGATTATGTCACTTCCTCAGGGCACTCCAATGATCCCGTTGCTGTTAGATTTGGGTTGCCAACCCATTAGCGATCTAGCAAAACTTCGCCCACTACTCTTATGGGCCAGGTTGTGGAGAGTCCCTGAACTGGCAAAATATGCAAAGGGCCTTTCCGAAGTAATGTCATCCCCTGGGTGGCACAAGATAAAATGGCTGCGAGACTTGAAAGCCCTTTTATGTGATTTGGGTCTAAGTGAAGCCTGGGAGAATAGGTCCTCACCTCCGAAAGCATTCTTGAAGAAATTATTTTGGAACTGGATCGCGACCCAGCGGAATACTAATAACGCCTTGGGCAGCCTCACGGAGGACTTCCTGAAATTCAAGGACTTACCTTTCCGGGAACCATACCTAGATATCATCGAAAGACCCTTTGATAGGTCCCTCTACTTCAAATTTAGAACTGGTTCTCTTCCTCTGCGTGCGTTTACCTCTCGGTGGAAATCCAATGATCAGATCACTGATCTCTGCCCATTTTGCACGTCCAGAGAAGAGACTGTGGCACACTTTCTATTTGAATGTAAGGAGTATGCTCACCCAAGAAGCAGATGGCTAAAGCATTTGTGTCGCTTGTTGGGAACTAGGCACCATGTTGAAGCATTGCGCATTTTAATGTCGGACTCCCGCCCTTTTTATGCTTGTGTTCTGGCAAAATTTTTAGCATGGGCATGGGCCATTAGAAGTAAAAGGCTAAAAACACTTGTTTAATCCCTTTTAATATGATGATGTATTTATTTATTTTTACTGAAAAGGTATACTTTTAGATGAACTTATAATCAAATTTCTCTGTAAATTTTTAAATTGTGATGCTTTTATGATAATTTTTATCGAAATAAAGCCTTTTTGACTTGACTTGACTTGACTAAATAGACCTGTGCTCAAATCCCTAGTAGCTATGGTGCAGGGCAGCCAAACTTAATTTAGAGGTAATGTATAAAGTTTTTATGCATTACTCAAATGGTAGTAAAGTCAAAACAGCACCCAAGAAAAATACCAGGCCCATTTGGAAAATGTATATTTTAATACATAAAAGGACACCACAATGACAAAAAGACAGTACATAGAACTAAAGATATGAGTTTTTAAAATGGAAGTCAAAAATAATGCAAAAATCACTAAGTTCCAACAGTGGGTATCTGGTGGCGCCAGAACATGTCAAAGTCAAAAGTTAAGGCTGAGCACAATTGCTCGCTGGTTGAATAAAGAGAGTAGGTTGATCCTTTTGGAAAGTGTCCCGTCTGACTTAGAAAGTTTTGTGAAGAACAAGTGGTCATCAACCAGCCATCAGCATGGCAAGCAGCAAGCTATAGCCACAGTAAGGTTCAACAACAGCAGGGTGCTGGAGAGCAGGGTACCAGTGTAGTTGTTGACAAAGGTGGGGAAGTTCAGAGCAGTCAAAATGGAGACTGTGCCCAGGACAGCCTAGAAAATGATAGGAGATGGCTCGGCCTCTGTCTTGGGGAAGCCTTGAACATTTGTACTTAGAAACCTTTCTGGAAATCTAAACTCCTTCAGCAGGCAAACCAGCAAGTTGGATTCAACCAGTGATTCATCAGACAGCAGTCCCAGTCTCTTGCCAGGTCTTCAGAGAAAAAGTGAAATCTAATATCAATGACATTTCAACAATCAACCTAAATTAGAATTAAAACACAAAACAAAATAAAAAACAAAGTCGAGTCACACAATTAATCTTCCAACCAAACCACATATTACTCTTCCAGAATGCCCACTCACATTGTCATATCACGGTATATTAAATACAACACAGCTTGGTATCTCCATTTTGTTACGAGTAGCATTTCCATCCAGCTACTCCTACTTCCCATATGTGTTTTCATGATCATATAGCTATGTATTAAATACAAATACACTTTATATCTTCATTATCGTTCAAGAACCAATACCTGTTGGATCCATATGTGCCTACCACACAATTTGTAACACCACAATCCCCAGGTTCAGCTTGGTAAACAATCCTGGTTAGTGATCATTAGAATATTTTAAGAAATGTGCAGGACACATTTAGTGAAACAATTAAAAGCTGTATATCCACCTGTCAATGTCCAAACTTTGTTATCAACTGACACAATATTTATATTGACATTAGTGCCACATGCCCACACTTAAAGTGGCCCACACCTTTTCCAGGCCCAAACTTTGAGTTACCTCATACATTTGGATGCCTCTTGAAAGCAAAGAGGAGAAGAGAAGTTGAAATTGCCAGATGTCACCAAAAGCCAGGTTTTTTAAACAATTGTACTTATCTTCTTGCTACAATTACCAAATGTTGAAACACATACAATCCTGGATTGTTTCCTTCTCTCCACAGTCAAACTCTGACAATCACTATACCACACCTGCTTCAAAGCCCTTCTAATAATTTTTTTCTCACATCCACATGCTCTTAGCCTGCCGGATAGTTTCTCAGCCGCCCTAAGAAAATCCACCCCTTTTGACCAATTTCTCCGAGCTTGAAAGTACTGCCCAAAAGGAAGATTGTCCATAACGTCTCTAGAAGGTGTGCTAGTGTAATGAAGAAGTGCATTTCCATTTGTCTTTTTCTTGAAAAGACTAGTATAAAGTTAATCAACTTCTACCCGGATTAGCAAATCCAGAAAGTGTATTCCATCATTATTTATTGTAATTTTAATTGGAAAACAGCCAACCGAACTCTTCCATCAGAGAGGAACACTCCAGACTAAATTGACTCCCTGGTCATCCGATTAGCATTAAAATGATGAATGGAAGGACAGGGAAAGCTGAGCAGGCATGTTGCCTCCTGAACCCGCATGGAAATCTTATGCTCACAGAACCCCGCCAAACCAGAAAGAACCCTGGAATTGAGAGGCACTAGAGACTGCAATGATGTATGGGAAGGCTGATTGGCCCTATAAGTATGAGAGAAAACACCCACCCGCACTAGCCTGCTCTTTACTGCTGGGGAGAATGAACTTCAGATCCTTTCCACAGTTGAGTGTTGTTGGGTGGATGACACCAGTCACTCTGCCCTGTGGCGTGGGAGATGGGGAATATTTTTGTTTGTTCCTGAGTCTTCCCCACCTGATGAAAACTCACTTGCTCATATTTAATGCAACTATACCCACCCACTCCTACACACATCACCATTAGCAGCCTTACCGGGTCAATACACTATCCTGACATGAAATGGGAGAGCATATGATCTATGAGGAAACAAGACAAAATGCAGGCAAACCTCAGATGTAGAGGGGTTGACATAGCTCTGCTCCAAGAAACAAACCTAGACCAAGTGTGAGTCCCACAGCTGAGGAAGAGATCGAGGGGACAAGAACATGTCTCGGGATTCTCTGTGTTCTCCCGGTGTGTGCTGATCTGGGTTAAACCAGAAATACCCTTTCAGGCATCCTATACCCGCATTGATAAAGAAGGTAGATACATGCTGGTTTGGGAAACATTGGATGACATATGAGGGGTGGTGGGTGGTGTATATGCATCAAATGTTGGCCAGACACAATTCCTTGATATGCTATCCATGGTGCTAGCACAGGATGCGATACCAAAGGGGATGATGGACGGCGCGTTTGAGCCAATCAAACACTCACCCTCAGTCAACTGATCTGGGTCTAATCCATCATCATTCTTTTTCTCACTCTACCACCCCAGTTCAGACATGGCCATATGCAAATCAGTCTGACCCTGTGCCTCATGGGAACAGTCCAGCCCGAACTGCCAAGCCATGTCTTCCCTGGACCGGAAACAAGCATCCTGGGACCGGTTTCGGGTTCATAACCCTCATCAGCCAGGTTATCTTGAATCCAGTGGCAAAGTGAGCAAGGGACCCACGTCTGGGCATACCCTGCCAACCCTGTACTCTAAACTGGGGTGAATGTATGACATTGTTCTGCATTCTGTCCATCAATTGTTGTTATTGCAGCTAGCACAGGATGCACCACTGCAGTCCAGTCAGTCTTATGGTTGTCTTCCTCTAAACATTTTGCCTTACTTCTCCATTTCTGCTGATCTCATTTTTGTTGGCCGCAGAACATTGTGCACTTCATCACTGCTTTCCAAAGTTCCTCTTCAGAAAAGAATGATTCCTCATCCGGAAGCAAAAGACATGGAAATTGCCTGGTATTTTAGATCTCTCACAGTTACAGATTCTGTTAAGGCATACAAAAAGAATCTAACCTGTTTAATGAGGCCAATAGAAAACAAATCATATCAACATTAGCGGAGAGAAAAGCTCAAATTTTTTGAAAGGCAAATAAAGAGAAGTTGTTCCAAAGAATGTTTGGAAAAAAGAAAAAGAGAAATAGAAGAAGGAAATGGGATACCATAGTTTAAAATTAGCTAGATGCCAAAATGGGAAATTTTGTGTAAACAAAAGGAGAAACCAGTTTAGAAAAAGACTAAATGGGATAAGCAACTGTGAACACACATTCAACGTTTTGGGAGGACCTGTTCAAATGTTAACAATGGAATAGGCAGTTATTGCTGGAGTTTATTTTGTGTTGACATGATGCTTATTTTCAGTTAGCTGCTGATCAGGAGGTTGTTTGCTTATTAGCTTTATTGTTTCCTAAAACATATTATGTGAATAACATATATGCTTTAACCATGACACAACCTTATAAACGCACTTGATGTACTAATGATGGGGCACAATCAGTGGGAGGCATTTTTGGAGTAATTATACAGCCAGTAGGAGTCATTTTGAATGATGAGGCAATTAGAAGTTAATTAGCAGTAGCAGATAAACTGGCTACTAGTACATACGGTGCTTTGCTGGTATTAACTCAATTAGTTGCTATTAGATCAATGGCTTTGCAAAATCAATTAGCTTTAGATATTTTGCTGGCAGAGTAAGCAGAATCTGTAAAATGTTGAGGGCTCAACATTGTTGCTCTTATATCCCGACAAGAGTAGAAAGATTGAAGAATTTGCATAACACATTTCTGACCTGAAACCAAAGTTAGAACATTTAGAGACCAATAGTGAATTAGGGAGTTTAGGAAAAGGAGCTTCTGTCATTGGCAATTGGTTTGCAATAGTAGGAGGAGGACCTTTTAGAGTCATGTTGAGACCTGCGTTGCTCATTGGTAATTGCTTAATATGCTTATATGCTTTGTAACAAGGAGTTAGATGTTATTGGGAAGAGGGAAGGAAGAAGAATCAAGAAAGACTAAAAGAAGATCAAAAAAGAAATATAAATAAAAGAGAGAAAGAATAGAAAATATAAGGAGTTGAAGGAAATTTAAAACCTGAAAAATAAAAGAATGACTGAGAGAGAATAAAAGTACACTCTAAAGATGTATTTATGAAGAAGAAATTGTGATGGTTTTCCACCCATCGGAGTAGAGGGGAGAAAATCGGCCAGAGTAAAATTGCATTTGCAAACAAAAAAGCTTTTAAATAATAATGCACGTGGCTTACGTTTAATTAGCACATATACTAAATTAAAAGAAATCTTAGTAGGCAATCATACTTGATGATAAGCCTGTGAGTATAGCAAATAAGTGCTGACTTAAGTTAGCTTAACTGTTGATGGCATGTTAACTGAACATAATGCATTTACATTCAAAGGTCTGCTTTCATGTTGAATCTTTATTTGCACAAGATGTATTTCTCTCTTTTCTGCAGATGTTGTAACCTTCCAGAAGCCGTCTGTTAGCTAGTGAGTTGGCACTTGTTTGGTATTCAACAACAGATAGTGAGATTCTCACCAGGAGGCGAGGAGGCAACAGGAAGAATGAGTCATGATAAGAACAGTATGGACTACAGATTGAGAAATTTGTATCTTTTCAAGGTCTAATGTCTAAAGTCTATTGTAGCAGTCTGAGAAAATGGGTAGTGTTCCTAAGCCCAAGAGTTTGCTAAAATTTTAAAGGAGGATGTAGAAGACGAAAGGAAATAATGTTGCAACATAGAATACTGTGTTTATATTAGTGCGTGTTTCTAGAGTAGCGGCCAGATTCCTTCCCCGAATGTCTGATTGGAGACTTATCTTTGAGTTTTTGATATTTCTTTTCATGGCAGGTTCCTTTACTTTTTTCATTGTTAGTCTGCTGATTTAGAGCGGAGAATACTTTACAGTTTATTATGCAAAGGCTTTATGACTGCGCATTGATTCTCTCATCACAACTCTTTAACGAGTATCTGAACTGACACCTTATTTTCACTTTATTCTAAAATATTTAGATTAGGGAACTTTCTTTATGGAACACGCTTGCTGCATTATAACAATACTTCCTATTATTTTGACTAATGTATTATTTTACTTCATATTGAAATATCAATTATTGGACTATGTTAAATTCTAATGAGAATACTTAAATAATAACTCTTGCTGAATAAAATTAGGGTTTAAATCTTTACTCTCCCATTTTGACTGCCACTAATCTTTTCAAACATAGGCAGGAGGTTAAGGCGTGACACTGTATTGGTTGTTCTTTTGATGTGTGCAGAACCTTCATGCCGTGGTGGTGATTTTCTTGTAAATTATTTGAAAGAACTTCGTATTTCACTGGTCTTTCTTAGTGTGAGCGGTGATTCGGCCTGTCGAGGTCCAGGTCTCTACTTAGGAGTTCATTTCCGGTTAAAGGAAACTTTTACAGAATTTTGAACAGAAAGCACTTCAAAAGAACAACTGATACAGTGTGGCGCCATAACCTCCTTCCTATGTTTGAAAAGAATTGTGGCATTCAAAATGGAAGAGTAAAGAATTAAACCCTTCAAGAACGAGTACCTACCAATTGACTTAGATTACACTTTGTCAAAGCCTCAGCACTTTCTTCTTTTTCACCATCGAGGGATTAATAGACGCTGAACTCAGACACTGCTGAGGGACAGTTAACATTGATTTACCCCATTAGCTCTTAAGTTCATTCCCAATGTACAGCATCTCTCCAAAATTATTATAAACCACGTGTTATGGGAGTGCTTGTTGTACAATATTTCAGAAAACAATCGATGTAATGTTTATTGTTTGTTTTGTACTACTATTCAAATCAATTGTATGCACTAATTGTGATTGTTTTTCATCACATAACTGCACTTTATTGTTTATACTTGTTTGTACTAAATAGTGTACCGTCTATCTCAGACTATAGAAATGGTTAAAATTATTCAATAAAACTATGATGTAATGGTTAAATAAAAAACAAGGACCAAGGAATTCAGATATTGGCCCTTAGTCTGTTTAATTCAGAGTATGTGGCCAACAAAATCTTGGCCAGCACTAACCCGGCTAAGACAATTTTCTCCCTGCTCAAGGGCATGAAAAGTGCGGGTACATCTTCGGTCTCCCCGATTGTTTCTAACCACCAGTGTAATGAGTTGGCTCATTACTTTGTGAACAAAGTTGAGCAGATCTATCTCAATCTGCCTGCGGGGGATCTGATTGCTGGGTTGGAGGTCCCACGGCGGGTAACAGCTTGTTATCCTTTCCTCCCTTATCACCTATGGAATTCGAGGCACTTTGCCTGAAAATCAAGTCAGGATCTCCGGCGGATCATCTGACCCCTGCCCTTTTTCGCCAGCTTCACCCCCTGATCTCCCCTTGGGATATTGACCTGGTTAATCTGTCCCTGGCATCTGCAGTTGTCCCCAGGGCATGGAAAAGTCATCCCGTTACTTAAAAAATCTTCTTTGGATCCTGCGGAACCAGGCAATTACCGGCTAATTTCCTAGCTGCCTTTTCTGGCAAAGGTGGCGGAATCCCACGTCAACTCCGCCCTCTCCGAGTGCATCGAACAGAATGCCATTCTGGATCCATCTCAGCACAGCTTCCGAGCGCGGCATGGGACTGAGGCCGCATTGCTGGTAGTGACGGAAGCTATCAGGGACAGCCTGGACGGCGGTGATTCAGCGGCCTTGGTCCTTTTGGACCTAAGTGCTGCTTTTGACACCATCTCCCATGCGATCTTACTAACTCGTCTTCAGGAAATAGGCATCAGGGATGGGGCTCTGGCTGGTTTCACTCCTTCTTAGAGGGGAGGTCCTTTCAAGTGTCTGTGCCACCATTCCACTCACAGGAGTTTGCTTTGCGTCAGGGGGTACAGCAGGGCTCAGTTTTGAGCACTCTTCTGTTGAATATCTATGTTCGCCCCCTGGCCGCAGTAGCAAAAGATAGAGGGTTGTCACTGGTGTCGTTCGCCGACGACACCCAATTGGTGATCAGGTTTTCTAAGAACTGTGGTGACAATTTGGTTAAATTCAAGGAGGACCTCTTAGCAGTGGCAGACTGGATGGCGGCCAACTTCTTGCAACTGAACGCTAGCAAGTCGGAGATTTTACTGTTCGGGAAGGATCGCGAGTTATGGTCTGAACAGTGTTGGCCCGGAGCGTCTGAAACCCGCCCCCATACCCAAGGAGGTTGTGAAGAACTTGGGGCTGTGGCTCGATCAGGGTTTGACGTTCGACTCTCAATCCAAAGCAGTGGCAGGGGTGTGCTTTGGGCTTTTGCGTGGTTTAAAACCATTGCTGGGTTTCTTCCCTCCCAAGGTGCGACAAACCATAGTCCAGGCTTCTATTCTGTCCAGATTGGACTATGGGTACGCCCTTTATTTGGGCGCCAATAAGGCCAGTATCAAGTGCCTGCAGAGGGTTCAGAATGCTGCAGCACGTTTGTTAGTAGCACTCCCAAAGTCTTGTTCAATTGCTCACACACTCCCCAAGCTGCACTGGCTGCCCGTCGAAAAACGCATTCAGTTTAAGGCGCTCTGTATGTCGCACAAGATCTTGTCCGGTCAGGCCCCCTTGGGGCTGTCCAACTTGCTCGAGTTTTATGTTCCGCAGAGCCTATTATGATCGGCTGACCGTGCGCTGGTCTATATTGCCCGTGTTTTTAAAGCTAGAGCAGGCGGCCGTTCCTTTCGTAGTCTGGTGGCAAAACTCTGGAATTCGTTGCCTGTCCCCACCAGAGTAATCCAGAATCATCTGGCCTTCCATAAAGCCATAAAAATCTGGCTTTTCCCCGGCCTTCTTGGTTAACATCTCACTTCTTTCTCCTTGGCGTATGTCTTAGGTTTGGGTCGCGCTGGGATGTCCCGTCGCTGGGGCAGCCATGCGCAATACAAATCTGACTAATAATAATAATAACAATTAAATAGCAGCATTCAAAGTGGTAGCCTGGTTCTTATTTGTACTAGCTTTAGAAAGTAGGCATTTTCTTGTCCCAACCATTTGGTGCCTGATGCCAGTGCCCTGGGTCACTGGCCTGTAAATAGCTTAGCTATTACGAATTATGTATTTCTCCCAGACAGTAATACAAATGAGGGACTAAGCATTGGCAGGATGGGCCAGCAAGGATGGTTGGGGGTGAGCTGTTCTTTGCTTTCCTTATATTTCAAAGGTCTGCCTCCAGCACACACACAAAAGAACCTGACACTAAGCTTTTGGTACTCCAGACTTCTTGGAAGCTTGGCAGGGGGAGGGAAGAACTTTCCAGAACCAGATGTTTGGGTAGCCTAGAAGATTTCCCCACTTCAAGGACCTGTGGACTACAGAAGGTCGGCCTTGTCCCCAAGATGACTGGTCTACTGCTTGAAGCCTGCCTTGTTCTTCAGAGGACTGCCCTGCTGCTACAAGAGGACTACCTTGCTGCCTGAGGCCTGCCCTGCTCTCTGAGACGGAAGACTGGATGTGCTTCCTTTATTCTAGGCTAACATGAGTGACTCCAAGGACCAGTTGGCTGACCTCCTGTTCTGAGCTTAAGGGACACAATAAGCTCATGGGGCCTACCTGCAACTGCCCAGCTGAGCTGTTGCAACTGGATCTGCCAAAGCCCTGCTGGCCTCTGGTAGAATAAGTGTATGATCTCCATGCTGTGTCACTCCAGGTCTTAGAAACTTGTCTGACATCAGAGTGCACTCCTCTGTGAAGACAAGGTGAAAACCTGATGTTTTGGGTTCTTCGTAAGCACGAACAAGTCCGTTCATGCCAAGAATCTGCAGCCCGCGACAACTCTATCAATGTGAAGCTCTGGTGAATCAGACTCTTTGTGCTACAGTGACCTCCAGCGATGACTGGCACTGTGACATCTGCACTTCACGCTACAGCAATGACAGCCCTTTGAGACTGCCAATGTGAAGCACCAGCAATGACCATCTGCAACATCCGACCAGATATTTGCATGACAGTGATGACCCTCCGCGATGTCAGGTCTGCTCTTTGCACTACAGCGACAACCATCTGCAGCTCTCTCACAGCCTCCTCCTCTGCTAAAGGAACTCTTCACGCCGGACTTTGAGAAGGTAACTTTTCCAGGTGGACTAACCCAGTCCCCAACCTGGCTGATGCTCTATCCTGGTTGGCCTCAACTTGTGACTTTCCCCCGGTATAGCACAACCAGATGACTGCGAGTGGTACTTTTCGGTGCTATGTCTTCCTAAAACTTTGAAATGGCATAACTCCAGTTCTTCAGCTGAATTGTTGTCATTCCGGTATCTTTTTAATTGTTACATTGTACTCTATTTTTCTAAAGTGGTGTGTGGCTTTTTCTGGTGCTGGATTTTCACTTTATTACGGTTGGTCTGCTGCATAAATACTTCTCACACTGCCTCCAAGTTAAGCCTGAATGTTTTTTTTGCCAAGCTACCAGAGGTTTAGCGCAGGTTAATTTAGTGACTTTTGGAGCTCAACCTGACAAGGATTGTGGTTGTTGCTTGAGAAGGGTTAACACTCCCCTCAACCAATAACTTGAATAATGACAGAAAAAGTTCAAAAGTGACTTGACCTTCAGGAGAACAGTCAACTGTGACTGCTGTGACAATTAACTTTGATTTATTAAGCTTGGAATAATAAAAGGCGAGACCTTTGCCAGTGAACATGTTCCAACAGCTTCTTCTATATGCACAGATAAAAGTGATTCACTGGAGAGCACCCTGAACATCTACTAAGAAGAAGGATGCCTATAATATCTTTTAAGCCAAAATGGAAACGTGGATGTTTAAACTCCGTGATTCCAGGTGTTGAGTCTACCACTGCCATTATTAGAAGTGCATTAGCCCACACATAGTTGATGAAAACCTTCAAATTTGATCCAACAAATCATCAGATTAAATGTGTCTAGTTTCACAACCGCCTTCCTTTTCATCTCCAATCTTCACTCAGTAGAGACAATCTAAGCTCATAAACATGTTTTGAGCCTAAACATGGCATTTCTAAAAGAGTAACACTACATCCTGAAAGAGGCCACATTAACTTGTGGGTAAGCATGACTAAGTACATTGCAACATCTGATCAGAACAGATGTCCCTGACTGACCAAGTGCTCCGAATAAGTAAACAAAAAGAAGTAAGCCACCCAACATCCCTGAAAAGGTAGGGCATCCTGATTGGTCCTGCTGGACATTTACTACTCTTATAATTGTTTTCTATGAAGGATAGCAAAATCTTTCACTGGGTCAAACCCCCTCGGTTCCATACAACTGCACTACGCCATTGTGGGTATGCCACAGACAGTATTTGAAGTGAACTTCAGAAAAATGTTTGGGATTTTAACAATAATTATTATTTACAGATAACTTTTTTCCTTTATCATTTGAACTCTCATCTGTAATTCCTTATTCTTGCTTTAAGTTTCTTTCCGCTTTTATATGTTTATCTAATTCTGATATGACAAAACTATTCTTTAGTCTTTCTTGCATGGTGATTGATTTGCGAAGCACACCACATAGACTCACTTTAAAAGCTGGTTGAATAGTTTTGCAGTTAGGGGCAGATTTACAAGGCCCTTGTGCCACTTTTGCGTCACTTTTCCCATGTTAGAAGTGACGCAAAAGTGGCGCAAGGGGCTTGTAAACCTGCCCCTTAGTTTTTACCCCTTAGAAAGAGGTCAAATTATGAAACAAGGCAATGCTATCATGAATCGAGCACATAACGAACATCTCCTGTTAGCCCTGTACATCCAATTGGCACTGCTGATAAACAGACACCACAATTTAAGACTGACTATCTATCAACACCAAACCTATGCTCTATTTTACTTTCAAAGGAAAAGTACATCGCTTCCAGTTTGAGCAATACCTTCAGAAGTGAAGTTAAAATAAATGTAAAAAAAATAAAAAAGCATAACAATCATTTTTGTAAAATGTCTACCAAAACTGGGAATACCACCAGCAAAGCACGATGTGCAGCATCTGAAGTTATCATGGTCTGAAAGAATCAGATACCTTATTTCCTATGTTTTGTTCTAATAAAAATAAAAATATAATTGCTGTTTGCTGCTCGGAACACCAGGATCACAATATCTCAACAGGGGAAAAGGGAGGTACTGAGAGAACATTTCTTCAGTTGCATGGCAGGATTACCAAGAACAGTAAAAACATGGGGTGCAGTTAGTTCATTTATATATGGTCAACAACAATTAAAAGAAAAAGCCGATTTAACCCCTCACTGAATCAACATTTCTATAGATGATTTCAACTTCCACTGGGGTTAGAAGGAAGTACCTACTTCATCCTTCTGATCTTGATTCTTAAACCTCAGTATTCTCACTCTGCAAAAGCTTATGAAAAAAGATAGGACGACAGAGACCAGCCCCCCAATATTTCTTGACTGGTCAGTTCATTTCCTCGTGACATTCACTATGCTTTCCTCAAGTGCAGTAACCAAATGGGAAGCTCAAATAACGAGTGCAATGGGTAAGCCCAGTAATACTCCGGAGCTAGGTGCTAGACGAGTCTGGCTTGGGGTGGTCTTCCCTCACACTTTTTGCATTCCACCTCTGTTTCCTGATCTCCTTTTGCTGGCTTTAGGACTCTACTCACTTTACCCATGCTACCCAGTGTTAATGAGCATGTGCTCATTCCTTAAAACATGGTAACATTGGCTTCTCCCCAATATTTTTAACCTAGTAGCAGAAAGAGGAGGAGCAAGTGACCACATGAGCCGCGAGCAGGAGAGACGGTAGGAGCAGGAACAAGCCACGAGAAGAAGATGTCATTGTCTGCCGTTGTTTGCCGAGGGGAGTTTCAAGGCATCTCGAAGCCATTCAATGGTCGGGGGCAAACGGAGGGACAGCCCCCGCCCAATGCCAGCTGCTGCCCACTGTGCCAAGAAGACTCAGTGGCTGGCAGCTCAGAAACAAACTCAGACACCTAACCCCTCCCAGATGCGAGTCCCCCCCCCTTAGCGCTCTGCCCAACTGTTTACCTTTCCCCATCAATCATTCCAGTGACGACATGGTATGGTGCATAGAAAGGCCACAGTTTATTAATAACATACAGGCACATGCATCAAAATGAGAATTTGCGAGTCCTTATTTGCGATTTTTAAGGAATCGCAAATAAAGACTCGCAAAACACGATGCACCCAAAAAAATGCGAGAAAATTGTGATTCGCTAAAAATCGCTAATTAAATTGCGATTTCGGCATTTGCGAACTCGCTATTAGCGATTTCGCAATTAGCGAAATCGCAAATACCGAAGTCGCTTTTTGATGCATCCTGATGACATCACAACCAGGAAGTGAGCAGCACCAGCCTCATTTCCAGTGCACAGTCTCAGGGAGAGGAGGGAGCTGGCTCTGGGAGCTGAACAGGAGTGTGACAGAGACAGTAGAACAACTTTTCCTAACAAATGGAAGCCTCACAAACAGCAGAGGAGAGCCAAACAGGCAGGAAACGCAAAATTAAATTTGCTGAAAAAGAAATTGACACCCTCATTGAGGGAGTAGTCCACAGCCATGATAAGCTGTTTGGAAAGGCATCATTAAAAGTGGCAGAGCAGGAGAAAAGGAAAATCTGGCTCCGGATCCAAAACAGGGTCAATGCCATTGGGGTGACACACCGCACCATTGAAGAACTCAAAAAACGATGGTACGACTTGCGCAGTCGGGCTAAGGTGCGCATTGCTGACCGGCTCAAGGAGGCAAAGAAGACAGGAGGGGGAACACCAACAGACACTGGGAACACTCCCATGGAGGACTTGGTTGAATCCACCATCCAGCCAGAAGCTGTTGTTGGTGTGACCCAGCTGGACACGTCCGGAACAGCAAACACATCTGAAGGTAAGATGAATGTATGTTACCTTATTTTTTTAAACGTAAAGGTAGAACATGACCACAGTACAGCCCAAGTGCAGACTTTGAACATCCACTACACAATGTATTCAGTAGGTGAGGGGCATTATGGGAGATGTAGTCAGGTCAAGCAGTTACAATGTCAAATCTCAGAGTAACAACCCAAAAAAGCTAAATAGAGTATAAAATCACTAACAAAGGCAAACATTTATTACTGTGAAATTTCTATCACAGACATGAAATAATTCAGTGTTGCACTGTTTCACCTCACAGATGCTCAACGTGTAGAAGATGTGGATAGTGATTCCCCAGACATGCAGGACACCAGCGCAGGTGAACAGATGGACACACCCGTGGTGCAAATAAATCCCTCACGACCAACAAAGTCACGCAGGGCTACTGTTCCATCCCTAGTCACCATGGAGTGTGATGATGAGGCTGATGCAACACCAGGTGGCAGCCATGGCCAGACAACTTCCATCCCACAACCACAACTACAGGTCCCCAGAACCAATCACAGAGTCCGGCGTAGGAGAGGAAGAGCACTCAGGACACAGCAGGAGGAGCAACCAAGTGATGTCTGGGGTGGTCTTGAGGGACAGATGCTCCGTATGCAGCGCCTGCAGACAAAAAACACACGTTTAGTGCAATTGCAAATTGGCAAGATGGCTAGCAACATAGCAGTACTGTCTGAAAGTGTGCAGCAACTGAGCAAGGTGATGCATGAGGGAAATGGATCCCAGAAGAGACAGCATCGTCAACTAATGCTGCACCTGAAAATGTTTGCAAAATCAAACAATAGGTTGGCCACGACAACTGCACTGCTGGCACGTAGGTCTGTGACCATGCAAACTGAAATGTGCCATTGGAGCGGGGATGTGGCTAAAGCACTGGACCGGGTCACCAATGCAGTTGATTTGCTTAATGCTTCCACAATTGCGGCCAACAATTCCACGCCCGAAGAGGGTAGTGAGGGTGGCTCAAGCCTAAGTAGTTTGGCAATTCCAGTCCGCACTGCAGGAAGACGCAACACACGCAGCAGTACCCCCGCCGCTTCCAACATTACGGATGACAATGCTGGGTCTGACAGGCGTCTGGGTGTTCGTGGGAAAAAGCGCTAGACTGGCATGTACAAGTACATTCCACTATGGTGACGTAACCATTTATTTGGATTTGACTTTTCACAGACTGACAAGTAAATTTACATTTGCAAACCACTTATGTCCATTGCACTGGTCAGATTACAAGTGTGCTTGAACACTCATGACATTTTTATTTAATTAAAGAATACTTTGATAGCAATATTCAGTTTCTGTGTCATCATTACTCACCTCAGAAATAATTTTGTGTGATGTCAAATCTTCTTCTACGCCCTTCTGCTGCGCTTGCCCCTTGTGCTGCATGGTGGTGTGGCACTTGCTGGTTCCCATCCTCCGATTCGCTGTCAGACACCTCGATTTCCATTCCTCCCCTTGTCGCTATATTGTGCAGCATGGCACATGCTGCTACTATCTTGCAGCATTGTTCAGGGTTGTACTTCAGTGCTCCACCGGTCTTATGTAGACATCTGAATCGGCTCTTCAGCAGCCCAAATGTGCGCTCTATGATGTTCCTTGTCGAAATATGTGCTGCATTGTACCTCTGTTGATTGGCAGTTGTGGGATTGAGGTAAGGCGTCATGAGGTAATTACGCAAGGCGTATGCGCTGTCACCTACATGTAATGGAGCAAAGAGTCAGTGGCAGCTTCACATTGACATACGTACAATGACAGTGATAAACTATTACACATATTTACCAAGCAGATGTCCCTCTCCAAATTCTCCCCTGACAAGACGGGTGTGTATGCCACTTTGCCTGAAGATATAAGAGTCATGTGCACTCCCTGGAAATTGCGCAACAATGTCAGTGATAATGTTTTTTGCATTGCAAACAACCTGCATATTGAGGGAATGGTAACATTTCCTAATTCTATATAAATATTCCTGTGTTGCAGGGGGACATATTGCCACGTGGGTGCAATCAATACAACCCAAAACATGTGGGAAACGAGCTATCTGGTAGAACTCCTGTTTGGTTTTTGCAAGGTCAAGCGCGGTGGTAGAGAACTCGATGTGAGACCCGATCACGGCCATCATGGCATCAAGGAATGCTTTCAATATTCGTGAAAGTGCGCTTTGTGACACACCTCCCGCTAAAGCAATGACCCCCTGAAAACTGCCTGACGCCAGGAGGTGTAGGCAACATAGGACCTGCACATGCGTTGGGATTGCATTGGTCCTACGTGTCTGTCGTTGCATTATGGGGTCCAATTCATTGATTAGGTCATGGATCATTGCTGCATTGAGCCTATACTTGTCGTATATCTCATCCTCTTGCTGGCCTAGCAAAGTTATGCGGACTCTGAAGATGCGCTCATTTATTCGCCTCCGTCTCTGTGCGGCAGCCTGCAGCCTCATCCTCCTCGCCATCAGGTAAATCCCTGCCATTGTGAACAGTGCTGGCTCATTCTGGCTGTGTTTAAATGGGTTTCAGTTGGTTTTCACCTGTCTGTGATTTGCACTCATGATTACCACCTGGTTGTGATCCTTCTTATTTAGCGATCGCAAAATTGCGATTTTCATGGGAATCGCTATTTGCGATTTTTCATGCATCCATTTAGCGATTCTTTGTTTGCGATTCCCTATTTGGGAGACGCTAATACCGATTCGCTATTTGATTCGCAGAATGTTTTGCGATTCCTTATATTTGCGAAAAATTAGTTTTTCGCAAATATACAGTTGATGCATTTCTACACTGACTTTTGCGATCGCAAACGGCCAATTTTTGCGATTCGCACCGTTTGCGATCGCAAAAAGGTTTGATGCATGTGCCTGATAGTTTATACATTTCGCAACTTTTGGTTGTTATCCATACACATCCATGTCATTTTACATCATGCATTGATATTAAGGAGTCAAATTGAGTTAATCTTCTTTATTAGCAATAAGTATACGACCTCCTGCCACAAGAGCTTACAGCTATAACTATCATAACAACTGTCAGTTCAGCGCAAGGACAGTAGGAACATTCCAAGAGGGTGAAAGGACAGGGGTGGCAAGGGAAGGGAATAGGAACAATGCAGTGGACGGGGAGGGCTGAGGAAAGAGCAGATTACAACACTTCTCCCTTCCACAACAAGAACAGTAAAAGGGTGAGGAGAGGAACAGGGATAAAGGGCAATATAATGATGTAAATGTAATCAATAACGCAGGTTCCATTAAGGGAAACATAGATGTTCTGAACAAGATAAGTTATCAATGAATTATAATCTTTATGCCACAAAGGAGCTCTACTTGAACGAGAGCAGGAAGGTTCCCCATTAGTCATAAGGTTCCCATGAGAAGCCTCAGGATTTGCATCATAGTACCTCATGTGGGATGAATCTGGAAGATGACTGCTCTTAGTGGCTAGCATTGTCATGTGAAATTCGGTCCTTGCTCCAGGTCGTACCATCATCCAAAGTGACCACATTCTTTTTGACCTCAACTATTCTCATGGGTTTGAAGAACTTGCTGTCACAGGGGCAACAGGCAACTGAAAGTTTTACTACTACACTGTCCCCAACTTTCCAATCAGGAACTTTCACTGCATGTTTCAAGTCATACATTTTAGTATACACTTCTTGATGTTGTTTAACATGACCTTTCATCTCCTCTCTGTTTACCCATCTGGGTTCTCCTCCTCCCAACCAGTTAGGGATCATTTTGCTTCCTGGTAACCTACCCTTGAGTGCCAGAAATGGAGAAATATTCATCACAGAATTAGGTGTAGTATGATAGGACCATAGCATATTTTTAAGTGCTTTATCTACAGGTTTACCTGAGATTTGGTACATTTGAATGCATTCTTTTAACATACGATTTACACGTTCTACAAGACCATTTGCACTTGGACAGTACAAAGCAGTTTTAAAATGGCAAATAGACAATTTCCTCAAGTAATCATGCATTTCGTCTGAAGTAAATTGGATTCCATTGTCTGTTATGATGGTACTGGGAATTCCTTCAGTCATAAAGGTATCGGAAAGAAATTCAATCAAAGACAACGTATTGCTTTTAGTGGATGTGAGTGTATTTGCTGACTCATGTTCTACATATACCCTGATTGATTATGAGATGTTTAAAGAAAAATTTTATTGAAAAGGATAAACAATTCAACAAGCTGACATCAAACCTGGTGGTTATAACAAAGACCCCATTCCATTAGTAGGAAAGTTTAACATGAAAATGCCCTTTAAAGATCGAAGTACTATGGGAAAAGTGTATTTGGCATAAAAAGGATCCAGTTTGTTAGGTTGGGCTCACCAAAGAGAATTAGGGATAAAGCTCGATCCTAACAACCGAGAACAAGTTTTAACAATTGATAAAAGTGATGGTTGTACCAATATTTTTGATGAATTTCCTGAAGTTTTTTGTGAGGAAATCGGCCATCTGAAGAACTTCCAGCATCGAATTAAACTCAAAGAAAATGCAGTGCCAGTGGTAAACAAAGTCTGGCCAATCCCTCTTTTGATGCACGAACCCCTTAAAAGAGAACTTGACAAATTAGTAAGTCATAAAATCATTAAACCTATTGAGAGTTCATTATGGTTGGCTCCTACAGTCGTCACCCAAAAACCAGGTGAAAGGGGTTTGCACGTTTATATTGATCAAAGAGACCATAATGCAAATATCTGGGTAGACAGATTTCCACTCCCTAGAATGAATGAAATGATCAGCATGATTGGGGAAGCCAAGCATTTCAGTGTAATAGATCTCTCCCAAGCGTACCACCAGATTGAACTTCATCAAGTTTCTAAGTCACTGACCTCATTCATTACACCCTTTGAGCGTTTTGGTACTTCAGGATGACGTTTGGTCTTGGATCAGTGACGGCAGTTTTTCAAAGAGTGAGGTATCAGATTTTGAAAGGAATTAAGAATGTTCTCTGTCGGAGTGCAGGATCTGCTTCTTATGGTTACCCCCACATTTTGCTGATGTTTTACTGTTTATTGACTTTAGTCTGGCTGGGGCCCTGCTAATCAGGACCCCAGCCTAGCTGCTTCCTCTCTAAATTGATTCCATGTACCTTATGTACACCACAGATTGGATTCTGGGATGCCCTTATAAGTCCATAGTATATTGTATACTATGTACCCAGGGCGTAGGTGCCCCAGAGGACTACCAAGGGCTGCAGCATGTATTATGCCAACCCTGGGAAGCCCTCCAAAATGACACCACAGGTCTGCTACTGCAGCCTGGGTAAGGTGGTGCATGCACCCCTTACTGAGATATAGGTTCACTATATCTCACCCTATCACTGCACATATAAACCTATCAGTCACCCCTATGGCAGGCCTTATAAATCCTGAAGGTGAGGTGCTTGGTTTTGTGAGAGAGGGTGCCCATGCATGAACAGAACCCCTCTGCAGCCTTTGGAATCTCTTCTCCGGGGTTGTCTGTGATGCACCCTGACCATATACTCTTAAGTGCATCATAACCAAACGGTAAATGCTAACTTTGGACTGGTTGCACGGAAACATGTCATGTTTGGAGTGAAACACCTTGAAATCATACCCTCACACCAGTACACATACCCCCACACCAGTACCTGGTGTGGGAGTATGATCCCACCCTTCTAGAGGGAGAGACATGACAGCACCGGTATACCAGGAACCAGCTAACAGAGCCCTGGCATCACAAAATGGATGCTGCCAGCCACAGACACGGGTCTGGCCTCCTGCTGCTTACCGAAACTCCGGCAGGGGAGGCTTGGACAATAGGTTTCCTGTCACATGGAGGTGTTACCACCTCCCAGACAGGCCTTAGTGGATTAGGGCTGGGTGGGAGCACTCCAGGAGTGCTTTGAAGTCTGCACTGGGGGTACATTTGGAGTCCCTGGTCATAGTCCAGCTCAAACCGGTTACAGGGGCTGCCAGCCCCTGCTCTCGCACGAAACTGGACAAAGGAAATGGGTGTAGCCACCCCCCTTTCCAAACCCTCCCATAGGTGGGTCCCCAGAGTACGTCCAACCCCTTCCTTGGGTATAAAGAAGGAACCCTGACTACAGGACTTTAGACGACACCTGGACAAAACTCTGCTACAGAAATCCCAGAACTTCGATGATCTACACAACTAGATGACTGAAGAATCTCCCTTGGAGTAAAGGAGTTACTCCTCTGCTTGGCAGGCACCAAAGACGCATCTTACCGGTCTACATCTCTGAAGCTCCCGCCGGACGCCGAAGAATTTGCAACACAGGAGGTGGGTTTCCAGACTTCTCAGAGGCTGACCCGAGTCCCTAGCAAAACTGACAACCATAGCATTTGTGGGTGCCTTGGAACCGAAACCCCTGAACACCATGCAAATTTGCAAGTGCATCAGCTTCTTGACGTCCCTTGAGGCTGTGCATTTGGTTACTTATAGCTCAGACCGAGCACCTTTTCCACTGAAGATTGCTGGCCTACACTCGACGAGTGTTCTGTGAGCCCGCCCTTTGTGTGTTCTCTTGAGGCTCCTTTGCGATCCCTGGTCCGTTGACTGGTGGGTCCCTGTGAAGGCAACTCTTAATTTAATTGGGCTTTCCTGGTTGCTCCAGATGTGCCCTGACTCTCCATCACTTGGGGAGTCTCCAGGATCTTGCTGGTCTGCACCGAAGGATTTCTCCTCATCCTACGTGGGTTGCTGTTGCCAAGGCTTGTTGTGTCCAATCTGGGCATTGACACTGCAGCAATTGACATCCTTTATGGGACAGCTTGAATCCAGCTCCTGGTTGTCCTCGGCTCCTCCTGGTCCTCGTGGCAAGTGACCCAGACTCTGTTCCCTCTGCTTTCAGGCTCTTCACATCTTCGATCCAGGCTTGGATCTCTTCGGACACTTCTCCTCTTCACGGAATCAGCACTTTTCAGTCTCCTGCCATTGAAAACAACAACGCGACCCAACACCATTTGACACCTATGCATCTGGCTTCCCTGGGTGAGGTTACATGAGCACTCCGGTGCTCCCGTGGGTGTTGGACCTAGACCCATCTAAGTCCAAAAGGGTTTGTTCCTAGTCTACTCCTAAGTGTCCTTAAACATTAAAATTCTAACCGTGACTTTACCCGTAGAAGCTAACGGGAGCTCGCTGCTGTGTTTTCAAACTGCACACGGCCCTTGTGGGTCCCCTGTGTCACTTCCTTGGGTGGTTTCTTGGGGTCCAAGCGATTCTACAAGCTCTAGGCCTTGAGTCTAGTCAAGTTGTGGTTCTTATACCACTTTCTTAGTATATGGTTTGGTCCGCCCCTAGGGCCTAACATGTATTGTGCTAATTTACTGTAATATTTGAAGTGTAACATATGTGCTTTTACATCTAGTCTCATAACGAGACTATTAGGGTGTGTTTAGGAATAAATACATATATTTTATATATTTCTACCTGGTGCGGTCTCCTTTTATTTAGCCACTCAAGAGATTATAGACTGGTAAAACAAGCTGATTTACATTCCTTCAAGACTTAGCCTGAAGGCTGCTCTCCATAGCTACCACTAGGATAGCATTCAAATAAGGTTGTCTTTAACCTATCATCAATAATGGGTTGTTTGGACTGGTGCAAGGTGCCCACTATAACTAGTGGACACCATATACCAGGCCAACTTCTCACATTCTCTATTTTCAAGACGACATTCTAGTTTATGGAGAGACAAGTGAACATCACAAGAATGTTTTAAAACAAGTTTTGCAGGCTCTCAATGAAGCAGGTCTAACCATAAAGAGAGAAAAATGCACATTTGATGAAGACTCTGTTGACTATTTGGGACACACTATTTTGAAGAGTGGAGCTAAGCCTAAATTAGATTTTGTAAAGGCAGTGAGGGAAGCGCCAGCGCCAGCTAACAAAGAGGAAGTTAAATCCTTCCTTGGGTTACTCGAGTGCATGACAAAGTTTGTAAAAAACCTTGCCGACATCACGGCTCCTTTAAGAGAGTTACTTAAAAAAGGGGAACACTTTGTCTGGAGCCCATATTGTTAAGAGTCTTTTGAACTTACCAAGAAAGCTATTGGAAATGCACCATTTTTGGGTAACTTTGACCCTAGATGTAAAACTTTACTAACAACGGATGCCAGCAACAAAGGCATTAGTACGACCCTCAGTCAATCCATAGATGGCGAAGAGAAAATTATGGCATTCGCCTCGAGGGCACTAAAAGATGCTGATCACAACTACTCCACTGTGGAGCGAGAGGCGCTAGCCATGGCATGGACCATTATTCACTTTAAATTTTATCTGTGGGGTTTAACCTTCACTGTACGCACACACCACAAACCACTTATATAAAGGCAGAGGAAATACCACTCCTCGCATAAGCAGATGGCTCATGGGCTTAGAAGGATACAACTTCAAAGTCGATTTTGTTCCCGGTACTAGGAATGTAGTAGCTGACTGCTTATCTAGATTACCTTGTAGGGGAGAGGGAACAGAAAAAAAAACCTCTTGGAATGTTCCTATTGTCCTTGCGCTGAACTGACAGTTGTTATGACAGTTACAGCTGTAAGCTCTTGTGGCAGAAGGTCGTATACTTATTGCTAATCCATTGTGCTGTGCACACGTGGGTTTGTATCCCATCCTCGTCGCCAATATTAAGGAGTCAAAGTGAATTGTATAATCTTCTTTATTAGCATTAAGTATACGACCTCCTGCTACAAGAGCTTACAGCTGTAACTGTCAGTTCAGCGCAAGGACAGTAGGATCATTCCAAGAGGGTGAAAGGACAGGGGTGGCAAGGGAAGGGAATAGGAACAATGTAGTGGACGGGAAGGGCTGAGGAAAGAGCAGATTACAACAATTGTTTTCCCAGTTTGGTGTTAGTCCTTTTATGACGGCGCTCGAGGTGCCCCTTTAAGCAAGGCCGTCATGTTGTGCGGTTCTGGGCTTCCCTTGCTACCGAGTTTTGTGGGCGTCCGTTCGGACCGTCCAAGGCTGCAAGTGCTGGTCCGCTTGCCCTGGACCCTTGCTGGCCACTCACCTGCTCCTCGGTGCCCCTGCCATGTGGCATCCCAAGGATCCTGTGTGAGCATCTCATCTTCTTTGTCTATGGCTGTGTGCTGTCATCCGCTCACTCTGCGTCCCTGCCGTGAGGCATCCCAAGGACACTTTGTGAGCAGCTCATCTATCGCTAGTAATTTCCCCTTTTGGATATTTTTTCAGGTCTCTTCGACCACGCTGCCTATGGTTTAACGATTGGAGGCAGCTCCCCCCTTTGCCGTATCCCTTCGCCCTTGCTCAAGAGAAACCCAGCTGCTCTAGGACCCCACTATGTTAAATATGAACATGTGCCTGAGTGAGCCCCCTCTGGCGTTAGCTTGGTGTAATGGGCCACTGCGCTCTCCTGGCTTGGCGGGGGGGTGAGCAGTGCATCGCCCAGTCATGTGAGTGTGCAGGTCAAAGGTCATATACTGCATCTGAGGCTGTTCAGGAGAAGGTGCCTCTCCAATGGCAAAAGGTGCTAGTAATGCTTTAAGGAAAACAAGCTGTATAGAGCACATGCATGAAAGTCAAACAGTTAAGCCTCCATGGCCTGTCTCTCCTGAAATTTAGATAGCGGTGCCAAAAACTTCAGCTACACTTACATATCTATGGCCCCAATGTCGAAGTACCTCAGTCAAGTCTTGGGAGTGGCAGCTCCTGCCACAAAAGAGGCAATCACCCCCACACTGCTTGTGGGTCAGGAAACTCGATTTGCCAATGGTAAGAGTATATCATCTTCACCTATTGAGCCTGCTAACATTAAGAGGGCAGTGTCACCCTGCAAATCAGTCTCCTGCCTATAGGCACTAGGGAAACACTAATGACCAAAATATCAAGGACAATGAGAGCCTCAGTATCCTGGACCCTGTTAACCTGTTGAATCAGGACTGCAGTCAGATTTCTATGCCAATCTGTTTACAGGACATAAAGGATCCTTGGAAAAAAACCACCACCAATTTCCACGGCCCAGAAAAGAGTTTTGCTATTAGCCAGTTATTATCTAAGAAGCTGGAAAGTCTGTCAAATTTTAGAACTCTCTTCACAGACTTGCAGTGACAAGGATCAGGCCAAAAATGGCTGTATGTTTTGGGACATAATAGAAAAGGCCCTTATGACAATAGGCCAAGCATCATTATTGCAAGCAGACAAGTTAGACATATAAACAAACACGGTACAGTCACCTGCCACGTGCGTTAAGATTGTGGATACTCCGATTGACAATTTTAACACCTTAATTGCCAACATCCAACAGTCTACACATAAACCTATGATTCCTTTTACTATTCCCACCACTTAGGTGTCCACCCTGTAATTGTGTCAAAACTGGTCCAAGAATGCAAAGCAATAGCCAAGCCTAAGACTCTCTTAACAGATCTTTCTTAAAGTCTTGGAACCACTGTGGGATAACCGCCTAAGCAAGAGGGAGAATCAGTGACCGATGTTCCAGTCGCTCAAACTTCACATCCGACAGAGGCAATGCACCAGCGCTCCCATGGTCCTACAAAAAGAACTAGATGGGCCACTTGAACAAATAGCCCAAGACAATAGGTGTGTGATGTGATTTGCTGAAGTAACAGCAATACCCCCTCTGACTAGGGATCTTGGCACCAAAGCGAAACCAGAGATGACAATTAATGATGTTGCAAAACCTGAAACTGTGCCTGAGTTACTAAGATCCTTCAAAGAATTTCAAACTCTGCCCCAGCTGACATGGAAAGACACACTAACTAATGGGTTGGGGCTAGGGGCGTGGTTTTGCCAGCGGCAAGATGGCTGCGCCTTAGGCGAGCTCTGCCAGCTGAGCGATTAATCCTGAAGCATCCTTCCTCAGCAAGGGGAATCCACTCGCTCCAGGTGTGCTACCTGCTCCCGTGTCACCTGGGGTGTCCAGTGCGCCGTGTTCGGTGCAGTCTGAGCCTGCTGCGGTGCTGAAATCTCCTCAACCTAGGGCCGGCAGTCCGCCATTTTGCCCTGCTTAACTTATCCTCCTTGCCTGGCTTGGGCAGATCATCGGCTGCGGACGCAGCAGTGCAGCGGGGATGTGCTCCCCTGAACTGCTGTGATCGCCCAAGTGCTGCTGCCAGGCTGATCGGGGCTGCTAGGGGGTGGTGTGGTCCCTGCGAGGTGTGACTGCAGGCCCCATTTCATCCTGCCTCTCATCGCTGGGGTCCCACGTGGCCTTGTGCATCGGGCCCCTCCATCCACTCTGAGTGCCTGGGTTGGTTGGGAGAGGCACAGGCCCTGGGCACGGATATCAGCAATTGGTCTCTGCGGAAATCCCGGTAAGGAGCATAGGTGGTGTAGGCCCGGATTCGACTGATAGCGGCTCCATGCGCCGGCAGTTACTACCCTTCAGGATTCAACCAGGGCCTGCATGGGGTTCGCTTCTCCAGTGTTCCCTCCAACTCTGCCATCCTGCTGATAACCGTCTGCGGATGCGACGATGTGATGGGACTGTGCTCCCTAACTTGTTTTGGTCACCTGTTGTGTTGCTGCAGGACTAGGCGGGCCGCCTGGTGGGTGATGTGGCCCTCGTGGGGTAAGACCACACACCCTGCCATATCCTGCCACCCGGCGCTGGGGGTCCTGTGCGGCCTTCTGCATTATGCCCTTGTCCTCAGTACTGGGTGCCCTAGCTGGCGGGACACTATGTTGGCCCTGGGCGCTGTCCCTTGCTCTCAGACTCATTGGGACGCCTGGTGGGGAACGGAGGTGGTGGGGGCACAGCCCCAACATAAGGTGACTCTGCACACCAGTGTGTTCTACCCTCAAGCTACACTCTCGGCCTGCAAATGATCGCTGCATCATTGTCTCCCCCCACTTTGCCATCCTGTTGACATTGACTCCTTAGAACTGCACCATCTGAGGGCTGTGTGACTGGCTGCTGGTGTTTGCCCTTCAGGGCCTGGTGCCGACCCTGGGGAGGCCGCGTGGTGCCTAAACTCCAGTCTAACTGTGAACTAACGCATTACCCCACGCAGTACTGAGTCCATCCCATCTGAGCCTGCTGCGGGGTGCTGGAGCATTGGGGAGGCTACTGCTACAGTTTCCATGGTCCTAAAGGCGTGATGCACCCGCTCCTCTCCATGGTCTGGTCTCTGGGGAAAGGGAGTTGTGAGCTCCACCTTTGACCACTCTGTCTGGTGTGCTTTACCGACCTACTTCTAACCTTTCCAGCACCTCTACCTCCCATCCACGAGCGCTTCATGCTCTGATTGTATTGGGAGCCTCCAGCCACGAGCCTGCACCACAACCTTTGGCTCCACAGTACCATTCATTAAGATGGGAAAGGCTGACGTAAAACAATCTAGACTCACCTCCGGGACCCTTGGAGCTGGTAGACTGGACAAAACATCTCAGGAAGCCGGGGAGCGCATTATGCAGACCGAAAACCAAGAGCCCCAAGATGACAGCATTCAGTCTCTGCTCCTGGAAGTTAAATCGAGTCTCAAAACTATTGACGCTAAAACCGATAATCTTACCTCCCGCCTTTATCATGTAAAACAACGTGTGGATTCACACGACGCTTGCATCGAACAGTTGAGGCCAGAGCCTCAGATCTGGATGACGCAGAGATGGCGGGGAACAGCAACTTTTGAAAATGGACAAGGTGCTTGAGCTGATCCGTGCCAAAAATGAAGACCTAGAATGCTGCTCCTGCAGGAACAATGTTCGAGTTGTGGGCTCCTTGAATCCACCGCCATTGACAAGATGGAAACCTACCTGAAAGCACTTTTCAAGGAACTGGTTGGTGAAGTTCTATCCAGCATATTCATCATATTACAAGCACATAGCTCGCAGGGCCCACGACCCCCCCGTGGGTCCCTGACCAGGCCTATCATGACTCGCTTATTGAACTATCGTGCCCTATTACGCAGGGCGAGAGAAATGGGAGAGGTCCGGCATCAAGGCAACACCCTTTCTTTCTACCCAGATTTTACCATTGCGGTGCAATCTGCTCATAGAGACGTTCTCCCACCTAAACGTGTCCTCCAACAAATACATGTTTCCTATGCTCTCATGTACCCCGCCAAGCTGCACATCAATTTCGGAAATAAGCCTCGCTACTTCACCGATCCAAAGGCTGCCAAGGCGTTCGCTAAGCAACTGCAGAAGCCGCGCTCATGTGACCGACAATCACCTACCGACGAGGGCCGAACCAGTGACAGTGACTGAGTTTCTTATATCTTTGTAATTCACTTAACATGGGTTATATTAATATATGCTGCCCATACACTTTTGTTGTCAATGTTAAATTTCAAATGGTGTGCCTCGACTCATCCTATCGTCATGTTGCAATGTCTCTCAACTCCTCCCCTTGCTTGTACTAATTACGCTCGGACACCGAGCCTTTCGGCTTGGGTTTGTCTGGATGAGCCCTCCTACCCCTCAGGAGATGAATCCTGATGTAAGATGTTTTTTTGCCAAGTTGGGGTTTCTTTTTAATGTCTCAACCATATTGGGGGTTGGAGTGGGTGGGTGAGGGTGGGGATCGCAGGTAGGAATGTGCAATATTTTTCTTTGCTGTTATGTTATATGCTGCATGATTTCATCTCTGCCAGCACTTTCTTCTTTGGAAGCACATGGGAAGACATACATACTATAACTTGTTCTGCAACGACACTGTACCCAAAAAATTGCTTGCAATAAGCCACACATTACTACTATACACCGACTTCATGACTGAGATAAACTCGTGACTTGGAATATTAGACACATGAATGACTTTCGAAAAGCCTGACATATGCATGCTTATTTTACTCGACACAAGACAGATATCTCTTTTCTTCAGGAGACCCATTTAACCACCCACACTGCAGCTAGGCTTAATTCTAGGCATTGGGGTGCCGCTTATTACTTCTTCTACTCTAACTACGCCATGGGGTCACAATTTTGATCAGGAAGGGATTGCTATGGGAAGCTACTCACACCATTATTGACCCTGAAGGCCGCTATGTGATTACCACTGGCATCTTATATACCCAACCTGTGACACTAGCCCCCATTTACAGTCCAAACACAGATAACCCGGAATTTCTCATCCATGTCTGGAAAAGTATCTCCTCTCTTGGTCCGCTCCTATTGCTATGGGACAGGGACTTTAATATTGCGTCGCACAGCACTCTCGACCACTCTGGCTCCCGCACACTTCATCCCCCGGCCACTATCACTCTGAACTCCATAATCCAAGATAACTTCCTAACCGATGGGTGGAGACATCACCACCCTGGAGAGCACTTGTATTTCCAACATCCACAACCACTGGTCCCGCATTGATCTGTGGCTTCTCACCTGGGATGTGCTGGGCTGGTCCACGTCTTCTTCCCATTTCGCGCGCACAGTTTAAGACCACTCACCGGTGCTCCTCACCATTCGACTACCCAGTTTGCCCAGAAACATATTCGCACTGCACCTCCCCCCACATACGCTCCAGATGCAGCATTTTGTGAGGAATTCTGCGGGCTTTAGTTGAATTCTTCAAATTGAACGTGGGCTCGGTAGACTCCCCCTCCACTTTATGGGAAACATTTAAAGTTGTGATCAGAGGCGAATGCATAGCCAGACAATCCGGGGTCCTCAAATCTCTGCGTGGCACTCTGGAGAGATTAGATTCAGAAATGAAACAACATAATCTGGACTATAGCAGCATCCCATTCCCCTCTCTCTTAGCAGACATATGCCTTAAAATGACTGAATACCAGTCTGAAGCTGAACACAAGGTTGCACACATAGGCCATTATGGGGAGCGTGGCCGCCCTGGTAAAACTCTTGCACACCTACTGCGAAAGCCCCATGCCTAAACCTATATCATAGAGTTACAGGACAAAAACTGTACCAGAATCGTCGCCCCACAGGGTATACTCGACAAAATCTCCCAATTCTACGCCAGCTTATATACTGCCGGCACCGAGACTCCTTCAGACGTTCTCACACAATATTTTAATACTATTGCGCTATTATAGCTTGGTATTGCGCTTTGAGAGTACCTAAATGAGCCCTTCACTCCTGAGGAGATCGTCCAAGTGATTTCAAGCCTTCCCAGCGAAAAGGCGCCCGGGGCAGAGGGGCTAATGGCAGCCTTCCATAAGGAATACGCTTCTATCCTCATTCCCCATCTAGCCGCAATGTATAATGAGTAGGTCACTTTCCCACCACTCTCTGCGAGGCACTAATCACTCTTTTGCTTAAACCTGGCAAACCCCTGACTCTTGGGACTCATATTGCCCACATTCATTAATCAATACAGATAATAACATCTATGTGAAACTCCTCGCCAACCACCTCCTTCCTCTCATGTCGCTTATTGCTCACCAGGATCAATCCGGTTTTAACCCGGGCTGTGCCACCTCTCATAACTTACGTACCATCTTCTCCATCATACATCAAATCAACCCGAACCTACCTGCAGTGGCTGCCCTGTTGCCACTAAGGCATTTGACTCACTAGAGTGGCCCTTCCTCTTTGCCTTTTTGTCCCGTTGCGGATTTAGCCCACTCTTCATTAGCAAAATTAAGTTACTATATACACTACCAGCAGTACGTATCCATATTAATGGCCAAATCACTGAGCCAATATGCCTCACCTGTGGCACCAGGCAGGGTTGCCCTCTGTCTCCCATGCTCTTCGCCATAGTTATGGAGCCACTGGTGGCACAGCTAAGGCAACATCACACACAAAGGGGCATTGGCTTTTCATCACACAGCCTAGTCACATCAATGTATGCAAATGATGTTGACCTTTTTATTTGAGAGCCCCAAGAGAACCTAGGCCCTATAAGCATCCGATTTGGCGTTTACTCTGGGGTGCAGATAAACTGGGGGAAATCAATTTTATTAGAGAACAATGGCAGAACGATTGATTGGCTTGAGTCCAGGATTCTTAGCTGGAAAACCCTACCGCTATCCCTTGCCGGTAGAATCGCCATTGCTAAGATGGTTGTCCTGCCCAAGTTCTTGTATCTGTTTTTAAATATTCCTCTGCCACTTTCATTCCAATTTTTCCGGGAACTACGCTCTAACATGATTACATATTTCTGGGCGTGGCACCAACCACGTATTTCATATAACAACCTAACGCTGCCCTTCTCACGCAGAGGGCTGCAAACTCCTGACTTCAAACTTTACGCTTACTCAGCCCAAGCCAGTTTTCTCGACTTTTGGCTACATCCAACGCCATTTCAACCGCATGTTGCTGTAGAAACCAACCTTGCCGCCCATGGTCAATACAGACTGCCATATTCCTTCCCTATACAGCCCCAAAGGGCGAAATTGACACTGTTGAATGTATGTGCTATGCCTGGGAGGGAATACACAAACACACTGGGGTCCCGACACTCTATGCCCCTGCCATGACGCTGGTGAACTACCCCTCATTCCCACCACTTTAGACATCACTTCACTAGGCATTACCACCAATGCAGATCTGCACACTAATGATCAGTTCCTTACTCTCCCAGAGAATACAACTCCTCTAGATAATCTGTAGTACTTTCTAATCCGCGCCACATGCAAAGATAATAATGCCTAATTTCCCGCCCCCCCGGCCCAGTGCGCTGCGCTAGAATTTATTCATTCCACCGCTTCTTCACGAAAACTGATCACAAGACTTTATGCGCTGACACTCGCAGATTTGCCTGTCGACAAAGAGCGGGTGTGACTAGCCTGAATTTCTGATCTCGGGGATGTTTCCACGCCTGCACAATAGACGTATTGCTGCAATCAGTCCCAAAAACGTTCTCCTAATTACCGCTTACACCTCATACATTTCAAGTATCTACACAGGCTATACCGCACACCCATTGTGCTTCATAAAATGGGACTGATTGCAGACTCTTACTGCATGAGATGTGCTGCTTCCAATGCCTCATTTATACAGTTAGCCTGGACATGCCCTAAGATTACTGCCTTCTGGCATGACGTATGCTGCATCACAATTGAAATCACCTCAGACACCCTAACTCCAGACCCCATGACCTGATTGTTGGGCTACATCAAAGATATTCCGGACGCCAGCAGACGATTGTCCGAAATGCTGCTAATACTGGCTCTGTGCCATGTGGCGATCCATTGGGTTTGGAAACCGGCACCATCTCTCAAGGCCTGGTTGGCAGACTCGGCACACTGTCAGACTCATTTAACTGAATATTGGAACCTCATGCCTCCAGCTAGCCAACCACATGATATATGGGCCCCCTTGGTAGCATACCTACAGATATCGGACAGTATCCCTCCCTCCCCAGATCATGCAAAAGCAGACCTGGAGTTATGGTTGAAAATGATGATGTGGACCCATACACTAACTTGACTCATTCATTTCAGATGCACTAAATCTCTGTATGTTCTGCAAACTAAAATATGTGTAATGCAAACTTACTGGCTACCGTTGCATGGCAAAGTTCATGTACTCATGCTATAGCTATTCTAAACTACAGTGTCTTCCAAATACATTACATGTAATGTTTGTTCTTCCTAAATTTCTGAAATAAAAAAATAAAAAAAACCGAATGGGTTTGGGCCTTAGAAACCTGCGCCCCTCTGGAGTCGGGTGTAATAAGACATGCAAACTTAACGTCTGCTTCCTTCCCAATAGAAGGAGGGTTGAAAGTCGTTGAGACTGGCAGGCCAGGAAAAGATGATTCGGTCGCTATACTGGAACCTGGCAGTCCCCATATTTTTTTTTTTTTAACATTGTCTTATATAGCGTGAACTTGACCCGGTATCGGGTATCAGAGCGCTTTACATAGCACCATTTGCGTTACATGAGGACACATTCATCATTTTTGTTAGGCACGGGGAGATTAAGTGATTTGCCTAGGATCACAGGATGTTCAGCGTCATTGCCGAGACTCGAACCCGGTTCCCCAGATTCGAGGTCAACCGCCCTAGCCGTTAGGCCAACTCCTCTACTAGGGACACGTTTACTCAAGTGGAGTCTCAGGATAGAGAGGCATGCTCCAACATCTTGAGAGATATTTGTCCCCCAGGGAATAAATATCAGGAGGATACTACATTATTTTCTCCACCCAGAATATGTCTCCCATGGACCCGAAGACATCCTTAACAAAAGAAATATTTTTAAACGATTTTTCGCACTCCCTGGTATTGACAGGATTGAGTCAAAAGAGATTTAATACATCGCCTTTATTCATGGCTCACATGAAAATCCAAGAAAGGCTACTGAAAGTACAGTTTAGACACCCGGAGGTTGCAAGAGAGATTGAGTCGCAAGCAAATGTGCTGTAACAATGGGGTATTTTACTAAGTGAACCACCTCCCCAAAAAAACCTTGGCTCCTGGCCAAAACCTTTTCCAGCTCACCTTTTAAGAGCTCAGTTCTTCGCTGATCAAAAGGACCAGCAACTATAAGGCTGGGGAGAGAGCCACTATGGGTCACACAGGATACCCCCAGTAATATAAGGGGATGCTGGATGGCAAACTGCCCGAAAGAATGGCTACCCATAATCATAGAAATTTGATCTCCAAAAAACCTCAGTCTACACACATAACACTACAGTTCTGCATGTGTAACATTTGGAGTAAAAATTACATAATGTGCCTCCAGGAAACATGGCAACTGGCCACAGCAGCATGACCAGATCACATTGAACTGTTTGCATCAGCTGAACCATCCCTTAAAGGAGGTCATCCCTCAAGTGAGGTCTCAATTATTATCTAGAAAGTAATTGCAACAAACATAGTGGTCTTGGCCGGTGGCCAAGGTGCTTACATATTTATAAAATTAGTATTGCCCAACAAACAAAACCCATGGGGCATGCTACAAATCATCATAGGGTGCATTCACATCAACCCAAAGCAACCAAATAAAAGAATAGCAGTGGCGGAAGTGGTAAAAACAACCAGATTTTTAAGAGAGCAACATTAGGAGGCTATGTGGCTACTCGCTGATGACTTCAATTAATGATTGAATGAACTATTTATAGAGCTCATAGCTACTCAGAAAGAGTGTCCCAGCGCTAAAAGGACACTATCAGACCTGCTACAACCCCTAACAGAGTGAGACTGAGAATAAACTACAGCTAGAAAAGAGGAGAGCTAGATTAGTTACGGAATTGCCAGGTTTTAAGCCTTTTCCTAAAAACGTTGACATTGGTCACAGATCTGAGTGTCAGTGGGAAAAGGTTCCAGGCTTGGGCTCCCTGGAACCTAACAGAGTGACCGCCTGATCGGGCTCAGCTTATCCTGGGAACGGATGCCAGGCAAAAAGTGGAAAACCTCAAGGTTCTAGGCAGCACATGATGTGTGACTCTCCTTCTGAGATACTCCGCACCGCTTCTGTCAAGGGCCTTAAAAAATAACACCAGAGTTTTAAAACAGATCCTCTTTTTTACTGGGTGCCAGTGTAGCAGCTTAAGGTGCGGGGAAATATGAGTCCTGGGCTTAAGCAAGAGAACCGATCTGGCGGCTGCATTCTGAACCACCTGTAAGCGGTTGAGCAAATACTCAGGTATTACCGGGTACAGGACATTGACATAGTCCAGTCTGGAAGTAACCGATGCCTGGACTATGGTCTTCCTGTGCTCAAGTGGCAAAAGGGTGAGAAATTTCCTCAGCATCCGCAGAAACCCAAAACAGGTGCTTGCTACTGACTGGACTTGAGATCTCATCAAGAGAGTACTGTCCATCATGATGCCCAGGTTTTTCCTTTTTACAGAGATTTGCGAGAGAGGAGGTGACATATCCACAGGCCACCAATTTTTCCACTCATCATCAGGCGGGGAACCAAAAAAGATGACTTCAGATTTCTCTAGGTTACATTTTAACTGATTCCTCCTGAGCCGTGAAACACCTTTGAGAGGCAGGTGCTGATATGCTCACCCTCAAAGTCAGCACCCTTATTGCAGGTGAAAAGGAGTTGTGTGTCGTCAGCGTAAGAAATAGTTTTAGCACCGTAAGCCTCCGTCAGTGATGCCAAGGGGGACATATACAAGTTGAAGAGAGTAGGGCTTAGTATCAAGCTTTGAGGAACTCCAAGTTTCAGACTGGGGATGGGGGGCAGAAAGGGAGGAGTCCACACTTCCTGGCTTCTGTCCTCTAAGAAGGAGGAAAACCATTTCAGAACTGGGCCGCCTAGTCCATAGTCCTGTAGCCTGTACAGGCATCTAACCTGAGGGACAGTATCGAAGGCAGCTGACATGTCTAATAAAATCAGAATAGATTTACCCCCCTGATCCAGCTTCTCCTTAATGTGCTCTGAGACCTCTAGCAGCGGGGTCTCAGTACTATAGTTGGCTCTGAAACCCGACTGGATAAAGTGCAGGAGATTATTATTTTCGGCGTAGTCTGAGATCACTGTATTGCCATACTTCTCCAGGGCGTTGGAGAAAAACGGCAACAGTGAGATGGGTATGTAGTTTGCTGACACTTCTTTAGCAGCTGGAGAATGTTAGCACGTTTCCAAATAGCAGGCACATGGCTGGCAGTTAGAGACAAATTAAGTACCTTATTTGCCACAGGATTTAATGCAGTGGCCCCGCGGCCAACAGATTTGCTGGGCATGGGGTCAACTGGGGACCCTGACTTCAAACTCTTGATGATATCAAGGGATACTTCTGGTTGTAACACAGGAAACTGCATAAGAGTCAGAGTTCCTCTTGAAGGGAGTTCAGCTGCTGAGGCTAAATGGCCAGGAGGCTCATAGTCCTCAGGGGATCCCCTAGAGAAGGATTTGTGAATAGTCGCGATTTTTTTGTGAAAGAAAGTCGCTAGTTGATTGGTCCATTCGGGGGAAAGTGGTAGAACCCTAGCAACCGATGACGAGCGGAGAAGTCTTTCACGATTTTAAAGATCTCCTTGCCTTTATTGCTGGATGACTCTATTTTATCCTTCAGATAACTTTTTTTGGCATCGTGGACTTTTGTATAATGAGACTTCAGGGCCTGTTTGTACTCAAGTTTATAATCAGAATTAAAGTTTTCACACCATTTCCTTTCTAGACATTTGCAGGCACTTTTGCTCATTCTCAGTCGCTCATAGAACCATTTTCTATTTTCTATTTTTAAAACATTGTATGCTCAAGCTACACCTTGTGCTTTATGTTCCCAATGGGAACATAATACATACCCGCGTGTGTTCCCTTTCCAACTGTTGATGTACTAGACACTAATTTGTAGAAGATTATACCATTCTAATAACTCATATATAATTGTATATTTCTTTAGAAGATATTGGCCTTTCTCGCTGCCTCATCGGTGTCTTTTTTTAAAAAAGTCGTGCTTGCCGAAGATAATCGGTTCGAAATAGTATTAACCACAAGGTAACTTTGTGCAGACTTTAGACTCACTTAGACATTAATTGTTAATCATCGTTAACATTCAACAAAAATAAACCCCTTCCCTCCCCATTTCTTTCCTCCGTTTTTTCCCTTAGTGAATATCCAATCAACCAGTATCGGCTCTTGAAAATCCTCATCTTTTTACTTCAATTATTGTTACGAGTAAGTTTCTCCTTTAGGTTATGTGTTTTGATTTTCAAATCTTGGTCGGTATCTTTCTCACATCAGGTCTAAAATATTTCCCCCTGGGATTTTCTTGCTTTTCTTGAATCATTTGGTCTTTTTATCATCACGGTGTATATATCCTCTTTTTACCAATCTCACTATGTTATGTCTACATTGGTTACATACCTGAACAGTACGTGTATTTCAGTTCTAGGTCACTATTCTTTCTTTTCCTTTATCTTCTCTACTTTATCACTTGCACATATGTTTGTAGTCTGTTTTCGCTATTCTTGGAAGAGCTAATTTTTATAGCTAATTTTACAGCTATACTTGTCATCTTCAAAATGATGTTATACTATTGTTAAGCCAGTGTACCTTCTATTTTCAGGAAAATTGTGTGGCTTTCCTGACGAAGGCGCTAGTGCGCCAAAACGCGCGTCGAAGACAATTTATTGCCGCAATTCAATTTCTATGAATTTTTGATTTTGAATGTTTGTATCTGTCTTTCACTTTTTTATTTTTTTATTTAATATTGTGTTTATTGAAGTTTTTGTCATTGTATTTGAATTATGCAGTGTATCATTTTTTATAATTCATGAAACATTTTTATAAAAAACGTGTTTCTTTTTAAATGTTGCATAGTGTATTAGTTCTATGTCTTTTAAACAAAATACTAACTGTTATTGACAATAAAGAAAAAAAGTTTAATTTCATTACTATATGGTACACTGGCTCTTATTAAAAGTAATTTTGCCTTTTTTGGTTCTACATCAATATATTCAGTGTGTGACATTTGTATCAATATTGATTGCCTAGGAATATATTTTTCATTGTCTCTGTTACCCTGTCCTAGGAATTGACCTAAATATTTTACAGGGGGTCCTTGATACTTTCAAAGAATTTACCCACAGCTTGCCTGTGTGGGACTGCATTGTGTTTTCTCATTATATGTATCATTTTCATATTGTAAAAAATTAGCTCTTCCCACTTTTTCAATTCTTGACTTTTCCAATTTCTCCACTAGAAGCGTTTCGCTTATTCTGTTCGTTCTGACTTGCATCTCTCTTCCGTCTGTCACAATCAATATCTCTACAAAGTACGTGCTGATCTATAACATAAAGCTATTATGGATAAACTCAGAACTTTTGGCTTTTCAGATGAAGACTTCGCTGCACTTGTTGGTAGTAGTAACACCTTTAGCAACAGCACAAACATTACATCCAAAACAATGATGACATCTTAACAGTATCCAATTTAAAGAAAAAAATAAAAAGGATGGAAGCTCATGGGGAATTTATGATAGAATATCTTAGAGCAGGAGTTATTCCCCAAGGGCTCCGTGTTCGCAATATTCCCGGTCTCTTCATTCAACACAAACCCTTTCTAGAGAAATGGAGTATGATTGCAAGTAGATTCTCAAGAGATCTAATGATCCTAATAATAGAGACAGCAAAAGAATTAGTGGCATCTCTCAAACTTGAACTTTCAGAACTAGAGGATAAAATTAAAAAATCTAATAGTGTAGAAGATGCAAAAAAGAAATTGTAAGAATCTGAAAAAGAGCTAGCATCTTTTGCCGAATATCTAAATAAACGTAAAACAGAAAAACTGACAAAAGACAAACGGTTCTACTCTATAGAAAGAACTTATCCATATCTTGGAGAGCATTTTTATAAATCTAATCAATACATAAATGAAAACGCATCTAAAAGTCAAAAAGTTATGACCTTCTCCGACACGTCTGATTCAGAAGGAGAAAGCAACTCAAATTATTATGAATCTGACGGTAGATATAACCCTTCCAATCAAACCACACTTAAGCCTTTTTTAGGACAACGTGGGAACAACAGAGGACGTCAGAGAGTGAGATTCCAACCACAGTCCAGAGAAACCTATCAGAATTACCATCATCAATCAGACCCTCAACAATTCCTAGAGACTCGCAACAAACAATACTGGAGATAAAAGAAACTATCCCTATTTTTAATTTATCATCACATACTTTAGATCCAGTAACTATTACAGTGTTATCTAAGGGACTATCTTTTGTTCCTCATGCCTTCGTTAATAAATTTGAATTATATCAAGACATGTTTTCGTTTTTTTGAAAAATTAGATTGAAAAAGTTTTTTAATGAGGAAAGAGATTCTTCCCAATATTTGAACACTGTACAAGAATTATCACTACCCTCTACTTTTCTTCCATCTTTGGACCAAATTGGTCCTGAGGTCGCTATTTTTGAACATGTGGTTTTGAAACGCTTGGATCAAGCAACCCGATTCATTCCTAAACCCTTGTACAACCTTAATAAAGAAGAATTCCATTCTTTAAAAGCATTAGCCAAAAACAAGGATATTATAGTAAAGAGTTGTGATAAGGGTGGAGGAATTGTGATCACTGATACAGATAACTACAAATCAAAGATGCAAGCAATGCTCAATGATCAAAAATTCTATACAAAAATAACATCTAATCCCATGACTAAAGTAATTCAAGAAATATCGACGTATACTAGGGCCGCCTTAGAGGCAGGCCATATTAGTAAAAAAGAATTTGAATTTTTAAATCACTCAGACAGAAAGACACCTTGCATTTATGGAATCCCTAGGACACATAAAAGTATACATGACCCTCCGTATAGACCCATAGTGTCTACCATTGGTTCGGTCACAGAACCATTGTCGAAATTCCTAGACAATAAAATTAGACCATCTGTTTGTCAGATTCCTTCATTTGTGCAAGATACACGTGACATCATTAATAAAGTAGAAGATCTTCATTTTAATCCAGCCACTGACATTCTAGTGACTCTAGATGTAGAATCCTTGTATAGTAATATACCTCAAAAAGAAGCATTGGAGTCAGTCCTTTGGTTTATTGATGAATACAAGATCCCTTGCTCCAAGCCTTTTTTCACTAAATGTCTATGGACAGTTCTGACAGAAAATACGTTTGAATTCGATCAACAACTATATCGTCAGACTAAAGGAGTCAGTATGGGAGCTTCGGTTGCTCCCACAATAGCCAATATTTATATGGCTCTGTTTGAGAAAAAATATATCTGCAATGAAGTGGCCCCCTTCTTTGAGTCAGTTTCCCATTGGTCCAGATATATTGATGACATCTTTTTTATCTGGACCGATGGGGAAGATACTCTTGGTGAAGTTTTTGTTGTGGATAAACTTGGCGGATACTAATCTTAGATTTACAGCTCACAGCAGTATACAACAGGTGGAATTCCTAGACATTTTTATCAAACACAACTCGGGAAAACTACAAGTAGAGTTATTTACTAAACCAACAGCCAAAAATACTCTTCTTCACTTTGACAGCTTCCACCCACGATCCCAGAAAGATAGTATCCCGTTTTCCCAATTTTTAAGGGTGCGCCGCAATTGTACAAACTTGTCGGACTTCGATGTCCAAGCAGAAAAAATGAAAGAAAAATTCTTACTCCGTGGCTATCCACGGAGACTAATTAGAGAATCCTACAAACGAGCACGCTATTATGATAGGGATCATCTCCTTACCAATAACACACGTAGAAAGAAAGATCAACTAGTCTGTATTACTAGACACTCTACCTTAAATGCCACTTTGAAACAAATAATTAATGCCAATTGGCATATTCTAAATAGTCATCCGGAAGCAAGAAACAAGATAGCCAAACCTCTATTTGCTCACCGGAGGAATAAAAATCTAAAAGATATGATCGTGCATTCAAGGTTTAAATCAGACACCCCTTTTATTCAAAAAACCATTGATGGCATGAAACCTATTAGAGGTACTGTGAGATGCTCTACATGCAAATCATGTGATCAAGTTTTGGAAGGTGAAACCTTAATACATAATGGCTATAAGATCCAAGCACCACAACTATGGAATTGCAAGACACAAAATGTGATTTATCTCATTTTGTGTCCATGCAATCTTGGTTATGTTGGTGAAACATCCAGAGCAGCCCACATTCGTATAGCTGAACACCGTTCTGCCATCCGCAAAGCAAAAATGTCCGCACCTTTAGTTAAACACTATTTAGACGTAGGACACAAACCAGAAGAAATTAAATGGCGGATTTTAGAGAAAATCCACATTTCAGAGAACAGTGGCGGTTGTAAGGTATGTAAGAAAAGGGACGTTTTCTGGATTTTCGTCCTCAATACATTCCATTGCGGCCTTAACAATGAATTGCCTTGGGAGAATGCCATCTGATATGTTATCCAATACGTGGACCATCTATATTTCCTTCCATTTCCTGTCCCACTGATTACATACTGAGTTCACTAATCTTTTTAGAATGTGCATATATTTATAGCCGTTGCTGGTAGGTCTAATCTTTCTAAGACTGTTACGAATAAAGTTCATACCAAAAGAAACACAATAAAATAGTGATATTTCCATTCCTTTCCAAATAATATATTTTTGGTTGTAAACACAAACGAGATATTCAATTTACTGACTTACTACATACAATCAGTGCTGGGTTGGTAAAATAGCGATATCTAAACAATAAAGTTTTATTTGATTTAGAAAAAAGTCCCGTTCCTATGAGATACTTTAGGAGTTTTTTTCAAATATATTGCCACGCCCCTGCATTCACGTTCTATTACTTCATACGCAACCACATCATTACGGTCTTCGTCACCTAATTCGTTCTCTCTAGACGTAACTACATCAGTACGTTTCGACCACATGACTGAGTGACGTACCGCCGTACCGATTTAAACTTCTAATCAAGCGCTGATTCGCGCATATGGAGGAAAGCGTTCCGTAGAAGAAAACAGCACGGTGAGGCGCGTCCTTTCCCCACGAAGGTCTTTCATCATTAGGTGAGCTCTACCGAATCCCTTTGTTATCGCAAACATATTAGGGGCCCCGTATAGTATAGTACTCCCTATCTCGTAATTAAAAAACTCTTGCCAACTACCGCAACATTAGGTTATTATTTTCATATTGAAACTATGTCGCTTCTATTTTACCATTTGTAGACCGGAATTTGTTGAAAAAGAAGATAAAACGCCCATGTATCAGTGCAAAAAGCAATATATAATAATAAGAATATAAATCTACATTCTTCTTGATTATAATTAGGTAGGTAATACCACCTGTTTCTTCAGTCTAATACGAACTAGACACTAATTTGTAGAAGATTATACCATTCTAATAACTCATATATAATTGTATATTTCTTTAGAAGTTATTGGCCTTTCTCGCTGCCTCATTGGTGTCTTTTTAAAAAAAAGTCGTGCTTGCCGAAGATAATCGGTTCGAAATAGTAATGGACCATCTATATTTCCTTCCATTTCCTGTCCCACTGATTACATACTGAGTTCACTAATCTTTTTAGAATGTGCATATATTTATAGCCGTTGCTGGTAGGTCTAATCTTTCTAAGACTGTTACGAATAAAGTTCATACCAAAAGAAACAGAATAAAATAGTGATATTTCCATTCCTTTCCAAATAATATATTTTTGGTTGTAAACACAAACGAGATATTCAATGTACTGACTTACTACATACAATCAGTGCTGTCCAATCAGCAATGGGTTTTTGCCTTACATTTTCACCTGCTCAATCCTGTGCCGGTCTGCTGATTTACAGACCCCCAGGTCTGCTGGGATCTTTTATTGAGGAGCTTGACTCTGTAATATCAGCTATAAGTATTCAATTTAAGCATTTTATCTTTTTGGGCGATTTTAACGTTCATTTTGATAACACGGATGCTGCAGACACTATCAAAATACTAGATACTACTGCATCTCTAGGCCTATTACCTTACGTAATATCGCCGACTCACAATAAAGGGCATACGCTTGATCAGATTTTCTCTACCTCTTCCATCTCTGTTGCACCCCCCCTTCCTGTGATATGGTCTGACCATCTTCTATTGACTTTTAGGATTCAGTCTAAGATCGTAGTAACTTGCCGACCTGTCGGTCGTCTAACCCGGCTGTCAAGGCCCTTCCACCTAGTTACACCCGAAATGATTGAGCAATATAGGCTGTCTCACCCCTGCTCTCTCACAGGGGATTTAGAACTGGACCTTTCTCGTTTTCAAACATGGCTAGCGCAGTGCTTGGAGGACTTAGCCCCACCTAAGCAGTCCCTCAAGAAATCTGCGCGTGCTTCTGCCCCTTGGTTCACACATGCACTTAATGCCAGCAGAAGGCTCTGTAAGAAGGCCGAAAGAGCTTGGCGGGCAAATTATTTAGATCCTTTAAAGGAGGCTTATAGGTCCTGTATCAAGGCCTATCATAAAGAAATCTATTTAGCTAAAGAGGCCTACTTCGCTCAAAGGATTGAAGAAGCGGCTAATACCAGCAAAGAAATCTTTGCAATTGTGAAAGAATTCACCTCTCCAGCTGCTATGTCCATCAAATGTTCCTTTACGGAGACGTGGGTCTTTCAATTAGCCAGCTTCTTCTCCAATAAAATCAGGAGTATTCAGGCAACTTTTCCCTCTCTTGAACGGGGGGGATTGTCCGGTCTCAAAATCCAGTCTGGGGTGCTTGATCAGGGACAACCCAGCCTGACGGGCTTTCCCCCATTCAACCTCAAGCCTCTCTGGAAATTCTCTTAAAAATGAGATCTGGCTCTCCTCTGGACCCCTGTCCTGCAAAGCTTCTGGCTAAAGTGGCCCATGTGATCAACCCGATGGTCAACCCCATCTTAAATTGTTCCCTGGAAACGGGGATAGTACCGTCCATCTGGAAACGGGCGATGGTCATTCCACTCCTGAAGAAGCCTTCCCTGGATCATACTATTCATGCCAATTACCGACCCATCTCTTTGCTCCCAGCCTTGGCAAAGTGGCAGAAAAGCATGTTCAGTCCACCCTCTCGCATTACGTTGAGTCTCATGGTTTTTTGCACCACACTCAATCCGGCTTCCGTACCAATATGAGCACGGAGACGGCCCTGTTGGAGGTGACCGAGGCCATTAAGGAAGTCCTGGATGCGGGGGGGGGAGGCAATGCTGATATTGCTTGATCTCTCGGCGGCATTTGACACCGTTCCTCATGGCCGCCTTTTGGCGCGTCTTGAGGAGATCGGTATTGGAGGAACGGTGCTCAATTGGTTTACATCTTTTTTGACCAACCGCCAACAAACAGTCTGGGCACCTCCGTACTCCGCGGAAGTGCCGCCCATGGATGTGGGAGTCCCTCAGGGGTCAATTTTGAGCCCAACTCTCTTTAATATCTATATCTCCCCTCTGGCGGCACTTGCTGAGTCTTTTGGTGCCCAGATTGTCTCATATGCTGATGACACCCAGCTCCTTTTCTCCTGCGAGAAAGATATGGACTTTGATGGTGATCTCATTAAAGGCTGCTTGGATGCAGTCTTTAACTGGTTTCAAGATAATCAGCTCAAATGCAACTCGGATAAATCCGAGGTTCTTTTTTTTGGCTGTCCCCCTGATACCTGTTGGAAATCCTGGTGGCCGACGGATATGTCTCCCCCTTCTAATGCGGCACTGGCACTGGCGGCAAAAAATCTCGGGGTCAAGATGGATACCCTTCTCACTTTTAAACCACAAATTATGAGCCTGGTCGGTCAGTGTTTTGGGGTTTTGAAGTCGCTCAGAAAATTTCTTCCCCTTCTCTCCATCACCCATAGGAAAACAACTGTGCAGGCCCTGATAGGATCCAGGCTGGATTACGCCAATGTCCTGTATCTGGGCCTTCCGAAGTTTCTCCTCTCGCGCCTGCAGATTGTACAGAACTCAGCCGCTCGGGCGATCTTTGGTCTTGGTCATCGCGCCCATGCAACCGGACTGCTGCAAACTCTTCATTGGCTGCCTATCCAGAGGCGCTTTGACTTTAAGACGCTCACGCTGGCTTTTAAGACCCTTCACGGCATGGGCCCCCGCTATCTTAGGAAGAGGATCGCTCTCCATATGCCAGCCAGAGCCTTGCGTTCCGCGTCTCTATCTCTCTCCACGGTTCCAGCAATCAGGCGTGCCCGGATCGGGGGACGTTCCTTCAAATATCTCGCGCCACGGGCCTGGAATGCTCTCCCATTATCTTTAAGAAAGAGCGAGAGCTTGATTTCTTTTAGAAAAAAGCTTAAAACATGGCTTTTTTGCCAATAGGTTTCACCCTCCCCTGTTGGAGTTCTTTGGTCACGGGTATGACAGCGCCGGGACACTCTGTTTGAGTAGCTGAGCGCTTAACAAAACCCCTCATAACATAACATACCATAGTATTAACCACAAGGTAACTATGTGCAGACTTTAGACTCACTTAGACATTAATTGTTAATCATCGTTAACATTCAACAAAAATAAACCCCTTCCCTCCCCATTTCTTTCCTCCGTTTTTTCCCTTAGTGAATATCCAATCAACCAGTATCAGCTCTTGAAAATCCTCATCTTTTTACTTCAATTATTGTTACAAGTAAGTTTCTCCTTTAGGTTATGTGTTTTGATTTTCAAATCTTGGTCGGTATCTTTCTCACATCAGGTCTAAAATATTTCCTCCTGGGATTTTCTTGCTTTTCTTGAATCATTTGGTCTTTTTATCATCACGGTGTATATATCCTCTTTTTACCAATCTCACTATGTTATGTCTACATTGGTTACAATCTCAGAGACAGTCTCCCGACACTCAGGGAAATAACCTAAATCAAGCATTATCTTGTAGTAAAAAAGAGGACATTTAAGATTAATTAATCATTATAATTCTTATTTTGTAATAGTTACACGTTGTGGAACACGTGGAATTTAGCCTGATTGGCTCGGGGAATTTAAATGTCTTAGGATGCGGACTATCCATAAAAGTAAGCATCTTATTTACCTCGAAATAGCCCAGCTCACAGGGCCTGCTTGCGCAGATGTCACACCCCTGGACCAGATTGGCCCAGGTAACCTTCCAAGGTGGTGGTGGGTGGGGGGAGGGCAAAGGGGAGGGGGGAAATTCGGACAGGTTAGACACAAAGGATAGTAAATTTATGTTAAAAAGGAACAAGGAAACAGTTCTAGGGACCACAGGAAATCAAAACACATGTGAAATAAAATACGGCATGCTTGTTCTATCAGCATGGCTGCGATAAAGGTATTATCTTTGAACATAGGTGGCTTAAACGACTTAAAAAAAAGGCAAATGGTTACTATCGGGTTACAAAACTGGGGAGCTAATGTCGTGTGCATGCAGGAAACGCATATTGAAGGATCCCAGAGACAGTTGTTAAACACACTAGGCTATAAACTGGTTTGCGCTACTTCACAAGGGGTTAAAAATCGTGGTGTGGCTATTCTGGCTAAAGGGAGTGGATTGGTGTTCAATAATTCTAAAACCGACAAGTTTGGCCGTTGGGCTATCACCGAATGTAACCATCAAATAGGGCAAAAAATAACAATTTGTGCCATTTATGGGAACAATATAGATGACCCCGCGGTCTTCAATGAGGTCTCCAATGAATTAACACACTGGCCTCTTCCGGCCCTGGTATGTGGAGACTTCAATATAAACCTCCCCATTAATTGGTCCGTAAATGATGATTGGGTCTATAAAGGGCGAAAACCGAAAGTATTCCGCTCGATTAAAGATTTATGTCTTGTACATGGACTTGTGGATAGCTGGCAGATTGATAACTTCAATACTGGTGACCCTGGATATACCTTTTATTCAAACCCACATCGTACACATACCAGAATTGATTACATTTTACTTTCAAGTTCATTAATTAGGACCTCCCAAACAGTCAAACTGCCCCGGATATTATCTGATCACAACCCCCTTTTTTGCACGTTGACTTCTAGCTTAGCCAAATCAGAGCCTAACATGTGGTCATTTGAAAAAGCATTATTATATGATCCTCAGTATCTTATCCACATGAAAGACTGGATACCAAAATTCCTCACAGAAAATATTAATAGCTCAACAATAGAGGTTGTGTGGGATACGCTGAAAGCAGGGATCCGGGGCGAGACTATGTCATATTCGCTTCGAATAAATAAAAGAGAGAAAGAGGAATTAAGGAGGTTACAGGATGAACTTATATCAGCAGAAATCGATCTCATTAGTGCTACTAGCAATATAGATATGACCAGAGATATTTCTAGCACTTTAGCCCAAGTAGCAGTTGCCAAGGCAGCTATTACTAATATTTTTACAGATAAAGCAATTCGGAAAGCTACTGCACGAAAAGAACTAGTCTATGAAGTGAACGAGCTAGTGGGACATCAACTGGCAATGCAACTACGACAACAGGCCAATGCTAATTTAATAAGGGAAATTGTAGATCCAGTAGAAGGACTGTTAAAGGACCCAGAGCTGATCAAGCAAGCATTTTGGAGGTTTTATAAAGAATTATACACTGACAGCAGTCATGGAGACTCCATAGAAATAAAAAGATACCTAGAGAATTGTGAAACCACAAAACTCGAGGTAAATATACAGATGGCTCTGGAGGAAACACCAAATATGGAAGAGGTCCTAACAGCTGTTAAGAGCCTCCCTAATGGAAAGGCAACAGGGCTGGACAGCATCCCAGCAGAATTTTATAGAATATTTCTGGAAGAAATAAAACATACATTTATTGATCTAATTACACATATCTTTTCTGGGGGGGAACCTCCCGGCTCCTGGGCTAAGGCAAGAATTGTTATTTTTGCTAAAAAAGGGAAACCCCCAGAACAATTAGGATCATATCGCCCAATAACCCTTATAAACGCGGACTCCAAAATATACTCTAAAATTCTGGCAAATAGAATGGCGCCTATAATACATAAAGTCATCGTCAAAAGCCAACATGGTTTTGTCCCTGGAAGATCAACTATAAATCACATTCAGAGGGTTATTACACTTTTTGATGGAACAGAAACCACCGGAGACCCTATGGCCCTGATACTTCTGGATGCGGAAAAGGCTTTTGATAGGGTTTCCTGGCCGTTTCTCTGGAAAGCAATGGCGACGTTGGGATTTAGAACCAAGTTTATTCAAGCGATACAAAAAATGTATTATAATCCTAGAGCCGTCGTTTCTGTTAATGGAAGTCTAACTAAGGAAATCATTGTTTCGAGAGGAACTCGCCAGGGATGCCCTTGCTCGCCATTGCTTTTCGCAATATATATAGATTTTTTCATCCGCTACTTAGAGAAAAACACCCATATAATACCCATTATATCACAGGGATATATAACAAAAATACTAGCATATGCGGATGACATTGCTATAGTTACCGCAGACCCTAAGATAGCAATGCCGGTTATTGAGACCGAGGCCAGAAAATTTGGGCTGGTCTCTGGCTATGCGTTAAACCAAGGAAAGACACAAATTGTTTTAAACAAAAAAATTTGGATGGATGATCCTAGGGTCGTGCTGGGAGCTACATACCTGGGGGTGACTATCTCTTCTAAACTAGAGGAAGTGGTGGATCTAAATCTTAAGCCATTACTCAATACAATACAAAAGGATTTACAACGGGCAAATAATCTCCATCTTTCCATTATTGGAAGGACTAATGCAATTAAAATGGTGTACTTTCCAAAGATTTTGTATGTATTCAGGGCAGTCTGCTTAGAAATTACAAACCAGTGGTTCAAAGTAATGGAACGTATCTTCTCTAGATTTATATGGTCATACGCACAACCCCGGCGAGCATATACATTTCTTACTCTTCCCAAGGATAGAGGTGGGCTAGCGCTCCCCAATTTAAGGAGATACTACTGGTCCTGTGTACTACTATACAGTAAAGAATTATTACAAGGATGTAATACTACAGAGGAAAACACTGCCTCAATCTTTCAGTTATTGGTCGGGGAATCCTGCTATGGATATTTCTGGACACACACACATGATAGCTACTACAAAAAGGTAAAATTTAAGACTCTGTATAGCTGCTTTAAGGTATGGAAGACCGTAAGAAAAGAGTTAGGGATAGGACGATTTTCGTACTACACCCCTGTATTAAATAACCCAATTCTCCCATTAACCATCTTCAAAGATAACTGTGTTAAAAAATGGTACCACCTGGGAATAATACAACTAGGGGATTTCTATACTAATCAAGGGATTAAATCTTTTGAACTCTTGAAAGGAGAATTTGGCCTAGATTGGCGGGACTTTTTTAAGTTTCTTCAAATTAGAACCTTTCTGACTCATAAATTTGGATTAAGAAACATCTGGGAAAAATCTATGACTATAGAGATAATTATACATTCTAAGAAACAGTCGATTGGGGGAGTGTATGAGGTGCTGCTGGATAAACTCCCGGATGACTTAGATAAAATGGCAATAAATTGGCAAAACAACCTGAGTATTTCTAAAGAAGGATCTCTAGACTCCTATAAATCAGCTCAAACTCTTCTTATCTCCACCAAACTTCAGACACAATTTTATAAAACCTTTTTCTGTCTCTACTATACACCGAATAAGATTGCAAAATGGGGAACTGGCAATGGGACTTGTTGCCCCAGATGTAATCTTTTTAAAGCAGATTCTATCCATATGTTTGCCACCTGCCCAGTGCTAATGCCTCTTATACAAAACATAGAAAGGTTTTTAACCTCTGTCCTTCATAGAAAGGTTGTTTTACCTCCAGAGGCAATGGTACTTGGGGTTGGTGATACAGAAAAACTTGAAGATGGCTATGACCTAGTATTTGTGGCCATGGCCGTCTGGAGGCTATGTTTAGCGTCGGCCTGGCTAGACCCGATACCGCCTACCTTTCAACAATGGCTAGCAAGGCTCTTAGCGTTGCACAACATCGAGATAGCTATTTACAAACGGAAAAACAGAAGGCGACGGGAAAGGGGTATGAATATCTGGACTCCACTTACACTTTGGCGAGATTTACAAATATGATTCACTATCAATGCCGTAACATGTATATGCTATCTTTGCCTTATTTCTTTTCATTCATCTATTTTTTATTGATTTCTTTTTCATTTTCTTTTATTATTATTATTTTTTCTCTGGAATTTTTCCTGTAAGATCTCCTATAATAGTTACATAAATGTGATAAACATAAAAATGTATGATGTAAAAATACAAACTGTCTACTTGTCGGGAGGGGGGGATTAAAAACATGTTAAAACCAATAAAAACATTTAAAAAAAAAAAAAGGTTACATACCTGAACAGTACGTGTATTTCAGTTCTAGGTCACTATTCCTTCTTTTCCTTTATCTTCTCTACTTTATCACTTGCACATATGTTTGTAGTCTGTTTTCGCTATTCTTGGAAGAGCTAATTTTATAGCTAATTTTACAGCTATACTTGTCATCTTCAAAATGATGTTATACTATTGTTAAGCCAGTGTACCTTCTATTTTCAGGAAAATTGTGTGGCTTTCCTGACGAAGGCGCTAGTGCGCCGAAACGCGCGTCGAAGACAATTTATTGCCGCAATTCAATTTCTATGAATTTTGATTTTGAATGTTTGTATCTGTCTTTCACTTTTTTATTTTTTTATTTAATATTGTGTTTATTGAAGTTTTTGTCATTGTATTTGAATTATACAGTGTATAATTTTTTATAATTCATGAAACATTTTTATAAAAAACGTGTTTCTTTTTAAATGTTGCATAGTGTATTAGTTCTATGTCTTTTAAACAAAATACTAACTGTTATTGACAATAAAGAAAAAAAGTTAAATTTCATTACTATATGGTACACTGGCTCTTATTAAAAGTAATTTTGCCTTTTTTGGTTCTACATCAATATATTCAGTGTGTGACATTTGTATCAATATTGATTGCCTAGGAATATATTTTTCATTGTCGATGTACTCTCCCTCTCCTTGCTGTTGGTATGATCCGACTACGATGTTAGAAAGGAAACATCTGCAATTAGCCTTTAGTAAGACTGTGAGTAACCCGCTACATTCTGTTTCTCAATATTCACTTAACTGAACATAATATACCTTCTCGGTTTTCCTGTCACCAAGAGGTAGTGTTCATGCAAATACTTAAAACTCTAAAGATCCACTATTCACGTTAATTTGTTTCAAAATAAATCGATGTGTCAAAATTACAATGCTTATACAGATCTTATTCATGTGTGATAAACTTAACAATAAATAAGCAACACAGCTGAAGTTAATGTTAGTCTTTCTTTTAGGAGAAACAGGGTTGCGGTTTGAGCTAAAGGTAACTTTTTAGGCCAAAAGTTAACTGTTTTATTGCACAAGTTGTGGCGCTTTTTCACCTGGTAACTGTCGTCCTAATCCTTGTTCTTTTCTTTCCTTGCAGGATTTTCAGGCATGAGGGCGGCGGCTTGACGGTGGGAGCAGCGACCAGAACGTGATCCTCTCCAGACAAGCATCTGTACAGCAGCCAACTTCTGGAAGATGGTTGTTAATCTCGCAAGATCTTCCAAATCTCGTCAGATCTCGAACAAATTCACATCTTCCCTCATTTTCTGCTTGTGTAAATGTATACACTAAAAGAGCTTTTGCTGTCATAAAACTGAGGCTTTGGGGGCAATTGTAGTTTTAACAATGTGTGCTTCTCAGAGAGAGCACACAGGACATGATCTACAGCTTCTGGTAAGGTGCTGGGCTTGCAAACCTGACAGTACACCCATCCGAAGGCTCCCCCAACTGTTTTTGGCTTTTCTGTGTTTCTTTGGTGAAATAAACATACTAAACGTGCTGCATGGACATGTCCCGCCAGCTCCCATAGTGGTGCTGACCTGCTGCCCTCTTGCATGGGTGAGAAGGACTGGATCTGCAACCTGAACCCAATACCCCCAGAGTAACTTGAAAGGCTAGTCTCGTGAGACAAGCACCTGGACTCTGCAACTGTGAGTCCTACCCTGCCAAATTGGGCCACCCCAGTCATGGACCCTTGGAAGTGGACTTGAAGGTGCTCTGCCAGCCCATCTGTGGATCCAGGAGAACCAAAGCATTTCCTCTGCTGCGCAGTGCAACCCTGAGCAGAACTGGTGCATCGCCTCTGCTATGAGGATTCTCCCGGCCCAAGGACTCTGCACCAACTTCACAGCCCGCATTGAAACCCACACTGTGCAGTGCATTCAAGATAAGTAACTTTGCATTGCAAATCTCTCGTCCACGGCAGCCAAGATGATGATGCAGGTAATTGCATTCTAGCACCTTGGATCTGATGCATCACCTCGGCTACGCGACGCAATGTCAATGTCAGACTTCGTATTGCAAGCCCTCGTTGATGGGATCCTCGACGATAATGCAGGACTTTGATGCTCATGACCTCCCTAGTCTCGGCAAACAGGACTTAAGGTACTCTTGATCAGCAGACCTGTAGCCGGCACACACTTCATCACAGTCGGCCTCGACATTTGACTTTGTCCTGGTCCCGGAAGCTAGATAGCCCAGATGGTGAATTGTGATATTTTTTACCTAAATCTGTCAAATTGCATATCTACAGTTCTATTGACTGGATTTTTGTCGTTTTAGTGTTGTTTTATTTATGAAAGTAAGAGCTATTTTTCTAATCTAGTGTGGGATCCTTTTGTGGTGTGTTTTCACTGTGTTACCGTTTGCAGTGTTGCATAAATACTTTACACATTGCCTCTGAGATAAGCCAGACTGCTCTGTACCAATCTACCCGAGGGTTGAGCATAGATTAATTCAGGGTTTGCCTGGGACATTCCCCTGACAAGGGTTGTGGTTCCTGTGGTTGTGGTTCCTGCTTGAGTAGGGTTGCAGCCCCTCAATTTCACCCAGAAGGTTTGGCAGTAACACAAGTATTACAATCCATCTCCCTGAATCAATAAACTACAACTAATTACAATGAAAATATGAGGGGCTGTTCTGCTCGATTTTCCTGGCCTTCTTGTGTTAACAAATGATTGAATGTGACTTCAGTCTCTTACCATTCAAGCCTAAGGGTTAGAGTAGTGAATGGAGCCTATTTACTAGGCACTTCGACATGATTCTGTGCTCTTCCCCATAGATCAGGGCTTGCACACATAGCCTAGGGGATAGATTCGTTAGTATTAGGGATAACCTGTCCTGTAGTGAGGGTATTTCATGGAGCCGTGCTGAATTCAGGCCTGGTAGGCCTCAAACGGGAGAGACTCCATCTTTCTTTCTGCTCCGGCAGCTTGGGATTCTTCTAGGTCAAGAGTAATGTTTTAGTTATGAGGTGTTATTCGCTTGGAGAGAACCGGTTCAGGCCGGCCCTTATCGAAGGATTGTATTTTTCTTCATGCCGAAGACACTACATCAGGCCGGCCGGCTGGGAACGTGTCCTTTGTACGGGGAGGTACAAGAATTTGGTGGGCGGCAGGTTACGGGCCGGAATTTTCCATGAGGAAATGCACCTCTATATTAGTGAAAGTCGGAGGCAGTTACATGTTCAGTCCGTAGGCGGCATCTAGCCGTTAGCAGTAAAGCTACTACTTATTCCAGGGAAGACAGACGCCATCTTGAAGGCGGAGAAGAACTGAGAGACAGATGCTTTCCTAACAGAATAGCCAGAGAGGAGAGAGTAGCCGATAAGGAAGAGGTCCCAGTGACTCGGAGAAGGGTGATTCCAGGCGAGCCGAGGCACAGACGAGAAGGGAGCCTAGATGACCACTGAGTGCAGGCTACATACTACCAAGGTGATGTCGACCCTTTCTTATTAGAGTGTACAACTTAATCTTTCACTTTTCTTTGCAGGTTATGTGTCACATCGTAATGTTATATGATTGTGTATGCAATGAGTAATAAAGTATCTAGTTTGTAGTGAACCAACATGTGCTGCGTGTTCTTGTATAAGAGGGTAGTCTATTCTTCTAGTCAGCTGCGGCTACATGAACAGATGTTAACCCTGATCAGGTAAGTGGTAACTGAATAAGGGAAAGAGGAGCCCCTCAAACCTGAGAACAGGCTATGCCCGAACTGGCAATCCTTGTGTGATCTGATGAATAGTGAGACTGATTCCCTTTTTGTATGTTATGGTGATCATAGGATGAACTGTCGTATGAGACTGCCGTCTAAGTAGAGAGGTCTGGATTCGTAGGGGATCGCGAGGCCGCCGATTGTGCTGATACTGTCGTATGGGCAGAGAGGTCTGGGTTCGTATGGGACCGCGAGGCCGCCACTTGTGATACTGTCGTATGGGCAGAGAGGTCTGGATTCGTAGGGGATCGCGAGGCCGCCGATTGTGCTGATACTGTCGTATGGGCAGAGAGGTCTGGGTTCGTATGGGACCGCGAGGCCGCCACTTGTGATACTGTCGTATGGGCAGAGAGGTCTGGATTCGTAGGGGATCGCGAGGCCGCCGATTGTGCTGATACTGTCGTATGGGCAGAGAGGTCTGGGTTCGTATGGGACCGCGAGGCCGCCACTTGTGATACTGTCGTATGGGCAGAGAGGTCTGGATTCGTAGGGGATCGCGAGGCCGCCGATTGTGCTGATACTGTCGTATGGGCAGAGAGGTCTGGGTTCGTATGGGACCGCGAGGCCGCCACTTGTGATACTGTCGTATGGGCAGAGAGGTCTGGATCCGTATGGGATCGCGAGGCCGCCGATTGTGAGATCTTGGTATGCATAGTAGGAATCCCCTGTCCTTAGGTGATAGATATATGTGGTTGTAGGATTGTAAATAGGTTCTAGGGAGGGGGTAACGTTCTGGCTGGGTTAGTGAGGCTCTGATGAGCGAGTTCTATCTGATCCGAAAACCCAAGCAGAACAGGGGCATAACAAAGATGGTCGTTCATAAAAAGTAGAAACACAAATAAAAGTAAATGATCAGTGCATTTATTCACCAAAAGCTGAATGAGGGCAGGAAAATTCTCAGAGCATGTGAGCAAATGTCTCAAAACTCATAAGATGCTGCACAATGCAATTTAAGGAAACAGGTCTTGTCTTCAAAGCCAAACTCATCTTCTTAAAACGGGAAATGAACTAAATAAAAATGAACAAAGATGCTATTTGAAGGATTTACAACATCTACTCTCGCCAAACCAGTGGAGATCAAATACATCTCCAAAAAAGATGGGAAGACTTCTATGCCTTCTTGATCACAAACTGATGAAGCTAGAACTCTCTCTCTCTCACTCATCTAATCAAAACCAGATTCTACAAAGCCCTACCTCAAAAAGCTTAGGTCACTTGGTCTTCCTTTACTGAAGTTTCTCCAGTACCATGACTTTTAATAATGTTGCAAAATCTATATACAATCTCTAGCATAGCCTTGCTTTCTAAAGTCTTGGAGATCTGTGAGGAAAATCATCTCACACACTTCATTGAACAAAACAAACTTTTAGACGAGCTTCAGTTAGTTTTCAGATCAAGATGCAACCCCTGAAATTTTGATTTTAGAACTAGTTGATGACTCTCCGCATCTCGGAAATAAGTGACTGCTGGCTTCTTGATTTGTCAGCTCCCTTTGAGAGAGAAAAACATAACTTTCCTGAAAAACTCCAAAGGTAGAATTGGGATTCATGCACAATCCACTGTTGGTTCTTTCTGTACTTGGAAAACATCTGTCAATACATAAAATGGCCATCTTCCTCTCCATTCTGGTGACAATCAACAAGACGTTCCGCATAGATCTAGTCTCCAATCTAGGCATCTCAACCTCTACAAGGTGCATCTAGCTTCCAATCTGAGTTGTTCTAGTATCTCATATCATTGTAAGCTGAGGACTGTGAATGAGCTAGTCCTTTCAAAATGATGTTGAACGAATGGGCAACGTTCTTGAAGAGGTTCAAAGCTGTATGCCTCACTACCTCCTAAAGCTCAGTCTTTTGAGTCTGCAAAATTCCTGTCTTGAACCTCTGAGCACGTATAAATGCTAAGGGAACACAACTTCAGCTAGGACTCCTGAATGAAATCAAAGCTTTCGTCTCAAATCCAGATTTTATGCAAATAATGCAACCCTTCATACTTTTGAGACTATGTTATGCTAACTCACTACCTGTCTAGAGGCTCAAATTACGTTTAGCCTCTCTGACTTGAACCAGCCCTCTATCTACCTGCTTAGACAAAAGAAGTTTTTACCACATAACCATAATACTAATCAGGCGTGGGAAGAATTTCAATTATGTAAGAGTAATTTTGATAATTCTGCATTACTCTTTGACACAGAATTACAGATAACACGATTAGGTCCGCTTGCATAATTAAGAGTAATTTGGGGGAAAACAAATTCTACTGCAAGAGCACATTTAAGCGAGCATGAGCTGCTGCTTGCACTGCTGCTTGATATGTTGCGTTTAGCGCTATTTTCTTAAGGCAAAATTCATCCTCACATCCATTTTGGATGCGAGGGGGCATTTTTGGGCTAAGAAAATAGAACTAAATGTAGCATGCCTCTTCTTGCATAATCTCGTGGAATTTCTTGGGAATTCTGTGTAATTATGGTACACGGAGTTATGCCAACCCGTAATTGCTGATCTCAATGAAGTTGCTACCCGTAAAGTAAAAGGAACATCTTTAAACAGGCGTACACCACACAGCCAACCTTGTTTGTCGGACACCACCACCTGTGGAGCAAGGACAACATTCTCCTTGAAATTTGAAGATTTACGAAAGCTTAAAATAAATATTCTGAGGTAGGGAATGGAGGATTTGGTCTGCCAACCCTCCAGGCATTAGAACAAGATAGTCCTACAATGCATTTAAAAAAGAGTAGTGCACAGCCTGTAATTTCAATGCCATTTCTAGCTATAATGACTTTCTGTTCTTATTAAACCTGTACTGTTTCGTTTTGGATAATACTCCTTCCATACACAATGAACCAGTCTACTTTTCATCCTAAATAGCTTCTTCCCTTATGTTATATACTGTTTAGCTATCGTTTTTTGGGGGGATACTAAATGTGTTCTATTATTTTTATATTATGATGATGCTATAATTTTGTGGTTGAGTTGTACAAAGTTTGTACAAAAGTGTTCTGCTACCCATTGTTTTTATGTAAAACGGCTCCTAAAGAAATAGTTAACTGCACTTTAGGTGGATGAATTGATGAAGGTGCAGAAATCTCAACATCTTGGCCTTTATCCAAGGGCACACGGGGTCCAGGAGAAATGTACATAAAAATATCTAAGGTTAAACCCAAAAGTATCATTTTTATTCATGGGTACCCTTGATATTTTTAAAAACGATACAAGTGGGTGTATGGTGAAATACAATGATTCGCCTAAACACATATGACTGCCAACATTTTTTCGACCAGTAATTAAGCCGGTGTAGGTCAGCGGTCTTCTTCATGTCTCAGGAACTTCCCTGCCTTGCTTTTGCATACATTCTATGCATGTGAATGAGGTATAAGGGTCTCATAACTTTCTTTAGTGGTCCATCACTGGAACCCTATTAATGGATAATTATGGGCCTCATGGACTGGATAGGGGGCACCTCCCCTGTAGTATCATATTCGTCAAGGGGTGGGTGCTGCATTTTAACCTAGCTCACCTCCTATCTGCCATATCTATGTATAGAAGGACGTGCTTGGGTATTCTCCTCTGTCTCGTTTGTTGTTCGGTTGAGAAATGGTGGAGGGTGGTGCCTTATTAATTGGTCCACGTCAGTGGAAAATCAACATCAAGAACTTTGCTCAAATTGAAATTGCTTGTGATGTTTTTATTACTAGTAGACAGTGCAGGTATAAATTGCGAAAGAAAAAGCAAACAAGCCGACACGTGTTTCGCCCTAGTGGCCCATTGGCCTTGGGCTTTTTCAAGGCTAGAATGATTTGAAAGTTAAAAATAAGTTAAATACAGAATTGGGTGAGAAAAGTGAAGGAGAAAGAGAGAAAGGAAGAGTGTGATGGATTTACCAAAAGTGTAAATTTGGGAAAAAGGGAAAGTAGGGAAGTAGTCAAGGAAAACAGAAGATGTTAGGGGAAGAGGAAACCCAAAAAATGCAAGGCGATGGATGGAGAGAGAGATAGAGAGGGAAGATAAAAACAGGGGGAAGGGAAGGATTCAAGGAAAACAGATGATGATAAGGGAAGAGGAAACCAAAAGATGCAAGGCAAGGGATGGAGAAAGAGAGAGGAAGGAAGAATATGGGGGAAAGGAAAGGAGAGAGACGATAGGAGAGAGATGATGGTTCAAGAAGGAGAGAAGAGATCAAAAATAAGGCTTATTAGTGGTGACATTTCGTTTTCACATAAAACAGCGTAAAACAGGTGAATATGTACATAGATGACATAATATCAATACAAATGCCTTATTGGGTGCATTGACACATTGCTGTTATAGTAGAATCATAACATTAGTAACATAATCCTAGGCGCAACAGCATGAGCAGGGCAGAACCAACAATACTATACAGGAGGTGTAGTTGTACCTGGGATTAGTAGGGTCCTGAGATGAAAAAGAAAAGGGTAAATTATGAAAGGAGGAAATGTATGATGGTTTTAGAAGGCAATTGGTAAGATGAAATAAACGTCAAGGGCGCATAGCCTGCAGATTAAAATGGTAGGTTCATCAAGAAAAAATTATATAATATCTCCAAGAGAAAATATGACATTTATTACTGACACCAGAGAAGAGAGTCAAAGGAAAGGAAGATTTGCAGGCGAAAGGAGGGATAAATCCATAGGAACAAAACGAACAAAACAAAGTATCTCATTAGTTGTGCAAGTGGAAAGAAAGGCTGCTTACCGGTTTTCAGTAAATAACAAGGTCTTCTTAGCGTATTGCATTTTCAACTGGTTTACATAGTACATCACGAAATCTGTGAATGAATTAAGCAAAGGAAAAGAGGCAGCATAGTGTAAAGAGGTATAGCCAAACAAGAAAACTAGGAGCGACTAACATGCAAGGAGGTTAGTAGTTGTTTTAGAGTCAGTGCTATTATGTATTGGTTCACAAAAAACAAAGAGATTTAATACAGCCAATAATGCATTTCTGCATCTTTGTTGAGACCCAAGGTTGTCGCATTGAGGCGCATGATGTGTTCACTCTCTCTGCGTCTCATTATAAGTTCATGATTCCCTCCTCGTGACGCTGGTTTGATAATTTCCAATCCAAAGAATTTGAAAGTCTTGTGGTGTGGGTGACACTCTTGAAAATGTTCAGTTAAAGGTGGTCCTACCTCTTCTTTGTTGATATTGCGATAGTGTTCCAAGATTCTGATTTTGAGCGGCCTGATCGTGCTCCCTATGTAGAATTTGTTGCAAGGACAGATTATGATATAGATTACATGTGTTGATGTACATGTTATCCAATCTTTGATTCGAATGGTGGTAATGGGGTCGTGTTTGTATTCAGTTTGTTTATTGACTCCCAGTTTGCACGCATTGCAATCATGGCAGGTGTAGAATCCAGGAGGTTTTGTCAGGAAATTCGTCTTGGGTTTGATCCTTTTGTCCTTGAATTCAGACTTACATAGGATTTGTTTGAGGTTTTTGGCTCTTCTGAAACCCATTTGGGGATATTCTTCCATCTGGTTGGTTAGTGAGGAATTGGAGGTCAGAAGATACCAGTGTCTTTTTAAGGCTTTCCTTATGTGTTGACATCATCTTGGCCTTTATCCAAGGGCACACGGGGTCCAGGAGAAATGTACATAAAAATATCTAAGGTTAAACCCAAAAGTATCATTTTTATTCATGGGTACCCTTGATATTTTTAAAAACGATACAAGTGGGTGTATGGTGAAATACAATGATTCGCCTAAACACATATGACTGCCAACATTTTTTCGACCAGTAATTAAGCCGGTGTAGGTCAGCGGTCTTCTTCATGTCTCAGGAACTTCCCTGCCTTGCTTTTGCATACATTCTATGCATGCGAATAAGGCATAAGGGTCTCATAACTTTCTTTAGTGGTCCATCACTGGAACCCTATTAATGGATAATTATGGGCCTCATGGACTGGATAGGGGGCACCTCCCCTGTAGTGTCATATTCGTCAAGGGGTGGGTGCTGCTTTTTAACCTAGCTCACCTCCTATCTGCCATATCTATGTATAGAAGGACGTGCTTGGGTATTCTCCTGTGTCTCGCTTCTTGTTCGCTCAGTAGCTTTAAGGTGCCACAGACTTCACCAGTTCACTTTTGCAGTCTCATGGTGGTCTGATCATATATTCAGCCACTAGACATTCATGATCTTAAATTGTTTTAAACCACCAGTGCCAACCAGCTCTTTGTTTGGCCACATCAAATAGTGGAATTGAATATGATAAAAAAGTGGACTTTTTAGACGCAAAAATAGTTGTCTGTCGTTTTGCCAAGATCACTTTGCTGAGATTCTTTCACCCATACTGATGCTCAGAATGAGTCTAAAGGCTCAGAATGCAACTCCAGGGCCTACTGAAGCTGGCACATAGCATTGGCCCTCTTGCCAGTCACGGCAAATGGCATGATTTGTATGTTATCTGTGAATCTGATAGCAGTGGGCGGGATGGGCATTCAATTGGCAAAACAGTGGTTCGACATATAAAATAAGCACCGTTTGCCAGCTAATACTCTTTTGAGAACAAAGTCCCCCGTTGGTGCAAATCAGTAAAAGCAAACGGGCTAAACTTCACAGATTGTGGAACTGAGACCTTCACAAAGCTCCGCCGGAGGGATCCGGATTCTATCGACCCTTTTAAAGTGACCAGAGCAGTCTCCTTCGTAAGGACAGCACTTTCCCGGTCCCGAGCTTCCCTTTTACAAACCATTGTCATAAGGAGCGCTGTTCGCTTTATTTTCTGTTAGCAAAGAAAGGCTGCACTTTCCAGCACGAAACGAAGGAAAGTTCCCTCTGGTCGCAGCACAAAGGGGACATCTTATCAACGAGGAAAACTAAATTGACCAATAGCAGGGAGTATTTAGATCTGCAATAAAAAAAATGAACTTTCAGTTCGCATTCTATTTGCCAAATGATATGTTTCTTGCAAAGCGTTATTCACTGTCTGTGAAACGGGCATGTGAGGGTTTTTCACTTGCATTTTTCCTAACGCCTGTTTTGCTTTTTTTTAAATGTTGGGGCAGATTTACAAGCTCCTTGCGCCACCTGTGCGTCACTTTTCCCATGTTAAAAGTGACGCAAAAGTGGCGCAAGGGGCTTGTAAATCTGCCCCGTTGTTTACAAATAACCCTTCATGTCTTCATGCCCAACACTTATAAGAATAGCAGCATACTCATAAGGTCTTCATATCAAGTAGCAACGCACTCATTCTAAAACAAAAATGATAATCTATTCAAATAAAACATGCTGTCTCCTAAGGATAATAAACAAAGGTCATCATTATTCACACAATGCAGGACAATTTACTCTGCACAGAACTTGTGTAGAAATTAAAAAGCTCCTTCACCCTGAGGGCGAAACAGACTATTGTCTTCCAAGTTTTGACAATTAAGCGTTAGCCATTCCTTTACAAATGTTCTACTTACCCATGTTGCCAAAAATGCCTCGTTTTCAAATGCCGAGCCCATTGTTAATCATTTTGACATATCTTCCAGTAACTATGACGTTTGAAAAAACATCAGAGATTGCGAAAACCAACATGTTTGATAAAGCATCGCTCAAGTTCAAAGTCAGCTCAAAAACGAATTGAAGCAAGTTAAACGCATTAACTCTTCACCCCAGCTCAATATTTCACGCTTACGTGTCATCTCCGCACTGACGGGAGGGGTGTGGCTCAAAACCATCCGAGATGTACTTACCACCCTGAAGTTAAATGCGGTGAGTACTATTAAAAGTACGCGCCCGTACTATTTCTGTAAACGAGAAGATACAACCCCGGTGCCCCTACCCCTGTGAGCAAGTGATTTTTTATGAAGTAAATGTAATGTTTTGCATGCCTTTCTTTAGGTTTTGTCTTTATGTCTCACAAAACACTTAGGGGCAGATTTATGAGCCCCTTGCGCCACTTTTGCGTCACTTTTCCCATGTTAAAAGTGACGCAAAAGTGGCGCAAGGGGCTCATAAATCTGCCCCATACTGTTTTTCGTCAATAAGTTACTTCAATTTGCTCCATTTTAAGTAAATGTTTTAAATCTTTGAGGCTTGGAATTGCAGTCCATCTACCCCCTTTGCTCAGGAATTGTAACTATTCTTCGAACGACAGTATTTTCAGTGCGCACATAAAAGAAATGATTGAGCCTTAATTGTTCCCAACTGCCTCGTAGCCCATCTCGTGCGCGAGTCCTTCGAGGTGGCGGTTATGGGGAGCCCTTTTCAGCCATCGCCTCACCAATCGCGTTTGATTTGTATTGCTTCTTCTACGTAACTTTGCATTTTAAAAGTAAGCGTGCACACGTGTGGCGTGCCCTTCAGTTATGTGTCATATTGGAAGCCAGCCCTTCATTATGATACTTCTAGTTACAAAGAAAACTCAAAACTACAAGTTTCAGAATGCAATGAGAAATAAAGGGCAAGGCCAGTCAGCGAAGTGTGGACAATTTGAGATTCCTTCAGGAAAAGGCGCTAAAAAGATAGATCAGAAAATTGGTATCCATGCATTGACTTTAATTATTCATTGTACATTGGGGGTCCGGGCGGCCAGCAAATGGAATGTATATTTTGTGGACATATGCACCACTCTATGAGTAAGGGGTCTCACCACACATGCAAAATGCATTCTTTACGGGGATATGTAGGTGACTGTTAAAAACCACAGTACAGTTTTCAAAAGGCAGTGCCATCCTAAGGATATGGTTTATTTTATTTATTTATTTATAAAGTTTTATATAGCGCGAACGTGACCCACGAGGGTATCAGAGCGCTTTACAATATACAGTATAAAACATAAAATGATGAGGTAGAGTACAAGCATTTGATATTTGTCATTACGTACAAAAGAGGTATATAGTATATGGATAACATATGTGACTCGTAGCCAGCAGGACATTGCACTATATACAGTTATAGAGCATTAGGTGGTTGTGATAATAAACATCTGAATCATGGAAAGGAGTCAGTTCCTCTATGGTGCAGAAGTGCTACAGGTCACTGTCTGCCTACTGTATTAGTCGCTGGGGGATCTCTCTTTCAGATCGTAATGCCCTCACACACATGTTAGGGTGTCATGCTTCATCATACGGCGCTCCTCGACAAACCGACGCTGCAATGTCGGACGGGCTTGGTGGCATCTTTGGCGGAGTTCTTTTGATCTGAGATCGCCGTATATGAAGAGTGTGTGTGGTCTAAAAAGTAAGTGAATATTGGTGTGTGTGTAAAGTGACTAGGTGATTTAAAATAGGCACCAGACCTATGAAAGTTTTAATTCAGAAATAGGACCGGGACTAAGTAAAAACAGTGGGGCTACCAAAAGGTCTTAAGGTACCAAGGTAGCTGTAAAGTGTATGTGGTCAACATGTTTCGTGTCATCAAGGCTCCAAAATCGAGCGGCACTTCTTCAGGACCAAAAAACCTATAAAAGTGAGTGGTCCCCAACGGGTGAGGACCTAAAGCTGACTCCCCAATATATCGGGATGTTCGGTAGATGAATGCCAGGTCCCAATTCAGGAACCAGAGGTGTCTCTCCACCTATATAGAGGGAGACTGAAACAAGGGCGGATATAAAGAGCGACATCAAATGGTACCGTCAAAAACAATGTTCGACAGATATATAACCTGTCACCACAATGGTGGGAGAGGTACTAAGCTAGGTGTAGGGAGATAAATCTATCCTAGGTACGTATCTCATGCAGAGGCGCAACTAGAGCCCAATTTCGGGGGGAGCTACTAAAAATTTCGGGGGGGGGCTGAGTCTTCCAGCAATATGTAGAGTGGAGAAGCAGGGGCTCTAAGAAGAGGTGAACACACAACAAAGCCTCTTTAACAGGTAAAAAGTATTTTAAAGACCTGTGAAGTACTCTGGTGTGCGCCCGGGAAGCTGTCTCAGCCCGGGCTGACACACACGACGGGAGGGGCTGAAGCCCTTTCAGCCATATGGGAGTTGCGCCTGATCTCATGTATATAGAAACAAAATTAGAAATTAAAAGCAATGATAAAAACAAACAAACGCAAGAGATATTGACGTTGCCTACGTAGCAGATAAACTATCCGAATCCCGCCCCAAGACGGGGGGAGAAGTAACATGGCGAACCTTACCTCACTTGGTGGATAATATTACTTCATAGATGTGGGGGAGGGGGCCTGACCACTGGAACGGACCAACTAAATATTATAATGTGAGAAAGAAAAGACATAGTAGTTCAACTGTGAACACAAAGTTTAACCGTAAACACTGCCTACAAGAAAGTAGTGTCTCTAAAACATAAGACTGTCTATAGTCAAGAGGTGATTCATCTGCGCATATGCAGGCATGTGAAGACGCTTATGAATAAAGGTGAACGACGGGCAACAAGAGGGTGCATACGTCTCTCAGTGGTGCAGAGAAAAGCGCCTATATCAGCATGCATAATACATGAGTAGGGCGCGCTGGGCGGAGCCTGAGTGCCGCTTAATAATAGAAATTCTCATATTTGATCGTGAGCCCGATACCTGTTCAACGATCGTCGGATTGCACAGGGACAACAATGCCAAAGTAGCAGAACAGCCGACAGGAGTCGGTATACACCATAACGCTTATCTAAGCCTGCTGAGTGGCAGGTACTTATGTTGGGATCGCGTAGGCGTTAATCCCTAAAGATCAGAAGTCCGCAATCTAGGCAACAGGATGATAATGCTACTATGGTACTTAGTAGAAGTTACCAAAGGTGCTTAGTGGATGTTACGCGAACTCACAAATTAACGGGTATTGCTGCCTGTAACGCTGTTAGTAAAGGTAGCACATGCGTGTAAAAGTGCCCAAACTAGATAAACATATAGTTTGTCGCATACTATCGGGATATTCACTTACCGAGTCGCGTGTGCGGGCAATGCCGGTATTCCAACGCATCTCCCCAACATCTGGATATTACCGGCATTGGGATACCGCCGTTATTTTAAGGGAGACAACCCTTGTGACACTGTGCTCGGAAGTATCGCGATGTCACGGTTCCGAGTGGCATCGCCATGTTGTCTCCACTTTAACAAAGCCTGACTATGTGAAAACAGACTGTGTCTGTATCACGGGATGGTAAACTTAAAAATAGAGAAACAAACAAAGGCGAAAGCATCTTCCTCAAGAAACATGTTATAAGAAAATGTTGTTAAAATAGCCTAATGTGACACAGGCCTATACAGGTGTCTGGGAAGCACAGTGTATGCTCGTAAAGAGTTTTCCAGGTGTAATCACTAGGGTAATAGCCTATCAAACAGTCTAGGCATGCTGCCAGTTGGTCAATGTATGTAGCTATCCTGTGTGTGATTCTAAAAGAGGGGAGAAATAAGGTCTTTGCGTCTCTAAGCTTCATGAACACAAGTTTTCAGTACCCTGGTGTATGGAGGATGTAGGTGTTGTACATTCCAATAAACATACATATAATATTCTCCTTTGATCCACCATGGCTATAAGGTATATGGATAAAACAGGAGACCCGTGGCCAACTAAGCTTTACACTAAATACAGTTATTGAGCATTTAAGTGGATGTGGTACTAAACATACATATAAGAATCTCCTTTTTGGTTGGTTGGGGGGCCGAGCAAAGCAAACTCAAGGAGATAATGGATAGAGCGCTGAAACTTTTCAGACACTCAGCCCCAGTCACTATTAGATCTGAGTTAAATCCATCATCGTTCTTTAGCTCACTTTGCTAACCCAGTTCCGACCCAGCCATATGTAAATCAGTCTTGACCTTGTTCCTCATGGGAACAGTCCAGCCCGAACTGCCAAGCCAGGACTTCCCTAGATCGGAAACAAGCATTCTGTGACTGGTTTCAGGGTAACACCCCATATCAGCCAGGCTAGATTGAATCCCAGGGGCAAGGTGAGCAAGGGCCCCACTTCTGGGTATACCCTGCTAACTTAGGGCGAACAAAGCAAACACAAGGAGATGATGGACGAAGTGCTGAAACTTTTCAGACACTCAATCCCAGTCACTATTAGATCTGGGTTTAATTCATCACTGTTTTTTAGCTCACTTCGCAACCCCAGTTCAGACCCAGCCATATGCAAATCAGTCTTGACCCTATGCCCCACTCCAGTCCGAACTGCATGCTTTACATGGATATGTACTTGAACTGTCAAAAACCACAGGACAATTACAAAATGCAGGTCCATCTTTAGGAATTTGGGGAGCCATTGAAAGACATATTTTTGGGGCTCCCAGTACACAACAGATTTCGAATTTTATTTCCCAAATTCCTGCTAATTCAAGCCAAGCAGTATTACATTATATGTTCAAGTTTAACAGTGTCACACAAAAACAGTTGTTAAAATATGTCTTACCCAGAGTTACCAAAGTCTGTAAGGGGTATAGGGGAGAAAGTTGGAGGTAGGCAGAGAGGGAGGCTTATACACAGAAATAGAATAGACCGAGGTCCTATATTTAAAATTCAAAAGTCTGATGCCGGGACGTGTTGCTAGGGGCTGACCAGCCCTCCGAATGTCACCGGATATCAATCACCACACCTATATCATTTTCCTCAGTTGTGGTGTATTTTCCATAACAATTGTCCCAACGTTCCACGTCCTCCTTATATTCGCTGAGACTTTTGATTTTAAGTATAGGAATTATTTTAATGCGTTTCGACTTTCCATTGGTACAATACCGATAGACCTACCGGAATAAAATTTTAGAGCACAAGAGTTTAGGACGATGTACCTATGAAGTATCCTTGTAACGATCAAATACTGGATTTACATTTTTTATTTTTCTATATTGGCATTAGAAGGCCAGGCCTCAAGCATTTATGTGAGCATTGAAATAAAATACAACAGTTTCACGTTTTTAATGACCTGGCTGTTTGATGGTCAACAGTGTGCCTCACCTTAATAATAATAACAAAAAGTTGGTGAATATTACATACTTGGTTAGAGAGAGAAAGAATGTTGCTGTCCTGAAGAAAGTGGTTCCTCACTGTTTATCCACCGAAATATGTTAACGCCCCCCTGTTGTAAAATTTGAGGAACGGCAAACTATTAAATAAAGAGTGTTTAGACAATTTTAACGGATGATTCCTTCAAATTAACTAGCATTTTGAATGACAGATATGTATGTCTTGTTTGTGATATCTCTCTTGGTCTAAGATTTTATTAATATAGTTGAAATGCATTTCTCATTAAATATTTTTAATTAAGATGATTTTTATATAACTGTACAATTGGTTTTATCATATATATTATTTAACATGTTTTGTATATTTGCCTCTTGGGTCCTTTCAAGACTGATAGTGAGGGGTATATGGTTGTGAAGATAGTGGAGTGTGATTTGTCTGATTGTTGATTTCTCCAAGAGACCCTTTTTTGTTGATACATAATAGCAAATTAAGCCACAACATGTTTCTAAATGATTTTTGATTCAGAATTAAAAGTGGGAATAACAGTACACTCGGAGAGCAAGACAGTTCATACAAGGTGCTTGAAAGCGTTTGATGGAAAAGTGTCTGGGTCTTTCCTGGGATTTGAAGATAGCCCACATGGCTAAAATGGATTTCCCGAGGAATACCAAAACATCATTCAATGTCAAATCGAGCAAATCTTGTATCATTTGGTTTTATGGGGAAGCATTAATGGAAAGACTTACTCTAAACTCATAAAAACCGTTGCCAAACAGGATGCCTTCTGTGTTTTGGGATCATTTCTAATAACACATTAATTAGGCTTTTAAATAGACAATTTCCGAGCAGAATGAAGCACATTTCTGATGTTTGTTTCATCTTCTATAATAAGATGTACTGTAACATGCAATGTCCTGATTCCTCACCAGTAATTGTCATTAAACCGAGTCCTCTTCCTTCTCGTGGCATTCCTTTACACTGGAGTGGAAAGCACACTTCGAGACACATCTTTACACGTACAGCATTGACTAAAACAGTGCAGGCTTTACCAACAAAAAGAACAGCAGTGCAAGGTTTCTTCACACATACAAACTGACAGAACAAAGGTAGCAGCAGTACACACTTCCCCACACACAGCATCGCTGCTGGGACTGATCAGAACAGAGGACAACTCCATGCAGGGTGAGTGGATGGAGGATGACTGTCAAGTAATGACCAATTACTTATGTTAGTGGTATGTGCAGAATATTGTTTTAACATAAAATGTTTGTCTACATTTATATAGTAGTTTTAAGAAATTGCGGTACTATTTTGGGTTGGGGTGAAACCCTCCTCAAGCAGCAACCACAATTCTTCTCAAGGTGAAGTCACATGCAAACCCCAAATTATCCTGTGCTCAACCCTTGGGGAGCTTGGCACAGAGTAGTCAGGCTTAACTAAGAGGCAATGTGTAAGGTATTTACGCAACACTTAAAACAATAACACAGTGAAAACACACCTCTAAAGGATCCCACACCAGATTTAGAAACACAGAGTATATTTTAATAAATAAAACAACACTAAAACTATAAGAATCCAGTCAGTAGAACTGGAGAAATTCACTTTGAATGATTTTAGTGAAAAATTGTGCCAAAAAGCGTAAAGCGCCAACTGTGGATATCTGGTTGCAGTGGACAGGGAAAAAGTCACAGTACCGGCTACAAGGGCACAGTTAGGCCAGCTGAACGAAGTACCCTAAGTCCTGGTTTGCGGATTGTTGTGAAGAACACGTCTGAGATGAATGCGCATCCGAAGCAATGCGTCGGTTCAAAGATGTAATGCAAGGACCTTGGTCGTCGTCATGGATCCCATCGATGAGGGCTTGCGAAGCGAAGTCCGGTGTCAGCGATGTATTGTGCAGTTGAGGTGATATGTTGGTACTTAGGAGCTATGAGGGTGCAAAGCGAAGTCCATCGTCTGCGGGGCTGCCATTGACGAGTGGCACGAGGGCCTGCGCGGAGTATAGAGCTGCAGCAGTGGTCGCAATGTGGTAACTGGCTGCAATGTGATGCTGGTCTTTGAGGTGGCTCCTATCCACACAGTGATGGCAATGCGTTGGTTCTGCTCAGGGATGTGCTGGTGCTGGAGCAGGATTTTCTAATGAAAATCTATAGGGTTTTGAAGCTCTGGTTTGTCTATTTGTCATAAGTTAACATTATTAATTATTAATTACTAATTATTTGTTTTGTGTAAGTGTTTTACTTACCAACATGTATGTATGTATTAACAAGAGAGAACTACACGTGGGAACGCGTATGTGTTGCTATTAACAATGTGCATGTTTTATTAAATAAACGTTGCTGAGTGCTGTTTATTTTAAAGCACGAAACGCTTTTGAATTAATGCTTTTCTGTGTTGCTAAAGCTAGATAAATACCTACACATAAGGGTATTAGTGGGGTTAACACTGTTTAATCACTATGCTGTGGTAACGTTGTTTTTGTCTCTTTTAATTAAGATGGTCCATTTTGGCCTAACTAAACATGTCCGCCGTTTGCAGCCTGGCCTCGAGTGAGAATTTGTGATGAGAAGGCCTTGCTGAATATGACGAGATATTTGAGCACAGTCCTTGCCTGGTTAAAACTTTCCGTGAGGACAGCAGCAGTTCTGGGCAGGTTTCCAGATGTATTGGACAGCCTTGGAGGACAAAGGAACTGTTAAGAAAGAACTCTGAGCATTGTGTCATCACTGAGGAAATGTGGTTGCTAAAGGATACATTTTTATTTTTGGTTCCTGTTCTGTCTTTTTATTTTTGTGATTTCCTGAGCGGAGATTTTCCAAATGTAGCGATGTTACATCCTTTCCTGCTCGCTCTGCTCAGCGGTTTGGCGGACGTGTAAAACATTTAATGTTTCTTTAATATTGCAAGTTTCATTATTAATATACTAGACTAGAGAGGGTCTGTGTTCATTGCATTCAAGATTTTGCTTCCCAAACCTTCGTTGGTGAAGATCGATGCTGAGAGGACGATGACTTGGGAGATTTCTACTGAGAGACTTGTCCTGATGACCCATTCTGACATTTAGCTAGAATAGGTAATTATGAGAAAATGATTTATTCTGATTAATTTCTTTTGACTAATTTTAGATAAAGAATTATAAGTTTAAATACGGTGTTGGTGATTATTTCTTGTCAATTATTGAGTACTCTATTTGATTATTGATGTATAGATTGTTTAGATTATGACAATTGCAATAACTAGGTCTTATCGACCTCGGTGTAGTTGTGGGGTTTAGGAGTTTTAGGAGTTTTCTTTCCACAGGTTCAATGCTGGTAGAGTATTTGAGTGTATGTTAGTGAAATGGGCCCTAGTGTATGGTGAGTGTATGTGCGTGTAACTGTGAAATTACTCTATCCGTGGAAGTAGGGAGATTTTGTACACCCCAATCTGCATCAAGTTCCTGGTAGCAGAGTGATGATGGTTATTGATGATTGTCTTGATCTGATTAGATTGCTTGTACATTAGCTTATTGATTATTGATTGATGTTGGTATATGTACTAATATTATATGTTGGAGTCGTCATGTTGAGTTATATGTAGTGCTTCTGGAACTTGGGAGCTAGTAGCAGTTCCGTAGTAGGGCAGAGGGAAGTATATGCTGCTCTCGGGAAAGACGGGATTGTTGGTCCTGTATGTATGCAGGAAAAAGAAAACGTGTGACAATCGAAGTTGCGCGTCACATTGTCTGGATTCGGAATCAGTGACATGGTTGTATGTTACTATTAGAAATATTTCTGGTATATAAGGAGTGCGTATGGTAGTGAAGGTTATCTGTGAAACTCTGGTTTTAAGTCCCAGGGATCCGTAAGGTTCGCCGTTAAAGCTTATCGCGGGAGAAGTAATAGGTATTCTCTGAGCTTGTTTGAGAAACTGGGTAGAAGTAAGCTGCTTGGTTAATGTGTTATAATTCTGTAGTGGAGCAGATTGTTTGCTGTTCTCGGGAAAAGCAGGATTCTGTGTGTATGTACTATATTTTCTTGTATGAATGTGCGTGAATGTTCATATATTTAGTTGATTGTAAGACTCTTTGGACAAGTTCTAGAGGAAACAGTTAAGGAATGTATGAAAGAATCTCGTTGATTCTTGTGAAATAGATTTTCTTTACTATTCTGTGGTTAGCGAAGCAGACAATGGAGATGTTTATATGTTGTAACTAATAGATTTTGTAGAAATTTGACACGGAGTCTACTGAGGAATTTTGTAAAGGAGGGGTAGACGAGTGACAAGAGACAGGAGACAGAAGCGACTGCAGCGAATGCTGACGTAAAACAGACCGCGCTCTGATTGGATGTTAGATCAGAATAGTGCTCGCGCTGAGATTGGTGCGTTGGTGTGAGCCGCGCAAGGATTGGTGGAGCTATTCTAGTGACGTAACGTTCCAGGATTGGTGCGTTAGTGTGAGTCGCGCTGTTATTGGTTAAAAAAATCATATTGTGCAGTTGTATTACGGAAGGGATTAGAAAGTTTTGGTAAGCGTTAAAATGTATTACCAAGAAGAGAAAAAGAAAAAATCTTTGTTCAGAAAGATTAAAAATTGGTTTGACAAGGATAAAGATGTTAAAACGAGAGAGGGTGAATTGTTACCTCCATCGAAAACGCCTACATCCTTCATGGCTGCAAGATATGGGTATCATACCTGTATATGGTTGGAGAATTGGGTTAGGTATACTAAAGAAGATGGAGTTTTAGCATTTCCAGAACATGGTTCATTTAATCTGGCCGTGTTGAAAAATTTACGGGAAAAGATGTTATGTCTTGACCCAAGACCAAGGCTGACACAGTTCGAGGCTTTAGTGGAATGGGAAGAGGAAGTGCATGAGCGAGAGAAACAGAGGTCTGGAGGCAACTATAGGTATATGTTCGGGAGGAGACATGGTCGTGAAACTCATCATGATCGAATGACGAGATGGCGAGATGCTAGTATGTCAGAGGGATTATATCCTGTGAGAACAGTTGAAGAGGGAGCAGAAAGGGTTCCTGAGGCAGAAGTGAGAAGATATGGAGTTAATGAATATGAGGATGAGGTTTTGAATGACATGATTTACAAAAGACCACCTCCATATAGACCGGAACCAGAAGAGAGTACACCAGTTGTTTCTCCGATAAGAGATACAGTGCGTATCATTGAGACAGAAAATGTGACACCTGAGTTAAGAAGTGGTAATCCTTTCAGGGAAAGAGAGAATAGAAGCAGTGGCGAAAATACGAGAGAACTAGCTAGAACTACATCGGAGATGACTGAAAAGATCAAAGAACTGACAAAGAATCTAGACGCTGTTACGGTACCCGTAACCATAGGTCCGGTTATGCCTGTTTTTGATAAGCAGAGGACGGGTGAGAATGGTTTGGTTATTCCATATGTTGGGAATAGATTGACAAGTTTGGCTGGTCCTTCAGGAGATTCAGGAAAAAGGGCAGGAAAATTCAGACATGACACATGTAGTGAAGGATTAGAGGAGTCTAATTCAGGACTGGATGCTGGTGAAGCTAGTTGTTCAGGGATGCCAATTTTAGAACCGCAGAAGAAAGTGGTTCCAGTGAGAAAATCTACTGAAATAACAGCTGAAGATTTGAATGAATGGATGAAAGTTCTTCAAAAGAGGGATAAAGATTCACAAGCAATTGATGTTGCTAGGTTACGTGTAGAATTAGAAGAGCTTGTTGCAGGGACAGTTCCAACAGAAATTCTAAAAAATCATCATGATGGTGAATTATTGTTTATGTGTAAGAACATCACCTGGAGAGCGAGAAATACACATGACAGATTAAGAGCAATAGCAAATGACTATGGAGTTGACATTGATAAAGTGAAAGTTTTGCAGAAGTCTTACAGGATGGATTTCACAGATAAAGATATTGAGAATTTGAATGGTACTGGTAGAACAGGACAGATTAAAGAAATGATCGCTTTATTGCGAAAATGGGGTGATGTTGAGAAGTGGAAGGATAGATGGTACAAAAAGAGAGAAGAATCAGGGGATAGGACTTATTCAGCATTTCCTGTGAGAGAAAAGGAAAAACCAGTGGATACTTATCCTATGAGAGAAATACCTGGAGGAGGATATGTACATGTTCCATGGACCAGACAGGATATTTTATCATTTACAAATGATTTCCCTCGATTGAGAGAAAAGCCCGTCGAGTGGTATAGGCAGGTAGACAGGTTTGTGAAATTGTCAAAAGTGCTGTGGATTGACCTGAATAGTCTGTTTGATATAATTGTTCCAGCAGACTTGTGGGCTGAGTGTAAAATAGTTGTGAGTTGGCCTACTGAGGAGTATCCAAGAGATCAGAGAACAGGAGCACCAGATCCAGAAGTAATGAGAAAGTATGAGCAGGTGATCGTATACCTGAAAAATAAAGTACCTCCAAAAGAAACAGACTGGGTTAAAATAGATCGAACACATCAGGAAGCAAAAGAATCAGTTCATGCTTTTTACGAGAGGCTGATACTGGCATTTAAACAATTCAGTGGAGATGAACACCTGGGTGACAAGGATTTGAGTCATTTTGTATACAGATTTGTATATGGCCTGAGACCTGAGATTAGTGAAAGAATTTGTGAGCATACTGTGGATTGGCAGAGTAAGAAAATAGATGAGATTCTGAGACATGCAAAATACTTCAGTGATGAGATTGAAGCAAAACAGAGAAAGCTGAAAGAGAAAGCAATGTGGGCACAAGTGAAAGTTGCGGAGAGACAGGAAGCACAGTTGGTGGAACAGGCGAATAATGCAGGAAATAATGCAGGGAATAGACCTAGGTATGCAGGGAAAGGAAAGGGGAATCTTGAGGAAGCTAAAAAGAAGTTCCCATGTCACAACTGTGGCCAACTGGGACATTGGAGATCTGAGTGTACCAATCCACCATTAGTGAATAATGAGGGAAAACCCTTAAATCAACAGGTGCAGAACGAGGGGAATAATCAACAGCAGCAACAGCAGAAAGTTGTGAGACAGCAGAGTCAAGAGCCAAAACCGCCCTTGCCGCAGAATAGAGGAGCACAAAAGTATAATCCGGATTCGGGATTCTACAATGATGAGCAGGTAAACAAACCAAGGCGTTCTAACCAGGTACAACAGTACTTGTTAAAGAATGAAGGGAGTGAGTCTGAGGGTGATTATTGACGGTGCCGAAGAGAGGAGGAAGAGTGCATACTTGGTGCAACTCTAGAAATAGACCAGGCAGGACCATTTGTGGATGGAAAAATAAATGAAGATGGTGTTACTTTTTTAGTAGACACAGGTGCGACAAGATCAACTGTCAGGTCAACAGATATTAGAAATCTTCCTCTCTCGGATGAAGCAATCCAAGTAGTTGGTGTAGCCAATACACAAATCAAAACACGTCTTACTGAACCAGTAAGAGTACAAATAGGGAAATTCTCAGACATGCACAGATTTATCGTCTGTGACACAAGTCCAGTGAACCTGTTAGGTAGGGATTTGTTATGTAAAATGAATTGTACAATTTTTTGTACACCAGATGGAATAGCTTTTGAAACACCAGATGAGGATGTTTTGTACCGAATGACTCTAGAAAATAGAGAGAGTGAGTTAATTGGTGCATATGCTGTGTTTGATCCGGAGGATTTCCCTCAAGAGCTGAGAGACACAGTGAAAAGGACAGTTTGGGATTTTACTGGAGAGGATGTGGGATTGATGAATAATGTAGATCCTGTGAAAATTTCAGTGAAAGAGGGAATTACTTATCCTAACATTCCTCAGTACAAAATGACACCAGAAATAATTGAGGGAATAACTCCTATAATTGAGAAAATGATTCAGCAGGGAGTTCTGAGAGAACTACTAAGTAGTCCGTGTAATTCGCCGATAATGGGGCTAAAGAAGCCTAATGGGAAGTTCAGGATTGTACAGGATTTGAGAAAAGTTAATCAAATTGTGGTGGCATGTTGTCCTATTGTGCCAAATCCATCAGTGATTTTGTATCAGATTCCACATGATGCTGAGTGGTATACAGTGATTGATTTGTGTCATGCTTTCTTTTCAATTCCATTGCATCATGACAGCCAGCCGATTTTTGCATTTAGATTTGGCCAGCGTATTTTAGCATGGTATCGTATCCCACAGGGGTATACAGAGAGTCCTTCAATATTCAATCAGTTATTGAAAAGGTCATTGGAGAGTTTGATCATGCCTGAAAACTCAGTACTAGTGCAGTATATTGATGACCTACTTGTGGCATCAAAGACACGTGAAGCTTGTGAAGTAGATACTATAGCTTTACTGAATCATCTGACAGATGGAGGGTTAAAAGTATCTCCAGCCAAATTGCAATTCTGCAAGAAAGAGGTGCATTATCTTGGACACAATATTGAGAAAGGTCTGAGAAAAGTGACTGATGACAGGATCAACATTATCAGGGAAATGAAGGCCCCAAGGACCCAGAGAGAGGTGAGAATGTTCCTGGGAATGGTGGGTTATTGTCGTCAGTGGATAATTAATTTTTCGCTGATAGCAAAGCCACTGATTAAGCTGACAAAAAGTGAGATGACAGACCCATTGGAACTAGATGGAGAACAAATGGCAGCATTTGAAGAGTTAAAAAGCAGAATGTGTGAAGCTCCTGCTTTGGGTATGCCAGATTATGAAAAAGAATTTGAATTGTACTGCAGTGAAAGAAATTGATGTGCACTTTCAGTGTTAATTCAGAAGCATGGATTACTGAGAAGGCCTATTGCGTACTTCTCATCGACACTTGACCCTGTAGCTGTGGGTTTACCAGGTTGTCTGAAATCTGTGGCTGCAACATGCAGAAGCCTAGAACAGAGTGAGGGAATCATAATGGGATATCCTGTAAGGGTATTCGTACCTCATAATGTGGCAATTCTTTTAACGAGAAGCAGAACTCAGTACATGTCACATAGTCGGTTGACTAAATATGAGAAAGTCAATCTGGGAGCATCAAATGTGACTCTTGAGAGATGTGTGAATGTGAATCCAGCGACATTGTTGCCGGATATTGAAAATGTGGGTGTGAAAACAGAGGATGATCACAATTGTTTGGATGTGCTTGATTACTGTACAAAACCGAGACCAGACATAAAGGATCTTCCCTTGCATGAGAGTGATCATGTGTTGTTTGTGGATGGATCATGCCTGAGGAATGATGAGGGTGTGCTATGTGCAGCATATGCAGTGTGTAAGGTTTCAGAAGTAATGGAAGCATCATCATTGAAAGGAGTGAAATCTGCGCAAGTTGCTGAATTAGTGGCATTGACAAAAGCTTGTGAAATTGGGAAAGATTTGAGAACGACTTTGATGACTGATAGTCAGTATGGATTTGGAGTTGTGCATGACTTTGGCCAACTTTGGCTACAAAGAGGTTTCTTGACGTCGAGTGGGACTCCAATAAAGAATGCTGAAGTGATTGGGAAATTACTTGAGGCGATACAGCTGCCTAAAGAATTAGCAGTTGTAAAATGTGCTGCTCATGGACAAGGAGATGATTTTGTGACAGTGGGCAACCGTTATGCAAATGACATTGCTCAATATTGCGCCAAGAATAACCAGTCCATTAATCGGGAACGAGAGAGTGAAATGTCTTTTTGTTCTGTGATGTTTACTAATGTCTTAGAGACATGGGATGAAGTGAAACAGTTGCAGGATGAGGCAGAGGAGGAAGAAAAGAAAGATTGGATTAAGGCAGGTTGTGCTCCGAGAGAGACAGACCATGTTTGGGTCTATAGAGATGGCAGACCAGTAATGCCGAATTCCATGCTGTCAGCAATGGCAAGGATGTATCATGGCCAGGGACATTTGGGAAGGGATTCAATGATTAGGTCTTTTAAGCAAACCTGGTACAATGCAAAGTTCAGGACAATTGCAGAAAGTATCTGTCAAAGATGTTTGATTTGCCAGCAATTTAACACTGGGAAAAAGACAGTGGTGAGTCTGGGAACAATAGGCAGAGAAGGAGGTCCTTTTACAAGAATGCAGATTGATTTCATTGAAATGCCCCAAGTGAACAGACTGAGATATGTACTAGTTGTAGTCTGTTTGTTTTCAAGATGGGTTGAGGCCTATCCGACTAGGAGAAATGATGGAGTAACAGTGGCAAAGTTACTGTTAAGAGAGTTGATTCCTAGGTACGGATTTCCGGTAACGATTGAGTCTGATAGAGGTGGACACTTCTATAATGAACTCATGAGTTTGATTTATGAAGCATTAAGCATACAGCAGAAGCTACATTGTGCATACAGACCAGAGGCTTCTGGTGTGGTTGAGCAGATAAATGGCACAATCAAGAACAGGATTGGTAAGATGTGCTTAGCCACTGGCATGAAATGGCCGGATGTCTTGCCTCTAGTGCTAATGACTATTAGATCTACTCCAGATAGAACTACTGGTTTAAGTCCGCACGAAATAATAATGGGACGTGCAATGCGACATGCATATGTACCTGTCAATAAGTTGATGACAATAACTGATGACATGATTTTGGATTACTGTAAAGGCCTGGCTGACGCAGTTCATTCTGTGTTTCACCAGATTGGAGAAGAAGCTACTACACTTGAGAAGAAGCAAGCTCATGATCTGAGTCCAGGAGACTGGGTGAGGATTAAAGTTCACAGAAGAAGAAATTGCTTGGTTCCAAGGTGGGGAAGACCAAGACAAGTCATTCTAACTACGACGACTGCAGTGAAGTGTGCTGGTGTGAAAAACTGGGTGCATGCGAGTCATACTCTGAGAGTTCCAAACCCAAAGGATGGGACTGGTAGAGAGTATTTTGAAGAATCAGATTCCAGTGATGATGAAGACCCAGAACCAGTGAGAAAAAATCAAAGTTCAGGAAAAGAAGCAGAAAAGACTTCTAGTTCAAGTGAACCATTGAGAATCTCAGAAAGGAAATCAGATTCTGAAAGAGAGCCTGAAGTTCCAAAAAGCAGTGGAGGAAAAAGAAAATAAAAGAGCAGTTCCACAAAAATTACTCCTGAATCAGAAGAGGAGGAGATTGAAGAACCACTTGAGATTATATCTGAAGAAGTAGGGTCAGAAGAAGATAGAGAGGGACAGATTGCGGAAGACCCCCGAGGAGGTGTAGGGAATACTTCTAATAAGCTAGGTGAAGGGACAAGTAGACAGCAAGAAGATTGCGTGTCGGAGACCCGAGGAGGGAAAGAAGTAGGGAAATCTCAAATAGTGGTGAAAAAGACTGTGGAGCGAAAGAAAACTGCTGAAGAACAAGAGGGATTTGAAACAGAATCGGATGAAAGTGAGAATGGAAAATCAGAGGGTCGAGTTCTGAGAAAGAGAACTTGGATTGGAGAAAGAAATAATACAGAAACAAGACCGGAAAAGGTCGTAAGAGGAGATTTTTGGCCTAACAACAGAGTAAAGAGGCTGAGATACAGACTGATAAGAGGAAATACATCGAAAGCTGAACAAGTGAATGAAGTGTCGAGTCAAAACGAAGTAAAAAGAAAGGAGCAAAAGGAGTCAAGAGAACCTGAGGAAATAAAAAGAATTAGAAGACCCAACCAAAAGTACAGATCACCGGAATGGTCTTATGTGGCACTGTCTGAAGAAGGAGAAGAAGAAACAGTGACTCGAGATAATCCGGAGGAGATCTTGAGAAAAGTGGTTGAGGAAAAGGAAAAATCTGTTGGAATCTTAAAAGTTATCCTGACTGACATTGGAGAAGAGTCAGATGCACAGGATGTTGTTGATGATCTGATACAATTTGATGTTGCTGAAGAAGGAGGAGTGAAAAGTGATGAATATCCAAATTGAGTGAACTGAAGAAATCACTTGGAGAAAGTGAAAAGGAGAAAGTCTGAAATTCAGCTGTCTGAAGTAATCCAAAGTTTGAAAAATTACAGTAGTGGAGTAGTAGAGGCTAAGTCAAAAGACAAGGTCAAAGTAGTAAAATGGCTAACATAGAGAATAATCAAAGTAGATGTGCCTTCTTAAAAAGATGGTGTAGAATGTGCTGCTGCTGTACTGGATTATTAATGCTACTATGGGGTATTTTAGCTTTATTAGTTACATTTAGAGTTTCAATAGGTACATTTGAAATACATACTGAGAATGAGACAAACGTAGAGAAGAATTCGCAAAAAGTAGTTCCAACTAGAATTATTAATACTTACATGCATAAAGATAGGTCAATTAATGATTTTTCTAGTAATGTTTTTTCAAAGTTGTTATACGAATATGTGAAAACAATGGAAGTAAGGGATTGCTACGTTTGTATGCAATTACCTGCATCCGTTTCAGAGGGTGTTACTTATCACCATTTACCAGCTACGTATGGGATTTCTTGTAGTGTATTAAGTAGTGTTTTTTATCTCTTAGGGAAAATAGATTATAAGATGTCTAACAAAGATAGTATTTTTGGGCACTTGCCAATGAACAAAGAGCTGAATCCAGCTAAAGAAGCTAACATTTTTGGTGAGATTTTTATTGAGAAAGAAGAATTAACATTAGATTACATTTTTAAGAATAATTTAACTTGTAGTTTGGAAGAAGAGGGGAAAGCTTTCCTGAACATGGTGGAGGAAAGGAGATTGAGTATGCATGAAAAGGCAGGGAAATATAAAGTGAGTGAGACAATTTGGGACATTGAGATGGGAAAAGAATTGAGAAATGGAGCTAGTCCAACTTTAGCTTTAGATGCACCACAGAAGGGTAAGCTGTGCATTACAAGAGGGAAATCCCAATATGATACATATTTTGTTGGGACTAGTGAATGTCATGATACATACTTCATTGCAACAGGATGGGGTTTCAGAGGTGGAGAAGATACAATTTTTCCAGGAGTGTATTATGTTTGTGGGAACAAGGCTTATTACAAGTTGCCTGACCATTGGTATGGCACGTGTTATGTGGGCCTGGTTTTTCCAAAGATTTTTCATATAGATAGAATAGAAGATGTAGAACATATTAATTTACTAATGCGCTTCAAGAGGGAAACTTGGTCTGAAATTGTGGGTGACATTTTTGGAGCTTCTTTTGGTGAATACGGAACTAATTGCCGTACGTGCGATGTCTATGCAAAATAGACTTGCTCTTGATATTTTATTGGCTAAGGAGGGTGGAGTTTGTGGAATGCTGAAAGTTCAACATTGTTGCACTTACATTCCAGACGAAAGCAAAGACCTGAAGGTCTATATCAAAAATATTACTGATTTGCATGAAGAATTAGTACCACTTGAAGCTGAAAGTATCTGGACTAAAATAGCTAATAAGGTGACAGCTGTTAAGAGTTTTATTGCAAAAATAGGTAGTACTATTATAGGTAAGATATTGTTTCCTTTAACTTGTATAATTGTTGCTTTATTGATATTGAGATTGGTGTGTTTGTGTTGTAAAAACAGGGGAGGGAAAAATAAATTAATTAAAAGAAATAATGAAAAGAGAAATAAAAGGTTGAAAAGAGAACTACAAGAAATTGAATTAGAAGAATTAAGGGAGAGTGTCTACTTAGAAACAAAGAGGGATGATGAAAGAGTGTCTGGTGTGTAGTGTTGTGAAAGGAGGAAAAAGACATTTCCAATTTCTCCTAAAATGGGACTACATTTTCACGAAATTTTTTTTTGGGGTTATTTGGTGATAAAATCACCAAAGGGGGGATTGCTGGAGCAGGATTTTCTAATGAAAATCTATAGGGTTTTGAAGCTCTGGTTTGTCTATTTGTCATAAGTTAACATTATTAATTATTAATTACTAATTATTTGTTTTGTGTAAGTGTTTTACTTACCAACATGTATGTATGTATTAACAAGAGAGAACTACACGTGGGAACGCGTATGTGTTGCTATTAACAATGTGCATGTTTTATTAAATAAACGTTGCTGAGTGCTGTTTATTTTAAAGCACGAAACGCTTTTGAATTAATGCTTTTCTGCGTTGCTAAAGCTAGATAAATACCTACACATAAGGGTATTAGTGGGGTTAACACTGTTTAATCACTATGCTGTGGTAACGTTGTTTTTGTCTCTTTTAATTAAGATGGTCCATTTTGGCCTAACTAAACATGTCTGCCGTTTGCAGCCTAGCCTCGAGTGAGAATTTGTGATGAGAAGGCCTTGCTGAATATGACGAGATATTTGAGGACAGTCCTTGCCTGGTTAAAACTTTCCGTGAGGACAGCAGCAGTTCTGGGCAGGTTTCCAGATGTATTGGACAACCTTGGAGGACAAAGGAACTGTTAAGAAAGAACTCTGAGCATTGTGTCATCGCTGAGGAAATGTGGTTGCTAAAGGATACATTTTTATTTTTTGTTCCTGTTCTGTCTTTTTATTTTTGTGATTTCCTGAGCGGAGATTTTCCAAATGTAGCGATGTTACATCCTTTCCTGCTCGCTCTGCTCAGCGGTTTGGCGGACGTGTAAAACATTTAATGTTTCTTTAATATTGCAAGTTTCATTATAAATATACTAGACTAGAGAGGGTCTGTGTTCATTGCATTCGAGATTTTGCTTCCCAAACCTTCGTTGGTGAAGATCGATGCTGAGAGGACGGTGACTTGGGAGATTTCTACTGAGAGACTTGTCCTGATGACCCATTCTGACATTTAGCTAGAATAGGTAATTATGAGAAAATGATTTATTCTGATTAATTTCTTTTGACTAATTTTAGATAAAGAATTATAAGTTTAAATACGGTGTTGGTGATTATTTCTTGTCAATTATTGAGTACTCTATTTGATTATTGATGTATAGATTGTTTAGATTATGACAATTGCAATAACTAGGTCTTATCGACCTCGGTGTAGTTGTGGGGTTTAGGAGTTTTAGGAGTTTTTTTTCCACAGGTTCAATGCTGGTAGAGTATTTGAGTGTATGTTAGTGAAATGGGCCCTAGTGTATGGTGAGTGTATGTGCGTGTAACTGTGAAATTACTCTATCCGTGGAAGTAGGGAGATTTTGTACACCCCAATCTGCATCACTGGACAGCAGAGGAGATGCTTCTATTCCCCTGGATCCACTGAGGTTGGCAAACCAAATTAAGCCCGCTTCCAAGGGTCCAGACTGGGGTGGCACTACTTGGCAGGGAGGACTTATATATGGCAGAGTCCAAGTGCAGGTGCAAGGTTGGTGGAAGTTCCTTGGGTCCCGGAGGCTTCAGACCAGCAGGTCATCAACTAGCTCTTGAAGCCACTCTGGGGTTCTGGATTCAAGAGATACAGGTCCAATCCTTCTTACCCAGTCAAGATGGTAGCAGGTATATGTCTGCCCAAAAAGGCAGTAGAATAGCTGGGCAGAAGTTCAACAGAGCAGTCCTTCTTCTTGGCAAAGTATCCACAGGTCCAGAAGTGTACTAAAGAGTTGGTGTCTGAGGTCCAGTGTTTATAACCAGTTGTGACTTGGGGGGGGGAGAAGCTTCTAGGGGTTTCCTTTGTTGTCCCTAGACATACAGCCTTCCCTGTCATGGCTCCAGACTAACTACAGGGGGTATACAACCCTTTGTGTGGAGGCAGGATGCAGCCTATTCAAGTGTAAGCAGGACTGGGTCCAACTACGCCCTCTCATTCTGTCAGTATTAGTCCATCCAGGCACAATGACATTGAACCAGCAGAATATGGGGGTACAAAGAATACAATGACACAGACTAAAATCACATTGACAACAGAAAACATATACATTAAATACAGAGGGCCTCACTTATGAGACTCCTTGCGCCTCCGGAACGTCACTTTTTTTGACGTTCCTTGGCGCAGAAGCCTGCGTGATATTTATCAGGTAGCCACTTTTTTTTAGCTTAATGCTGCCTGATAAATATCAGTCCCTTTGATGCAGTGTTCTGGGTTAAAGGGTTGTGCAATGGGTGTTGCTTAGGCCTTTCCCAGCAACATCCATGGCCTTTTAACACTGCCCCAGATTTACGAGAAATCATAAATCTGAGGCAGCGCCAAAAGCCTACGCCTCCCCAGGGGAGGCGTAAGAGAGGCATAACGAGGAGAAATATCTTTATTTCTCCTCGGTTTTCTTGTTTCCAAGTGTGCTGCATTCTGCAGCACACATAGAAAGAGGAAAAATCCTCTTGTGATTACTTTTGAACAGAAATGTTTCCCTTCCTGTACAAAAATAATCATCCCCGCAACGCAGGCACCCTTGCACCATGGTGCAAAGGTGCCTGCCTTGGCGCACAGCAGCCCATTGTGTGCCGGGGAAAAGGACAGGAATGCAGCGTATCTAATAGATACAGCGCATTCCTGCCCTTTTCTTTTGCGGTAGGGAAGCGCAGCAGGAAGGCCTGCTACGCTGCCCTACGGCAAAACCTCATAAATGAGGCCCAGAGAGTATCTTAATTGTCAATGTATATATCCATCTCCAAACAGTGAAGTTGTGAGTATGTCCTATACATAGGACCAAAATACAAGCAATGCAAGCCTGAGACATGTTTAAAGGGCTACTTAAGCGGGTGGCACAAGCAGCACTACGAGCCCACTAGTAGCATTTAATTTACAGGCCCTGGGCCCATGTAGTACCACTTTACTAGGGACTTATAAATATACTAAATATGCCAATAAGGGATAGTTAATGTTTTTAAGGAGGGATCACATGCATTTTAGCACTGGTTAGGAGATGTAAAGTGGGCAGAGTCCTAAGACCAGCAAAAATTAGATCAGCAAAAATAGAGGAGGAAGGCAAAAGGTTTGGATGAAGACCACCCTAAGGCTGACAAGTGCAACTGTATTGGGTAAGGATACCTTTACTCATACAATTACAAAAGTACTGATTACAAATAGTCTGAATGCGGGGTTTGAAATTTGTTTTTAGTGGCCAATTGATATATGTGAGTAAATGAATGTGGAATAAAGTGTACAAGCAGTATTGGTATCCATTCTGCACCTGTCACTCTCATAGTGGCGTGTTTTGCACGGTACTACCTGGTGAAACTTGCTCATGCAAACACATCTGTGAGGTAAATTTGAGCTCAACTCTCAATATGAGTTAGTGCTAGAGCGAGCACAAATTAAGTTGTCATTTATTTAAGCACTTATTCAGGGGTGTAAATGATCCTAACAGTCTGGAAAGCTTTAAGTGCTGAAGCCAGGAACATTTTGGGCATTCCCTTGGCGCTTGGTACTCCAGTTTTCTCATCCGATTTGGCGTTGCAGCGCGCGCAATGTAATTCATTTTATTCATTTATTTATATACACAACTCCATTTGTCTGCATTCCAGAGTTTACTACCCTCCACCCTGCCCCTCCCCCGCCGCACCCCCCCACAACACTCCCTCGAGGAACCGCTACTGCCGGAAAGGAATCTGGAGATATACTCATTATACTTTATTACACAACAGGACATCTATTTATTGCTTAATTTGAGCTGGTGGTTTCTGGTGCTCAGCATCGGCACTTACTCTTCAGCGCGGGTACTTATGACATACTGCAAATGGTGGCTCTGTCGGTCGAATTTAGAGATAAGGACAACAACTGTTACACAATAATACATGACTAATACCTACCACTCAGGCCGTTTTTACAGCTTTGCGGGCCTGGAAGTGCCACACTTTTAAGAGTGTGATGATAAGTAGTGTATTGTTGCTGTCAATGGCTATTCCGTAACAGACAACAGGTGGTGCAAGCTGCAGTGGCCTCCTGACGAGGGCCTTGGCACTTATTTGTTTACAAATTTGGCACTGCCTCAACTAAATGTTCTCAACAAACAAGCTCCGCTACCCTAATAAAAGAAGTTCACACCATCAGATGAGGACATTAAACGTTTTCAAACTTGATATACAGATGAGAGGCGGACATGAACTCAAATGTTAGACATGTTGGACTCCATTTTGTGCATGTAAAATGCTCAACGCTGCTGCACAGACAAATCTGAACTATAACAGCGTGCCTTCCATAGATTAGTTATTTATGCCCATATATTATCGTTCACTTACATCATTCATGTCTTACAAGCATTTTGAGTCAAAAGATCAAGGAATGTGTTGAACTAAAAAAAATCTGACCCTAAACAATAAAGAAAAAAATCAATTCCCTAGTAAGAGGCAAACAACTCACTGAAAAATGCCAGTGATTAATGATGCATTGCAAAGGCATATCATGTTTTCTTCATCATCTATCTTAAATCTCTTATGAAATAGGTGTTGACAAAGAGCTCCTCCAATAAGTACTAAATATTCAAGCTACTAATATGAATGATTACATATTAATATCGTTGATAGGAGAGGTTTATATGTAGAAATATAAAAAGCAAGTTTTAGGCACACGAACAATTTGACAAAGTTTAGGATATGGAAAAAAGTTGTCAGAATCAATCCAACAAAAAAGCAATCACCATTAAAATATCCACTATTAAATATTGATAGATGACAGTATTAACCCCCTGCCCTTAGAAGAGATCTCTCAATGACGAATTCAACAGTCTTTTTCAGAGATATAATTTATTGGCAGTGTTTAGTTTCCTAGCTAGAACACATCTTTTTTTGTGTAATTCTGTATTTGATTTTTCTGAAGCCCACAACACTGTATCTCTGACACTATGCTGTTAAAACATGTACACGTACAGTACATTGCAGATAGAATGGTCCATCCGATAGTCAGGACGATCCCACTAACATCAACAAATATCAACCATAACAATAATACAGCCCCAGCTTTGAAGGAACATTGGTCTAATCTAGGAAATGACGAGGCAGGGGTTGATCTCTGGCCGCTATGACCTGTACTGCTCCCCCTCCAAGGGGATTGGTGGAGAGTAATATTATCAGCACCTCATATAAAAGTGAGCCATTCATTACAGGTGGAAAAATGGAGTTTGTTTGGGGTTTTCCGTTTACGTGGATTTGGTTTGCATCCTAGTGCCAAGGCTAAAATATTCTTATCAGACTCATTTTCAATGTTCTGGTACAGGGGCCTTTGTTTAGATACAAAAAATCCTCAGTGAGGTGGATGTTAAGACCTTCTCAATACATTTCTATATGTCCGTATGAAAGGGTTTTACAATTGGGCAATATTACAGCATGTGTGCTAGGTCACCTGTTGAAGTAGTAGTTCCAGCAAGCAGGGTTTTCTCTTTGATACAATTTGTATAAAGGAAATGGCGTCCAGGAGGCTTGGTATGAAGAAGGGAACGTGTTTTCGATACAGTATGCCCACTTTTGTATACTTTAGGGATTAGTTGAATGATGGAGCTTAGCAACGGGGATACCTCTTGGTTCTTGTTATCTCTAGTAGTTGGTAGTTGGTGAATTCTGTGTATACCTTGTCATCATTTGATTGAGATAAGTTGATACATGAATGATCCGAGATGCATCTTGATTCAATCGATGTGTTGTCTATGGTGCGTAGATTATTGCCTGATACCACAAGGCTAATGCCTACATGCATGATTAGAAAGGGAAAATGGACAACTCCATACGTGACCCCCCCAGGTGACATGAAGGGCTATAAGGGGCTACTGCTTGATGCATGATCTCTCATTAAGCATAGAACTGAGATCGCGATACTTATTGAGGACCAGGAACCTGACTGGGTCTTCATGACTGAAACCTGGGCAAATGCAGCTTCAGGACCGGATCTAATCGATGCTATCCTGGATAACTACTCAATGCAAAGGGCAGACAGGGTAGGTCGTATCGGTGGGGGGTAAGCTATTGGTTTCAAATCCCAGTATAAATGGATTATTGAGCCAGACCAGAATACTCTTACATGTGAGGCCATTCATTTTAAACTCATTCTTTCAGCCACCTGCACGTTTGGAGGGTTATTGATTTATAGGCCTCCCAGTCCTAGAGTGTCTTTTCTGCAAGAGATCAAGCAACTTCTAGAGTCAGTCATAGTCGACCACTCACAAACCATCCTAGGGGACTTTAACTTCTATTTAGAAGAAAGGGATAACACAAACTCAAACACCCTTATAGAGATGCTTGATAGTATGGGCTTCGCCCAACTAGTAACAGCCCTGATTCATAAGGCAGGACATACGTTGGATGGTATCTTTTCTAATGATTTGTGAATTACCTTCCAACATACAATACCTATTTGTTGGTCAGACCATAGTGCAGTATGGTTTGATTTCCTTCTTCCAGCATTGAGCAGAGAATAGAGACCCTCCCAATGTCCTAGTAAATTTAGAAACTGGAAAGGTATCTCAGCCGCCACTCTGATCAACTCCTTAGAAAATATTCCCTGCACTATCCAAGAGGACTCTAATCTTGGAGCTGAGGCATTTGCCACATGGCTAAAATCTGCAGCTGATATAGTGGCACCTCTTAAATAATATACTCAGAAAAAATACCGCCCCTCGGCTCCATGGTACAACAAAAAACTCAAGCATTTAAAATAATGCTGTCAGCATGCTGAGCGAGCTTCAAGACACACTTTAGAGGATCAGGACGGAATTCTATATAAAGCTAGAGTTAAGGAATATAAATGCGCACTTGTGGAAGAAAAATCCACGTATTGTATGTGCGTAATCGATAACTCAAGATCCACCAAAGAGCTGTTTCAGCTGGTACAACAGCTCTCATCCTCACAATCTTTGGCAGAACCTGACACATCACAAATATTCTGCAATCAATTAGCTACCTTTTTCCAAAATAAGATCATAGACATATATACTGGTTTCTAGTCAGACCCGAAAACGCTCACTATAAATCCGACAGTCAGCAGTCTTACCAAAGATTCTCTGCTGATGCTTGGTAGTGAACACAGAGGTCTCTGACCTCATGCCATCTCTTCTTGTACATTATCTTATGAGAACGCACTCAGGCTCTCCAATGGAGGCATGTCCACCCGCAATTCTACATATGGCTGCTGACACCATAGCAGAATCCCTCTGTAAATTAATGAATATCATCATCCGTTCTGGAATCTATCCTCATTCTTGGAAACAAGCCATCATTAGACGTCTTTTGAAAAAACCTAATCTGGATCCTAGGGACTGTAAAAACTATCGTCCCATCTCTCTGCTCCCTGCTCCAGCAAAAATCCTGGAACTACATCTTAATAAGCAGCTCATAGAAACTGCAGAACATTAATCTTGGCTTAACGATTCGCAGTTTGGATTCAGAAGGCATCATGGTACATAAACGACTTTAATATCAGCCTCAGACTACATCAGGGGTACGGTGGATGAAGGACAAGAGGTAGTGCTAATTCTCTAGAATCTGTCAGCAGCAGTTGACACCATCACACCTACTTTACTGCTGGACAGACTTCGTAGTCTTGGTATTTCTCATCAAGAACTTGCCCTCTTGTCCTCATTTCTGACAGGTAGATCCCAAAGGGTGAATTTAAAATCCTTTCACTCAGACTCATATTCTCTACCTTGTGGAGTCCCGCAAGGGTCTTCCTTGAGTCCCACCCTCTTTAATCTGTATGTGGCACCCCTCGCAACTGTAGTCCAGTATCGTGTATCATTGTTGGACTTACAGTATAAACTCCAGGTATTGCAGAACGCTTTGGCAAGACTCATTCTGGATATTCACAAACAACAACCTGCCAAGAAGGCTCTAGAACATCTGCATTGGCTTCCCATTGAACAACGCATCATTTTAAATCTGTTTGTATGGTCCACAAATCATTGTACGCTCCCTACCCCTTAGGGCTGAAGACTATGTTCAAATGGCATTCTCCCAGCAGATACTACACTCCTCACTTCAAAAGCAACTATGGGTTCCATGATCCAAGAAGAGGAAATGGGGGGATAGGGCATTCTTAGTGGCAGCAAGCAAACTGTGGAACTCCCTACCCCTTGCTTTTAGATCTAACCCTCTTCTGCTCCCGTTTAGAAAAGCCCTTAAAACCTGGCTGTTCACAGTCAAACGGTGAGATGGAGTTCTCCCACTTTTTTTTCTAGATTCCGTGGTATGTATGGCCTTTCTCTAGCGCCTTGATGCCTTCGGGTGAATGCTGCGCTATATAAGTATCAAATCAATCAATCATGATTTAGTTCACCACACTTCCCTGTGATCTATTTTACACAGCAGAGATGTGCTGAATTATTAAACTTTTTTTAAAAAGAGAATCCGTTTGTAAAAGGAAGGAGTCATTTACCACATTTTTGTACCTTGATAGAAACTGCTGTGGCGACGGTTGCTATCAATTTACAGAGCTGACAGCTGGCCTAGCGGCTATCTTTAAATTTAGTGAACAGTAGTTCATCAGGGTAGCGGAGGCAATGTCTTTTTTACTCTGTCAACTAAACTCTATATCAGGCCCTAAGTCCCATTGAGGTTATTGTGACTGGGAGTGGGCATGAAAAGTATCCAGTCGGCGAGAGGACTTTAACATGCACAAAATTTGAATTTTCTTGCTCGAAGCTTTTCTCACCAAAACCAACAGTTTCAGTGGCAATGCATCAAACAGCTATGCGAATTTGAGAGGACTTTGTTGGATAGAGCCTTCACCCATGCCCCACTGGAAGTTTTTTACGTCCAAAAAAAGACTTAGGGCCTGATTAGGAGTTTGGCGGATGGGATACTGTGTCACCAACGTGCCGAATATTCCATAAGCCATATTACAAGTTCCATAGGATAGAATGGAATTGCAATTTGGCTGATTGGATATCAGTTATGTTTGTGACTTAGTAACCCCATCCTCCAAACTCAAAATCAGGCCATAGGTCAGAAGGTAAACCAAAACTTTTACCAATGTCAACCCACCAGGTTTTGCTGGCATTTAATACATCACGGTCGGCCTCAACTTGTGTGCAGGTCTTGGGCAACCACACCCATAAATGCTATGACCTTCCTTTGAACCTTTGATCTTAAAAAAATACAAAAAAACATAGAAATATATTCCTAAGTTTCTCCTTATTGTATTTAAATAATTGTTGCATTATTTTTCCTATTAAAATGTTCTTGATTTTTAGAAATTGATTTTAGGACTTTTATTGCATTGAGATTTGACTTTTGAATTACTTTGGTAATGCTAAATACTTAACACATTTTCCATGAGTTAAGCCTGTCTGCTCTGTGTCGTAGCTATCCTGGGTTGATCCCGGGGTCATTTATTGAAATGGTGTGTTCTACCTAAAAGGATTTTAAACTTAGTAGTTAGGAAGGACTGACATCCTTCCTAACTGTTACACATTTTCTTTGTCACACCAGTGCAAATGTCCATCAATGCCATCAGATACACGTATAACTCTTAAGGTAAGCCATTAAGGCTCCTTGGCTCTGAATTCCTACAGGACATGAGAATCCATCCCCATGCTGTGCATATAAATTTGTATATGTTAACTAATACTCATGGCAGTAGAAGTGGTGGATGCTACTGTGTCACGTCATTTGAAGTAGCCCAATGTGCACTTGTTTCCTACTTATGAACATGCACAGAAGTGGGCACATGTTAACGAGATTTTAATTCTAAAAGTGTGCTAAAGGATGATTTTGGAGTAGTTCACTTCTTTTGTGAGAAGAACCATGGAATTGACTCGCATTGTGGTTAGTGCATAATTGATTGACAGAAATATGTAGTAGATTTAATGGTGATAGACAAATATGTATTAGATTTACTGGTGATAGACAAACTGCAAGATTGCATAAATGCTTGGGTTATGTTTGTGTTATTTTAGTTTTTGCATCTGTTGGCCTTGGTGCATCCAAGATTGGGAGTAAAGGCAGAAGTCAATGCAATGCTCGGGCCCTGACCCATCAGAAGTAACATGTTGCCAGAATCCCACGTTTCTTCAGCACCAACTGCTATTTACACAGAGAATCAAAATGGACAAATGAGGTGGAGGAGTATTAGGGAAGACTTTGCTGGGAAAACATTTGGGATCATATCAACCTCCGTTATGGGCATCAACAATTGTAGGGACTCCTAGAAATGCATGGACACTGTTGAGATACACAATGTAATCAACAGGGCTCCCTATAGAGTAGCAGCACCAATTCTATTTTCTTAGTAGTGAATATGTTTATTTAAAAACACAGATGAGTGAGAGGATAATTGACATTGGGACAAACACCTGAATGTATTCCATCCACTTCACCCTTTCCCCTATTTCCTGGCTTCCAAAGTAAATTGCTGATAAAATTATTGCAATGGCATTTTGCATGCACCATAGAAGCTGGCTTCCAAAAAAAATGTTTCTTTGATCCATACCCCTTCCAAGAGACCAGATGCAATAGGTCACCTTCAGGAATCGAGAATGCATTCTGGTTTTTATTCCATGTGACCTCTTTCTGTGTTACTCATTTACTCAGAGTTACTTCTCATATTGTGTTTTTGGGATGCTGCCAGGCCTGCTCTTTGCTCTACATCGACAACCATCACTTCTTGGCACTTCCCTGCTTCTCTCAGCCCTCTCTACCATGAACGGGACTCTATGTTCTGGGCTAAAAAGGTAACTTTTCAACAGGACTGACCTGGTCCATGTATTCAACCCGCACTCCTTCCTGTGCGTGAATTTAGGGAGGACATGAGGACCTGTTGGCAAGGTGTGCCGCAGGTTATGTTTTTCATAATACCTTCATGTAGAGCTTTATCTAACTAAGTCAAAAAGTCAAATAGTCTGACATTTTACAGAAGGACAAATCTGAGCACAGAAGACAAGAGTAAACCACATAGTTACTATCTTTGTACTAAATGTAAGCTACTTTTGTTCAACCTGGGTCACCTTTGATCAATTTATGTTCTGCCTTTATATGCTACTACCTTGTATCATTTCCTAATAGGTGATTTATCCTGGAAGAGGTAGAAAGCTCTTTTTACAAATGTATTGGTTGTCTGTCAAGGTCATGGTTACAAAATGCAAATTGTTAAAGCCTCTCTAACTTTTTGGAGACGTGGTACTTCTTTTTTCCCGAATATGTTTAAATGATATTGTAGCTGTGTATTCCTTTGTGCGGATGTTTGCAACAAATAGCCCCATGCACTATGTCATCAAGGTAAAGTTTACTTGCTACTTGAAACTCTTTTTTGTGATTTGAGGGGAAAACCACCCTACTTAGTGGCAAATCATGTGAAGGGAAAGGAGACTGCCCTAGTCTCAGATGGAGGGGAATAGGTAATCCCAGATCTGGCCTCTTAGTCTTTCTGCTATTGTGAGGAATTTTCTGGAGCCCGGTTTGTTTGACAACTAAAGAAAATCACGTTTCAACACACTTCCAAGTTTGAAAAGGTAGCATTAGCACTGACCAATACCCACAAGCTGATTAGCTTTGTCTCCATGTGTTCACAGTCCAGCTTTGTACCCTGTCCCCATTAAAGACACACAGCAGCATTATTTCTGTATATGTTGCCATTTCCCGTAACCTTTCATTCATTCAATTTGATTTCTGTTTTATTAACTGGTACTAGTGCTATTAACTTAAAATGGCCATGCCCATTTTCATTCACTTTGCTCCATTTTATTCTCCTCAATTTTTACCTGTGGCTGTTATCTAATACATACATATCATCAAGTTGGTTTAGGGACTCACTTGCTGTTTATTTCTACAGTTGTTGATCATGGCTTCTACGAACCTTAGAGTCCTGTTAAGTGACATGATACTGTAAAGACCTCTTTGTTTTGTTTCTGGGTCCACTTGACCCCCATATAGTTGGGTAAGTTTGTAAGAGGTTGTAAGAAAGTGGTACATAAGTAGGGAAGGATAAGAGTCCTTCTCATGTAATAAGAACACAACCTTATTGGCTCTATCGAGGTGTCACCACAACAGAAAAAAGTAGAAATATGATGTCAAAACCCCCTGAGAAAAATACAAACCATTGCAGGATGGAACCACCATGCATTTGCATTCAATAAAACAACCATTAATTTAAATGTCTATATTATTAGTCTTAATAATACCTGTTAGACCTGGCAACCTCCGCGTGGTTTTCCACCTAACTTTTTATCTTCAACCCTCATGTTTTGCTGTGTTCGTTTATGCTGGCCTTAGCATTCTGCACTCTTTACCTCTACTAACCAGTGCTACATTAAATGCTACTAGTGGGCCTGCAGCACTGATTGGGCCATCGACTTAAGTAGCCTTTTAAAAATGTCTCAGGCCTGCCATTGTAGCCTGTGTGTGCGCTTTTAAATTCCAATTTTAACCTGGCAAGGTAAACCTTTTGCCAGGCTCAAACCTTCCTTTTAATACGTAGGTCACCCCACGGAAAGCCCAGATGGCAGGATGCAGTGTTTTCTTAAAAGTTGGGCATGTACTTTTATGTTTTTCATATCCTGGTAGTGAAAAACATTTTTTACCACTAGCCTACCTCTCCCATAGGATAACACTGGAGTTGACTTATTACATTGAACAAGCTGTAACCTCCAAATAGGAAGAGGTAAGGTGTTCATGTTTGGTGTCTTTGGAATTGTAATTTAATATTTTAATTTACAGTTTTAACAATGTCACTTTTAGAAAGTTGGCATTTTTCTGCATTAGATATTCAGGGCCTGCAGCTTGTCACTGGGTCACATGACTGGGTGTAGTTAGTAGTTGGGATTTGTGTATTCCTCCAAGGCAGTCACACACAGAAGAGGACTTCGCTGTGCCTGGATGGGTCATCACTGGCAGGCTCAGCCCAATTTATTCTTTAATACGCCATGCCCTGCCTCAACACAAAGGGCTGTATACCCCCTGTAGTTAATCTGGAGCCAGGACAGGGAAGGCAAGATACTTGGGGCCTGCAAAGAGAAACCTCCAGGATATACTCCCTCTTCAAATGAGTCACCTGCTATACATATTGGACCTCGGACACCAACTCATTAGAACATTTCTGGACCTGTGGCAACTGTGCCAGGCAGAAGAACTGTTATGCTGTTGAAAGGACTGCTGCCCTGCTGGACTGCTGCCTTGCTGGATTGCTGCCTTACTGGATTGCTGCCTTCCTGCCTGAGCCAGTGGGATTGGACCTGCACCTGAACCCAGGAATCCCAGAGTGACTCCAAGGGCTAGTCTGCTGGCCTCCTGTTCAGAGCCACAGGGAGATAACAGGATCCCAAACAGCTGAACCAGCCCCCAGATCCAGCTGGAACAAGCCCCTGACCTCAAGTGCTGCCCATCAGGTCCTGAACCCTTGGTGTTGTCTCAGTGGGGCTGAACGGAGGTTTTTGGACTCTTCTCACCTGCAAATGGGCCCATTTGTGTTAAAACCTTGTCACTCAATCTGCCCACCAATGCATAGTTCCGTCAACTCCACCCTTTGTGTTAAAGCATTGATTGCTCGTGGAAAGCAGCATCACGAAGCTCCAGCCTGAACGTTCATTACAACAACAGGATGCTCGTGCTACAGTGACAACTGTCTGTGATGCCAGACATGCTCTTCGTTTTACATCGACCATCCATGGTGGTTTCCTTTTTCTTTCAGCGCCCTCCGCCATGAATGGGACACTTTTGTTCTGAACTGAGAGATAACTTGTCAGCGGGACTAACTTAGTCGTTGTCTTCAATCCGCACTCAATCGTTCAATCGTGGTCGGCTTGAACTTGTGAATTTCTCCCGGTCTCGCATGACCACGAGTGGCACTTTAGATTTAATAGGTGCAATTTTCCCCTGAACCTTTATTTATTTATATATAGTCCCGATTTGGCACGGACTTCACACAGCAGGTGCCCAGGTTTCGAGGTCGGACTTTACCTCGTATTACATTATTTCACAAGGAATCACCGCACTCCTCCAGTTTCAGTTAATCAGCTTATTTATTAAAGCGCAATAGCCACCACCACCATCACCAACGTTTGGACCAAGAAATTGTCTTGTTCACGGTTAGTGTGAGTCCTTTTTCTGTTATCATTATATAAGCTGTCCATATTAGCCCGTTATGAGGCATTATGGGACTAGTAGTATTTCCTATGCCAAAGTTCATTTTAGGGAACATAGATTCTTGTTTCTGATTGTGTGCGATTGTTTCATCTTAGAAATGAAGAGTTACTTTATATATTTATTCTCTAAGTGAGATTTCAGTTGTATATCCTAGATCTTTTAAGGAGTGTTGTCAGAATTTCTGTTTTTATATTATTAATTAACATAGTGTTAATCATGTGCAAGTTCTTTTCAGCTTTCTTATATGTTCAATCCGCATACCTTTTAATTGCTGATTTCAAAACAGTCTGTAAGAGCTCAGTGCTCTATTATATCTGTCCCCTTGTTCTGGATTTACATTTACAAGTGACTATGTAACTCTTCATCCCCGTTCAGGCCAAACGGAGTCCTGGTCTTAAATCTAACAATCTCCCTTGATTCCAATCTTCTTAGTTGCAGAGTACGGTTGCCACCTCTCTCGTTCTTTTTCACCATTGCGATTCCAAAATATTTGATGTCTCGCCACCCAGTTGTATGTTGTTGGTGTATATGTTTGGAAATCGCATAGTTCATGTCCATGTTGTTGATCGCCCTTAGATGTTCTAAGATTCTCTTTTTTAAGGGACAGATCGTACTTCCGATGTACCTTTGGCCACATCAGCATTCGATCATGTAAACAACGTATGATGCATCACATGTTATTTTGTCTCTGATATGGAATATTTTGCCTCAAAAGTCTTCGACTTGTTTTATATTGTGGCCAATTTTGCAGGCTTTACATTTCTTACATCGGATAAAGCATGTTTGTTTCTCGCTGAGCCAATTGCTAGGTCTTTCTTTTGTGAAGTGACTCCTGACCAGTTTATCTTTCAATGACGGTACTTTTCGGTACGTTCTCAGTTGTCCATCACCAATTGTACTTCCAATATCAGGATCTTTTTAAGGACATTCCAATATTTTTGGAGAACTTTTTTAATCTTGTAACTTTCCTTACTATATGTTGTGATCATCCTTGTTGCGTCAAATAAGAAGAGTGGGGGACCGGAAGCCTGTTAATGATCCAGTGCCCGCGCTCCACAAGAATGATAATTAAATAAAAAAGGGGGGCACTGTTCCAGAGTGAGTGTTGTGGAGAGTCAACGACGCACTACTAAAGGAGGGAAGAACAGGAAGGTGGAGGTCAGGGCCCTAATAGTAGGGATGGGGAGAGATGTAAATTGTCTCTTGTTGCCCTCACACACCCCGAGGGATGTCATGCTTCATCATCGGGCATGTGCTCCTCATCGGGCCGGCGGTGCAATGCCCTACGGCTCCCCCAAAGGGTCTCTTTGACGGAGATCTTTTTAGAGAACTGCCGATAGGTGCATGCAGGTGTGTGGGTAAGGGTCCTATATGGGGAGTGATGCGTGCATGCAGTGCGTATTAAAACTGCCTAAGGGTTACCAGAGGAAAGTTTTAAAAGGGAGGTACCCTTGGCAGAATAAGAAAACCTGTAGGTTTAGGAGTTACCCAAGGGGGCGCAATGAGCCCCGGTAACTATGCTAAGGCCGACATGTTTCACGCCAGTGTTGGTCTAATAGATCCCTGGCGTTTCATCAGGACCAAAAGTGAAGGTGGAGTGGGGTGAGTGCACGAACGTGTTAGTGTGAGCGGGGTGACATTAGCCCTATCACACCTATAGGGGGGGAGAGAGGAACGCTGCCTACAAACTACAGGTCAGTGGCGGCTGTACCTAGAAAGAAAGTCTTTTCCCCCTTTGATTCTGACCTAAATATGGAGATAATGTTACTCCATGATATTTTTGGCGTAGGATGCCCGCACCGTCTTTGGGGTTTACTCAGGTGTTGGCGCTTGTAGCCTACCCTGTCCGGACGCCAGCTCGCAAGGCTGCTAAGGGTACCTCCCTATTAAAACTTTCCTCTGGTAAACCTTAGGCAGTTTTAATACGCACTGCACGCACGCATCACTCCCCATATAGGACCCTTACCCACACACCCGCATGCACCTATCGGCAGTTCTCTAAAAAGATCTCCATCAAAGAGACCCTTCAGGGGACCCGTAGGGCATTGCACCGCCGCCCCGACGAGGAGCACATGCCCGATGATGAAGTATGATATCCCTCGGGGTGTGTGAGGGCAACAAGAGACAATTTGATCATCTGTATGAGCATTTTGGTATGTTTCAATTCTTCGATGTTACTTTGTCTTAAGAAATATTCCACAGCCTTTATGCCCAGATCATGACTGATTGAGGTGTACCAAGAAACCACGTCTGTGGTTATCAAGTAAAAGCCATTTTGCCATCCAGTGTTAGTCAATGTTCTTAAGAAGTCTCCAGTGTCCTTGATGTATGAGCTCAAGTTAGTAACCATAGGTGACAAAAAAAGATCAACATGGATTGAGAGATTTTCATACAAGGAGTTGCAACTAGAAATGATGGGCCTGCCTGGAGGTTTGATTAGCATCTTGTGTACTTTCGGCAGAAAGTACATTGTGGGCATAACTGGATTTTCATTGTTCAAGAATAGTGCTTCTTCATAACTCAGTAGGTCTTGTTGTTGCCATTTGCGGATTTTTAATCCTAGTTCAAGTGTTAGAGTGTTAATTGGATTTATCTTCAATTTTTTATAGTTGTTTATGTCACCCAGTTGTCGCATAGCTTCCTCTACATAGTCACTTGTATTCAAGATTACTATGTTCCCGCCTTTGTCGGCGGGTTTGATTATTATTTCTGTTTTCTTGCTTAATGCGTCTAATGCAACCCATTCTTCGATGGAGAGATTCTCTTTTTTGTTATCCACCATATTTTCCATTTATTCCAGGTCTGCTATGACCAGATCATGAAATGTATCAATTTTTTTTCCAGAGCTTAGTACTGGGCAAAATTTTTATTTTTGTTTAAGTCCTGATGGGACATGTTTTCCCATGATAATATCCAGTTCTTCAAGGACCTGTGTATCCGTTATGTTGTCGGAGCTGATATTATGTATCAAGCCATGTGTTGTTCTTAGACTTTCTATGTTCTCCATGTTCAGATTGATTTCTGGTTCACCAGTTTGACTACTTCTTCCCATGTCACCTCTTCTGGTGAAGAATTTCTTTTGTTCTTTCCTGTACCTCTTCGTGTCTTCCTTCATTGCTTGGGCTTTTGGTTACATTCATTCCTCAGCCTCTTCCCCGGCCACGTCCTCTTCCTTTTTCCCTTGGTGTGCTCTGATCGATGTATGTCAGTTTAATTTCCTCTAAAAAAGTGGTGCATCAGATTCTCATTTGCTGCGCGTTTGCACACTTGTCACATCAGGTCACGCCTCGTCCTGCACCACTGTGCATACGCACCCCTTGGTGCGTTGTAAATTGAGGGATTAAGTCCCCTTGAGTCCTGAAGGTCCCTGGGGGCCAACTAGCCCACCAGCTACCTCCAGTAAGCACCACAGAGCTGCGTTGCAGAGTGGTGTAAAAAGGGGGCATGGCCTTTGACCACCTCTCTGCAACGCTGCTCCCTGGTGCTTACTGGAAGTACCTGGTGTACTAGTTGGCCCCCAGGGACCCTCAGGATTCAAGGGGACTTAATCCCCCAACTTAAAACGCGCCACAGGTCGCGTTTGCACACTTGGCACATCATGCCACGGCCCTCCGTGCACCACTATGCAAACGCGCCCCCTGGAGCATTGTAAATTGTGAATTAAATCCCCTTGAGTCCTGAGGGTCCCTGGGGCCCAACTAGCTCACCAGCTACCTCCAGTAATTGCCACAGAGCTGCATTGCAGAGAGGTGTAAAAAGGGGCATGGCCTCTGAACACCTCTCTGCAACGCAGCTCCCTAGCGCATACTGGAGGTACCTGGTGGGCTAGTTCACCCCCAGGGACCCTCAGGATTGAAGGGGAATTAATCCCCCAATTTACAATGTGCCAGGGGGTGCATTTGCACATGTGCTATATCATGCCCCACCCCCTCCCTGCAGCACTGTGCAAACGCGCCCCCTAGTGTGTTGTAAATTGAGGGATTAATTCCCATTGAGTCCTGAGGGTCCCTGAGGGCCAACTAGCCCACCAGCTACCTCCAGTAATTGCCACAGAGCTGTGTTGCAGAGAGGTGTAAAAAAGGAGCGTAGCCTCTGAACACCTCTCTGCAACACAGCTCCCTGGCGCATAATGGAGGTACCTGGTGGGCTAGTTTGCCCCAGGGACCCTCAGGATTGAAGGGGACTTAATCCCCCAATTTACAATGTGCCAGGGGCTGCGTTTGCACACTTGCTATGTCAGGCCCTGCCCCCTCCCTGTACCACTGTGCAAATGCACCCCCTGGTGCATTGTAAATTGGGGGATTAAATCCCCTTGAGTCCTGAGGGTCCCTGGGGTCCAACTAGCCCACCAGGTACCCCCAGTAAGCGTCACAGAGCTGAGTTGCAGAGAGGTGTAAAAAGAGGCGTGGCCTCGGATCACCTCTCTGCAACGCAGTGCCCTGGCGCTTACTGGAGGTACCTGGTGGGCTAGTTGGCCCCCAAGGACCCTTAGGATTGAAGGGGACTTAATCCTCCAACTTAAAAAGGGCCACAGGGTGCATTTGCACACTTGTCAAATCAGGCCATGCCCCCTCCCAGCACCACTGTGCAAATGCACCCCCTGGTGCATTGTAAATTGGGGGATTAAATCCCCTTGAGTCCTGAGGGTCCCTGGGGTCCAACTAGCCCACCAGGTACCCCCAGTAAGCGTCACAGAGCTGAGTTGCAGAGAGGTGTATAAAGAAACGTGGCCTCGGACCACCTCTCTGCCAAGAGGTACCTGGTGGGCAGTTGGCCCCCAGGTACCCCGAGTATTGAAGGGCAATTAATTCCCCAACTTAAAACGCGCCACAGGGTGTTGCTGGGAGGGGCTGGGCCTCAGGCACGATGCCGGTCTTTTTTTAAATTTCTTTTTTTTTAGAAGGAAGGCTTTGTGGCCCCTCTTCATTTCGCTTTTATGGAGGGGGGCTGCCTGGCCCCCTCGTGAAGCCTCTATTGGCCCTGGGGACCCAATCCCCCAGGGCCTGGCCATTGTAAGTAGGGGGATTAAGCCCTCTTAAATTCTGAGAGTCCATGGGGACCAACTAGCCCACCAGGTACCTCAAGTAAGCGGCACAGGGCTGCGTTGCAGAGAGGAGGCCCGAGGCCACGCCCCTTTTTACACCTCTCTGCAAAGCAGCTCTGTGGTGCTTACTGGAGGTACCTGGTGAGCTAATTGGACCTCAGGGATCCTCAGGATTCAAGGGGACTTAATCCCCAAACTTAAAAAGCACCACGGGTGCGTTTGCACACTTGCCACATCAGGCCCCATCCCCCCCTACACCACTGTGCAAACGTACCCCGTGGTGCATTTTACGTTGGGGGACTAAGTCCCCTTGAATCCTGAGGGTCCCTGGGGTCCAACTATCCCACCCGGTACCTCCAGTAAGCGCCACAGAGCTGAGTTGCAGAGAGTGGCCTTGGACCACCTCTCTGCAAAGCAGCCCTGTGCCGCTTACTTGAGGTACCTGGTGGGTTAGTTGGTCCCCATGGAACCTCAGAATTCAAGGGGGCTTAACCCCCCAACTTACAACGTGCTAGGGGGCATGTTTGCAAAGTGGTGCAGGGAGGGGGCCTGATATAAGAAGTTAGCAATCCTGCCGTGTGGGACTTACTGGTGGTAATAAAAGGGATAGTTGGCCCCCAAGGTTGACGTTGGGGGCTAACTACTCCTCCTGTTACCTCCAGTAAATCCCACACAGTGGGATTGCTAAGAAGTATTTCGGAGGCCACGCTCACCTTTCTCCACCACTCTGGAAATGAGACTGGTATGTTTATAGTTAGAAATTAGCATTTAAAAAACCTTTGAAATTCACTGAAAAAAACATAGGTTTCAGACACGTTATAGTTAGAAATTAGCATTTAAAAACCTTGAAAATTCACTGAAAACAACATAGGTTTCAGGGACGTTATAGTTTGTTGGACATTTAATTTGTGCAAAACCAGAGACATTCAGCCATTATAGTTAGTTCAGCTAACTGTAACTCGCGCCCCCGCAATCCACTGCTGATGATGTCACATATTACATCATTAATGACATGGTCAGTGACGTCACTGATGACATCTCAAAGGACATCACTGATTACATCACTGATGACATCATCCATGTGATAATCTGATGCACCTCCTCACACTCTAATATAACCTTTGATAAACCCACTGTAAAATACAGACGATCATTTTTTAAACCATCGACACACCAATACCATTTACTACATACGCACTCACTTATTCCTAGGTCTACACACACATCCAATCATTCACCCATACAATCACTCATACATGCAGTCACTCATCAATACAACACTATCATATGCACTCATAGACCTATACAGATACTCACACACAGCCACTCATCCATGGAGTTACTCACACACCTAGCCAGTCATGCAAAGAATCAATCACACTCCCATTTACATATACAGTTCTACTTATTGAATTTTTGTTCTTTTGGTCTTGAATTAATTATTACATTTTGCACTATTTTTCAAAAATAAGCCTGACTGCTGTGTGTCAAGCTACCAGAGGGTTGACCACAGGTTAATTTGGGGTTTGCTTGTGCCTACCCTAACAAGGATTGGGGTTGCTGCATGAGTAGGGTTTCAATCCCCTCAACCAGTAACCCAATTTCTCACAATGCCTTTTCTGTTCAATGTTTAGTAGTGCAGGAATCCTAATCTACCTTTATATTTTCTGCAAAGTAGCCATAGGAGCAAATAAATTAAGATTACTGAACTGCAGAACCATAAGACTTAGGGCCTGATTTATAGTTTGGCGGTTGAGACAGTCAGTCACAAATGTGACAGATACCTCATCCTCCTTATCTCCAGGGCATTATGTAGTATTGTACTTGTAATAAAGCAGATAGGACATTTATCACTTTTATGGTGGAGTACTCATCTGTCAAACTCTAAATCAAGACTTAAGTTTTCCAGATCCAGGAGTGTTTGAAAGACCAAGGAAAGCCTCCCCAAGTCAGGAATTCAACGATAAAGGAGAATCGAGGTGCATCTACAAATTTGAAATATGGGCTTATATGGGGACAGCTGCACTCCTGGCAGCCTACCTCACACATTGCAATTTGTTGTAAGCAGCCCTGCCTTTCTTGGTGCACCACAGATAGGAAATATGCAAATTTCTGTGTCCTTGAGAGGGTTAATGGGTCGATCTAGCAGCAATGTAGTGGAAATCCCTATGAAGCTGCTGTGGCCTGCTGCACTTTTTGCTTTAGCAAAGATGTACTCTCTGGTGTGTTTACATTCGCAATGGACCCCAGCCCCAAGCAGGCACACAAGGCAGTGTTGTTGGGGTCACGTGGGTTCATGAAACTGCCATGGTCCCAGCAGCTCCCTGCCTGGCACCTCATTGAAGAGCCAATGTGGGTGGCAGATGTGCAGTCCTCTCTTACCAGCGCTGTCCATGGGTAGGGATCTGCTCAATGGCATGCTCCCAAGGACAGCGGTCAGTAGGTCACTGTGCTCCCAGGGCTTTTTAGGCAGTCTTAAGTCATGCCCCTGACTCAGATATATGGTCCCTTCCCCACTTCTGTGATTGGCTCTAAAGGTCTGGTTACCTCCATTTATTTAATTGAGGTTGAACCTTCCCAAGCCTGTGACAATGTGAAATGTCATTAGCATAAATGAATTCTGTAGCATAAATAAATTCTGTACCATAAATAAATTCTCCTCGACCCTTTCCCTCCCTTAGGAACAAGCCAAATTTTCTCCAGATGGCCTTATTGTGTGAACAGTGATTTGATTCTATTGCTGACAAGAAGAGAAATTGACCTCTCTCTGCAGGGTGATTAAAAGCCAGAATCTAAATCATAACTGAGTCAGAGAATTAGAATAAATATTGGAGTGCCAGAAGGTGTGCAAATAGAATGAAATTAATTATATCTGCAACTGGGGCCCTTGCTTAAGATCTAATTCATGCATCAGACTCCGCTGTAGGTCAAACTATTGGAAAACTGTAATGTAGTGCAGCATTTGCCTATATGGTATAATAGAGTGAAGCAGAACATACTTAAGTGAAGCATTACAGACATACACTATGAATACCCAGTCCGATTACATACCTACATACATAAACAATTTATTAAGGGTCCCACCTTTGACACTCTCTCTGTGCCCAGGTACCAGGCTGAGTTAGACATTAGTCTCACTTGCTTAGCCCGCACATGTTCACATGCAACCACCTCGGAGCCCTATTTGCCAGCAGTGCTGCAATGAGGGAGATACCGGCAGCTAGCACTCAAAATATATTTAAAAGACCTTACATTAAACAAGACTTAGTTAATGAGACTAACTCAATGCAGAAGTCCAAAAATATGTTAGTCCAAAAAGTGAAGAAAAATAACCTAGGGAAACTAACTGTTCTGATGCCACCGTTTCACACAGGTGCTTAGGATGATCACTGCAATGCCTTACTTGTTCACTAAGGTAAAGAAGTCCAACCTTTTTTTCTCAATTCCTGGCTCCCACATGGGCACATTGTTTGAGAACCTACAGCTTTATGAGCAAAAAACTGTTTTCACATCAAAGTGAAGTGTCTCTCATGCATCATAGTTATAAAGACATTAGTTTTACCTTTTTAATGTGTGATTCTGGATTATTAACCCTGGGTAAAGATCCAACCAATTTAGTTCTCTAGTATCTTGATAAGGCAAAATACAGTTTCAGTGAGTGATTATGGGCCTAAACCTTATGAGCCTTGCACAGGGCATGTTTTTCTTAAGAGAAGTGTGTGTTAAGAATTTACGCTACACCAAAAGATTAATTTAATTAGGAAAAAGTCAATAGAATTCCCAAATGAATTTAATAAATAGGAAACAATATTGGAAACAAAATTGCACAGGAACTGTTTATTTGGATCAAGGGAACCAGTGATAGGAATTTTTAAAGTTTTTTTTTGATAAACAAGTTTTTATTAGTTTTAAACACACCACAAACAAGACATTGAGCCTGTCAAGCCACCTGAGTAGTCTTACGGTATGAGACCGCCCCACTCCCCCCGCCCCCACCCGAAACCTCCCCCCCACCACCCCTCCCCCCGAATCTCATATTCATAATACATTGTCCAACCACTTCCCCCATACCCTACGATATTTCTTTGGGCAGCCCCTCGCCTGATAGAGAGTCCGTTCTTGTGCCGCGCACCAGTCCACACCAGCACTCCATTTGGCCAGGCTAGGCGGCTGTGGGCGCTTCCATGCCGCCGCAATGTCTCTTTTCGCCACCATTAGTGCCGTCATAAGGAATAACTTCTCAGCCCGTGTGCCATCTAGACCGTCCGTGATGCCCAGAAGGGTGTGTCTAGGATTGTGTGGCACCACCCAGCCCAGGACCTCCGTGAGGTCGGTTTCTATGCCCCTCCAGTAGCCCCCTAATTCTGGACATGACCACACCATATGGATGAAGTCGGCCGGGTCAAAACCACAGCGGGGGCAAGCAGCATCAGGGGAGAGGCCCGCACGATGCAAACGCGCCGGCGTGAGGTAGGCAGTGTGCAGATAGTATACCTGAATAAGCCTCAGTTTGGCGGAGGCCATCACCAGCCGGGGGGCCATAAGGGCATTCCGCCAGTCGACCTCGTCCAGGGGGCCCACCCATTCCTCCCACCTTCCTTTCAAGCCTTCTTGGGCCATGGGGGTATTGTTAATAAGTGAACGGTGTATCCGGGATATACCCCCCTCCCTAGGTTACCCAATAGGACCTGGGCCTCCGGGGGGCTATGGTCCGGCAGCCGAACGTCCAGAGGGGTGTAGGTGCGTATGGCGTGTCGCAATTGGAGGTATTTATAAAATTGGGACGAGTGAAGGGAGAAGCGTGCCTGCAGTTCCGCGTACGAGCACATGCGGCCCCCCCCCGCCAGACATCCCCCAGCTGGGAGATGCCGAGCAGGTCCCACGATTGAAAACCCTCCAGGGCCGCAACGTCCCGCATCCATGCCCCATGCCATAGGGAAGTGGCACGAGTCAGCCTCCCATTCCACCGGGTATGGCGAAGCGCCGCTCGCCAGGCCAGGAAGACCGCCCTGGTGATGCCTGGGCAGGAGGCGGGAATGGGAGCGCCATACAGGCGGCCCAGAATACGGGAGAAACCCAAGTCTTCTAATTCAACCCGATAGGCCGGGTCGGACCATTCCCCTCCAAACCAGTCATGAATGACTAGGAGGCGAGTGGCCAAATAGTAGAGGTAAAGATTGGTCATACCGAGCCCTCCATCAAAGGTGGGCAGGCGACAGATCGACAAGGCCAGCCGCGGTCGTCCACCACCCCAGAGAAATCTGGTCGCCAACCCGTCCAGCTCACGGAACCAAGGCCTCGGGAATGACACGGGAGTGTTCTGTAATACGTAGAGGAACCGGGGGAGGATCATCATTTTGTAGAGCGCCACCCTCCCCAGCGGGTTGAGCGGGAGCGATTGCCATCGTGCCAGGTCTACCTTGGCTTTCTTAACCAGGGGGGTAACATTGAGAGCCCAGCTGAGGTCCGGGAGAAGGGAGACCCAAATCCCCAGGTATTTGAAGGACAGCCGATGGAGGGGAATATTGTCCTGCCAGTCAAAGCATTCCCGGGAAGGGTGCAAGGGCACAAGGCCAGACGCGCGGCCAAAGCGGCCTAGGATATGGAGTGCACGGGGGCCCGAGCGCGCCGGATCGCTAAGGTATAACAAAACGTCGTCCGCATAGAGGGCTATTCTGTCCGGTTCGAGACCCGGCCACTCCCAGCCCCGGAGGAGAGGGTCCGCTCGGATCAGGGCAGCGAGGGGCTCCATTGCAAGAGCAAAAAGGAGGGGTGACAAGGGGCACCCCTGCCGTGTTCCCCGGCCGATCCGAAACGGCCTCGACAGCGCCCCATTAACCAGCACTCTGGCGCGAGGGCGCGCATAAAGGACCCGCACCATTCCAACAAACTTGGGGCCGAAGCCCATGTGGGTCAGGACTTCAAATAGGTACGGCCACCCAACCGAGTCGAAAGCTTTTTCGAAGTCGGCCAGTAGGAGAGTGAGATAAGGGGATATTCGATGGCGGTGAGCGAGGGCCACGTGTAGGCGACGAAGACAATGGCGAGTGCCACGGTCCGGCATGAAGCCGCATTGGTCCGGGTGTACCAGGTGTGACAGAAAGGGCCGGAGCCGCTGAGCCAAGACCGGCGCATAAAGTTTAATATCAGTATTAATAAGAGAGATCGGCCGGTACGCCGACCTACCACAAGAAGGCGGCGTAGACTTGGGCAGGACCAAAATCGTTGCCATGTCGGCTTCCGGAGGGAAGGAGCCGGTGCTCACCGCCTCGGCATAGAGGGCACCCAACCGCGGGACCAAACTGTCTTTATAGGTGGCATAGAACTCCTGGGGGAAGCCGTCCGGTCCCGGGGTCTTCCCCGCAGACGTGCGCCCTATCGCGTCCCCAATCTCCTCAGGAGAGATAGACACCTCCAGACCCTCCCAGTCACTGGACCGAAGACAAGGAAGCCGTACACTATTAGTTGCAAGTAGCGAGGCCAAGGATAAGTCCGACGCCCGGGCCCGGTATAGTTGCGAGTAATATTGAGCGAAGGCGTCTGCCATTGCCACGGACGAGGACTGGAGCAGGCAATCTGAGTCAGCCACCACCGGGATGATGCGCGATGCCTTCGGGTAAGTGGCCAGCCGGTGCAGCAATGCCCCATTCTTATCACCCGACCCGTAGACCCTCGCCACCGAGGATTGCCAGAGGAGTTTAGCCGCCTCGAGCGACCGCTGCCGAATCTCGTCCCGCAACAGCCTCAGCTGCCGGACTTCGGCCGGGTCTCCACCCTCAGAGAGAGATTGTTCCATCCGTAATGCCTGGGCCTCGCAGGCGGTAAGCTGTTGGAGTTGCGTCTGGCGATGCCGCACCACCAGTGCCTTGGCGGCCCCCCTGATGGTGGCCTTACAAGCCTCCCACAGGGTCCCTGCCGAGGAGACCGACCCGTCTTTGTCGCCAAAATATCGCGTCAGTGCGGACCCCACCTCTTTACAGAGCTTCTAGTCCTGGAGAAACCAGGCACTGAACCGCCACATCTGGCGGGCCCCACTGGGCGGGGGACCCAGACCCAGCAGGACCGGAGAATGATCGGATATCCCCCTGGGAAGGATACGGACGTCTTGGATGCCTGCACAGTCGGTGGATGGGACAAAGATTGCATCAATTCGTGCGTGAGTGTGGTGGGCGGCTGAGGTGTGAGTGTATTGCCGCTCGTGTGGGTGCCAGATTCGCCACGCGTCGCATAAGCCCTGAGCCTCTGCCCAGCTCCCCAGCTGCCTTGCCCGTGCGGCGCGGGGCGCCGACACCGGACCTGAGGAGTCAAGCTGTGGAGCCGATACAGCATTGAAGTCCCCTCCCAAAACAATGGTGCCCGGTGAGAGAGTCGCCAACAAGGATGTGATGTGGGATAAAGCCTGTGACAACCCGGTGGGCGGCGCGTAGAGTGACAGGAGATGGAGCGGCCGACCTTCCAACGTGCCGCTAACTGCGATCGCCATCCCGAGGGGGTCAGGGAGCACCCGGGTGCAAACAAAAGGGAGGGAGCGGCGCAGCAGGACGGCGACCCCCCGAGATCCTCGGTAAAATCCAGAGTGCCATACCCGGTCGTACCCATATCGCGCCAAAAAGGGACAGGTTTCGCCGAGCAGGTGGGTTTCTTGAAGCAGGAGCACATCGGCCTCCATGCGCTGGGCGTACTTAAGAACCGCAGTGCGCTTGAGTCTGTCCAGTAAGCCATTCACGTTCCAGGACAGGACGTGCACTTGAGCTTTGGAGGCGGGGTCACCCATGGAAGTGAAAGGAATGGGGCGCGTTAGGACTCAATTGGGCAAGGGAGGCCAGGACTGCGGGCCCCACGCTAGGGGAGGCCCGCGGGTAGCGCAGGAGAGCGAGTGGCTGCAGAGCCGCCGCGGGCGACTGCATGGAGAGGTGTGGCGGCGCGCAGTGTGTAGTGCACCAGATGAGGCTCAACAGAAAACAGATCCAACCCAAACAAAACAGCTTCCCAAGGAGAAGCAACCAACAGGACCCCAACCCCCACCCCGCACCCCCCACCCTACACTTCAAGAACGGAAGCATCTGTCGCCCTAACTGACCCAACAATTACAAAACCCCAAGCCTAAATGCTCGGGTGTAAAGAGCGTGGTGGACCCCTCCTGAAGCACGGATTCCAGTATCGCGCCCTAGGTAGTTGCGGGAAATCTTAAGATTGCAAAGCTCCCCCAACCCTGCCCTCGACTTGGGCCACCGCCCCTCCTTGTGGATGCATGAAGCGTACAGTAAGTCACATAGTAGGACTGCGGGAGAGGTCGGAAAAGTCAATCTGTACGTTGAGAGGAGTGGGAGACCCACCCGGCAGGGGCGACGAGCGGCACCGGAGCCCCCCAGCCGCCCGGGATGATGCACCGGAGGAGGCAGAGGAGTCCCTCACTTGCCCCTCAGAGGCGTTGGCAGACCGGGTCCGCGCCTTCACCGCGCCTCCGCGCAGTCGGGACTGTGTGAGCCTCCTGCGCCCCGGCCGCCGGGGGCCAGCCGCATCGCGGCCCGGGGCACAGCAGCAGACGACATCCCAGCGGGCTGGCGCAGAGGCCTTTCCTCCGTGAGCCAAGTCCAGGCTGCCCGGGGGGTATCAAAGAACAGCGTCTTGTCCCGGAAAACCACTCGAAGACGGGCTGGGAATTGGAGCTGGTATTGAAGGCCCAGGGAGCGCATCTTTTGCTTCACCTCCGTGTAGGAGCGGCGCTGCTCCTGGACCTCCCGGGTGTAATCCGGGAAGATCATAATGGTGTGGTTGTTGAAAGTTAAAGGGCCTCGTGCCCGCGCCTCTCGCAGGATAGCGTCCCTGTCCCTAAAGTTGAGGATCCGGAGGATAAAGGGTCGCGGGGGGGCTCCCACAGGAGGTTTGGCCGCCAATGACCGGTGCGCCCTCTCCACCACAAACCAGGTCGACAGGCCAGTCGCCGGCATCCAAGACTTAAACCACGTCTCAAGGAAGTCGTCAGCTCGGCCAGACTCAACCCCCTCCGGAAAGCCCACCAGGCGAAGGTTGTTGCGACGGGTGCGATTTTCGGCATCTTCTGCCCGCCTGTGTAGTTCCTTGGAGTGGGTTGTGAGCTCCCGGACCTGGTCCTGTAGTAGGTGAATGTCGTCCTCCGCCGTGGAGATCCGGGACTCCGCTTCCGTAATGCGAGTTGTGGCGTTGCGGAGATCTTGCCGCAGGAGCGCAACATCGACCTTCACCTCCCCAACCATCCCCTCCAGGGATGTGCGGGAGGCATCAATGGCCTGAAGGATGACGGCCAAATCCATGTTCGGGGCTGGAGCCCCCCCTCCGCCCGCGCCCGGCGGGTCCGAGCTCGTGAATTGGTCAATCCGCATCTGGTGGGGTGCGTTCGATGGTCTGGAGCCTTTCTCCTTGCCCATGATGGACCCCGGAAGCACAGGCTGGGTACGAGAGCGGGTGTAACGAACCAGCAGACGGCTCCCACTCGCCAAGCGACTCAGCCCTGTGCACCAGGCCAACGAAGGGGGAGAGCGAGGAGAAGGGGAAGGGCAAAGGCGTTCCTCGTCCTCAACCTTGGATCCGGGCAGAGCCGCCGTCTCAACGTCCTGAGCTGCGTGCTACACTCCTCGCCTGTGACAGCCCTCCGTCAATGTACAACGTGCAAGCCACTGGGGGGGCGCCGGCCAACACCCCGGCCCATCAGCACGGCCAAATCACCAGGGGGCCTCGCGTCCACCCCTCTCCGGAGCCAACAGCCGATCCCCCCCCAGCCCCGGGGGGCCAAGGGCAGCGCCGGGGAAGACAGTCCAAGACGAGGGCTAACGGATACTGCTGCAGGGCCAGGGAGACCCACTTCAGCCGCCCATTCAAGTCAGTGCTGCGGCCGCCAAGAGTACGACTCTGCCCCTGGTGCGGCGGCCGCCCGCAGGGTCTGTCAAGGCCGCACCACCTCCGGGGTCACCCCTACAGGAGTCCGCCAAGGCAGAGCAGCAGGGGGGCCAGGGGGAGCCGTCTTCCTCAGTCAGCCCCGGCCCAGGCCCGGGAACGGGCCGGTACAAGCAGCGACAGGTCGTCCATACAATTCAATGCGAGCCGGTCTGCCCGCCGAGTAGGCATCTCCACCTCCCAGGGGGGTGCCCGCCAGCCGCCTCTTCCCACAGCTCACCTCAGGTCCGGAGCTAGCAGGGGTCTGCTGCGCAAGCCCTCCGGCTCCGGGGCAGCCGCCGTTGGTCCTGCAGTCCTCACCCACGCCACCTCCAGGATCCCTCAGACAGGAGGCACCAGGACAAGCGGTGAGGGGGCCAGGATGAGCCGCCCCCCGCAGGAAGCGAAGGCCCAGGCGCCGGGACAGATCGGGCGCGCGCAGAGGCAAGGCCGCTCCTGGTCCCTCAGCCGGACTCGGTCAGCGCATTGTAGGTCGGGCCGATCTGCCCACCGAGCGGGGTCTCTCCAGCACTGGGGGGCGTGCACCATCCGCCTCCCCCCCGACCCACCCAAGGTCCAGCACCAGCGCCGATCCAATCCGCGCCTCCTCCGGTCTCAAGCGTCCGCTGGTGGCCACGCGGCCCTCGCCCCTCGTGGTGCGCCGGGGACCCTCGTAGTAATCACTGCCGCCCAGGGAACCGGGTGGGCGCGGCGCAGCCTCCGGCGCGGCCCACGGGTCACCCAGCTCAGCTCCGGCGGCGCCGAAACGGCTCAAAGTTGATCCGGGGGCAGGGCAGCAGTTCCCCCACACTCGCCTGTCGTCTGTGTAAACCTAGGATAGCCACTTTGGATATAATGCGGATGTGAGGGGTCCAGCAGCCAAGAGCCTCACTCCATTGCGGCCATCTTGGCTAGCGCCACCTAGCACTCGAGGAATTTTTAAAGTTTTACATTTAAAAAGAAGCAATTAATCATAAAGTACCTCTGGTTCCAATAGACTCGTAAAGAAGAAATGTGTTTCTTGTAAACAAAAATACAAAAGCCGTGTTGTGAAACGATTTCTTTCCTAATGAGAAGGGGTAACTGTTTGGTTTCCATATCTGGATCCACCATCTCTTACATGGTGGTCACAGGCAGGGAAATTGAGTGGCAATCACCCTACCCTGAATAGATGAAAGCCTATGGAGGACAGGCTGCTAGGTCAGATATTTAAAACAGTGGAAGCAGCTGAGGCACCGATGGTGTAAACCTGGCACTTTTTACACCTTCCCCTGAGGCCTTCAGTTTTGTACCAAATTCTCAGAAAGGGACAATATTTGGAAACTGTATCCACTGAAGACACTTCAATCCTAGGTGTGAGGTTTTAGAGTTAAAGGATAGATTTGGTGGTTGAAGATACTAATATTCAAGACTCTACTATTTGAGAGTGATATGCTTTATATTAGAAGCTCAGAGCCCACTCTTTCAGTTGGGGGAAATTGCAGATAAAGTTGAGGGAAACACCAAAGGGGGTGGTTTGGTACCGGTTCGCAGGTATTGATAACTCTTCAGATGTGAATAAACTTTCACCCGTCCTCTCAGTGCTTCCAGATTTGCAGTAGGAAATCGGCAGTGATGATCCAAGAGTACCAGTAACCTTTTGGCTAACAAGACAGCCACAGTCGGGAAATAAGATTAAGCTAGGTGTGGCAGCTGTGGAGCCAGCGTTGTGTTAAGTGAAGAAGCAGCTAGGTATATTCAGAGTGCAACAGGGTCTGCTTGACATAAAATGCAGGAGTCGTTGGTAGATGATTGCAGAGGGCAGGAAACAAGGAAGGGAAGGAAGAAAACAACAATGGTGCAGACAAGGATTAAATGATGGGTGAGACTACAAAAAACAAATTGTGCTAGGCAATTGACCACTGTTACTGACAGTTCTTTATATCCCCAGGAAGTTCCCGCCTACCCTTAGTGCTTCTCTCTGATCTGTCTTTTAGTGATCTTTACCTTGAAGCCCACCTGATAGCTTTTTGCATCTGTTGCCACTAACCATCCTTTCATATCGTCCAATCCCACTTCTACCTGCTCTTTACCTGTTGTGTCTGTCTCCTGATCCTCTTGATCTTGTGTCTCTCATTACCCTTGATCTTAGCACTAGAGTAACTTTTTAACTTGACAAGGTTCACATTTTAGTTACTTTTTAGAACTCAGTATAGGGCAAGGTTAAGTGCTGTTGCAAGGAAGAACCTCTCAAGGCCAAAATATTCACTGTGACCTCCCACCAAAGCCTTATTCTTAACTGCCAAAAGTACCAAAACCTCTGCAAGGGACAACCCTGAAAGTCTTGCCTGCTGAGTTGAGCCTTTCTCAAATTTTCACAGTACCTTAGTCAAAACAAAATGACTAAAGGGGTCATTGGGATGGCGGAAGGACCGCCACCACTGGGCTGGAGGTGGTGGTCCTTCTGCCATCACACATGATATTCCCACCACCGAATTAGGATGGCGGTTGAATCCCAATCTGGCCCCGGTGGATGGAAAGTCCATCTGCCACGGTTCCGCAAGGCGGTCCTTTTCCGCCCGCCTTGCGGAACTAAACCACAGGCCAGCATTGCAGCAGTGCCTTGCAGGCACGCCGTAGAAATTAGGATTCTGCCTGTCTTTTTGTGGCGGTCATCCCACTGTGAAAACGCAGGCAGAGGCTTGATTTGGGGGCCTGTTCGGGCCCCCTCTTTATTGGGGAGACATTTCCCTGCACTACGTAGTGCAGGGAAATGCACAGCATGGCATTTTAGTATTGTGTACGGTGCTACAGCCAGCAGCACCGTCCGCAATGTTAAATGCCCTGGATGTGCCCGCCATACCAGTATGGCGGGCGCATCCTAATTGCAGTGATGAGACCGCCGCATGTCTGGCAGGTGGTCCCAGCACCGCAACAGCTAGGTAGTTTTTCAAGCATTGTTCAGGTCACAGATGTCATAGGAAGGCAAGCTCAATCGCTCACTCTAACAAGGGCTTCAGCAACACCCACTGTTCTTCCAAATGGTCAGCTCGTTCTTTCACAGAGCTGGCCTTCCATGTACTTTGTTTCACTGGGATAGCCGACGACCATATGGTCTGACTTATGAGATTAAATTCCTGTCCGTGTGTTCATGATTGAACAAGTCTAGGCCGCAGTCCTTTACCACGCTGGTACGCCAGCAGATTCATCCTTTTCTGTTCTTACTAAGTTCTGACGTGATCTGAGGAACTGGTGGTTGGAAACTCTTCTAATAGTAGTTACAAGCCAGTGATTCGAGATAACTTTTTACCTAAGCTTAAAAAAATTCTGACCATTTCTCAGGGCCATTTACAGCATTTTCCATCAATTTTACAGTACAAACATTTCCAGAAATCTGGGTTTCTTGTGCTCATTCAAATTAGCAGGTCCATGTGTCAGTATGCTGTGTCATGAACTGATGCAGCGGAGTTTACCAGCTCTACACGTTCATACACCCAACCCTCATTTGGGCCCATATACATTCATACACACAATGAGCTGGCAAATATCCACTGGTCATCAATTTTATTTTACCCTAGGAAACCTTTACATCAGTCTTCTTACCATTCCTGTCTCCTGAGTAAATGAACGTGCGATAAGATCTAGTAGTAGATTAGAATAGGGAGGAAAGATAATAATGCATTTGACTTTAATTTAAAGAACCGCAGACTCAGGGGATGTTTTAAATGTTTATCTGAATTAATAATGTTGTGAGTCAAATCAAGATACATATGAATCGACCAGAAATCTCCATCAGGAAAATAGTACAATTACCTTATAATCAATTTGCATTGATAAATTCTTACAATGACAGCACCTGAGCAGAGAAAGGACAGAGAGCAAGTACGGAGCATTTACCCTACAGATATATTTACCTAGAATGGTGTGAGGACCCCGACATCAAAGAGTCAAGGACTCAGGACAGGTTTAGGACAAGAAGAAGGTGACCTCTTCTAGTGAAACACCAGCATTACACCCCTCTCTGGTGCTACTCTCTCCGGCTCGGGCATGTCCGGACCCCTTCCTAGATGTGCCTCCTCGGTTTCTTCCGTGAATTTTCCCTAATGTTGGATTCTTCAGTCAGATTGCAGCAAATTCGGGCAGCATCTCAGCATAGCATCAGCATCTCTGCATCAAGTGTGTCTAACAATATCAAACTTACCTCTGTTATACCAAATTCAAGTGTATGATCCACCCCCAAAATTTTCAATTCTATGCTCACCCGCAATTTGATTGGGCCAAGTGGTGGGGCAAGAACATCACACCATATCAAGTGCAATATTTTTCTTTAGTCTATTGTCTAATACCCTGTCCTTTAATTTTAATACCCAAAAGCTTTATTCCCACAAGAATTTCGTATTATGATCGATAATTTTAAGGTACAACGTTGCTGGGTCTTCCTCTCGTAGGGTCAAGAGTTTACTTTCTCATGTCCTTGCTGGTTTGGGGTTTTGAAAGTCAGTCAAATGACTTCATTGACTTGAGAGCAGAGATGTAGGGCGCATGTGTGGTTGCCACAAAGGATGAGGACATCAGTCACCCTCCAAGACCCCAATGCGAACTATTATTAAAGTTAGAGTGAAACATGTTAGAATACAAAAATAAATGATTTCACTGTATACCACTTACTTATACTCTAACCCATTTACTTAATAACTCTTTTGCATTAATATCTTAGTAGAACTTGCATGAGTTTGTTTCAGCTCGGCATGCACATTAGTATGTTGCTCTGAAGCGTCCATATTAGAATCTATGGCGCAGCTGCAAAGATTTCCCCCCAAACGTCAGAAGAATGTCACACCACGTGATGTGGTAGATGCATGCGCAGAAGATTTCCCGCGTTTTAGCGGCCATTTTTAGGACACTCGTGTTACTTATTAAGACAGCACATAGACAAGCTTCGCCTAGATATGATTATATAAAATGTGGTGCAAGATTAGTACTCACGGACAGATTGGTTATGGTATTACAGGTCATTCGAGAGGATAGCATATGAGCAAGTTTCCTTAGATATGAAACCTTGCTCCATCAATCCCTCTCTGATGGCATTTTATGCCATCACTAAATTCTATTTAAATCAGATGCCAACTTTAGCATTCTACCATTTCGATGTCTTCAAATCTTTTATCCTTTCCCTTATCTTTTTTAAATTGTGATCCTTTTATTCTTTTGTAGATATTTCCCTTCAATTCTTCAAGTCGTATTTCTTCTAACTTGCTATTCCTACCTTTCTCATTCACTTCGTACTTCTTTCTTTGCCCACTGCATTTGCGACAACACATTATCATCAGGACTAGCAAAGTTATGCCCATGATCGGCAATAATATTTGACCTAAAATATCTTTACCTATATTTGCAAACCAACTACTTATGGTGGAAAATCTATTTGTTATTTTCTTCCATACAATGTCAACCTCCAGTGGTTTCAGTTCTTCTTCTAAATTTGTAATATTTTTAATATATCTTCCAATTTCTATACTTTTATCAGGTATATACATGCAACAATGTTGCACTTTTAACATTTTACAGACTCCATCCTCTTTTGCTAATAAGATATCAAGGGCAATTCGATTTTGCAAAACCATAGATCTGACCGCAACTAATTCTGTATTGATCAGTAGAAATCCTCCAGCAGTGTCAGTAGATAACCAATCAACTACTGTTGATAATTGACAGATTTTCAGAGAATTTAGTAGAACTCCCACTGAAGGTATCAATGCACCAAATATATCACGTACTATTTCTGAAAAACTAGCTCTTTTATATCTTGTTAGTCCACTCTTGTCGTTATTGCTTCCAGTGATTCTTTTAACATGATAGACTTTAGGGAATACTATTCCAAAATAGCAACTCCCATACCAGTGATCAGGCAACCTAAAATAGGCTTTGTTTCCAAAAATATAATAAATTCCAGGAAATACTGGATCAGTTCCTCCTTTTAGTCCCTAACCCCTAATTACTAAGAAGTTGTGTTCACATTCACTGGGACCAATAAATCCATTATTATACTCTGTTTTAAGTCTGTAGAGACAGATTTTCCCTTTCTTTTCAAAGTCCAGGGACATAGCAGCATCAGTCTTGCCAGTTACTAAAAGGTGTTCCCTTTCAGCCCATTTAGAAATCTGAGGTTTCGGTTCAGAGGCTCTTCTTTGGAAATCCTGTCTCCTATTTTCTTCTAAATTCAAAAATATATTTTCTTCCTCGTGTAATTTACATGTTAAGTTTCGATTATGTGCATCAGCTATATCTATGGTCTTCATTGTTAGGAAATATTCACCCATGAATTGTGAGTCTCTAGTACTAAGGACAGGATTCATGCTTTTTCGCATGGGAACTTCTGAAAATATTACATCTACATTTGAATAATAATACTGCAGCTTTCCAGTTCTATAGAATAAACTAGCCAGTACACTACATGAAGTACCATATGTCAAGGGTAAATGATGATAAGTTACTCCTTCAGCTACTGAACTTGGCAATTTCATGCAAACGTAGCAATCACTAACTTCCATAGTTTCTACATAATGTACTAAAAGATTTGCAAATACATTTAAATCAGTTTCGTTCTTATCTACAGTGTGGTATAAATCTAACTCATCTGGTGTTTCTACGTCTACTCTATCTCCTTTAAGGTTTGCAACTTCTGTGTGTGTATTAGTACTATTCTGTTTGTCGGCAACCATCAAATAGGGAATAGCTATTGCTAATACCACCCATATTATGAGGACTAATATTAAACTACAACTACAGATCCTACAACACTTCTTTATACAGCTTTGTTTTGGTTTCCGGCAACATAATTATCAGACATCTTGGGCCAGAAATGTATATCTTCTTCAATTCAGAACCTGGTAAGAGATAACACCTTGAGCATCTTCTTCCTTTCAAGTCGGTCTCACTTCTTCCTCAATTTGCTCTACATTCAGCTCTTCATCACTTTCTTCATTTACATCGAGGTTTTCAAAGTATTCAAGACTGACATATGTCCATTCAGGACCCTTGAACTTGTTGTTCAATGTCTTCAATCTTTGACTCCTTCGCTTTGGTATTACTTTGGAAGGACCAGATTGACTAGTTACTTCATTTACTTGGTCAGATTCTTCATTGATTGTCTTAAGTCGATATCTCAGTCATTTGATAATTCTTGGCCAATTATCACCCTTTCGACTTTTCTTAAATTTCACTGCACTGCCAGGTTCTTGAAGACTTCTTTTATTCTCTTTAGATCTTGGCAAAACTTGATCAGCTTCGTCTTCGGATTTCCTCACCATCTGACCTTGTCCAGGGCTTATTATTTCAGCCTTTTCTGCCTGGATGGGTTCATCTACTTCAATCTGACCCTGTTCAGGATTGGTGATGTCTAGTTTTTCCTCTGTATCCTGAACTTGCGTTTCTATGCCTATCTGGTCCTGTTCAGGTCTTTTTACCTCTTTACCTTCTTCTGCCTGAACATTTTCTCTGATTCCTGACTGTCCCTCCTCAGACTCTGGAACAGTGCTTTGGGCTTCTTCTGTCTGAGTATATTGTTCTCTCCTTATCTGTTCCTGCTCAGGTTCCCTAACAGTTGTGTCCCTACTTTCCTGAGTGACTTCTTCTATACCTATCTGGTCCTCACTCTTTTCCTGTCTATCTAACTGTGTTTGACTTCTAGTTCTTATAAGTACTTCAGGTATGGCCACCGCTGGGATCCAGTCGTCCTGATAAGTGCTTGGTTGATCTTGGGCAGCTACTTCAGGATCTTCTATTGGAAGTTCTTCAGCTGCACAACCTTCAGCACCACCGATTTCTTCTTTCAATTGGATTTCTTCTTCAGGAGCTGGCACCCTTTTTGTATTTATTTATTTATTTTTATTTATTTATTTAAACTTATAACGCGAATCAGCTACCCGCAGTGGGTTTCCCGGCGCAAGGGATAGACTCAAGAAGAAAACAAACCTCTCAGACAGCACCATGAATCAACTAAGGCGGCATGAAGATCATTGGAAAAATAAAGTTTTCAGTTTTTTTCCAAAAATACGAAAATTGGTTTCTGTTTTCAAAGTGGTGGGTAACGCGTTCCAATATTTGGGACCTAGATGGGAAAAGGTCCGTCCCCCCATCCTTACAAGCTTAAATCGAGGGACAACAAAGTCGCAATTGGCAGAGGATCTAAGTGTGCGACTAGGCTTGTAGGGTTGGACCAGACTTTGCAAGTATTTTGGGGCCGAGCCCTGCTTGATTTTAAAAAGATAGCATATGGCTTTGAAATTAATGCGGCTGGGGATCCTGAGCCAATGTAGATTACGCAGAGCCTGTGTGGCCGATGATCTCCTCGGGATATTACAGAGAAGTCGGGCTGCCGAGTTCTGAACAACCTGGAGTTTGTTTACGGTGGCCACATCGGCGCCGAGATAGAGGACATTTCCGTAGTCCAGGCGAGATGTTACTAACGCCTGGACAACGGTTCTCCTGGTGGCAAGAGGCAGCATCCAAAGAATTTTCTGGAGCCATCGCAGGATGGCAAAACATATGGCGGCCACCTTTGTGGCCTGCTGTCTCATGGAGAGGTTGTCGTCTATAAAAAAAACGAGGTTGCGGACTACAGAAGATGGCTGAGGAAGGGGTCCCATCTCACTAGGCCAATGTTGAGGGCCCCATAGATCTTTATACTTCTCTAAGATAAGAATTTCGATTTTGTCACCGTTTAGTTTGAGGAGATGCCTTTGCATCCACTCAGCTATACGTGACAATCGAATTTTCAGAGCCGATATATCGTTGCTCTCGCTGCTGGAAAGGGAGAAAACAATTTGGGTGTCATCGGCGTATGAAAAAATAGTCAGCCCAGCGTCCTCCGCAATGGAGGCCAGGAGTCTCACATAGATGTTAAACAACAAAGGGCTGAGCATGGACCCCTGAGGAACACCATATGCCGATGGAAGTGGAAGATGTGGCTTTCACGGAAAAGACTTGGAAAGTGCGCTCACTTAAAAAGGAGGCAATCCAGGCCAAAGCCGAACCGTCCACTCCCAGGGATCGAAGAGAGTTCAAAAGAATGGAATGGGACACGGTATCGAACGCCGCGCTCAAATCCAAAAGGATGAGCGCAGATGTTTCCCCGCAGTCGATACGTGTCTTAAACTCTCCGTCACCCCAAGAAGGGCGGTCTCTGTGGAGTAGTGAGCACGAAAGCCAGACTGGGATGGGTGTAAAAATCCCGAAGATTCCACTAGATGGTATAGTTGAGTGTTAACGTGCCTTTCCAGCACTTTGGAAAGTACAGGCAGCAAGGATATTGGTCTGAAATTGGCGAGATTGGACACATCGGTTCCAGCTTTTTTTAGGAGAGGAATGACCATTGCGTGCTTCCAGTCCTGTAGCACATGGGACTCAAGTAAAGAGGCATTTAAGAGTCTCATAAGAACTCGTCGAGATTCAAGATCCATCAATTTAAGGATTTTGGCAGGTACAGGATCACGAGGTGAGCCAGATCTTATACTGCTTAAGCAGGTGAAGAACGAGGTGTCATCAAACAATTGCCAGTGCATTACCTTCACCGTAGGAGGAGGCTGTTCGGTCCCTGCGACCTGTCCCGAATGAAGTTCCTTTGCGTTCAAGGGAGTGCTCATAGAGTCGTATATGCGCTCAACCTTGGCAATGAAAAATTTCGCAATAGAGTTACACTGGGCCTCCTCTAAAACTGGAGGTGTCGGGATAGTGTCCGCTCCTGTCAATTTTTTGACGACGGAGAAAAGAGTGCGAGGACAGTTCTGAGCTTGTGTTACTGTATCCACAGTATAGGCAGCTCTCGCGATTTTACATTTTGAGTGGTATTCCTTTAGAGCCTCTTTATAAACAGTCTTCCGTGAGACTGAGTAAGAGTGCCTCCATTTCCGTTCTAGGGCCTTGCATTTGATACGCAAGGCCTTCTGGTCGGTGGAAAACCATGGTGCCGGAAGGCGATGTGACCTGAAATGTTTCGAAGAGAGCGGGAGAAGGGTAGTTACAGCGTTAGTAAGCCAGTGGGAAACAGCGGTGTTCAACTCCGCGACTGAAGGCTCGCATTCCTCAGGACGCGTATTCAAGAGGTGCTGGTTCAACTTATTAATATCAAGTTTACCCCAACGATGAGTTGGTGCACACTTGTCGAGGCCACTATTTTCCTGGTTCTTGGTATAGAGTAAGGAGAAGTGGACTGCGAAATAAGGGCGAGCACTCTGAGAGCAATCAAAAGAGAGATTAGAGACAATGGGGTTCAATTGGTGTCCAGCAGAGTGAGTGGGGCCAACATTGAGCAGGGAAAGGTTGAGAGCCTCCAGATCAGATAAAAAGCGTTTGCTGGTGGTACACTGTGGGTCTTCAAGATGCAAGTTGAGATCGCCAAGAATGGTAAAATTGGCTGCCCTGAGGAGTTGGGGAGCTATAATATCAGCTAGTGAAGATACCCAAGGAAGAGCATTGCCAGGAGGGCGGTAGATCAGGAGGCCCGATAAAGTGAATTGGAGATTGATGACTAATTTAAAAAGTGCGGTCTCACTTCCAGACATGGGAAGGGCTTCAAGCTTACATGTGTAGTTAGACTTAAAAATTATGGCAATCCCCCCCCCATTTTCCGGAGTTTCTGTCCAGTCTCACCATTACATAGTTGTTAGGGACAGCAACGGCGATGTCAGGACCGGAGCAATCCTGAAGCCAAGTTTCCGTAAGAAACAACGCGTCGGGCTGCTCTTCGACAATGAAGTCGTAGATGTGATGTTTGTGTTTCAGGAGGGATCGGCAATTAATACTCCAAAATTGGAGTGTAAAGCTGATAAGATGTGTATGCAATCTCCTCCGTCTACCACGAGTGTGAGAACGACGTATTGCTTTACAATTGGACATTCTGCCGGTAAGAAAACTACAGCCAGCACATTCAAAATTATGAGTCGGGAAAGAGCAGACAGTACAGTTTGTATGAGGAGTGGGACGTAGGGATTCTAAAACTTCACCTGAATAGAAGAAACTACCATAGGAGCTAGTAGAAAGAGTCATGGCCCCTGGGCCCGGTCTGGCACCGATGGGCACAGACGGGCTGAACTCTGGCGTAACTCCGGCGGAAGTTCGGCGATCCACTGCGCGTATCTGCTGCGCGTTAGCGTGAACCCCTTAAGTAGAGGTCTAGCGTCCTTGTGACGTCTAGACTGTCAAGCAAAGTGGCGCCGTCAGGCGTCCTACACACCCAAGATGGCCGCCGAATTTTGACTACCAGGACAAGGGCCCGCCAAATGCGGTGCTTGTACAATTATTGTGCAGGTGAGGGGCGTCAATTAAAAACAAGGGTAAACAACTCAAATTAAATAAAATAGCTAAACAGGTTGTTTTAAAAGCGCGAATTGCGCGTGAAAGCGACGTTCAAATGGCAGTAATAATCGCAGCACGCTCTGAGCGATCTTCGTAGGTGCAGATAGTGGTATGGTCTGTTAAATGGCTGAGCGCCTAGTTTATCCCCCTTAAGTAGAGGTCTAGCGTCCTTGTGACGTCTAGACCGTCAAGCAAAGTGGCGCCGTCAGTCGTCCTACACACCCAAGATGGCCGCCGAATTTTGACTACCAGGACAAGGGCCCACCAAATGCGGTGCTTGTACAATTATTGTGCAGGTGAGGGGCGTCAATTAAAAACAAGGGTAAACAACTCAAATAAAATAAAATAGCTAAACAGGTTGTTTTAAAAGCGCGAATTGCACGTGAAAGCAGCGTTCAAATGGCAGTAATATTCGCAGCACGCTCTGAGCGATCTTCGTAGGTGCAGATAGTGGTATGGTCTGTTTTGTATGGCTTGCATGAATCAAATTAGGCAACCCTGCACACTTTACAGCTCTTGAGGTAGTCAGAATAACTTGATGCGGTTTATCCCACCTTGGTGCTAGGCACGATTCTCAAGTGTGAATCTTCACAACTACCCAATCACCGGGATTCAGATCATGTGAGTGGCTCAGCTGTCTGTTGAAAGCGTCTTCCCCAACCTGATGAGAGATAGAACGCACTCTGTCAGCTAACTTTTTGCAATACTCCAAAACCAAGTCATCAGTTATATTCAACAGCTTGTGTCCTGGTGCACATGCTTGTCTCATTGCTCTTCCCATGAGTAATTAATGGGGACTCAATCCAGTATTTCTATCTGGAATACTTCTGAGTCCCATCAGAACAAGAGGCAAATCATCAGGCCATTCCAGTGGGGTGGATGCACACACCTTTCCGAGTCTTGACTTTATTGTGCCATTCAATTATTTCTCCACTCCAGAAGCCTCTGGACGGTAAGTGCAGTGCAATTTCTATTCAACTTTGAATGCTTCACAGATTAGTCAAAATATTTCATTATTAAAATGTGATCCTCTATCTGATTCAATTGTTACTGGAAAACCAAATCTAGTAATGAGGTCTCTTAATAAAAGTTTGGCCACTGTCAAGCTGTCATTTCTTCGGGTCGGGTATGCTTCAACCCACTTTGAAAATAAACAAACTATGACAAGTATATACTTCAACCCTTGACAAGCAGGTAGCTGAATGCAATCTAACTGGAGTCTTACAAAAGTACCTTCTGCCTTTCCAATCTTTCCCATACAGAACACAGTTTTCCTGCCAGGGTTCATTTGTTGACATATTAAAAAGCTCTGGCAAAAGCTCTCTGCTACATTTCTGACTTTGTTTTACACCAATCTTGTCTAAAGAGTTGAATCATTGCATTTCTGCCCACATATGTGTCTCCATTGTACATTCTAGCAATTGGCGCGAGCATGCTGTCATGCATGACTGGTCTGCCATCATAACAAACCCACACACCATCTCTCTGATTTCCTATTTTCACCCACTCTTCCTTTTCTCTCATGTCCGCTGCATCCTGCAGAACTTTCACCTCCTCCCAGGTTCCCACTCCTGCAAGTAGCATAAGTTGGCAGCTGTTTCCACAAGTTTCGATTTCCTTGTTTAAGGCAATTTTATGCCTTGCACAGTGTTGGGCAACCTGGTCAGCATATCTGTTACCGGCTGTCACATAGTCATTTCCTGATTGGTGAGCAGCACACTTAACCACGGCTACCTCTTTTGGTAATTGAATTGCTTCTAGTAATTCTTTCACAAAAATTCCATTTTTAATAGGAGTCCCTGAAGAAGTCAGGAAATCCCTCTGCACAGTTGGCCAGAATCATGCACAACCTCATAACCATATTGACTGTCCGTAAATATGGTTACTCTCCAATTTTTCCCAATTTTGCATGCCTTAATTAGGGCGATCAATTCAGCAATTTGTGCAGATTTGACTTCTGGTAAATAGGATGCTTCGACTATTCCAGTTAATGTACATACAGCGTAAGTAGCACTTAATCCTTCTTCCTCATGTCTCATGCAAGAGCCATCTACAAACAGCTCATGTTCTGCATTTTTAAAAGGTTCTTCTTGTATGTCAGGACGTGGTTTTGTGCTCAGTTCAGTCACATCAAGACATTCATGCTCAGCCTCATCTCTCACTTCCTCTTCATGTGGATCAGGTAGCAAGGTAGCTGGGTTAAGTACAGTACACCTTACTATTGTCACGTTTTCAGCCCCTAGTATTATTCTTTCAGATTTTGTCAGCCTACTAGGAGTTAGGTACTGTGTTTGGGTCCTGGTCAGTAGAATCACCACCGCATGAGAAACATACAACTTGACAAGGTGTCACATCACCAGTGACTCACTCTGCTCTATGCTTACACAGGTTGCAGCCACAGCTTTCAGGCAACCTGTTAATGCACAAGCCACAGGATCCAAGGTAGCAGAAAAATAGGCCACTGGCCTTCTTATTAATCCGTGTCTCTGTGTTAGGACTGAAGGTGCACAATTACCCCGCTCAGAGCAGAATAATGCAAATTTCTTCGAATAGTTAGGCATTCCTAAAGCAGGAGCTTCACACAAACATTCCCGCAATTTTTCTAAAAGCTCCCATGCTTTCGTTATCCCACTCTATGGGATCTTTCATCCTTTTTCTGGTCAACTGTATCAAAGGTTTAGCTAGTAACGCAAACCCCACAATCCACTGCCTTCAATACCATACAACTCCAAGGAACATTCTTATTTCTTTTTGAGTTTGTGGCAACTGCATTTGGCGTATTATTCTGACTCTTTCAGAAGTCACCCTTCTAACTCCTCTCTCTATTTGATGTCCCAGGTATTTTAACTGAATTTTTACAAAACTGTAGTTTTTCAGGAGACACTTTATGCCCACCTTTTGCCAAATGATTTAACAATGCAATTGAATCAGTAACACAGTCCTCTCATGTGTTTGACGCCACCCTTTACTTTACCCTCTATGTAAGGCCCTGACTGGTCTACCGGTAGAGATGCACCAAGTGTGAACTCCCCTTCCTCCCCCCTTGGGCACCGTCATTCTTGATCATGATCAATCAGTGGGTTCTGCAAAAGAAACTGAAATGTTAAAAAAAAATTCTTACCACTTCCTTCTGGAAATCCGGCGTCCACACTGTACTTGGCTTGACTCACAAAATTTGATTTAGGGGCAGGTGGCAATTGACTCTGAAGATCTATACCCTGTTGCTGATGACTCATTAACACCTCATTCTGCGTCTGTGGATTTAAATTTTGATTTGGGCATTATTAACTTGTATGGCTTTACACTTGTTCTTCCAATGTCCCAACTTTTTTCTTTACCTCCTCCCGATTTAATCTTCCCCGTGGCTTTCCCCCATTATTATCATTTTGACCTTGTGCTCTTCCCTGATTTACTGATTGTTTACTTAATTGGAGCTCTTGCTGTTCGGCTAATTTCACTTGAGCCCAAATAGCTTTTCGTTTGCTATCAATTTCATCCCCACAATATTTCGCATATTTTAGAATCTCGTCAGTGGGCTTTGACTGCCAGCACAGCATGTGCTGCTTAATCGTTTGAGATATACACAATCTCAGCCCAGACACAAATTGGTACACAAAATGAGTCATGTCTTTATTTTCTAAACTTTCAAACCCACTATACTATTTGAACACCTGTAAAAGCCGTTCATAGTAGGCATGTACAGACTCATCCTTTTCTTGAGTTGTTCTGTCTATCTTTACCCAATCAGTTTGATTCGGGGGAATTTAACTTTTCAGAACGGTGATTACCTGATGATACTTTTTCATTACATTTTCTGCCGGGGCACCTGTTTTTGCATCTCTCGGATATTCCTCACTAGGCCAATCCACAGTAATTTTACATTCTGCCAACAAATCTGCAGGTACTACTATGTCAAACAAACCATCCAGATCCTTTAATAAAACTTTTGAAACTTTCACAAACCTCTCAAATTAGTCAGCTTTTCATGGAATACCTTAGTATTTTGTGTAATACTTCTACAGATAAACTGTAATTCCTCTTCACTGTATGTGTTTAACCTGTCCAGACCCACATTTCCAGCAACCATTTCTTCCAATTCTACTCTCAATTTAAAAATGTCTTATATTTTTGGCTGTGATTTTGGCTTCTCTATTTCTTGAGACCATCTCTCCATATCTTCTGGAGTGACTATTGTGGCACTTCTAGTTCCTGACGATGTCTCTAGTCTAACTTCCTTTGAACAACTGGGCACATTTCTTTTTGGGGTTTCCACTATTGGCTCTCTTATAGGCAAATCCATCAATGATATTACTGATCCACATTCACTGGCTTGATCATCTATTATTACCTTTTCTTTTCTAGGTTCTATTCTTGGAGTAGGCATTACAGGAACTTTAGGACAATTAGATTTTTCTCCATACAATGGAACGACTGGACCTATTGTATGAGTATGGTCAATGCTTCAGGATGTGTGTTTATCTGAGCTATTCTCTGAATCAATTTGTCTCTGTTTTTATTTATTGCTTCCCTTCCTTTTTCTTGAAGTACCCTGTCTGCGGAATCATGTACTATCTGTGGAACCAAGGGTGTTCCTATCATTGGGGCACTAGGGGTCATTCTATTAAATCCTTCATTATAAGGTGGAGGACTTTCCATCAATACGTCCTCTAAATATCCTTCTTCTGTTTCTCCGCTATCTATAATGGTTAGGTGCTTAGTCTTCTCTGTACATTTACTTCCCATCTGCTCTTCTGATGTTAACACAGGATATAAACCTTCTGCCACCATGGCCTGTCTCCATTGTTTCATTTGACTATCTCTAGTTTCTAGAGGAAATTTTGGGTAATATTTGCTTAAATGTCTGTTACTTCGGGGCCTGTCACGTTCGAATGCTTCCATTTCCCATTCTTCTAAAGCCTCATATTGAGTCAATCTAGGTCTGGGTTCTAACTCATTCATTTGTGTTCTTAAATTGTACAGTATTCTTCCATTAAAGCTTCTGTACTCAGGAAATGCTAGTATTCCATCATCTTTGGTGTATTCTATCAAAGTTTCTAACCACACACAAGTACGATAATCTCTCTCCACCATCATGTATGATACTGCCATATACGGAGGAGGAATGAAAATCCCCTCTCTACTTTTAATGGTTTTATCTTTTTTTAAATAATTCTTAACTTTTTGCATGAAAGTAATTTTTCCCTTTTCTCTGTACATTGCGTACTTGTGCTAGTTAAGGTATTGCTCGTAAGCAAACCCTACAAATCTTCTATCTGGTCGAGCCCCTGTTAAGGTTGGATCGTACATGCAAAATCCACTATCTATTAATATTCTCTGGATCTCTATTTTGATGACCAATCAAACGCCTTTTTTAATTCTAAATATTCTCCAATACCAGCGAGTTTTCTAGTCTGCTGACCACTCAACCTTTACTCTGCTCGCTCACTCAGCCAATGCTTGCGCTGCTTTTTTGGGATGTCAGTATCACTCCTTACAATTGACCCCTCCTTTACAATTTTCGCATGAACAATACACCTGCTGTTTCAACTAATCCCAGCGTGGCTCTCAGTGACGTCAGTGTAGCACCCGCAGCTGACCCCTCCTTCACAAGGTAATGCAAGAACTTATTTTCTCACTAACTTTTCACACAATTTTTCATTAATTAACAACGTATAAACATTCGCTATTGTGTCTGACCCACTAATTCAAAGAATAGTAAGATTTCTTTCACTGCGAGTAAAACCCTGCCACTTACTCGTCACACACTACGAGTAAAACCTTCCCGCTTACTCTTCACACAAGCATGAGAGAACCTGCTACTCCTTCAGTATTACCCTTTCTAGGTGATATAGTACCAAACTTTCACCAGCGAACTCCTCGCTATTAATTATTCTCATTAACACCCAATACATTTTCCCTACTTTAGTGCTTCTAGTCTTGCGTTTCAGCACTTTCTGGATCCAGACCAATAACCTCAATGCAGTGTGGCTTCCATTCATCACCCACCCGCTATTCAATATTCCTGGGAATTTCCAGACAACAAAAAACAATACATAACAGGTTTTGATTAAAACATAAATCAATAATTTCAAAATTTCAACCACAATCCTCACCTAACTAACTATACTAACCATGCCTCTGCTACCAAGTAAAACTGATGCAGCGGAGTTTACCAGCTTTACACATTCATACACACAACACTCATTTGGGTCCATATACATTCATGCACACAATGAGCTGGCAAACATCCACTGGTCATCAATTGTATTTTACACTAGGAAACCTTTACATCAGTCTTCTTACCATTCCTGTCTCCTGAGTAAATGAACGTGCGATAAGATCTAGTAGTAGATTAGAATAGGGAGGATAGACAATAATGCATTTAACTTTCATTTAAAGAACCACAGACTCAGGGGAAGTTTTAAACGTTTATCTGAATTAAAAATGTTGTGAGTCAAATCAAGATACACATGAATCGACCAGAAATCTCCATCAGGAAAATATTACAATTAGCTTATAATCAATTTGCATTAATACAGTCTTACATTGACAGCACCTGAGGAGAGAAAGGACAGAGAGCAAGTACGGAGCATTTACCCTACAGATATATTTACCTAGAATGTTGTGAGGACCCCGACATCAAAGAGTCAAGGACTCAGTACAGGTTCGGGACAGGAAAAAGGTGACCTCTTCTAGTGCAAAGCCAGGGTTACATCCCTCTCTGGTGCTACTCTCTCCGGCTCGGGCCCGTCCGGACCCCTTCCTAGATGTACCTCCTCGGGTTCTTTGGCGAATTTTCCTTAATTTTGGATTCTTCAGTCAGATTGAAGCAAATTCAGGCACCATCTCAGCATAACATCAGCATCTCTGCATCAAGTGTGTCTAACTATATAGAACTTACCTCTGTTATACCAAATTCAAGTGTATGATCCACTCCCAAATGATTCAATTCTATGTTCACCCGCAATTTGATTGGGCCAAGTAGTGGGGTGAGGACATCAAACCATACCAAGTGCAATATTTTTCTTTAGTCTATTGTCTAATCCCCCGCCCTTTAATTTTAATACCCACAAGCTTTATTCCCACAAGCATTTCGTATTATGATTGAAAATTTTAAGGTACAATGTTGCTGGGTCTTCCTCTCGTAGGGTCAGGTGTTTAATTTCTCATGTCCTTGTTGGTTTGGGTTTTGGTAGTCCGTCAAATGACTTCATTGACTTGAGAGCAGAGATGTAGGGCACATGCGTGGTTGCCACAAAGGATGAGGACATCAGCCACCCTCCAATGCCCAAATGTGAACTATTAATAAAGTCAGAGAGAAACATGCTCGAATACAAAATTAAATGAATTCACTGTATACCACTTACTTCTACTCTAACCCCATTTACTTAATAACTGTTTTGCATTAATATCTTAGTAGAACTTGCATGAGTTAGTTTCAGCTCGGCATGCACATTAGTATATTGCTTTGAACCGGCCATATTAGAAGCTATTGCGCAGCTGCAAAGATTTCCCCACAATCGACAGAAGAACGTCACACCACGTGATGTGGTAGACGCATGCGCAGAAGATTTCCTGTGTTTTAGCGGCCATTTTTAGGACACTCGAGTTACTTATTAAGACAGCACATCGACAAGCTTCCCCTAGATATGGTTATATAAAATGTGCTGCAAGATTGGTACTCACGGACAGATTGGTTATGGCATTACAGGTTATTCGAGAGGATGGCATACGAGCAAGTTTCTTTAGATATGATACCTTGCTCCATCAGAACTCTCACCAAGCAGCTTTCGTATAGTAATGAGGGAATACCCATGGGTCTGTGGCCTGTCCCTCCTCATCCCCTCCAACTGCGGTGAGATAAAAAAAAGTTGGCTCAGAGTAGAAAGACTTCAAACATGCCTGCCCCTTACATTGCACTGTTTACCATCAACATGCTAAACTGAAAGATCCCAAACAGTTCCTTGTGAAGGCATCTGTTACTGTTCACTCACTGGATTCCAAGATAAGACCTTGTTTATGGCCTGTAATTTACTTATCCCTGTCTTCCTGCCTGTAGAACAAATGTACTTTTTATTTATTTCTTAGATTTGTTTAGTGTTGGTTTACCGTTGTTCGCAACAGTAGAGAAAAATTCTCTAGGAGCATTTCAGATGTACAGAAGCGTGGGTATGGAAAGACAGGGTAGAGGGAAAAGCGAAATTTAAAGTGGAACAGTGATCTCCTAAAATACACAAACTGAGGGAACGCTCTGTTCATAATAGTCTTATTTTCGAACATTTGTAAGCTTTCCGTTCTTCAGGGCCAACGTTTTTCAAGAAAAAAGAAAATCCTGTTTAGTTGTTTATAAGACCTTTTCTTAATGTTAGTGCTAATCTCTAGTGAGTGCGTAAAGAGTTCCATGCATTTAGGATTAGCCCTGAGAAAAACTGTTCCAGATATAAAGAGGAGCTGATTTTTAGGGTGTCTAGGTAGAGCAAGCATTTGCTTTTAGATGGTCTTGTGCCTTCTGAGATGCTTAGTATATTTGCTACGGAAGAAGGTTTGCGCAGAGGAAGAGCCTTGTACGCGAGGCAACATATTTTAATCTTTATCCTTGCCGCAATAGGAATCCCAGGTGAGTCTTGTGTGATTGGAGAGATGTGGTCCATCTTTTCTTCTCTGCTATGAGACATGTGGTTGTGTGAAGTGCTGCTTTTAGTGGAGATAGGGAGGTTGCTTGTAAGCCGCAAAAATTGCATAGTCTGAGTCAATCCTTGATATTAACAGAGCATGAACAGCCGTTCTTAATTGATCTTGAAACAGAAGGTGTTTTAATCATTTTAATTGTGTAGGAGAACGTTAGCAGATTTACCTAATTTGGTGATACAAGTGCTTTAAATCTTGAAAAATATTGATTTATTAGTAAAATAGTGATTTAGATGGAGCATTGGGAGAAGGTATGTAGCCATTCTTAGATAGTTGGGTGATTAGACCTGGGGCAATGTAGTTGCAGGCTTTTATGGATATTAGCATAAATTCAGTTTTTTGTGGATTTAATTTTAGGCAAAGTGAGTCCATCCAATTGTATAATTTACTTACCACGGTCTGAAATGTGAAGAGGTCATTTCTCAACGTCATTTTGAGGAAATAAAAATTGTGAGACCTATGTGTCCCCTATGTGCCCCCCAACGCTTTATGTACACATGCATGTATCCCATGCATTTCCCCTCCATGGCCTGTCTATCATGATGCTTATGCTATAACGTGGCCTGCCATCATCCAGTCTCCCATGAGAGAAACGACAAATCTGCACTGAGGCCTACACGTTTTGAATCATGTTTTCCTGTACTCGTGTCATTTTCATGAAAGCCCATTATTGTGGCTCAGCCAGAGCCGAAAAGAGGTTTCAGGCCTCAGACGCTCTGAGAGCTGCAGCTGCGTATCCTTGGCCTTGCACACTTGGGCCTCAGCCAAAGGGGCCCTGTCCGAGGTGCCGAGACAGTATTGAGCACGGTTATCTGCTTACTCCTACTGAACCACATTCCTGCCTGGAGAAGGAGGAATAAACACGACCCGTCTGCAAAGGAGAGAGCCTAGCCTTTCTGTCTCTTTTTGTGTGATTGCAAAGCTCACGTCAGTGAAAAGCCCATAGCCTCCATGTAAGGCCTACGCAGTGAATGAAGAAATAGATGCCACATCGGCTCTTGGTGATGGGCAACCTATGTCACAAATCAGTCCCTGCCCCAGACTTTAGATATCAGATAATACAAGATGTGCTGGTCGTCCTGACACTGAAGGCCTCACTTCCAGACTCCCCGATTGCACAGCAGCCCTTCCCCACGTCAGTTACACGTCATGCTCGAGTTGAGCACAAGTAAGGCAAAGTTCCAGTAAAGTTCCAGCTGATCACGCAACCCCCTCCAAGTATCCACCCACCTATGACATTCACCAATGATCATCAAGTGGACGCCCACATGGACGCCCACCTTCACGCCTACTTACACACCCACATGCTCTTATCTCATTCTCGCTTGCTCTGCCTGAAGCTCCTGCTTACGTATATTATTGAATGTATATATACTGTACTCTGTGAATAAAAGATTGAGAATTATTGAGAAATCCCAGATCCCGTCCTGATCCCTTGTGGTGATGGAACTATTCTCCATATAACTTGAGTTATTTGAATAAAGCCCTTTTGAACCTGATACCACAGACTCAGCCTCTTGCTTTATGCATGATCATATTGATACATATAGAAATTCAGAGTGCGTAATACTTTATTTACGACATTAATGGCGCCCGAACAGGGACAAATCTCCTTCCCCACGCGCCGGAGATGAAGGTCCAGTTTTGCCCCCTTCTACAGCCGTGACGGACTTCAAGTGTACACGTCGCGGGTTTTTCCCGCCAATTCCCTCAGGCCAACGAAGGAGACGGACTGCGACCAGGCATCCATACGAGGCGGTGAGGATTGCGGATCGTCCCGACCCAGAGCCCACCCTGCGAGAGAGCTGTGTCCGAGGTTTCTAGAGATCCACCAAAGATACGCCATTCCCTGCGCAGCGTCATGTGTCTGAGGCTCTCAAGTTCTGCTTCCCGGTGAGTTTTTCATGGGGGTTGCATAAAGACGGGTTCATTTAATGAACACGGTAAAGACGTGTCTCACTTGTGAGACCGGTATGTTTTCAAGTTTTCAAGGATTCAAGAGCATGCATCAAGTATTAAAGAATTAAAGTAATCCAAGCATTCAGGTGCACCGATATAACTGTATGAATGTTATTGTCTTAGTCAGGTTCAGTTAGGTTTGAATGTGTCAGGTTTTTATGTAAGTTTGTTTCATTGTGATTTTTGTTTTTTGAGTCATTGTGATTTTTGTTTCCGGTTACATTTCAACATGCCGTTGTTTTCGAAACTGCGTAAGATATGTACCAGAAAAGGTGTACTAGAGGAACCAGTTAACATTCCGCCTAGAGACACACCTGGACATTTCATGTACTGTAAGCATAGTTTAGATGCCGTGTTGTTTTTAGAACTATGGGTGGATTACACGAAGGATTTAGAGACAAAGTATAGATGGCCTATCACGGGAACGTGGGATGCGGAATGCATCATGAAGGTAGAGGAAGAGCTATGGAAGAGAAAATGTAGACCTGCTCAGAAGGATGCCATTGAGTTTTGGCGCAAGGAATCACATAGAAGAACAGAGAAAGAGTTCCACAAAGCAGAGAGAAGTAAACAGGAGTCCGAAAAAGCCAAAGAAAAGAAATTACAGGAGGAAGGGGAACGGGTAAAAAGAGAGCAGACTGAAAGAGAAAGAAATACTGTCGTTGCTGGTATTTATCCCGTCCTTTCAGAGGAACTAGCAAGAGTGGCCCCAGTAGAAAGACCCATTAGAGTGCTACCGCAAGTACCGCGAAAAATAAGACCAACAGCATCCGAAAAGTTTATTAACACCTACCTAGAGGAATCCCCACCAGCATACGTGGACGGATCTTTCCCTGCACCCCCAACGCAATCCCAGCTCCAGGAGCTCGAGGACGGCGGGGAGGGAGGATCCGGGACAACATCAGGAGGGGGGCCGACAATAAAAGTCGACATCTCCGAATGTATATCCAGATCCAGGAAAGGGCAGAATGCTCGTGTTTTCACTAAGGCTTAGACGAGCAGTCGCAGATTTGGAAAAATTACCAGATATGGATAAACATCTAAAGAAAATGTACACATTCATAAGAACAGGGGAAGGTCCTGAGTGCATAGCAGAAGCCATACAAAATAGAAAAGTAATTATTAAGAACTATATCCTTCGCTTCCTGATTAACTGTCTGATCAGGGAAAAAGACGAAGGTGACGGGGACGTAGACCGTTGTTATATTGGTTGGAGTGATCGCATAGATGCCGGTCAGCATGATAAATCAGGTCAGACAGACAACATGTTGGCCAAAATCCGAAAGGCAATAATAGCCTCACACAAAGCAGGACCGGACGAAAAGGCTGAGTCAGCCTCTGATGACGAAGCAGGGGACAAAGACAGAGTACTATATGTGGGCCATGCCCGACGGTTCGAGAGGCCCAAGGGCCTCAATCACCGTAAACAGGGAACGGCTATAAAAGAAAGATATTCCCTTGAAAGTTTATTCCAAATCACCGAAAAAGCGGTGAATAAATGGTTAGGTAACGATCAGCCCCTCACCCCGACCGAAAATTAATTAGCACGGTCAGCCACCCTGTGGGTATCCCAATATGATACATATAATAATGATATCGTAGCACAGACGTTCTTGAGCCTCCCACCAAACGAACAGCGCATAGCTGGTGTTTACATGGTCCAACATTTGATTACGTTGTATGAGAGTCAATATTCTGGTCCTGGTCTATTGTATAAGTTGCTGGACGACATAATACTAGACAGGTGGATGAACATGGGTACTGAATTGATTAATGTCATCCTGGATCAGCGACACAAATATATAGTATACGTGACTAGGTCCCTGCTTCCCGCTCCACCACAGGATAAGGGACAGTTATACGACAAGCTGAACCCCCTACGAGAGGTTCATCCTGTAAAGGATGCAAACAATGCGCTGCAACGGGTGTATGTCTACACCCCCTTGTCAAAATTAGAGATACTGGAAATGAAAAAAATGTTGCCCTCCCATGATAAAGACCCGGGGGGTTTTCACCGAGAACTAAAAGACATTCTCCGCTTAGGAGAATATACATATGCTGACATTCTAAAGTTATTAAAAGTACTATTGCCTGCTGGTATTTACGAGAAGCTTAAAGGAAAGGACTGGGAGGTGGGAGAGAAAAAGATTCGCTGGGATCTGTTGGAAACAGAGGAAGAAGAAAGAGGCCCGGGGGTTGGTCTGGGTCCCCGAGCTAAAGACTTACCTGAACTCCTTGTACAAGTTTTGCCTAAATTATTAGTTACTAAGAAGGAAGACTGGGATGCTATTTCAGCCTGTAAACAGAAACCAGACGAGGACACTAGCGATTTTTACTCTAGGTTTGAGAAATGTTTTACTATCAATAGTGGCCTTAAGCCCGGTAGCGATTCATATCCCCATCTGTTCGTGAGCAAACTAGTAGAAAATTCCCTACCAGAGGTAAAGTATAGGGTACTGAAGGTTGAGAGTACTTGGCAAGCAAACAGCCCTTCCCAAATGTTACAGATGTTACAATATCACCAGAACAGAATTAGAGAAGAACACGACCAGGAAAAGAGACGCATGAAAGACACAAAGATGAAGATGCTGGTGGCCCAATCGACACCGGCAAACACAAACACGAACAAGAATAAACAAACTAGTGGGACCTGTAATTATTGCAAGAAGCCAGGCCACTTCGTAAATGAATGTGCAGTCCTGAAACACAATATAGCTATAGGTAAAACAAAGCCACGTCCTTATCCTCCCAAGGAAAATAACACACATCAGACATCAGATACGTTTCCACCGCCGCCACCGCCTGTCCATGCACCTGCACCAGCCCACGCCACAACACAAATGTATGAGCACGCTCAAACTAACTATCCAGAATACCAAGCATATTCATGAAACAGCCCAGAGAGGGAATTCGACTTGCCCTTATTCCAGTTCCTGTGGACCAAGAGGGTCCCTATGTACATGCACGTTTACTAGGACAAGATAAAAAGTTTTTGATTGACACTGGGGCGAGTAGAACTACCATTAGTCATTCCGAGGTTCCAGGGGCACCCCTCTCGGGCTCAAAGAGCATATCCCTGGGCTTTTCAGGAAAGCCTATTATTAATGAGGTTTCAGAACCAGTCTCTGTAGGAGTTGGTCCACTAATACATACAACAGACTTACTGCTTACTAAATCATGTCCAGAAAACTTACTTGGTATAAAGACATTAAAGGAACTGGGAGCAATTATCTGTTGCTCGCCAGAAGGAGTGCGACTGTATTTACGTGATTTCAAGGGACATTTTGTAATGAAAGATATTGACATCAGGCTCCGAAATGTACCACAGCACCTATGGGCACAAGGCCCGACTGACGTAGGTTTCATGAACATTACACCACACCAGGTCACCCTCAAGGAAGGAGTAGTGCTGCCACGGATTAGACAATACAAAATCCCACCTGAGGCTGAAGTAGGGTTACTGAGAATAATCAATGAACTCCTTGCACAAGGGGTGGTGGTAGAGACGGATTCAAACATATGCAACTCACCTGTTCTTCCTATTCTTAAACAAACTGATCCCAATACAACACCTGTCTATAGATTAGTTGTGGACCTGCGAGAATTAAACAAATGTGTGGTGCCACAGTACCCTGTGGTCCCGGACATTTCTTCATTATTGACTGCTATTGATGCGAAGGCTACGTTCTTTACAGTTATCGATCTGAAGAACGCATTTTTCAGTATCCCAATACATCCAGACAGCCAATATCTTTTTGGTTTCAGTTTAAAAGGCCGCAGCTTCAGATTCACAAGAGCACCACAGGGCTTCACGGAAAGTCCTAGCATCTACAGTCAGGCACTCAAACGACAACTAGACAGTATTCATATGCCTACCACTACAGCACTGATTCAGTATGTAGATGACATTCTCATCACTGCAAGATCGGAAACTGACTGTGAAAATGCATCACTCACGGTTTTACACTTCCTGGCTGACAAGGGGCACAAAGTGTCCCCTTCGAAGCTACAATTCTGTGAACAGCAAGTGGCGTACCTTGGGCACTTGCTATCCAAGGAGGTTAGGCGACTGACACCAGAACGTATTCAATTGATTTCTGGCCTTTCACAGCCCAAGACACAAAAGGAGGTACGTGCATTCATTGGCCTCACTTCATATTGTAGGCAGTGGATTCCCCAGTATGCTTACATAGCCAAGCCCCTAATACAGTTGACGACACAGGAGACAGCTTCTACTAATGTCCTCCCTTGGACACAAGAACACACTGTGGCATTTGAAGAATTAAAAAGAGCTTTATGTCAAGCACCAGTTTTAGCGATCCCTGATTACAACAAATCTTTTATGCTTTTTGTGACAGAGCGGGATGGAACAGCACTATCTGTCCTAACACAAGATCATGCAGGAAAACACAAGCCCTGTGCTTATTTTTCTAGTACATTGGACCCAGTAGCACAGGCTTTGCCTGCGTGCCTAAAATCTGTTGCAGCAACAGCCTTAGCCATAAGACAAAGTGACTCGATAGTGCTGGGCCACCCCCTGACAGTACAAGTACCACACGCAGTGGAGGTTCTCTTGAACCGAACACAAACCCAACACCTGACTGTAGCGAGACTGACAGGTTATGAGCTGACGTTATTTCAACCACACATAGAGATCAGACGATGCAACATATTGAATCCTGCTACTCTTTTGCCCTCTAGTACAGAAAACGTTTCCCCACATGACTGTGTTGAAGTGATACATACCGTGACTAAACCAAGACAAGACTTGACAGATGTTGCACTCCCAGACCCTGACCTAACACTCTATGTTGATGGCTCATGCATGAGGACGGGGGCGGGAGAATTAGTGGCAGCATATGCAGTGACCACTGCTACTGAAATCATAGAGACTAAAAGAATAGACATACTGTCAGCACAAGCAGCAGAGCTCATCGCTCTGACACAAGCATGCAGAAGAGCTAAGCACTTGAGAGTAAACATTTACACCGATTCACAATACGCATTCGGGGTAGTTCATGATTTCGGAGTACTGTGGAGAGAAAGAGGTTTCTTGACCTCTCACGGGGCCAAGATACAGCATGGCCCCCTTATACAAGCCCTTCTGGAAGCGATACATTTACCAACAGCCATAGCTATCCTAAAATGCAAAGCACATACTAAAGCCACAGATACCATTTCTCAAGGCAATGATCTGGCAATCCGAACTGCTAAACAGACAGCTTAAACACCACTAGACATGACAAACTCACAGATACCATCAATGACCAAAGCCATGACAGTCAGGGATCCTTCCAGGGATGTACAAGACATACAGACACATGCTACTCTAGACGAATTAAAGAAATGGTCGGAACAAGGAGGGGTACTGACTGATCAGGGTTGGATGACTAAGGGCAAAACAACATGGTTTCTTCCTGATTCGATGGTACAAGTGATCATAAATACCGCACATAGTCCTGCACACTTAGGAGAGAAAGCAATGCTAGACAGCTTACAGAATATATGGTTCAACAAGCACCTGCGTGCAGCAGCGAAACAAAAAGTCAGAACATGTATGATCTGTTGCCAATTCAATCCAGGTAAAGGCATTCCGATGGAACAAGGTGGATTCCACCCACCTGACCACCCTTTTGAAGTCCTCCAGATGGATTATATCCAAATGGACAGATGTAGAGGTTACAAATATGTCCTGGTAGTAGTATGTTCACTGACAAGGTGGACAGAAGCTTATCCAGTTCCTGATTATACTGCTGTAACTACCGCCAGACAATTGGTGCGAGAGTTTTTCCCACGTTATGGATTACCGCGTGTCGTATATTCCGACAACGGTCAGCCTTTCTCCTCTGAACTCATGAAACAGGTGTCCCTTCTGTTAGGGTATACCTGGAAGTTCCATTGTGTACGACATCCTGAGGCAGCAGGCCTTGTAGAAAGACATAATCAGACCTTAAAGATAAAGCTAGCAAAGATTTGCGCAGACAAAGGTGTAGATTGGATGGTAGCCCTGCCGGTTGCCCTCTTTTACATGCGAATGGTAGCCCATTCTAGAACAGGCTTATCTCCCTATGAAGTGGTCTTTGGTAGACCACCGAATATGTGGGGCACTCCAATGCCTAAAAAGATTACTGATGTTGATAGTAACATGCTGACAGATTACCTGGCTTCCTTGATGTCTGCACTACTCTCTTGTCGTTCGCAGGTTGCTGCCGCCTTCCCTGACAACACCCAGGTCAAGGAACAATCCGTCGTTCCTGGGGATTATGTCCTAATAAGGAACTTTGATAGATCGAGTCCTCTTGAGCCGAGGTGGAAGGCGCCGAAGTTAGTGCTGTTGACCACGAGGACAGCCGTTAAAGTCGAAGGACGGAAAGGATGGGTTCATCTTCATCATTGTAAACGCTACTTCGGGAATAACGATTCTTTTAAAAAGGACACGAACTTTTCAGACTTTGAGCCCCCTTTACTAGAGGAGACTCCTCAGCAGGAGTACAAAGCTAAACTTAGATCTAAAAAGTCAGAACCCGTTTGATCAATTAAGTCCACTAGGTGGTGAAGCGGTTGAACATGTATTCTGGCTTGCATAAGATCTCGGACAATAATAATGATAAAAAGAGCAAGATGAAAAGCAAATACTGTAAAATATTACGTGGTAGATGTATAGTGACTTTGATTTTTCTATTTCTTCTGTGCATCACGATAATATGTATCAGCTTAATACTACATGCTATTTTTCCTCCTATTGCCTCACTCTTACACTCCTCCACTAATGATACCACAAAGCACACATTTAGTGATCTGCCATCCCATGAGCTATCATATCGACTTGCCTTACGCAACAATACCTTTATTCAGATGCTGCACCATTCACATCAGACTAGTAATGCTACAGACTGCTGGGTCTGTGGCCGACTTCCCCCGTATCAGAAGGTGAAGGGAGTGTTGCCTCTTTTCCCTTTTCCATTCTCCCATAATGGTTCTTGCGGAGCATGGTTTGCCTTAATGACATCCATCAACGGTGATGACAAAGAATGTCAAGACAAGGAGTGTAGGGGCGACTGGGTATGGGGTAACTTGAATAAAGTCATGAATGAAGCATGTTTCCCAGATGAAGAAGGTCTTCCCCAAAGGAAAGGTACAGATCTAGAAATTGAAGAGTATCTGCAAGGAAATGCGACCCTCGACTTTATAGTGTTGAATGTCAAGCCCATACACAATTCAGGTCCATCCTCAATTACAGTCCTGCCAGTAAAAGGGAACTTGTGTGTCAGAAAAGAAGGCTCAGTACATTTGGGGCACAGCGAGTGTAATACTATAATAGTGTTTAACGACAAAGGAAAGTCCTATTTCAGAGCATCACGACACACCTACTTTATTTGTGGCCAGACAGCCTATGTGCAACTGCCCTTAGACTGGGGTGGGACGTGCTACATATCATTTCTTTTACCACCTGTTTTCTTGGCCCCATCGAACTATCATCAAGATCTCCAACTAGCACTTATCAGACACAGACGAGGGCTCGATGCCTCCGGCATTGACCAGACTGAGACAGCTTGGGAGCAATATACAGATTTCAACAAAGGATTCTTTTTCTTCATAGGTCCCGTCCAGAATAGTAAACTTATCCGCAGGCTAACAAGGATTCTAGAAACAGTTGCAAATGAGACTGCATCAGCCCTGGGGAACTTGACCCAGGAACAGTCTGCTATGAGAATGGTCGTTCTTCAGAATCGTCTTGTTCTTGACGTCATCCTGGCAGATAGGGGCGGGGCTTGTAGGGTCATCGGCTCCAGCTGTTGCGTTTTCATCCCTAATAACGCACCGTCTGTATACAAAGCAATAACAAGGCTCCACAAGATTGCCCAAAGCATACATCAAGACCCAGGCACGTGGACTTGGTCCAGTTGGCTCTGGGGAATAATATCGGCATGGGGATGGAAAGTGTTGACCGTCTGTGGGTTAATACTACTAATGATATTCAGTTGTTGTCTATGTCTGCAGTGTGGCCCGGCCGTTTGCGGCCTGTGTGCTACTGCATGTGTTCCACATCCCCATTTACAGAGCATTGAAAATGGAAAAATAATGCTGCAAGAACAGATTGACTGTCTCATGAGAATAGATGTGACATGAAGGGTCCACTAGGGGACAAGGAGGGAATGAGGAAATAAAAATTGTGATACCTATGTGTCCCCTATGTGCCCCCCAACGCTTTATGTACACATGCATGTATCCCATGCATTTCCCCTCCATGGCCTGTCTATCATGATGCTTATGCTATAACGTGGCCTGCCATCATCCAGTCTCCCATGAGAGAAACGACAAATCTGCACTGAGGCCTACACGTTTTGAATCATGTTTTCCTGTACTCGTGTCATTTTCATGAAAGCCCATTATTGTGGCTCAGCCAGAGCCGAAAAGAGGTTTCAGGCCTCAGACGCTCTGAGAGCTGCAGCTGCGTATCCTTGGCCTTGCACACTTGGGCCTCAGCCAAAGGGGCCCTGTCCGAGGTGCCGAGACAGTATTGAGCACGGTTATCTGCTTACTCCTACTGAACCACATTCCTGCCTGGAGAAGGAGGAATAAACACGACCCGTCTGCAAAGGAGAGAGCCTAGCCTTTCTGTCTCTTTTTGTGTGATTGCAAAGCTCACGTCAGTGAAAAGCCCATAGCCTCCATGTAAGGCCTACGCAGTGAATGAAGAAATAGATGCCACATCGGCTCTTGGTGATGGGCAACCTATGTCACAAATCAGTCCCTGCCCCAGACTTTAGATATCAGATAATACAAGATGTGCTGGTCGTCCTGACACTGAAGGCCTCGCTTTCAGACTCCCCGATTGCACAGCAGCCCTTCCCCACGTCAGTTACACGCCATGCTCGAGTTGAGCACAAGTAAGGCAAAGTTCCAGTAAAGTTCCAGCTGATCACGCAACCCCCTCCAAGTATCCACCCACCTATGACATTCACCAATGATCATCAAGTGGACGCCCACATGGACGCCCACCTTCACGCCTACTGAAACACACCCACATGCTCTTATCTCATTCTCTCTTGCTCTGCCTGAAGCTCCTGCTTACGTATATTATTGAATGTATATATACTGTACTCTGTGAATAAAAGATTGAGAATTATTGAGAAATCCCAGATCCCGTCCTGATCCCTCGTGGTGATGGAACTATTCTCCCTATAACTCGAGTTATTTGAATAAAGCCCTTTTGAACCTGATACCACAGACTCAGCCTCTTGCTTTATGCATGATCATATTGATACTTATAGAAATTCAGAGTGCGTAATACTTTATTTACGACAATTTTTAGATATAACTGTGTGTCATCAACATTGTGGTGTATCTTCACACTTGAGTTGTTTAGCAGCTCACTTAGGGCCAGATGTAGGTAAACCTGAAATACCGATTTCTTAATAGCGAATTTTACTGATTTGCTATTAAGAAAATACTGAATCCTTAATATTCCTTATTACTGAATCGTTAATTGAGATTTGGTAATAAGGAATACCTACCCATTCATTTCTATGGGCTTGGAGGCCCATAGGAATGACTGTGAAGACATTCACTATTAGCGATTTGGTATTACCGAATCGCTAATAGCTGGAGCACTTTCAAGGGTGCCAGGGTGTCAAAAGGACAACCTGTTGCACCCCTGAAATGTGCATGTGTGCACATGTGGCACACATACATGCCCTAAGGGCATGAATGTGTGCCACATGGCACTTAACAAAAAACAAACAAGTGATTTTTTAAAGGAAATCGATAATTACCACCAACTTGAAGTTGGTGGTAATTAACGATTTCTTAAGGCTCAAAAGCACTCTTTAATGTGCTTCCTACATTGCATTTAAGGAATCGAGAGCAATGCAAGAGCACTAAGGAATCAGTATTTACCGATTCCTTATTTACCAATTCCTTACCCACATTAGGAATGGCTAAATACCGTTCGGTAACGTTGAAATTTACTGAATTTTGGTGTTACCAACCGGTATTTAGCCACCTACATCTGGCCCATCCTGTGTTCAGTGGATTTTAAAAGTACATAATAGTCAACTGTTCAAAGGCTAAAGACAAGTATGGTAGCACCAGCAGGCAGGTTTCTCTCTCGACCACGATTTAAAGAATTTCCTCTATTACTATCAGTGTGTCTGTTTCAGTACTACATCCTTCTTGGAAGCCAGATTAGGAAGAGGCCATTACGGAGTTCTCCTTTATGAAGTTGTTTAATTGTACAGCCATTGAGTTTTGTAATAGGTCTATAAGTGTCCATGTTTTGACCATGTACTGCATTCAGTTTCTTGAGGATACGTGTCCTACTTTGAAAATGTGGATGATGTACCTTGTGATAGGGTTGTATTGATTAAATTAAACTATGTAGGAGCAAATAAAATAAAACATGCTTTAAACTACTTGGCTTGGATTATGTCTCTAAAACAAGAGGTGACATGCATGGTCTTGTTAAGTTTCTTAGATCATCTGCATCGAAAGTCAGGAAAAAATTGCATGTATTATAAGATTTTGGCAGCATGGTTAGGTCTTGCATCGTTGCTATGTTGAAACTATGTTTTGTTCTTTTGTTCTTTTGTTTTTGTTTTTTTGCAATTGTGTTATCGTAAATGCAAAGAATCTATTACATTTTGCTTTGAATTAGGTTATTATTTCAGCAGAGGTAGGTTCTGGTGTTGGCCTAGATGAAATAAAATAAAGACCTGGCTGATCCGCTAGGAAGATTTGATCTTGAATATAAGTTGATTTTGTTTTTTTATCTTTTATACTTGTTTTGCTTTTTTTTTCCTTTCAATTTTATTCATTTTTGCTTTGATTTCATTTTGTGCCACTGACATTCCATCTGTCCTATTTCTCTCTTGAAGGCATTGAGAGTTTCATTGAACCATGTTTTATTAGTTGTGGTTCTGGGAGCTTTTAGCTTTTTTGGTGCAATTGTGTCAGCAAAACTTTTGATGCTCTTTGTATAGTGGCTACACATCGACTCAATATCATCCTTACCTTCAATTTGTTTTAGGTTGGGGACCAGTGAGTTCTTGATGTTCTCTTTACTGAATCGATTGATGTAGTGTTTCCAAAATTTAGTTGCTGTTTTCTTTTGGGTTAGTAGAATCAAAACTGTGATTTAGAGGATGAGTGGGAATGGCATGAGCCCTTGTCTCACTGGGAATATTAAGGGCCTGATTACGATGTCGGGTGAAAACGTTCCGCCCGACACTATCTCTGATTCGGGATCTGACCGACTTGCAGTGGGTGGCTCCTCCTGACCAATTACGATGCTTCCGAACACCATTCGGTAGAACTCCCATTGACTTCTATGGGAGCCTGAGTTCCGACTAACAACACCGGCTCCTATGTGGGAAAGGAGTCTCTGCGGAAAACCTTGCACCCTGTGGTGGTCACTCCATGGTACCTGTGACACAGTTCATGGTCTCAAAGGGGTGTACCTTGGGTATCCCCACGGCCCCCAACCGTAGGCCTCACGATAAAGGGGGCTTGCTAAGGGCCCCTAAAGTCAGTTTCTGATAGTCTTTTCGTGTCGGACAGAGCGAGTTGGATAGGCTGTCAGAATCCGACATCGTAATCAGTTGTTTGGAAACGCTGTCTTTAGAGCTGTATGAATCACCTCTGCCTGACTTGGATTCACCGATTGCTGGTTGGGACCGATTCGGAATGATCGAACGTTTCACCTTCCACAGCAAGCATCATAATCGGTCAGGCGGATTTGATCCTGACCAACTCGTGCGGATGGGTTCCGACACAGTCTAGGGGAATCCGACAGTCAGTTGGAGGCTTTCCGACCGACATCGTAATGAGGCCGTAAGTCTGGCGACCTTTTTTTGTTATAGTTTGGACCAGATGCTAGTTGTTCTATGTTGTAGACACTTAAGTTGTTGTTTCTTCCTCTGAAACCTTTGGAACTGGTGTTTCACCAATCATTGTTAAGTCTTGCTTGTAAATACTGTGAAATGAAAGCATTTAATTGGCATCAATATGTTCGGATAAGTGATCTGTAAGGTTTTGTGAGTTAGGAGACCTATATATCAGCCGCGGCCCGTGCAGGTAAGAGCGATGTGGGGGGGCTCAATGGGGTGTGATTTCGACGGACGATGGCGAGGGAAAATTAAATAAATAATTTGCAGTAAAAAGCATATTGAAAAAACTGATTAAATTCCTCTCAAAGGCCACGGACATGGAAAATATTAAGGCCACACCACCGCTAAGGGCCCTGGCAGCATCATACAAGAACGACAGCCAAGTTGGCCTTCAGGCACAATCTTATCTTAATTGCACAATCGGGAAAGCTTGCCTAACCCAAATTTTGACGGTAAGGATGTTAGCATTACAAATTAAAGACTTCAACCCTAACTGGCCACTGCTCTCCAAGATTGTCAAGTTCAGACTTTGCGGCACTAATTCTGAAACTTTTTTACACTTACTTTGCTGCTGTCCGACGTTGCTCGGTTCCCGCCGAACACTATTAAAGACATTTTTTTTCATTCATGGCATAAGAACATGCAACAATTAAATGAACTGGATTTTTTTTTCTACCATTGTTCCCCTTGAATTGACAAGAATAGGCAAATTCTTTAATGTAGTGCCGGACCTTCTTAAAAACACACAACAATTCATAGGGATGACCGCGGATTGATAACGCTTAGTTCCTACACCACGGACATTAGGCATTGTGAAGTCTGACCTCTTTGTAATTGAGTTTTAACATTTGTTATGTATTGAATCCAATTTGTAGTGGATTTAAACTATTTTTACTTCTTTCACATAACATTCAAACTGGTTTACCTATAATAGATTTTAAATAGCCAAATTATCCTAAACTCAACGAAAGCCACCTGTACACTTTGAGTTTTATACCTGGCACTATGTGCCAGTTACACTAGAGGGTATTGCAAAGACCCACCGTTTTCTTTTGTCCTTTGTATAACATGTCTCCTAAATGTTTTATATTGTCATGGTTTTAAGTAATCTCCACAATACACTTTATTATATAATTTATTTTCCCTCATCATCGTCCGTTGAAATCCCCCCTCCACCCGCCCCTACCTTCCCACTGCTCTTACCTGCACGGGCCATGGCTGCTACATATATTGTGTTGATATATTAGACCTGGCATCTTTTGGTGTGTTCCCCAGGTTTTTTACTTTCTGACCTCCCAGTTTTTACAGTTTTTTTGTCTCTGTGCACTTTCTCACTGCTGTTCAGTTTTAAAGTGCAAGTGCTACTGTTATGGATTGGTGTTTTCATGATTGGGATATTTGGTTTACTAGGAAGTCCCTAGTAAAGTGCACTGAAAGTGCCAGGGCCTGTAAATCAAATGCTGCTAGTGGGACTGCAGCACTGATTGTGCCACCCACCCAAGCAGCCCTGAAAAGGGGTCTCAGACCTGCCACTGCAGTGTCTGCACACAGTTTGTAACTGCCATGTCTACCAAGCAAGTGCACCCACTTGCCAGGCCCTAATCTTCCCTTTTCTTACATGTAATTCACCCCTAATGTAGGCCCAAGGTACCCCTGTGGGCATCGTGCTGTGTTTGTTAGAGATATGACATGCACTGGTATGTGTGACATATCCTGGTGGTGAATTACAGTGTTTTTCATTTTTTACCACTGCAAGGCTAACTGTCCCATAGGATAGAATTGGAGATTGCTTTTAACTTATAAGCATATCTTCCTATTAGGACAAAATAGAGAAATGGAGTTGGGTATGCCTGGACTCAGAAGGCAAAAATGCATTTTTTAGTAAAGATGATTTTTATGTTCTGTGTTTGAATATACTACTTTTAGAAAGTAGACATTTTCTTGCTTAACCATCCTGTGTGCCTCTGTTGGTTTTGTGGATTGACTTTGTGGCTTTGGAATGACAGGGGCTGGGGATGTGCATTCTCTGTGGATAGCCACTGGGGGGGTTGAGGTGTGTCCTGTCTTTCCTGGATGAGTCAGTGCTGGGATGAATAGACCTGGGCCGCATTTCTGTATTTAAAGTAGTGGGAGGAGATTTCCTTGCACCTGAGTGGGCCTGGTCTGCCTTACGCAATGCTGTCTCCACCTCCTGCTGGGAAGCTTGTCCAGAGAGGACAGAACTGGTTTGGACAGAGCCCCGAGTATCTCTGTCTGAGAGAACAAAGATAAACTGAGTTTAAATATGGGGCACAAACCCCAGAACTTTAGACCTCGCTGGAATCAAGAAATATGCCAAGAAGAAGAGCTAGAAGAGCTGGCAGGAGAATTACTGCCCCTTTGCTGTGTTGTTGGTTTGTTGGGTTGGCCTGCAGTTGCTGCTTCTGCCTTGGGCAGTGAAAGGACTGGACTGAACTTTCTTTACTAGTGCTGAGTACTTCCAAGGGCTTGAAGTAGAGCTTACCTCTTGTCCTGAAGACTCAGGGACTTCACCAGCCTCCGGGTACCACTTCTGGAACCGTTGTTTCAGTTGCCACAGAGAACGGAAAAGCAACCGACACGTCACCGACTCTGATGCTGGCTCCGTGTCCTGAAGGCACTGCAGAAGGCCCCACTGCTTCTTGCACTGCAACCCTGGTCTCACTGACAGCGATGACTGATGCTGCCACCACCGAGATCCTGCTTGCACCGTGACCTGTGGGCACCGCAATCCGCTCCGCCTCCCTTCACTTTGCTGCCCTGGTCTCTCCGACGCCATCACTGCCTGCTGACTTTTACCCCAGTGACTGCATCGTGGCTGGGGGCACTGCTAGTAAGTGTCACAGCAGCCTGGGACGAACGACACCAGCTCCCACTAACCGTCTCTGCCGCTTGCACCACGACCTGCCAGCACTGCATCGAGCACCGATTCACTCCACATCATAGCCCTGGTCTCACTGACACCGCTGAACGACCATCACTGAGCCGCTGCCTGCACCCTGCCTTGAGGGCACTGCACGCTGCACCGCTTCACTTCACATTACAACCGCAATGGTTGCAATAATCGGCTTGGACACAACAAAAAAGGTACTGTTTACGAGTCTGCTGACAACCCCGACTAACATGGTCAGACAGAACTGTTGGATTCTGTTGTTTTCAGCATTGCGGTAGCCCCAGACAGAGCTACCGGCTAGGAAGAACTGTTTTTGAGATATTTTTGCAAAGTATATATTTTTAAGGACTATATGTTGGACTCTTACCATTTTGGTCTTGTTTTGGATATATACAAATATTGGACATTTTTCTAAACTGGTGTGGTGTCATTTTGTAGTGTTTTCACTGTATTATTGTTGGTTATGTGCAAATTCTTTACACACTGTCTCTGAGATAAGCCTGTCTGCTTGTGCCAAGCTAATATGGTGGTGAACAGGGGTTATTAAGTCCCTTACCCTGACTAGAAAGAAGAGTCCCTACTTGGACATAGGTGCAAACCGTTGCCAACTAAAGACCCCCCATTTCTAACAATATGGAATATGATGGATTTACTGATTTTCCCACTTTCATATTTTCAAATGAAGGATAGTATGCTAAATTGGCTGTTGTGTTTTGAAGAAGTCTCAGAAGAGGAGAGTAATCACACCCCCTATTTACCCTGTCTAAGGAATCTGAGTATTTTGTGTCCTAAAATTTTTAGAGAACACATTTAGCCAGGTTTTAGTCATGCATATTAGGTCTGTATTATGTTGTTCTATTAAGGAGGCACTCTGTGGGTGATGAGCAGCAGCCGATCTGACATTATTGAGAAAACCTTTGCCCAAAGTGTGCTGATGCTTTTCCACCAGGGGATTTTTTATGCATTGTATTTGTTCTCAGGTTGTCCAGGTTGACCTTTGTTTGGGGTGACAGCCTTTGTTGTTGTCTGGTGAGTCACTGAGAAGAGGTTTAGAATACATTGTCAGATTGGTTGTTTGTTGTTGGAGGGTGTACAGGATACACTGCCATTTCTCTCACTTGTTAATTGACCTGTTGCTCTGAAGGTGTGTAGTTAACATCTTTTGGTAGGTTTGTAAGCCGTTCCTGGCAGACCATTGCCAGAGCATAACTGCTTGTGTTCCTACACCCACTCCTCAAAGGGCCTGGTTGCATTCCAGCTGAAGACCTGCAGGGCTGGTCCCTTCACTTACCTTTCTGCATTGGGACCAGCTACACTCCAAAGCGAAGTGTTTGCACTGTGAAAGACTACAGAGATTAGGGAAGCCTTTTTCGTCTGATATAATTGTCCTGTTTTGATTGCTTCTGTGCTACACCACTCTCCCGGTCTCCTTGCAGGATCTAGAGGGCAGACACCAGCCATCAGAGAAAGAGAAGAACTCATCTTGAAAATACTTCAACACATAATTTTGAGCCAGAAAATGTGGGACGAGAGTTTGTTCCCTCGCTTTTCGCACTTCTTTTAACCCCTTTCTAACTGCTCTGTGTAATGTCAGGCACTTAGATTCCTTTTTCTGATACAGTGTAAAGATATCTTCCTCCTAGACAGCTAGCTTAGGAATTCTCCTTTTTTAGGTCTCGCCTGAGACAGCGCTTTAGCGCTGCTCTGGCGAGACTTATAGTAAGCACTTTTGGAAGTGGAAACGAGTGCATTTCAGGCCGCCAACTACAGTGCATGTGCTCCGGGCGCGCGCACCATTTGGCAGCCTGAAAGCATTCGTTTTCTTTCACTTTCGCGGCCGAAACGGCCGCCCGCGAAAAGTGCTCACCATTTGCCAGCCTGCATTGCCTCTCTCCCCTACCCCCTCCCTTATCCACTCTGTTATCACACTCTGTAGTGTTCCAAAGAATGTAAACAGGACCCCGCTTCCCGGAGTCTGATTGAAGTCATGCCGTTTGTCAGGCACTGCTTCAAAAAGCCATTATTAAAGTTAATGAAGACACGGCTTAACAAAGCTCCGGACCTCCTCAAGGTTAAACACCCATGTGTGCAAGTTGGTAAATTTACATCAACACAAACATTCAAGAAGAGCGAAACCTCCATCCGTATGATTTCTATCCTCCATTTTACATGCCTCAATGAATGCAAGCAGGACACCCGCTTCCCAGAGCCTAATTGAAGTCATGCCGATTTTTAGAGCACTACTTCAAATAGCTGTTAGCAAAATATGTTAAAGCATGGCTTGCCGCAGTTACGGACCTCTTCATTCCCAAACTTAACTCCAACCCCTCCCTCTCTTACACTCGCTAACTCCCACTCTCTGCTCCCGCATACTGTTTTTATTAAGATCAGCTGTCGCCCGACATAGTTTGTCTCTCCCTGTGCGCCCCGTAGAACACACGGGCAGCCAGTTTCATATTTTGCGGGGGCTCACTTTGTACTCCACAGGCCTTTAGGGGTTACTACGTACTACTAGCTCCTTGGGTCTGCCTTATAGTTTGCAACCCGGTAGCCGCCTGCTGAAGCCCGCTTCCTGAGATCCAGTGAACATCTGTTTTGGTTTGTGCCCTTATTCCCAGAGTGCATCTGTGCACTGTTCAGCCCGTAATTGTCAACTTTTCTTTGCAATTCCCTGATGGTGCTAAACAACAGCGACTCCCCAGCCTCCACTGAAGCGGGGCTGTTCTAGGAAGTGTCCTCTAATAAGAGCAGGCAGGAGTGCATTATTGCCTTGCGTCTATCATCTTCCCTCTCTCCCGTCGCTGCTCGTGACCCCGCGCCCCCTTCTATCTGGTAAATAATCCGAGAACTGTTTTCACTTTCGGAACCGGCAGCAGATGTCTTTCATTAGTCTGTCCAAACCTGCCATTGTGTGCCATCAATGCTGCGGCAGTCCTGGAGAAATGTGTCATGAGTGCTTTTGTGTGTGCGTCTGTGCGTGTATCAAAGACTGAGTTCACATTTGTGTGTGTTTGTGCATGTCTGTGCGTGTGATGGTGTGTGCATGTACTTTGGTGTTTTGGTACTAGAGCATGTGATTCTATGTGTGCTTCTGCGCGCAGATGTTTCTGTATGTGTGCTTATGTCTGCGTGTAATAGTGTGTGCATGTATTTAAGTGTTTATGTACTAGAGCATGGGATTGTATGTGTGCTTGTGCATGTGGATGTTTCTGTATGCGTACTTGTGTGCGCGCTTCTGTTCGCGTATGAGAGTGTGTGCGCACGTGTGTGTGCTTGTGCATGTCTGTGCGTGTGATGGTGTGTGCATGTACTTGGGTGTTTTTGTACTAGAGCATGTGATTCTATGTGTGCTTCTGCGCGCAGATGTTTCTGTATGTGTGCTTATGTCTGTGCGTGTAATAGTGTGTGCATGTACTTGAGTATTTATGTACTAGAGCATGGGATTGTATGCGTGCTTGTGGATGTTTCTGTATGCGTACTTGTGTGCACGCTTCTGTTCGCGTATGAGAGTGTGCGCGCACATGTGTGTGTGCTTGTGCATGTCTGTGCGTGTGATGGTGTGTGTGTCTGTGTGTGTGTGTTTGCATGTACTTGTGTTTATGTCCTTGGGTGTTTTTGTTCTGGAGCATGTGATTGTAAGAGTGCTTGTGTTTTTGGTAGTTTCTGTATGTGTGCTTGTGTGTGTGTGCTCAAACAAACAAACACACTGGTTTCCATAGGGTGCATATAGTTAGAAGTAATTACACTTTTTGTCCACTTAACCGCACAACACTTTGTATAATTTCATATTTTTTTTTTCTTCCGTCCTATTTTAACATTTTGAAAGTGCAACTGTTAGAGCGGGAACGGAAAGGGAACTTTAAAACAACATTCTGGTCTCAGTTTGAAACTTCCCACTTTGTTGTTTCCATCAATATGTACAAGTTGATGAAAGCCGCATATACAGCTCCTACCAGTGATACCGATCTTAACCAGGAGGCGACGTTTCTCTGTATTGTACCACTGCAGACTCCACATCAAACACATCTACAAACTATTCAAACTTTTCACACCACTCCAGACTTCTTGGCGCATCATTCGGTCTTCTTCCGAAACCGAGGTGTGAACGCTTTTCAAACACATTCAGCTGAAAGGGTGCCACGGCAACACTGATAACTATCTTAATTAGGAGGCTAACTTTCAGTTTATTGTAGGATTGCTGTTTCCTTTCACAGCAGATTCCTTTTTTTTTTATCCTTTCTTTTTTTCTAAAACAACGTCTACAGTTAATTCAATGCCTTTGCTAGCTTTCGTTTTACATTTTGCTTACACAAACATTTACATGTAAAAATGCAAGTGCAGAATGCTTTACTCACTATTTTGCTCGCATAGTAAACATGAACTCACCATAACAAGCATTTGCAATGCAATAGGTCTCGCAGTTAATAAGAGTTTGAGCTATTGGCACTGTAAATGGCAATGCCTTTTATTTATGTGTGGGTTTTTAAAACATAAATAAAAGGCATTGTCATTTACAATGCCAATAGCTCAAACTCGTATAAATGCGAGACCTATTGCATTGCAAATGCTTGTTTCTTAAGTGAATTAAATCTACATTTAAATATGCACCCTCTTTATACCTGTCAATCTGTTCAGTGTCCTCTTTTTCAAGGGATCATTATCCTGATGAGGGTCTGACTCATGTACCTTGCTTATTGGATTTTCCTGAGCTTTTACAGCATCAGCCACTACTTTGTTTATCATTACTTGTACACCTTCCGTAGATGGCTATGGAAATAAATCCTCCTGTGTGCCACTGTCAGAATCAGGGGCGGAGCTTCTTGGCCATACACTTTCCTCTACCACCACTGCTATCCATGTCTGCAGCTTTTATCTCCAAGAAAGAGAAGCGATTCCTGTGTCTCTGTACCTAATGTACCGATACTTAGGGACATGAACTAGAACGGCTCACCCATGTCTCGCGAGACCGCGATCAATTTAATCTATCCTATGTCCTGTTAAGGCACCTGTTTCATCTGAAGCACGTCCCAGAACATTAAAAAAGTGCTGGCCTCATCTCTACATTTAGACCTATGCATGATGATCACAAAAGTATTCCACAAATACCCTCTGTGGACACCTATAAACACAGGAGTTAGTCTTGAATTTTAACAGTTAAAAGAGTAATAATCAGACACAAGTGCACGAATATCTGGTATATTTAAGTATTCACTTTCCTGGGGAGAAAATCTTCGTGCCTGACGTGGTATGAAAAAACACGGGAAGGTATACTTAAAGAAGTAATTTGTGTTCTTGGTAAGAGGGGAGTAGTTGCTCTTGGGGGACATTGAAAAATATCTTTTATTTCTGTTTTCTTGGATAGGAAGCATTGTCTACCTGACGAGGCAAAGCTTCAAAACATAAGGACTGCGATAAGGAAGACAAAGGAGGAATTAATGAAGTTTGTTACAAAAGCGTATGCTCAGGCGGTAAATTCCCGAAGTTCTCACAAGAACTGTAAGGGGCATATTTACAAGGAACTGACACATCTGCATAGATGCATCAGTTTCCTTGCGCCAGTGTCAAATGTCCGTGCGCCACCATGTATGCGCTGTATTTACAATACAGTGCTCCATGGCGCAAGGATTACTAGATGCATCAGAAATTCTGAAGCATCTGTTGGCCCAAAAGTCACTCATTGCTGGAATTGTGTTGCAAGCACGACACAACTCCATCAATGTATTTTGAGGCCAATATTTACTGTACTGCGTCACTCCTTATGCCTGCTTCAAGCAGGCGTAAGGTTTTGACGCAGTGGCGGCCTTCCTGCGTGGGAACATCCACCCTGCATACATTATATCTGATGCAGGTATAACGTGACGCAGGGCTTCACAACGTGACGCATCTCCCTTGATGCGTCACTTTGTAAATAGGCCCCATTGTTTGCACTGCGATTGCGTCAAAAAAAGTTACGCAATGGCTGCACAAGAAGGTGCAAGGGGCTTGTACATCTGCCCCTAAATGTTTAACCGTAGAAATAACATATGATGAAAGTCAGTACAATCAGGATTAGGTTTACAAAGCTTTGTGACGTTTGCCTCATTCTATGAGGAGACACAAATGGTTAAGTGAGAAATTATGGAACCGTGCTTGTAAAATAAAATACATGTTTATGAGCTGTGCTCGTTAGGAGTCTCAGCATCTATGCGTAGTTTACAATAAGCGATGGAAACGTTGATATTTATACAAATAGGATGTATTTCTGTTGGTGTTCCTCATTAATGCCACACCGGTGCATACTAGTGTTTGCGTCCAGTCGTCGACTGCCTGTAGGTATGAAACATTAGGGAGATTATTATCTGTTCAATGTTTCTGGTTTCACGCATTAAAAATCACAAACCGTGCTGAGCGCGTACATATTCTGCCCTGCATTCATAGAGAACAGAGTACCGGCATCCAAGTGGAAGGGTTTGTAAATGTCTATACAGCACCGAGATAACAATATTGGACCATGATACCTGGATACTTGTTACTCATGATTTCTTTTTTTGTACTTTCCATACAGGGGCTCCTTCTTTACAGCTGCAGTATAATGTAATATGTTGACTTGCACTCATAAACCATACAAATCATGTAAGCCCAGTGAATTATGTAAAAATAATGTATGTTTTATTTAACCCATTGCCATATTTTGCAATACAAATAGCCGTCCTTGAAGTTAATGTATAGTGCAGTGACGTGACGTGCCAAAACAGCATTACCCTTTAGCTGCAAGGTTTTTCTACCCCCAAAGCTGAGCTTTTTTTTGATTTTTGTAGTACTTCGCGCTTAGGCCTTCATAACCTTTTTTCTACAGAAGGTTTCAAGACTAAGGGGCCGATTCCTATACGGCCATAAAGGCTCCATTTAGGGCCGGATTGTATTGGGCTGGTCACATTCCTTTCTGACCGCCTCATTTTGATGGAGGCGGTTGAAAAGAATCCGACTGGTCATTCCAGCTGGCTCGCCAGCTGGAATGCCGCCGTTATAATGCAAGGTTTCCGACATGGTTTCCATGCCAGTCTGACAGACATTCAAACCATATCGGAAAGCGTGTTTGGGGACCCCTAGCAGGGCCCCCTATGGTGCAGAGCCTCTGGTTAGAGGCCGAGGGGGCATCTATGGTGCCCCTCCTATTGATCTCTGCACCATTTGGCAGGTACTTTGAGGTGGCTGCCATGGTATGCAGCGATGAACTGCACCTCTCATTTCACTATGGGAGCATGCATTATGGCCAGTTAATGGCCGCAATGCGTGCGCCCATTGTGAAATATAGGAACAGTGTTGGTCTCATCTTGATGGGGCGGTCGGGACCGATGACCAAGTCAGTGCCGGACATCGTAATGACCCCCGAAATGTATGTCCGTTTTTTATCCTGGGGATACCAAGTGCTAATTAAACACACAAAAATGTATGTTCTCAAAAAGTTGGGGGTTAAGGAAAGAAATCTTGTGGACAGGAGCCGAGGTGTTTCCAATAGGGGAGACCAATGAGATAAGTGAGTGAGGGGCAGAGAGCAAAAGAAATATATGAAATATTTAAAACTGTCTCATGTGACCTAACAACTTTATTCAGTAGTACCCTTGCACAGGATTAAAAGCGAAGAGGACTATGGGTCTAGCAGGGGTATAATTGTTCTTAACCCTACTCCTCTTCGCTTTTAATCCTGTCCATGAGACAGTTTTAAGCATTTCATGTATTTCTTTTGCACTCAGCCCCTCACGCACTTATCTCATTGGTCTTTCCCATTGAAAACACCTCAACTCGTCTCCACAAAATTTCTTTCTGTGGAGAGTTGTGGCCCACACCTGGGCGCTTGTGGGCCTGGTGTGAGGAGGGAGCCCTATGATGAAGCATGTCACCTTCAGAGAGTGAGGCTTCCCGTCCTTAAAGGAATGATCTTTCTTTAACCCCCAATTTTTGAGAACGTACCTTTTTGTGAGTTTAATAAAATGACAGGGATCTGAATGCTCTTCTTAGGGGCATCTCCCTTAGATCCTAAATGTGATTTTGATACCAAATGGTACACACAGTTCGTGGATTCCCATAGAAGGAACTGTTAAAATAGCCAAAGTATAGCTCATTTTGTTTTTTATTGGGGGGCACAAATGGAAAAAAGTGTTGTGCAAGAAAACAATTGGATTTGTTTCTAAAAATGACATCAGCAAATGGTTTTCTGTGCTGGATCTCCACCTTCTCAGCTCCCAAGGACCAGCAGAATTGTATATGAAATCACTGTCAATTTGCAGTCTATTTTTGGGAGTTTGTGAGGAAAGCAGATGTGAAAGCCATGGATGACCAAGAAAGCCATACATTTCTAAAAAGTAAGCAACATTTTGAATTCAGCAAGGGGTCATTCGCGTAGATCCATGAATGGTTTTTCAAAGAAACTAGGAGGTCCATTAGGATGGCGGGTGGAAAAACACCCCGACCGCCATGGAAATGGAAAACAACCGCCCACCGGCCCCGTGGGAAAACCGTCAGCCAAATTAGCATTAACCGCCCAAAAAATCCGACCGCGGCGGTACGAGGCCAAGAATAACCGCCCACAGCAGGCGGAGATGGCCAAAATCCGTCCGCGGCGGTAGGAATCGCGGCAGAAAAACAACAACCTGCCGCAAGTATGGCGGAGACACCGCCCAGGAAATTAGTATATCCCCGACGGTTCCGTGGTACGTACCGCCGTCTCCGACCGCCGCGGTCGCACAATGGGATGAATGGGAGAGCCAGTGGAAGAGCTGAAGCACAGCCATCGTGGCGGACGAACAGTCAATAATATGGCGGACAAAGCCAAAATCCCACAAGAAGGCCAAAATGTGCACACAGAAAACTAGACATGCCTCCCAAATACACAAAACACACCCCAATGACACAACCACATGGCAAAACGAAAAAAAAACAAATCCCAGGACAACACACCTGTCAGCAACACCCCAATTGGAAACCCCCACATAGCTGAGTATAAAAATAGCTCCTTCCCTGACCACAGTCCCTTGCAAAACTCCAGGCAAAAAGGGACACATACCCCAGCTGAAAGGAGAGGCAAAGGACACAACATCACCAGCCACACCACACACAGCACCACCACCACCTCCACGCCAGCACAAATAACCCCCCTGCACAACACACACCATACACAGCACAACCACAACCACCACTCACACTCCTGCACCCACAATCACTTTGCACACCACACACCATGGCCACACAGAAAATGCCGAAATTCACTGAGAGTGAGTTGAAGGTCATGGTAGATGAGATAGTCAAAGTGGAACCACAGCTTTTTGGTACCTGGTCCAACAGACACCCTTAGCCACAAGGACACAAATGTGGGCTAGGATAGTCCAAAGGGTCAATGCAGTAGGGGCCACCCCAAGATCAAAAAAGGAGATCATGGAGCGATGGCATGATCTGAAGAGGGTGGTCAAGGAGAGGAGGAGCAAGAACCGTTAGCTGGCTCAGAGGACTGGCAGTGGCCCTCCCATTCCACCAAAACCATTCACACGATGGGAGGAGGAGGTGCTTGCCATACTGCATCCAGAGAGTCTCACAGGAGTAGCCGGGGGAGTGGAGGCTGGTAAGTACAAACAAATGACTACCACCACTCTGCAATGTACTGCCTTGCACAACTACAAAGCTACACCACCTAGGACACATACCATCCATCTGCACCACACACTCACAAAAACATAGCTCACAGATCCAACATTCACCCACTCCCATTCACCCCAAACATAGCTAACAACATAACCATGGAGGCATGTGTACAGGCAGACAGCACTACAACATCTCAGCAGGATGGATCCCTCCCCCACCCCGCCCAGGAGCAGTTGGAAGCCATTGCAGTACACCAAACAAACTTACAGGTAGGTAGCCATCTTCAAAATGAGGGTGTCTGTTGGTGGGGGACCTGTACCACTACTCCCACCATGCCCCCTGTCCCACAGCCTAGCAAGATGGAGCCCTCCCACCACCCCACCCAGAAGCATGTGTCAGCCATTACACAAACCTCATCAAACTTACAGGTAGGTAGCCATCTTCCCTTGGAGGATGTTTGTGTCTGGGAGGGCTGCACTACTACTCCCACCATGCCCCCGTCCCACAGCCTAACAAGATTGAGCCCTCCACCACCCCACCCAGAAGCATGTGTCAGCCATTACACAACCCTCATCAAAATTACAGGTAGGTAGCCATCTTCCCTGGGAGGGTGTTTGTGTCTGGGAAGGCTGCACTACTACTCCCAACATTCCCTCTGTCCCACACCTCAACAGGATAGAGCCCCCCCCCCACCCCACCCAGGAGCAGTTAGAAGCCATTGCAGTACACCAAAAAAACTCACAGGTAGGTAGCCAGTAAATGCACCCACCCATTTTACACAAATTAAATGGTGCTGTATGACAACACCAGCCCTCTCATTGCACAAAGAGGCATACCTACCCCATTGCCAAGCACATTGTGCACACAGGTAAGCTAAGGAAACTGGCACAACCACCAAAGTGTGACACACCAATGCACAAGTTGAAGAAAGCCAGGGCCAAATCATGCACAGCAACTAGTTACATGTGCATCACCATGGGGCAAGTGCAACAAGGACCATTCTAAAAATATGAAAGCATGTGTGGTGGCACAAATCAAGATATGCACATGACAGAACAAAGGGATGCAGGAGATGACAATGGCCAGTCCATGGCCAGATGTGACGTCTGCTAGGACAGACAAAAAAAATATGAGTCCTCAATTAAACACATGTTGTGCCAGGCCCTAGATGGCAACAAGTCCCTGTAAACCTCAATTGTGCACGGTTGCATGGTATGCCTTGACACCTCGCACCATGGATAAGTAATGCTTGTACCTCTGCATCATGTCAGGAAGCACAGTACTGCACATAGTCAACAATGTGATGATATATCAATTGGAAAGTGTACAAAAAGTGAATGACACACAGCTAACACAAAGCTTGCCGGGTGCACTGCAATGACCATTTCACATCTGATCCACAGGTGACCAAGAACTCACTGCTGAGGACAACACCAGCAACCTGCAGAGCCAGTCTCCACCCCCAGTACAAGGACTCTCGGATGTTGACTCCCAGGATTCCGTGGACGATGAACTCGAGGCCGGCCCATCTGGTGTGCCAGGGAGCAACAGGTCCCAGGACCTCATCGTCCCCCCACCACATCTGCGGCAACCACAACTCCACAGCAGACCCCTGCTGTAACGGCCTGTGTGGCCACCGCCACCACCACCACCACCAGTGCTACCTGCAACACCCTCCCTGTCCCAGAGGATGCCCAGCACACACCACCCATGGAGGAGGGCAGGGAGAGGATGCCGGTGCCCACAGTGGTGAGGCAAAATGTCTGTGGCAGCAGGGCAAGTGGGAGGGGCAGGGTCACCCAGGGACACCAGGAGGCTGGGACCCACTCCCTGGAAACACATCACCAGAGTCCTGGGTGCATAAGAACAGGCCCAGGGACGAACGGGCCGGTCAGACGATCTGTTGCATGAGCTCATCCTGCTGATGAGGTCCATCGACAACTGCATGGGACAAATTGTGGACCTCTTGGGCCAGCAGGTGGCGGTACTGAGGGACAGGCATGCGCCACAGACAACACCTCCACCTCCCTCTTGTGGGCTGCACAATGACAGTTCACCATCCTCCCCTGCGCCCACAGAGAGGGGTGAGTCCTCAAACCCCACTGGTCCTGCAGCAGGGCCTCCCCTTCAAAACGATGAAGGGCCCGTCCCAAGAAGACCCTGGGAGTAATTGGAGGCCAAGCACCTGCCAGACGCCAGTCACGGAGCCAGCCATGATGGCAACCCTCTCCACCACTGCATTGACTCTTTGGACTGTCTTTCCCCACACTGCCTTGTGAATGGCATCTGTCTGTTGGACTGGGTCACTACAGCAATGTGGTGACTACTCGACTATCTCATCTACCACGACTGTCAACTCACTGCTCCCCTCAATGGAAATGTACACCCCCCTCGCATCTCACCATAGTAAATGAAATATCCTCACACACATTTTGTTGTGTCTGCTCCGTCTTTATTGCAGGGTGTACTGCCTTCAACATGATCACAATGTACCAGGAGCATGGGCTGTATGTAGAAGAAGTTGAAGGCACCTAGGGAAACACAACAGAACAACTGTCACTGGTCTGGGTGTGACATCACAGACATCACACAAGCCCTAACACCAGGATAACCCAACATGCACATGTCACAATGTCCACCAAGTGTCAACATACATGTCCCGTTGATGATCCCAAATGACATGTCCCAGAAACATTTCAAACCACCACTGAGTCTACAACTGGCTGATGCTACAATTCTCACATGCCCCTTCACGACAACAGCAATATCATCAGACAATGGGTATGTTGCACATTGACACCCACCGTCAAGTGAAATAGCGGGTGATGAGCTGTTCACGCAGGTCAACACCTTCCTCCTCTCTGCTGTCCTCATCACTGGACACGGCTTGGTTTGCAGGCTGGGGCCTTGGGTCCTCACCATAATCCAGGAGCAGGGGAATCTCCTTGCGAATGGCTAGGTTGTGGAGCATGCAGCATGCCACAACAATGTGACACACCTTCCCGGGCGAGTATGCCAGTGCACCTCCGGTCTTGTCCAGGCACCGGAAATGTGACTTGAGCAGGCCAAAGTACGCTCCACCACAAGACGTGTCTTCCCATGGGCCTCATTGTAGCGGACTTCAGCCGGGGACCTGGGATTCCGCAGTGGGCTCTGCAACCAGGGATGGTTGGGATATTCAGAGTCACTTAGGCATCACAAACACAAATAGACATTGCAACATCGAAGAGTCTCAGGGCAGCATGCCACACGACTAGGCATACTCACCCACAATCCATGCACGCTCTGGAAGAAGATTAGCCATCAGCTGGGGCACTATGCTGTTCCGCAGGATGTAGGAGTCGTGGGCCGAGCCTGGGAATTTGGCACACACCTGTGAGATGGTCATATCTGCCAGGCACACCACCTGCACATTGATGGAGTGGTAATGCTTGCGATTGCGGTAAATGTGCTCACTTGCCTGCGGTGGCACAAGAGCGACATGGGTGCAATCAATGGCCCCAAAAACATTGGGGATGTATGCAAGGGGATAGAAGACTTCCTTCACAGCTGGCAATTCAGCACCCCTGGGGAAATGGATGTATCTGTCCTTGTATAGCATCATGGCAGACAGTACATCATGCAGCACCATGCTGAACATCGGTTGTGACATCCACCAGCGCTGGCCACAGTCTCCTGGAACGATCCAGTGGCAAAAAAATGCAGGGCTGCCATCACCTTATAAGTAGGGGTGAAAGCTGTTGGATATGTCCTGCGTTGCTGCAGGTGGGGCTCCAACAGATCATAAAAGGTTTTCAGGGTGGCTCTGTCCAGGCGGCATTTCCGTATGATCGCAACATCCTCCATGTCCTCCAGCAGCGTCAAGTGACGAGTCAAATTTGGCCTCCTCCTATTGGAGATGATAGTGGACACATATCAATGCAATACATCATGATATGTGCACAGCATATCACGTTCTGCATGACACAACGACAACAATGACTGACATCTATGGTAACTAACAGACCAGCTTACATGGAGGGACACCTTCAGCTACACAAAGGGCCCATGTGTCAACTTACACAAGAAAAGTACCTCAAACACCACCTTTGGCAATGTGAATGCACATAGGGATATGGCCACAGTACACATGTGCACGCCTGGGAGTCTAGCATCCAGCATATGTGTAACTAATCAAAACCACTGTCTCATACCTAGCTGTTGTACCGGTCACACCTTAACGCGTCATTACCACCTGGCACACATCCACCACACAATGACCACATTCTGCGCTGGAATGATGAATGTGTTCATGAGCAGAGATGAGAGGCAATACTAAATAGATCAACATTAATTGAGACGAGCATTGCTGTGATTGTCACTGGACCTCAACACATTGACATGTGTACACATTGTACAGTCCAGGACTACACTGTCCTGCCTACACCAACATCAAAGACTTAAGTGAAATGTGAGTGGGTACAGGCAAATCTACGTTACACACACACAAACATGGCATGTGTAGCCATCAGTGGAGTAAATTGAACATTTGCATCGTGTGCACAATAATGTGCCATTGAACATGTTGGTACTGTGCACTGTTGATGTTTGACAGATGGCCCTCGCCATTGTATGGCACCCAAATCGCGGTAGCTACCGCCTGGCACCTGCGGTGTGTCACCAGCACCCCCATTCACACAAGTGCGGTAGTCATAGGCATGGAGACAAGTGGAAATGGCGGTTGGCATGCTCCGCTGCCAGAATGACGTGCCTTGTGTCAATGCATGACACCCATATCGTGGTAGCTACCGCCTGGCACCGGCAGTGTGTCACCAGCACCCCCATTCACACAAGTGCGGTAGTCATAGGCATGGAGACATGTGGAAATGGCGGTTTGCATGCTCCGCCACTAAAATTGCGGCAGCTCACACCGGGCCCCTGCGGTGGTTCACTGCCATGGAGCTCGTCCTAGAGCCAATGCGAAGCTCGATAGCGGTGGCATGATGCAATTTTGAAGATTGCGGTAGGCATGCTCCGCCACCGCGGAGGCGGACATTGGATGCATTTGAAAGATGCACCATCGCGGTAGCGCACCCCGGGCCCCAGCGTTGTATCACTGCCATGGAGCATGCCCTTACAGCCAATGGGAGCCATGATTGTGGTGGCAATTTTGAAGATTGCATATTTGAAAGAGGCAGACCAGGACCACCAATTGCTGCAGCTTGGCACCTTTGAAACGACCCCAGGGGGCTATATATGTGGGAGTGAGCCTCACATTCCCACTGCTCACAGAGCGTGCTGTCAGAGACCCCTCACCTGCTGCTGCCTCCAAGGACTGCTGCCTGAGACCCCTCACCTGCTGCTGCCTCCAGGGACTGCTGCCTGAGACCCCTCACCTGCTGCTGCCTCCAGGGACTGCTGCCTTGGAACCCTCGCCACCAAAATCCCCTGCTGTTGTCTCATGTCCACAGTGATGGCAAGGACAGAGAAGATTCGTGCCAGTCCCTTCACGAGCGAGGAGCTGGAGGTCCTGGTGGATGAGGTGCTCACACAGTACCCAAGGCTATATGGTGCCCCAAATGTCATGGTAAGTCTTCAACAGTGGTGTTTTACACATGTAGAGGACTGATGCAGTATGTGCCTGGGAGTGTGGGGTAGTGTCACACACTGCCTGACATGCTGTCTCTAGTGGGAGGGTGTGTGTACCCAATGCCACAGCTTTTCCTCCCTGCACATGTATGTATGAGTGACCTGTGTTGTGTTGTCAGCCATACAGTGACACAGAAGGTTGTTCATGCTGTAGTCAGGACAGTGATTGCTTGGCTGGATGTCAGTGTGTGCCCCTGTAGTCCATCTCATGGTGAGCCCAGCTGGCCTGCACAGTCCCCGCCTACAAAGACAAGGACAACTCACTCAACTTATAGAGTATGACATCAGTCTTGTCACATAGCACTCCAGCTATGGTCCATCTCAGCACTGTGGTTTGCACACAACTGCCCTTGTGATTGACATATTGGATTTGTGATATCATGTCCATCCATGTGACCACCATGACACATTCAAATATTCACAAGACAGGGACATTGATGGCTGCACATTTTGGACACAGTGAGTCCACCCACAAACACAGGTTGACATGTGAGGTATGTGTTGCTCAAGCAAACAATGGACTGGAGATGTGGGCAGGCTATATGGGTGTTTCAGTGCTGGCATCCTGCATGTGTGTGAGATGTGCAGGGACTGTGTTCCCCCTCACACCTGCATGCTTTAACATCAGCTTTTCCCATGCAGGGGTCCCATTTGGGCTGTACTATAGTCTCTGATTTACATATTGTTGGATATGTGATGATGTTGTATCTTGCTGTCATACTGATAGATGTCGGTACATGGCACTGTGTCCCTGGTCATTTCTCCGTCTTGTCTCCCATGCCTGCAGCTCAAGGTACACCAGCGTAAGGCCGTGTGGAGGGCCAGTGCAGTGAAGGTGCGAGCCCTGGGGGTCTCAAACCGACGGCGCACCCACTGCCACAAGAGATGGGACGACATCAGCTGGCTGGTAAAGAATGTGGCGGAGATGACCCTGAGCTGCATCCTCGACCTGGGCATCTGGCACGGCACAGCATGACACCTCTAATGGGGCGCATCTTGGCAGTGACACAGCCTGAGCTGGATGCACATTTGAAGGAGCATTAGCAGCAAGCCAGGGGTGAGCATTTGAGGAGTCTGACTTTGGCTGGGAGTGGCTGCATGTGTACAGAGCCTGTGCCAGCGCTGGCCTCTGTGATGTTGGTAGTGTGATGCTGTGGCATGTAAGTGGCTGCTGGCCTAGGTGCCTGTGGCATGCATTTGCCTTACCTGTACTTGCAAAGTTGATTTGGATGCTTTGCCTTCACATTACATTCTGAGTTGTGCTCTTCAGGTTTCTTCTGCATTGGTGTAGTCTTGGGAATCCCATGAGAGGGAACAGCAGTGTGCCCAATCTGACTGCGTATATCAATGCGTCCAATGCATGCACCCATATTGGGGAGGGCTAGATATCTTACAGCAATGTGCAGCATTCTATTGTCCCCAAGGTACAACATGGTGGGTGGCATGGGCTAATGTCCATTGTGGACTGTAATGTTGTAGTCTGGGTCTGTGTTGTCCCCTCCTTTTCCATCCAGTTCTGTCATTGGCAACAATTACTGTGCCCCCATCATGTCCCTAGGTGTGCTCAGAACTAGTTGTGTGTCTGTTTGAACAGAGCCACAATCAGGGTGTTGTGCTGTATGGTCATCACATGGCTCACTCATGCCTGAGTTTCCAGTTTCCACGCACTGCTTGAGTCTATGTAGTGAGTTGGCACGATGTGATTGCACAAGGTGGTGTGCAACATGTAGATTTGCTCTACCTTTGTCATGCATTGATTGCATATGTTTGTTCTGGTTTTGAGACTGACCTGACCCTACATCTCTCTCTCCCATGCAGCATCACCTGTGGTTACGGAGGGACAGGAGACAGACACCAGTGGGGGTGAAACTAGCACCACAGCTGCCTAGGAGCCCAGTGATACAGATGTCACCAGCGCATCAGAGGGGGACAGGAGTCTGCTGGAGGAGTCCCAGCCTGAGACGCAAAGCACCACATCATCCGATGCCAGCGGGGATGCATCCATGTTGGAGGGCACAGGGAACGGGGACTCTGCATAGACTTCCACCACACAGCGGCCATTGCCCACCCTCCCAGCCACTTCCTCTGCTGCTGCCCATGTCCGCCTCAGTAAGAGGGGAAGAGTGTCCTTCACCCCTGGCTCCACTGCCCCTGCCCCCTGCTGCCATCAGTGCTGAGTCTGTGGACCTTTTGCGCCAGCTGTGTGTAGGCCAGACAGCTCTCCTCAATGCATTCATTGACCACGACAAGAAATTGGCACAGGTGCTTTCATGGAGGGGATACATTCCGAAGTGGGTGGCCTGCACCGGACAGTCCAGAATTTGTCATCAACAGTGACGTCTGCCCTGCAACAGGCACATACTCACAGTCCAGCTCCTGTCCCTGTGTCCACCCCCAGGGCAGTGGCCACGTCTGACGATAGTGACCACGGTTCACATACATCAAAGTCACGATACAGTACATGGAGCACACAGCAGCAGCAACCCAAGCGGTCCCGTGCGCAGACACCATCCCCACAGAAGACCAAAGGCACCCCAACGCGCAGGGAGAAATGCCCGTCAGGCGACACCAGTGGACAATTAGCAAAGCAGCAGCCCTCAGGCACACATGCCTCAGTGGCATCCCCATTCAAGGACTCTCTTGCCCCTAAAGCATCGTGCAAAGATAATCGTACAGTATCTGTGGCCACCAAGGAGGTGGTGCATGCCAAGGGCACACCTAGGAAGGGCTCAAAGGCAGTATCACCAACCACCTCAACTCCCATTCCAAGCCCAGTGAAGCAAGGGCCGGAGGGCACTGTTGGGTAACACCTAGTAAACAGGGGAAGGGGGGCAGAGGCGAAGCAAGGCAAAGCATTCTTCTGGGTCCAGCACATCACCAGAGGGGCTGCCAGCGCCTGGACCTGCTGCAGCAGTGGTGGTGTGTGTGCCTGTTGGGCCCAGACCAATACCCATTGATCCCAAGTCAGGCAAGCCATTTAGGATCCCCAAGAAGTGGAAGGGCACTCCTCCACAATCCCAGTCTGCCTGACAGCCAAGTCTGAGTGGTAGTCACCCTCACACACCTGTGTCTCACACAGGTGTGCCTGTACTGCACATTGTTGCCCCCTGACTGTGTTGCTGACCATGGAAAGGTACAGTCGCACACATTCCCTGTGCAGCTTCTCATGGACTCAGTCTGCAGTTTATCATGCCCACTGGCCTTGCCGTTCACTGCTGTGTTGGACCCTTCCCTGTGCAGCTTCTCATGGACTCAGTCTGCAGTTTGTCATGCCCACTGGCCTTGCCGTTTACTGCTGTGTTGGACCCTTGCCTGTGCAGCTTCTCATGGACATGCTCTGCACTCTGCCCTGGCCGCTGGCCTTGTTGTTCACTGCTGGTTTGCCCTTGCCTGTGCAGCTTCTCATGGACATGCTCTGCACTCTGCCCTGGCCACTGGCCTTGCTGTTTTGCCCTTGCCTGTGCAGCTTCTCATGGACATGCTCTGCACTCTGCCCTGGCCACTGGCCTTGCTTTTTTGCCCTTGCCTGTGCAGCTTCTCAGGGACATGCTCTGCACTCTGCTCTGGCCACTGGCCTTGTTGTTCACTGCTGTTTTGCCCTTGCCTGTGCAGCTTCTCATGGACATGCTCTGCATTTTTTGCCTTACTCTTCTCTTCTCATGGTGCCTATCTGTGCAATTTGTGAATAAAGACAGTTGCTCCAGTTGTCTATTTTGTCAGTGTCCTTACTGAATAAAGTTCTTTTGCTGTGTGTAAATGGTTTGAAGTGCCACATGGTTTGTGTGGCACTTCAACATGGTCAATGTTTGGGCTCACTTGCTCTCTTTTTTTTCAGGGGTGACAGGGTCTTCAGTTCTTCTTGGCCCAGATACTTGTGGTGGCAATGGTGTCAATTTCGAATGGTTAGCAGCAGTCATTTACTTGAGTAGTTCATGTTGGCTCTATTGTACACATGTCAGGTTGGGGGGCACTGCCAGCACAGGGTGGGTTTCTGCACACAGTATTGCAGGCAGGCTATCCAGGGTCATCATGTGTGTGCTCTTCCTATATGTATGCCCAGTGTTGTATGTGTGTGGTCATCTTGTGATGGCCAGTCACCCTAGTCCCATGGCTTACTTTCCATGTGTGCTCTTGGATGGCCAGGTAGTGTGCAGTGTGAAGGGGGTGAATTTGTGGGGAGTGTTGATGTGTGCATGCCTATGCAATGTCAAATACACACATGTGTCACCCAGGATTTGTGTTCCTGTTGTTTTGATTGTTCATCCCTGTGGATGTGGTTGTATGCCCATGTGTGAGTTGTATGTTGTCCACTGTGCAGTGTGTTGGTGTGTCCTTGCAGTTCTGTCTGACTCCTACTTGTTGTTTTTGTCACTTATGAGTATGCAGAGGGTGTTACTGGCAATTCAGTGTTGTGTTTTGTTGCACATCCATGTGTCTGGTGGCTGTTTGTGGGGTCTGTGCAGACCTGCTGCTCTACACTGTCATTGTGGTTGTGTTTCTCATGCCTTGCTGTCCCATGGTGCCTTCTTGCCTCCAGTGTGGCATGGTGTGTGTGTTGTCATGCCATCCCCTAGCTGTGATTCAGCTGCCTACCCATTGTGGGTCTGCACTCCCTCTCTTTGTGTATGGTACACTCCTGCCATGTCCCCTGCTGACATGCAGTACACTTCACTTTGGTGTGTGCTGTCCCCTTGGTTTATATGTTTGTGTGCCTCCCCATGACTTCATTTGTGACACTGTGCATCTATTGGGTGTTGTGTTGGATGTATGTGTGTTGTTTGTGTTATTGCTTCACTTCCTGTGTGTGCTGTTGTATTTATGCTGTGCTGTATGGTGTTGTGTGGGTTGCTGTTCTGTCACTGATGTCTGTGTGTGTCTGGTATGCTTGGTGTGCACACACAGCTTGTTGTGCATGCAGTGCTGTGTGTGTATGTTGCCTTGTGATTGCCTGGTGTGCATCCCCTGATGTTGTGCTATGTTTGCTATGTGATTGTTCTGCCTGTGCATCTGTTGTTTATTTGCTGTGGCTGTGTTGTTCTGTGATGGTGAACTTCTTGTGTGTGTTGTGGTATGTTGTCTGTGCAGTGTTCCTGAGTGATGTAATGTAATGTAATGTAGGTGGTATTTATAAAGCTCATCCTGCCACTCCGCAAGGAGCATCCTGGCGCTGGTTAGTCAGAGGTAAGGGGGACCCTAAAGCTACTAAATAAGAGAGAGGCACAATTTGTCTGGGGTGCTGAATACCGAAGTGTTCAGGGCCCTCCTGAATTGTGTTTCTGTATTCAGAAATCTCAAATTGGGTGGTAGTAGATTCCAAGCTTTGGTTCCCAAAACAGCCACTGTTCTACCGCCTTTGGTTTTGAATTTAAAAGTAGGTTGTTTGAGGAGTTTGGCAGATGAGGACCTAAGAGTCCTAGTTGTGATATCGGGAGTGAACCGTGCCGAGAGATACTTGGGTCCTAGTTTATGCCTGGCTCTGTAGGTGATTAGGAGGATTTTAAAGAGAATTATTTTATGCACCGGGAGCCAGTGAAGGGCTTTTAATGCCGTAGATGCCGAAGATCTTCGTGGTAGTTTAAGAACTAATCGAGCCGTAGCATGTTGGACAACTTGTAGCTTTTTTTATGTAGATTTGTTGGCTCCCGCCAAAAGGCTATTGCAGTAGTCAAGACGCGAGAGAATCAAGGCAACTGTCACTGATTTCCTTGCGGTTAGTGGGATTAGGTCAAATAATTTTTTAGAGATTTAATAAGGCTAAAGCAGGTCCCTGCTACTGCCGTGGCGTGTGGAAGGAAGGAGAGTGCAGTGTCAAATTTTACTCCTACATTTTTGGCTACCTTGACTGTATCAGGCGGGGGTGATGTTCCCTCTGGCCACCATTTACAAGGCTGGAATAGGACATTTTTCCCTAAAAGAGATCAGCCCTCTAACCGGAAGTCAAAGCAATCTGGAAGACAGGTCGGCCTAATGTGGGGGGTGTGTCTGCTTCCCTCCAATCGAGCGGCGAAACGCCAGCGTCGGACCGGGGAAGCGGAGACCAACAGTGCGAGGGATATGTGGTGAGTGTCCCTGAGAAGTGAACAGTCAACAAATGTGCAAATAGCAAGTACAAGTATTAAAATACACAAACTGCTTAGTTTAAAATGAATTCAAGTTTTATAAAAAGCGCTGTCAATAAAATAGTGCCGGGTACCTAAGTAGGGTAGTGCAGTAAATGCTCGGTGGGCGCTCCTCTCGCCTTATGCTCCGCTGCGCGTCCTGCCCAGCATAGGGTTAAATAGCCGGCGTGAGTGTACTAAACTCTTCCCTCTAACTGGAAGTCAATGCAATCCGGAAGACAGGTTGGCTTAATGTGGGGGTGTGTCTGCTTCCCTCCAATCGAACGGCGAAACGCCGGCGTCGGACCGGGGAGGCGGAGACCAACAGTGCGAGGGATATGTGGTGAGTGACCCCGTCCAATGTATGGCCCGCTTGGTGTGTTGGGCCCTCCACCAATTGGGGCAGAGTGAAAAATTCAGTGATTTGAAGAAATTTGTCTACTCCTGGTTCGGTTCTACCTTCCCAATGAAGGTTGAAGTCTCCTAACAAAGTGAAATTGGCGTATCTGAGCAGGAGTTGGCTCAAGCCATCCCCAAGTGAGTCTATGAAGGTGGGGCTCTGGCCTGGAGGGCGGTAAATAAGAGCTCCGGGGAAGGACAAGGAGGAATTTAGGGAGAGGCAAAAACTGAGGCTTTCCGCTCCCTTGATTGTGTTGAGGTCAAAGCTAGTACAGTGTAGTATGTCCTGTAAGATAATAGCCAAACCCCCTCCTCTGCCATCCTTTCTATCTTTCCTGTGGATTGTATAGCCGGGCGGGAGAGCGACAGCAATGTCGGGGTTACACCAATCTTTCAAACACGTCTCGGTGACAAATAGAAGGTCAAGCTGTTGATCTATAATTAGATCCCTGACGTCTTGGCAGTGTTTACTCAGTGATCTTGCATTGATTAATCCCCCCTTAAGTTGAACATTGTGTTTTGCCGTTGTTGGGATAAGTCTATTGACTGGGATGGGAAGATCTGTGGGAAGATCCATTCTGCAGAAGTAGCAGGAGCAGGCCCCCATTATTTTGTCAGGGGGAATCTGGCACTTACAGTATCCCCTAATGTTGAGGATTTTCAGTACCTCCGATGTGTAGGCGATCCTTGTATTGATTTGGGCAGCGTTTCCTGCCCTTGTCATGGCCTTGGCGTGGACGGATGCAGACGGGCTTGCCTTTGGCGCTCCTTCGGCGCGCCAGCGGCACGTCCGCTGTGCGTTCGGCCCAGCATAGGATTAAATAGCTGTCCGGGCGCGTGAGTGTACTAAGGTCAGCCCTCTAACCGGAAGTCAAAGCAATCTAGAAGACAGGTTGGCCTAATGTGGGGGGTGTGTCCGCTTCCCTCCAATCGAATGGCAAAACGCCAGCGTCGGACCGGGGAAGCGGAGACCAACAGTGCGAGGGATATGTGGTGAGTGTCCCTAAGAAGCGAACAGTCATGATTGTTTGTTGTGTGGTGCAGGGTATGTCTTGCCCTTGCTTGTTGTTGTGCATGGGGTGCACAGGGGGGGCACCTGGCATGTGCCTTCATGGGGTGTGCTAGTGTGTGGTGGGAGTGGGTGTGGCCCTGTGGTCTTTGTGCCCTGCCCATGCCTAATGCATTGCGTGCATGTATTTGCTTGTGTTCGCCGCTGCGGTGACGTGACCGGGACATTGCTGCATGGGGTGGTAGCTGTGTCCCCCTAGGGTGTCTGATGTGGATTTGGACCCTGTGTCAGGCCGAGGGTTGTGTGTTGTGTTATTGCATACCTGCGGCGTCGTCCGCGGTGGTCCATGAGTTCCTGGTGATGTAGCAGGTACAGCACCGGAAAGACGTGTAGAGCTGGGTCCATTGCGGTTGTGTCTGGGTGGTGTGGACCACGACTCTGGTTTCGCGCTCCACTGTCGAGTTTCAGCCGTCTCTAGTTGTGCGGTGTCTCCGCTGCGGTGCGTCTGCTTGCTTGAGTCATCCTAATTTGTGGAGGGGGTGCGGACGTCATTCCGCACGGTGGAGGGTCTCCATTGGCTCCCACCGCCGCGGTGGCGGACGCACTTTGATGGCGGTGCACGTCGCACTGTGGCGGTAGGAAATTGGCCTATGTTTGACCATACTAATATGGCGGGCATGATGTCCGCTGCTAGCGGGCAGAAAAAAGGCATTTTTCCACACCGCCAGCACAGCGGTGGACCCACTGCCCTACATCCTAATGGACCCCTAATTGTCAAAATAGAAAAATAACAAAAATAAGTGGCGAAAATAGCAATAAGAGACAGCATTTTTAACCCCTTGTGTGCCACGCCCTTTCCCCGCCCTGTGCCGGCCGTTACATTAGCGGGCGGGGTTCATGACGAGCTGGACTCGTCATGGGCACAGCGCAACCACGGCCCATGACAAGTCCAGCTCGTCATGGGCACACAAGGGGTTAAATGTAATGTTTTGTCACAATATCTAATTTACAAAAGCAATATAACATTGTGTCCATTAGATCCTTCTGGTTGCAAGGATATCTAGGGTTTTTAGGTTTTCCAAAAATCCGCAATACTAGGGGTGGGAAGAATTTTTAATTCGTTCTGCAGAACTGGCGGAATTTGGTGACTCCACATTACTCTTGTAGCACGGAGTTCTGGAGATATTCTGCCATTTGCTGCATGGAGGATTTTTTTCTGATGAGGTTCCAGAAATGTGAGCTGGCGAGCACGAGTGAGTTTTCTGTGTCCCTAAACGCCATTTTCTACCATGAGCAGATGCTGGCTGTCATGAGTGTTGCTTGTACAGTGATTTTCTACTCGAGTGGCAGCAAAATCAACTCAAATTACTGCACAATTTTGTGTAATTCTGTTGAGTCAAATTCCATCAATTCCACCAACCCCTCTGCAATACCAAAAGCCAACAACTAAACTGCAGCTCATAATGATTATTCATCATGTGCCTAGCAAGCTGCAATTCATGAGGTAAAATATAATGAATTAAAAATGGGTAACAAGGAAACCTATGTATTCCTGAAATGTGCAAAAGATACTGAGCATAGGAACAGTGGTTATTAGTACACCTCAAAATTTGGGGGTACCAATACTATCATGTGATTCAGAGAGCATTTTGTGAAATGTGTTCTTCATTGCACACTAGCATACATTTTGAAGGCAAAAATGCAGAGAAACCAAAACGATAATAGCAAATGTACTTCTCTTATGTGTTCCCACATGTCTCCCGATATACATAATATACTTTTGTGTTTAAGCCTGGTGTCGATTACATTAAATAACCCAAAACATGACCTGTTGACTTCACATTCCACCCAGCAAAATTAAGTTGTTTTTTTTTACAATGAGGGTAGCTGCTGAATTTAGGCCCTGGCTCAGCAGCTGCCCAGAGAAATCTATTAAACCCAGACATTTCTGAGAACTAGACACCAAGAGAAGTCTAGAGTGATGTTACTTGTGTTTCTTACCCATAATCCCTTGTAAACCTCAAAGCTTGTGTAAAAACACACATTTTCCCCACATTTCTGAGAAGGTCCTGGAAGCTGCAGGAAAACAAAAAATTCTACCACTGAGGTTTCTCACACGTGCACAAACATAATATCGGGTTTTTTATTTTGACTTACCTTAATATCGAGTTTAAAATATCGCAGGGACAGACTATCGACATCAAGAATATCGGTTACCAGAATATCGACCTGAAGAGAAGAAATATCGTTTTTGTTAATATCGAAGTTAGTAATATCGATAGCAAAAATATCGATGTTAATAATATGGATGTTTATGTTAGTGTTATATATTTTAGTATGTATTTTATATGTATGTGTTCCACATGTTTTGTTATGTTTTGTATTTTTTTTCTAAATACATGTATTAATTGTTTAGAAGTTAGTAGTTCTTTTTAAAGTAATTTTTCTGTTTTAGAACCGTAGCAGATTGTGGGTTTATAGGGGAATAGGGTGGGAAGTAATTTAATTATAGTAAATTAATTCATAATTTTTAGAAATTATTAATTATTTTTAATTAAATGTTGCATTTTAGTCCAGTAGGAGGTTGTGGGTTTATAGGGGAATAGGGTGGGAAGTAATTTAATTGTAATTAAGTAATTATTATGTTTTATTTATTTGTATTGATAAATAATGTATTGTTAATTAATTATTAATTGGTAATTAATTATCATTAATTGATTCATTGATAATTATATTAATTGTATTTATTTTTTATTGAAGCAGTTTGTTGGATTACAGGGGAAGTAAATTAATTATAATACATTAATTGATGGTTTTTATTTTTTGGTATTGATAATTCATTTATTGTTTTTTAATTGGTAATTGTTTTGTATTAATTAATTAATTGATAAATATAGTAATTGTGTTCATTTAGTTTAGGAGCAGGTTGTGTGTTTATAGGGGAATAGGGTGGGAAGTAATGTATTATAAATAAGTAATTACTTATTAATATTTATTGGTATTTATTATTAATTTATTGTCAATTCATTATTAATTGGCAATTATTGTTTATTAATTATTAGTTATTGGTATTGATAATTAATTTGTCAGTTAATTATTAATGCGTAATTATTTTTGTATTAATTTATTAATTGATAATTATATTAATTGTGTTAAATTGTATGCGGAGTGGGTTGTGTGTTTATTGGGGAGTAGGATGGGAAGTATTTTAATGTTATTAAAGTAATCATAAATGTTAATTTATTGGTATTCATAATTAGTTTATTAATGATTATTAATAAATCATTATTTAATTTAAAAAAATATTTAATTGATAAGTATGTTATTTTTAACATCTACGCTATCCAACACTTTCCCTTCTGTTGCACTCTCTGGATTGGGAATAGTAATTTTTACTCCTACGCTATCCAACACTTTCCCTACTGTTGACCTCTCCGGAGATGGAATAGCAATTCTAACCCCTACGTTATCCAACACTTTCCCTACTGTTGCACTCTTTGGAGTGGGAATAGTATTTTTTTTCCTTCCGCTATCCAATATTTTTCTGTATTGTTTTATTTAATGTTGTGTATAATTTATTTTGAAAACATTAAAAATATTGTAGTTTTCTAATTTGTTATATATTTTTTTATTTTTTTATTTATAATATTTCATATGTGTATATATGTATTTAAATGTATAAAAAAATTAAGAATTTATAAGTTATTTAAATAATTATTTATGAATATTAAGTAAGTTTATATTATATTCTATATGTATATGTTTAATTTATTTTAACATTATGGGGCCGATTCTGATCCAGGTCGGAAGGGCACCGAACGCGATCCGGCCGGAAAAACTATGAGCCGTACGCGTGTTTTCCGCCCGACTCGTACAGCTGTACGAGCGAGCAAGTATGATGCAAGCTACATGAAATTCACCGACCGAGTCATTTCCGGGTCCGAACCGCTCCGTACGTCTCGGTCGTAAGTAGGCCTGGGCTAAATTTCCGTTCCGCCCGCAGAAATTGCGATAATTTGACATTTTCGCGTACCGCGGAGAGCACGAAAATGTCAAAATTTCCGCATTCCGCAGCTTAGCGATAATTTGTTTCTTGCTCGCGCTGTAAAATAATACATTCTCGTGCGCGGGCGATCGCCTTACCTGAATCCCCGCGTTCGCCGACAAGTTTTCCCGATCCGGTCGCGTTCTGGATGTTGGATTGTTGGTAGTCATTTGCGCTGTCTCGCGACAATTCGCGCCCGCAGTAATGTCATTGGTCGCGCGATCACGTCTTTCTTCTCGCGATCATGCACCGCGAGAAGAGTGAAAACAAGATGGCCGCGCCCGCGAGCAACCGCATGGGTAAGTTGGCGAACCGCGACCACGCAGAAAATACCGTGAACGGCCGGGAAAAAAACTTCCGCATCTTCGCGATATTTCCGCGTGTTTGCGGAGATTTTTAACATTTTTGCGATAATTTGCGAAAGTCACTTTCGCAAATTCCGCCCACCCCTAGTCGTAAGCTAACCGTGGCGTGCAATGGATGCGATTCACGACTGAGCCAGTACGATGCACGCGTCGGACAGCCTGTGCGAGCCGGAGTGTCCGGCTCGCAAATTGTCCGGGTGGTTACCTTTGGGAGTCCGCGTCGGACCCCCTGTCACCCGCAGCCCTACGACTCGGACACAGGGGGAGACCCATGGGTCTCCCCAACACAGCATGTACGGTGGGGATGGAACCAACGCGTACCCACTGTAGGGGGCACCCTTGTCCGCGACGTACCCATTCAGTCAATTTACGCGGCTCCTATGGAAGTCCGACCGAACCGAGTCCGACAGCATACGGCCGCATCGTACTCGCTCGGTCGGACTGCAAGACACCGGCTCGGTCGGAAAACACTCCGGATCCGGCTCAGTCAGAGTGCTTTCCGACCCGGATCGAAATCGGCCCCTATATGTATTAGTCATTATTTTAAAACATTTTTACATATTTTTAACTATGTTTCTTTTAATTATATGTATTATTTACTTTATTTTACATTATTTTTGTAACATTTAAAAAAAATATATTTTTTACAACGATATGTTTGACATCGATAGTTTTTTCTCGATATTTTTGTACTTACCATGATGTAGATAGGATGTCGATATTCTTGTCTTCTATATTTTTGTCACGTATTTTTGTACCTCAATATTGTTGTAGTCGATATTTTGTCAGTGATTCTTCTCACACAACCTACAATAATCCACAAAATTCCTGCCACGACATTTCCATGTCTCCCGATAAAAATGGTATCCAACTTCTGTAGCTGGGCCTAGCAGCTGTAACATGAAACAACCCAAAAGGAGCTGTGTCTGTAACTGCACAATTTGAGCCCTGGCTCCTCTGCTATCCAGCACAACCTACCAAACCCAGACCTTTCAGACAATTAGACACCCACAGGAGTCAAGGATGGTCTGGTTTGCATAGACACTAATAGAACTCACATTCTTGATGTGGTAATCCCCCAACATTTTGCCTTCTCCCTTCCTGTTTTTCTGAATTCATTTTTGTTGGCAGTGCACTTTACCACCTAAGAAAGAGCAGCACATTTATTGTATAGACTTTTTGAAATATTTAATACAAGCTCAGTTCAGATTTGTGATACAATTTTGCAAAGATTACTTTTGAAAAGTTACCTTTGCCCTGCCTGAAGTTCATAGAAACAAAATCTGCATTTTGCTCTCCTTCTTTTTCCAGTCTTTGGCATTTCGTAGGTGTGAAGAAGTGTGAACCTGTTTCTAGAACAGGGATAAAAGGCCTTGAGAGTGGGGCAGTTGTGTTGTGCCCTTGACAGGATGACCTGTGGGCTGGACCCAAGGAATTGATTAACTTCAAAGAGGCCTACTCTGTCACAAGCAGGGTCTATGGCATGAAAAATAATGAGGGACTGGGATGTGGCCTGAGAAATTTACAGTGACTGAGATTAATTCAAGTATTCCATCCATCACTTTTTGTATACTTTAAAGTGTTACCGTAAGTGGTACGGGTATGTCCAGACATGGGTCTTGTGCACACTATGTCACTGGAACCAAGCTATACCTGACTGATGAGCCCTAACTAGGGTGAAATCAGTTCTGGGTTGCTTGTGGTCTAGTTCAGAGAGAACCTGGCCTGGCAGTTCAGGCTGACTGTTCCCATTAGAGCAGGGTCAAGAGTGCTTTACATGTGGCTGGATCCAAACTGAGGTGGTATCATATGCAAAATGATGATGGACTGGGATGTGGCCCTGATGGACTGGGATGTGGATGAGATTAACCAATCATTTGATCCATCACATTTTTTATATTAGAGGCACACCTAGGCACCATTTACAAGCTCACTATAAAGAAGTTGAATAGGCCAAATAGGGAGTTCCAATGTACAGCACATCGTTTATAGGGGAAGCACAGGCACATTACTACTGTGTGGCTGTGGTACAGTGCGCAGTCCAGCCATGCTAAAATTAGGATTATATATAGGGGTGGGCATTACTGGCACAATTCTCTCTAGTGTAAATACTCATAATTACAGCAATTTACTCGTATTTTGCACTAATAAAATAGCACTAAATACTACAGGACATGAACAGCAGTAGTCAACAGTTGCTCGATCTCTCTTAGTTTGTTGTTCTTGTGCTAATCTCTCAAGATGGTTTATTGGCGTAATTTCTGTAATTTCTCATCACAAGAGTAATGCGTAATTACTGAAATTACTCCAATTATTCTGGTGTATTTAACAGTTCACCCAAGCCTAGTTATTTCTCTTGTCCACATTCTACAGTTGTGAATAGAAAATCGAATATGCTAGGTCAAGTGAGTAGTGTTCGATGTGAAAAAATTGCCCGAAAGATCACTTAATTAGGGCTGTAGGTTCGTAGTAGTGACATCAATATTTTTTTCATAAATGTGGCAAATTGAAATTAGGCAGAGAAGTTACAAAAATCACATTAAAGTGAATAGTTAAAAAGAGTGCTAATAGTAGTGCACATTACGGGTTATTCGTATGAATAAAGTTGGGAAGAGTGTAGGCTTTTAAACATTTTGCTCTTTAATCATCTCTTGAATCTATAGATCCTGGATACCCTCATGGGTGATTAGCAGCACTATCAAATCCAAGTTGATTGATTAATTAATGGTTATCTTCCATTACCTCAGAGTCGTAATGCAGTTTTAACTGTTAAACATGAGAGAATTTGTGTATACCCTTCAATCCAATGAACTATCATCCAGTCCTCAACAGCTGATGCAGCCAAGGCAGAAAGAGCTTTTTGGGACAATCCTCATCCTTCCATTTGATAATTCTCAAGTTTAAAATTTTATTAGTGAGAATGAAATCCTGTATTGACATTGTGCCTAAGGCCTCATTCCAACCCATCATTTCTTACTCATTATACCAATGAAGATAGAGATCAAACGTATTGGAACAGCGCAGAATTAACTGTATCGGTAGGTCCCCATCAGGCAGGAACATAGGGAGTAGCTGCCATTCATGCAGCAAGTGCAGTGGAACCAGGGCACAAAACTTTGTGGGATCCAATTGTATACTGATAAATGCTGCAGTCTACTGCCTCAAAATAATTCAAAGGGGCTGTAGGAAAGTATGATCTGCTTTTATGGATACCCCCACTTTTTGCCTAGTGCACTGCTGTTTCTGGATGGTCTGACTGGGATCCTACTAATCTGGACCCTAATCTCTCTGCTTTCTCCCCTAAATTGTTATGGTAAGTACGTAGGTACATCCCAGATTGGATACTGGGGTAAACTTATAAGTCCTAGTATATTGTACTGAGGTACCCAGGGTATAGGTACACCAGTGCCCCCCCATGGGCTGAAGCATGTATTATGCCACCCATGGGAGACCATTCAAACAGTCACTACAGGCCTGCCATTGTACCTGTGTAAACTGGTGCTATTACCACCTACAAAAGATATAGGGGGCATATTAACAACGAGGCGATAGAAAATTTGCAAAAGCGGCGATAATTTTATCGCCTAATTAGCAAGGTCACGCTAACGCGTGAAACCTTGCTGTAGCGTACGAAATCCTAACGCCTAGCTTTGCATCTCTAATGAGATGCAAAGTGGGCGTTCCTGACCTGACCTGACATGACAGGAGAAATGTCGCTAAGCGACATTTTTCCTATCATCAAGCCTCACGCTATGAAGCATAGCGGCAGGAAAAGTAGCGATAACCCCTGTTATCGCTACTTTCCTTACACCTGCTTCAGGACTGACTTAGCCATGATATCCTTTGGAAGGAGGATTTCATGGCTAAGTTTGTGAGTCCCTATCAACAAGCTAACGCCACATTTTGTGAGATTATCGCTGGGTTTCCAGTGATAATCTCAAGTTAGGCAGTTAGCGCTAGGATTTTTATCGCTTTTGAGATAAGCTTTGCTAATAGCACGCTATATCAGCGATAAAAATCCACGCTAGCCGGCGATAATTATCCTAGCGCTAAGTGCGCCTAGCGATAATTATCGCCGGTTGTTGTTGATATGCCCCTAGGTTCCTTATATCTAGGGTCACTGCACTTAAAACCTATAAGTCATCCCTTACAGCAGGCCTTTTCCATCCTGAAGGCAGGGTGCACGGTTCTGAGTGTGGACACCCCTACAGCCTTTGGAGTCCATTCTCCTGGGTTGTAAGTGAGATAGCCATATAACAAATAGAGGGGCACTGCGTCATTGTGCGATGACCATCTCAAAACTGGCTGTAACTAACCCTGTCATGTTTGGTATCAAATATGTTGGAATCATACCCCCACACCATAAACAGTGTGGGGGTATGATTCCAAGCACTGTAAAGGCCCTCTTTTAAGTCCTCAGTGCTCCTAGTACCAGTCTTCTAGACCCGGACAGGACAACATGGCTACTGCCGACCAGAGACACGATTCTGCCCTCCTGCTGATGAGCCAAGCTCGAGCAGGAAAAGGCAGAACAATAGGTATCCTGTCACAGGGAGGAGTGACCACCTCCCAGACAGGATTTAGTGTATTGGGGCTGGGAGGGAGCGATTGCCAGCACCACTCAGTCTGCTTTAAGGGCACATTTGGTGCCCTCCTTGCATAGTACAGTTCAAACTAGCTCAGAGAGCCATTGGCATCCGCTCTCACGTGAAACTGGACAAAGGACATGGAGTATCCTCCCCACTGTCCACCCCTCCCCTGGGAGGAACCATGAGTCGTCCCAACCCTTTCCTTAGAGTATCTGATGGCTTACCTGAGGGTGAGTCCCCAGATTTGCCATGGGACATGATTAATTTCAGACACCACTACAACCGTTTGGGCACTCTGGACTTTGCTGGACTTCACTCTGGTCATCAAGGCTGCAACTGGGAAGACTCCTGATCTCTTCACCCCGCTTGTCTGCTGCAACGTCCATGCCTATGCTCCATACAGGAAACCTTCTGAGGCCTGTGGGCATCCAAGACACCTGAAGAAATCTCCCTTGAAGTGATGGAGTCACTTCCCTGCATCTGCAGGCACCTCAACTAAGCTGGCCGGTCTGCTGATTCTGTGTTTCCACGGACTCGGAAAGTCTCAATAACACAGGTAATGATTCTTCACATCTCTCAAGGCCTGCCCTCTATTGTCACCAAGTTTGAGGCCAGTATCCCTCGTTGGAGCTGCAGGAACCATACCCCTGTGCATCCCGTTGACTTGCCATTTCAAGGACTTGGTGGCTTCCTTCTACCAAGATCTTCGGGCTCCAAGTATCCCCAACCTCAAGCATCTCTAGTGACTATAATCTTTGACCACACCGCATTGCTTGCACCTTGGCTTGCATGTTTTGATGAGCTGCTCAAGGTCCTCTTGTGACTCCAGTGCCTCCGGCCTGTGAGTCCTTTTGAGGGTCACCTTTGAATTCTTTGGGCTCCCCTGATTGCTTGGGGCCTGCCCTGACTCCCCTGCTTGTGATGAGTCTCTGGACCTTGCTGGTCCTGACACTGCACCTTCTTCGCTTTCCACATTGTTTGCAGTTGCCAAGACTTGTTTATGCTTCCGACGGACACCGACCCCTCAACTCTCGACATCCCACGTGGAATATCTCATGAATAGCACCTGGTCTTCCACATCATCGCCTGGCCCTCACAGCTGCAGCTCCAAGGGCACCATCATTTCTCCTGCAACCTCCGACATCGGTGGGCATTTATCTTCCAGTCCTCCTGGTCACTCCTGAGTGTCATAGACTCTGTCCCCTTTGCTTGCAGGTTCTCTTAATCTAGAATCCACCTTTGAATTCCAAACTACACTTTCACCTCCTCCAGTAGGTTCAACGGCGGTTTCTGACACCACTTCCCACCTATGCACCTGGCTCCCCTGTTGTAGGTAACATGGGTACTAGGGTATCCACAGGTGGGGTGGCTCTGCAACCTTCTGTCTTCCACTGGGTTTTTCAGGGTCCACTGGGAAGGGTCCTCTTTCTTCAAAATTGCAATTGCGACTTACATGTTGATTTGTACGGAGAAATTGGTTGTATTCCCACACTGCACACGACCTCCGTGGGGCTCCTAGAAACTCACCTTGGGTGGTTCCTTGGGTCCCTGACACTTCTACATCCTCTGGGTACATCCTTGACTCGATTTGTGGTTCGCATACCACTATTTTAGTATATGGTTTGGTCTCCCATTGGGGACCACTGTGTATACTGTGCTATTTACGCATTTCAATTGCAAAGTATTGTGTGTATTGTGTATATCACCGGGTAGGAGATATCTATATGTGTTAGTGAGTGTCTTATAATAAATACATATTTTCAAAAATACCTTTTGTGATTCTTTTTGATTTAATCAATACCTATAAGACTATGTTGTGGTAAAACAAGCTGCTTTACACTCCTTCTGGACTAAGCCTGAAGGCTGCTCTCCACAGCTACCACTAAGAGGGATTTCTAAGATTGTCTAAACCTTCAAAGATCACCATAAGGGTTGTCTGGATTAGTGCAAGGTATCCACTTACATAATTGTACATCATATACTAAGCCAGCTTCTCACAGAGGCCATTTTCCCTGCTTTAACTAGGGTCAATGGCAACCTTGATATGCTATGTAGTGTGTTCCCCAGCCCGGGAGTATGCAGATGAACACACCACACACTGAGCTCTGTAACAGATGTCTTTAATATTTCATGTATGATCAAACACTCCACATATTATGTCATGATTTTAATTAGGCCTGGGCGAAAATTTCGTTCCGTTCGCGGAAATTGCGATAATTTGACATTTTCGCGTTCCGCGGAGAGCGCGAAAATTTCAAAATTTCCGCATTCCGCAGCTTGGCGATAATTTGTTTCTTGCTCGCGCTGTAAAATAATACATTCTCGCGCGCGTGCGATCGCCTTACCTGAATCCCTGCGTTCGCCGACAAGTTTTCTTGATCCGGTCGCGTTCTCCATGAGATGTTGTATTGTTTTTAGCCATTTGCACTGTCTCGCGACAGTTCGCGCCCGCAGTGACGTCATGCGTTGCGCGATCACGTCTTTCTTCTCACGATCATGCACGCGAGACAACTGAAAACAAGATGGCAGCGCCCGCGAGCAACCACATGGGTAAGTTGGCGAGCCGCAACCATGCAGAAAATCTTGCGAACAGGCGGGAAAAAAACTTCCGCATCTTCGCTATATTTCAGCGTGTTTGCGATAATTTTTAACATTTTCGCGATAATTTGCGAAAGTCGATTTTGCAAATTCCGCCCACCCCTAATTTTAATAGCCACACCTTAACACCTCCGAACAGATCAGGTAACTTCCTTTCAAAGTCGGCCCAGAAGCATGAGGGTCCTAGTGCTCCTAAAATCAAAGACACTACATCTCCCCATTTGTTAAACAAAAAGTGCAAATAACAATTAGAATCACATTTCCTTAATGAGTCGTCAAGGCACTCACACTGGCCTGCCAGATCTGGTGATGTGAGGTATTTGAGCTGCACCTGGACTAGGAACCGAATACGTGGGCTCAGATGCTTGAGTAGGACTCTTAGGCCAAGTCGTTTTAATCGCGTCCTTAGGAACTGATGAACACTGAGGCAAATGTTTTAATCGTGGACTTTCCAGGCCGAAGAGCTGTCACCATGTGTCCCTTGCTCATCACAACCCTTAAAGGGTCAGCAGCAAATGGAGCGTCCATTTTCCACTTTAGTTTCTGGTTGACTAGTACCAACTCTCCTTTATCGAAGACTGACTCTTGGGCAGGTCGGCGCCAATCAGCATAAAACTTCGTCTTGTGCTTCCAAGAAGTGTCTGCGACAAAAAACTCTTCTGCATTCACTGATCAATTCAGAGTCCATTGCAGTAGCGTGGTAACAAGGTCACGGGGTTTTCACCAGTTGGAATGAGGAGTCTGTCAATAGGCACGAAGGGCTTGACACAAGGCTTAGTTCGGACTAATTTCCTGCATCGATGCTTACTGGATTACTCTTTCAAAGGCACCCATGAATCATTCAACACCACTATTTGCTTGAGACAACAGCGGTGTGCTCTTCTGATGCTTGACATTGAGTAGAACGAGAAATGACTTGAATTCTCTGCTAACGGTGAGCCACTGTCAGATTTGAGGACGGTGCGCCGCTGTCAGATTTGAGGACAGCGGGAATGCCACATACTGCAAAGATGGCATCATCCCTTTTGTTGACCTTGTTATGGGCTGTCAATGACTGGTACTCCACAAGAGGAAAACACAAAAATTCATCAATAACTACCATGAGATGTCCATTTTATAGAGGGCCAAATAAATCAACTGCAACTCTTTCCCAGGCTGCGCAGGCAGGTCAGACATTGTTAATGGTTTTGTGTCAGTTTGGGGGATGAGCAGTTGCAGAGATGGCATACTTTCAGTTCTTTCTCAACCTGTCCATCTAGGAACCTGACACAATCTCTTATGGCTATTTTGGTGGCTAAAACACCACAATGTCCTTCATGAGCTAGTTCAATAACTTGTTGTCTCAGGCTCTGACATATGACAATTCTTGAGCCTCTCAATATGATACCCTCTTGGGTGACAGACAGTTCATCCTGCACATTTTAGAATTTCTGAAATTCAACATTGTCTTAAAATGTTGAATACATGTCTTCCATTAGTGAGTTGGAATGATGTCTTTGAGGATATGCATGTCTGTCTGTATTGGTAGCAGCAACAACCTGTGCATTGGATAGAGCTGATGGCGTGTTAGATCTTACAATGAAGTTGACATGCAAATTCCTCAGCCGCTTTGGAGGTTGAACTATTATGACGCAGCGGCACATGTGAAAAGTAATCAGCAGGGTTTTGATCTTTCCCCAGCCTGTGCACAATCTAATAGTCATACTCTTGCATTCGCAACCCTCACCTATAAATGCGAGGGGGCAACGTAACCTTTGTATTTCCAAAGATAGAGAAGCCTGGTAGTCTGTGATAATGATGAAACATTTTCCATATAGAAACATGAAAATGTTTGCAGGCCCAGACTCTCCTTTTCTAGCTGAGAATAGGCATATTCCGACTCAGAAAAGCTTTCACTGCCATAGGCCACAAAATGTCTCTGAGTATTTGGATGACCATTGTGTTGAGCAAGGATTGCTCCCAGCTCCTCCGGGCTTGCATCTATTGTAATCTCAGTATGCACTTCTGGGTCAAAAAAGGCCATTTCAGTTGTATTCTCAATCGCATGTTTTATGCCTTTGAAACTTTGTTTGCACTCAGGTGAACACCGGAATGGGACATTTCGCTTTGTCAACTCTCTTAATGGAACACTCACTGTGACAAAGTGACAAATGTATCTTGAGCAATAACTGGCCATGCCTATAAAAGATCGCAGCATAGTTACATCTTGTAGGGGCTGTGGATGTCAGTGCTTGTCAGGTTGAGGAATCATTACCCCATCAGAGAATATGTGCCCAAAGAATCTAAGTTTGATCTTGTGAAACTCCCACTATGCTGCATTCAGACGAAGACCTGCATCAGCAGGTAGCTAGCACTCTTGTGTAAGAGTCTTGTCATGCTCCTTTTGCGTTGACCCAAATATCAGTATGTCATCACCGTAACTAAAAGCATGTGTAACAGATTGAATTATTTGACGTGTAGCATCCTGGAATATTTATGCAGCCGAAGACACTCCAAAACAACCAACATGATTTAAAAAAGTACCAACCTAACTACAGTTTTCTTCCAGTTTGAGTTGATGGTATCCCTTGTTCAGGTCCAGACGAGAGAACACTTTGGCTCCATTCAGTTGCAAGATCATGTATGCTATGTGTGGGCCAGGATGTTTTTCCCTCTCAATTGCTTTGTTGGCCTGGCGCATTTAAACATAGATGTGCATTGTCCTTTTCTCTCACTACCTCTGGGGGCGAAACCGATGGCATTGGACCTGCGGAGCGCTCAATGATGTCATGCTTCAACAGTGTTTCTAGTTCTTTCTCAATGGCTTCTTGTAAGTGAAAAGCAATTATATGGTGCCGTTTTGCAACAAGGTGAATGTCCTCATTAATATGAAGTTGCACTTTTATTGTCTTGAGTATCCTAAACAATGAAACAACGACTAGAGCGTATTCACAATATTATACTGGGGATGAAGGATGTATTTGAAGAATATCCATTCCATGTCAGCAGCAGTGGCAAAACTGGGCAGACAGGCACTGTATGAAGTTCCTTGAAGGACATGAATTTGTGCTTGCACTGACGTTGTTTTTTGTTGCATGGTTGACGTGAATGACCCTTGAATCTGTAATGGCTTTGAAGCAACCCAGGTGTATACCTTTGTGTTGGATTGTTTGAGGCACGGTACAGGAGATAAGCTGTTGAAGTTCTCCATTAGCATGATGTTAATCGATGCACTGCTGTCTGTAATGAAGGTTCTGGGGTAACCATTCATCTTTAAGGTAATCTTGGGTCACTGTCGAAAGGAATCTGGTTGCTTCGTCTTGTGATTCTTTTCCGCTTGTTTGATCTTGTTTGCAAGCGGTTAACCATACATATGCACGTCATTTCTTAGTTGACATCATTAGCGCACTTCCATCGTCTTAGTCACCACATGAAAATAACATTGAAGAGTCTTTACATGAAGAATTTGACGACGATCGACTTCATTTTCTTTCTATTTGTCGTAATTGATGTTGCCTTTTGGCTTTGTGGGCGGGGCGAGTATATTTCTGGAACTTTCTGGCATCTATTTTCTCTTCTTGCTGTAACACATATGGTTTTTCTTTTGCTTTGCAGATGATAAATCTGGATTCTTATCTGTCTTACCATCACCAAGAATCCTCTCAGGTCGCCAGAATCTTTATATCTGCTAACTAGTGTAGAGGGGAGGAAATCTAATCCTTAGTACATAATCAATAAAATAAAATCTTAACTCTAAAGGACCACTGACTCCAAATCTTAAAATTTAGGGATTTATTACAAAGCCGAAAATAACTGCACATACAAGCACCTCAGCACGAGGTTAAGAAAATTGATGGGCACTAATACAAAGAAAAGTCTACGCAGAAGAATAGTCAACTCGAGAATCATTAGACAGGCAATAACAGCTCCAATCTCTATGTTAGAAGTCATTAACCTAAAAGAAAATCAGTTAGTCTATCCCTACTCTACCTCTAAAGTGACATCCCTACTTAGCATTTTTCCCTCCCAGGCAAGAGAATAAAAAGATGTCAGAAGTGAAGCCTTCCTCAGAAGTCCACTCACTTGTCAGAGCTCGTTCTAAGATGCTCCTTCTAGCTCCCCATCTAAACCTCAACTGCTCAACCCACGGGGCACTTTCCCTAATTCAAAATCGCAAAAACAGAACATGCCCTCCGGCACACCTCTTCAGCCAGGTCTTCTTCCAGTACTTTTCCACTGAAACTTGTTTCTCATCCAACGACGTCCCAGGCACCTTCTCCGCCGAAAGTATCATCCCTGCATTCCAGTATACTCCCATATTGGCTTCTCATGCCATCCTAACTCCTGAAACAAAGGGTTAGTTTCTCTAACGAGGTAGGTGTCCTTGCACCTGCAACAGAAACATGGGAATGAGAAACTTTCCACTTCTCTGAGATTTTCTAACGTCTATGAAACCCAAAGCCTTACCAAGGGAAAGCAATTTTGGCCTACATCATTTGGCTAACATAAGAAACGAACAGGCCTTTCTCTTAAACGTATATGTGATCAGGCCTTTACACAATTTAAACACACTCTTCTAAAATCACACTATAAGCATTGATTTCATTACACTTCATATATGAATAAGCAAACTACACGTGCAGGCTTTAATATGGTGCACATTACACGAAATCCAATCAATATGCATTGACTAAAATACATTTGCAATTAACTACAACATTGCTCTTCATAAATGACATAGTTACATTTCTAATTCGTTCTAGTAAATGCTGCGTTTAGTATTTCAATTCTAAATCACACGTTAATATGGATTGGCTAAATATGTGGGTGCGGACTAACAGTGATTATGGCGCACCCCTACAATTTTCAGAACAACATCGCGCTCTATCACTGACCATTATGAAATGGTTTTCTTTCCCACAGGCATTACCTGTCTGTCCGATGGCAGGACATTTACTTCCATGGGGAAATGGAAATCCACACAGAAACACAATTTATTTTTCTATGGAGACATTGACTTGTGTGCATCTACCTTGTGTTTATGTCTGCTTTTCATGATCAACACTGATTCATCTTGCACTGTTGCAGCTTCCATATCAGCAGCCTATCTGCACATTCTCCTGCCCTCGCTGCCATTAGCACTTTCACTAAACTGAGTGTCTCTCCTAACATCCGTCTTCTGAACAAGCCTAAAAGACAACCATTGATGACTTTAAGGTTCATGGCTTCTTCATCACTGAATTCACTGAACTTGCAGTGTTTCATAGGCACGTCAAGTCTCTCAACAAACTCCTCCATCGTTTCACCAGCTTGTTGTGCTTGACTGAAAATGTACCTTTTATACTCGACATTTGGCATCATATTAAACTTGACTTGCAATACTTCCTTGATTTGACAGTACGATTCTGCATCAGTTTGTGATATTTTCTTTATCACTTCTTTCACTCCATCACCAACAAGGTCCTTTAAGTACCTATGATTTTCCATTGCATCTATGAAATCATCAAACTTCTTGATCCATGCAGTCCACCTGGCACCAATGTTCTGCTTCTTTGCCGTGTCAAATGTCAGTGGTGGTTTCAGTAACATGACTGTGCGCTTTCCTCTGCTGACATTGTATTGGCACGTGCTGTCTGGACGACCACATCGGTTCGACAGTCCCTAGCACCTGCATCTTCTGCAAACATAACCCGTGTGTTTGTGCTTGGGTTTCCACATCCGATCGAAGGTTGAAAAGCGCTTCACTCGCACATGTCGGTAAGTACGTTTCTGCTCGGTTGTTCCTGCCTTTAGCGTTTGCTGTGCATAGGCATTGTTTCTGTGTTATGGCGCAGCACAATATCTCTTCTTTCAGCCTTAGCAGGGTTTCCAACCATGCTCCTCTGCAAAGCCTTCAACTTTTTTGAGGGCCTTGTCTGGGCTGGATCAGAGCTTTGACTCCACATACGCTAACTTAAGTCTGCTTTTCATCTATTTGAGGGGCACATGCAAGCAGTTTGCAGTACCATTGCAGGCTCTCTGAAAGAGCAGTCTCATTTCTTCGGGGCACCTATCCCATCCTCGTTGCTAAATGTAGCATCCTTCCCAGCCTGGGTGCGTGCAAATGAACGCACACTGCACACATTACATCATCATTTTAATAGCCACACCTTAACACCTCCCAACAGATCACGGAACTTAATTTCAAAGTCTGCCCAGACTAACGAGGGCCCTAGCACTTCTAAAATGAAAGTCACTACATGCTACTGCAGGAACATAAGAAACCCCAAACTAATTGTTCTTATGTAGACCTCGTCACTGTAGTATAGCTTGCGTCCTATGGCAAAATGAGTGAAATAAGCACAAACCCCACTTCTGGGCATTTCTGTCTCACTTAGGGCATATGCTGCAACAAATAACAAAGTGAAAGAACAAATTATTAAATTAGTCTCTGCCACTGACGATCGATTTGAATAACATACGTGTTAACACGGAAGGCCACTCTAGACAGAGACCAGCAGTACCCAAGTTATCCTTGCTTGTGCTCCAGTAGGACCGGTCCAGCCCTAATTGCTTCTCCTCCAGAGAGGGAAACAACTAACTCCAACCCGGATTCAGGCTGCTTCGACCTCCTTGCTGTTTGCTTCATCCACTCAAGTGGATGACGTTGTCGTAAAGGTGGTCGATTTTGATATTTCATTTTTAAAAAACCGCTAAGTAACACTTTCTAAAAGAACGTTTTTATCACTTTTCGGCCACCTCATTACTGGAAGTAATATTAACACACAAAGTAAACATCGAACTAACAAAGCAAGTAGATATTCCACTATATTAATATCAACGTAGAGCTTTCTTTTTCATTACGCAAATAGAGAAACATCAGCTTGCTCCATTTCCTATTATATTGAGTAAGAATGAGTTAAATGATTTTGTTTTATTTTAGCAAGCTGAAAAACTTTTTCTTCAAATCCTTAAGTAATTGGAGTATTATTATCTGTATCAAGAAGCTTTTACAGTATGTGCTAAACTCTCCTGTTAGCTATCAACCCCTGTAGGAGAATTAACAACATCTGGAGTGCTACCGAATTGCTCTCAAGCGTGTACTATGAAAATAAAACAGGAATTATTTTCCTTTAAACAGCTGGTAAAATGTTTAAAGACATTTTCACTGGGGAAAAGTAAGCAAGTATGTAGGATCTATTTTCATCTACATACATTAACTTGCATTTAGTTTGAAATGTACAGACCTTTTATGGAAAAAATCCAAAGGGTTTATTTTTGGTACAAACCATGAACATGGCATGCCATATGCCTAATATTTTGCTTACATTTTAATGTCATAAATTCTATGGTTGTACATTCATTTGAGTTGTTTTGACACTTGAAGATCATCGATTTTCTCAGAAGTCTAGAAATTATGCAACCAGAATGCTCCATGCATGCCGAGCACAATTTAACCCACTGTGGCCAAGTTATGCTATACTGAAAGACACTTGTGTAAGGCTATTTTCACACAGTAGCCGTTCCTGACTTAGTTTATTTTAAACTGTCACAGGCTTTGGCCAAAGAGTGCCTGATTTTTATAATAAAACAGAAGGTAAAATCTAGAATCCTTTTTAGGGTTGAGCCTGCGAGACCATGCGCTAGCGCATGGGTCTCGTTTGCAAGACACTGTTGTTAACAAAATGGGCATGGATCCCGCCCTTTGCTTACCATTTATTGGCTTGTGTGGCACTCTTCCTTACAGCCTCGTAATTCGTCAAAGCAGGCCTAACATCACTGCCCATCTGCTGCTCCCAACGTGACTGAGGTACTATTTTGTCCTGTTTACCTTTGCGTGCCCTGCAAACAGAAGGCATGTGACTGGCAGAAATGTGCCCAGCAGTACAAACAAAATTGCAAAGATTTATTTCCTACAGTTAACTTTGCTTTATTTTGTCAACTCTTCTTTTCTCACTTTGTACTCATGTTTTCTTTTGTCTTTGCACATGGACACTGTTTGCAAAAGATGAGGATTATTTTATTGCATAGTGAAATTTTTTCTTTCTTATTTGAATTTTCTGAAAGGATGCTTTAAAACATAATCATGCAGTGCACCCCAATCGACTCCATTCCAATCTGCCCAACTCCAGTCCATCCCACCTCACCCCACACCAATCAGCTCCACTCAATCTAATCCACTGCAGACCAATCCAATTCACCCCACTCCAATCCGAACACTCACCCCAATCCAATGACCCACACTCCAATCCACCCAACCCACCCCACTCCAATCTGACCAACACCAATCCAAAACAATATGCTCCATGCCAACCCACACCACTCTAAGTCACCCCACTCCAATCCACCACAATCCACTCCACTCCAATCATACCCACCCCACCCCTCACCAATCCAATCCACTACAATCCAGCAATTCCAATCTACCCCACTCCAATCCAATCCACCTCACCCTAACCCATCCCACTCTCTCCCTAATCCAATTCACCCACTCCATTCCACTCCACACCAATCTGCCACACTCCATTCCAAAATAATCTGCCCCTCTCCAGTCCAAAACAATCTGCCCCAATCCAAAACAATATTCCCCACTCCAATCTGCCCCATTTCAATCCAAAACAATGTGTCCAACTGCAATCTGACCCACTCCAATCCAAAACAATGTGCCCCACTCCAATCCAAAACAATTGGTCCCACTCCAATCCAAAACAATCTGCCCCAATTCAAAACACCCTGTCCCACTCCAATATGCCCCACTCCAATTCAAACCAAGCTGCAGCACTCCAATCTGACCCACTCCAATCCAATACAATATGCCCACTCCAATCCAAAACAATCTGTCCCACTCCGATCCAAAATAATCTGCCCCACTCCAATCCATGACAAAATGCCCCAGTCCAATTCAATCCACCTCACTCCAATCCAATCCATCTCAACCCAATCCAATCCAATCCTCCCCACCCCACTCCACTCCATACACCCAATCCAATCCACCCCACTCCAATCCAGTTCACCCCACCCCAATCCAATCCATCACACCTCAATCCAATCCACCCCAGTCAATCCAATGAACCTCAGTCCAATCCACTTATCCCAAATCCAATCCAATCTATTCCACTACAATCCACCCCACCCCACTCAATTCCACCTTACTCCATTCTGCCCCACTCCATTCCACTTCACTCCAGTACACCCCACCCCACTCCATTCCACCCCATTCCAACCCACCACACTCCAGCCCTCCCCACTCCATTCCAGCCAATGTTGATCTAATCCACCCATGCAGTCGGCCCCACTCTAATCCATCCCACTTCACTACAGTACAATCCACATCACTGTACTCTGGGCCAACCTACTTACCCCAGTCCAATCTACCCCACCCCAGTTTAGTTCACCCCACTCAATCCAATGCATCCAGCCCACCACACCCCAAAGCACCCCACTCCATTCCAATCCACCCCACTCCAATCCACTCCATTGTAATCCATGACCCTCCAGTCAGTCCAGTCCAATCCAACCCTTCACTCTAATTCACATGATTCCAAGCCACCCTACTTTAATCCAATCCAATCTACCCCACCCCAACCCCAATCCACTCTTTTCCAAATCCATCCAATCCACCCCACTCCAATCCAATCCACCCCACTCCAATCCAGTCCACCTCATCCAGTCCACCCTCTTCAATCCACCCCATTCCACCCACTCTACTCCCCCAACTCTAAATCACTAACTTTTAAGCATGCTGAACAGCAGCCACACTGCTGTACAACATGGCAAAACCACATCGCCAAAGGCAATAGATCTTGTATAGGATAGACCTATTGGCTTTGCCAATTCTTGTTTAGATATGTGTCTGTACACATACTTTTACATTGTAAGGGAACCAATACCATTATAAGTAGTTTAAGGTAACCTTATCTTTTCTCTCTTTTCTTTACCTGTATATTCTTGGAAATGTATTTGGAATGCTGGGGCAATGGCATAAATATGGCATTTGTAAGCAAAGGGTCCTTTACACAAACTTCATTGTATGTTTATTAGTACTGCAATAGTACTATTCACTTATTGCAAAAGGCTAACTGCTAACTTACAAGGGGAGGTCTCCGCCTCCATCTTTCCTATCTTTTCTGTGTAGAGAGCTCTACCGAAACTGCAGAGATCTTGTACCATTACCCCTTTGTTTTTGTAGTGAATGTTGGTGGGGTGGGGAAAGTGACTAATAAATGGGTAACTCTTACTACTAAATGTGATGGGTTAAAAGAGGGGTAAGGAGGAATTAGGGAGGACTAGGTAGGGGTTTAGAGAAGAACATGCACTCACCCACAAAATGGTAAGTCCATGGGTATTCACAAACTGCCATTCTATAGTTACTACTGTCAGAAGGGATCCAAAACACGAGTAATTGTACTACAACTACATGGCCAACTACTGATCCTGCAACTCTCTATCGTAGAATATAATGGAGGCCGGATCTTAAAATACCACCCCATAAGAAATTATGTTAAAACAAATTAATGGATTTAAAAGTTTTAAAAATAAATATACATTTAATTTAGTGTTTAAAATGCATAGATTAAAAGAAATATCTTATTACAAAATATTTGAATTACCAGTTTTATTTCAAATAATTCTTTTTTTTAAATAATTAAATTAATGTATTTAATTCTATACATAACCATTCATCATTTTATATAAATAATACTTATAAAAATATATTTAGGTGGGCATTTTTTAAATAAAATATATTATTTTAAATGCAATACTCAAATTAGTGTTAATTAATTAAATAGTTAATATCAATATCACATATTGGTGCAGTAGCCGTTTTTTATTTTCTTATGCATTTCTTTTAAGTTTTACATGTCCTGATAGTGAAAAACTGTTAAGTTCATTCTTCACTGCTGCAAGGCCTACCTCTCCCATAGAATAGCATTGGGTTACCTTATTACATTGAATAAGTGATAACTTTCAATTGGAAGCAAGTAGGAATGTCGAGTTCAGTGTCTGAAGATTTGCGAAATTAAAATACTCTTCGATGTTAAAGTTGGATTTTAAGTCACAAGTCTGAAAATGCCACTTTTAGAAAGTTGGTATTTTCTTTTAGAAAGTATTTTGTGCCTGTATCCTGAGTCAGTTGGTCTTTGTGTATTGCTCCTAGACAGTGAGACAAAGGATGGGTGTTGGCAGGATAAGCCATCTCTGGCTGGATATGGGTGAAACTATCACCTACCACACTTGCCCATCACAAAGGCTCTGCATGAGCATACTCACAAAGGGTTTGACGCTTATCTTTTGAGGTCCCAGGCAAGCTGGGGCCAGGGCAGAGAGACAGAAAATGTCAGACCCTCGAGGGATGAAACCCTCCAGAATCTTCTCCTACTTTAAAATTGTCACCAGGTATACATAGCAGACACAGTAGAAGACTCAAAAGGATTGGTGTGCTGCTCTGCAAGAAGAATTGTTACTCTGTTGCCCTGCTGCCTGAGTGAAAAAGACTGGACCTGCATGCTTAATCCCAGAATACCACAGTGTCTCCAAGGGTTAGTTGGGTGGCCTCCTGATTGGAGCCTCAGGGACAGGAAAGGTGCCAACCACCTTTAACTCAGAACGTGGACTGACTGCTGTGAGTCCTTCCCCCCAATTGGTGCCACCCAGTCCGAGATCCTTGCAAATAGCTATGAAGGTGCTCTGCCAGCCAAGCTGTGGTTCTGTGAGTAGAACCAATGCAGTTTAATGCATCTTCTCACAGCTGCATCTGAACTTCTGCTGCGTGACACATCCTCAACTCAGGACTTTGCATCACAGCCCACAGCTTTCTTGGAACAGCACTGCACAACACATCATTGAACAAGCTGTTGTATCACAAACCCCTCATTGACAGCATCCTCAACAACAATGCAGTACCCCACATTGCAGCGCAGCAGCTTTCTTGGACCTGCTGCTGCACGATGATTCCTCGACAAGGGATCTCGTAACACTCTGCAACCAGGATTTAAGGTACTTTGCTCAGCGGGCCTATCTTTGTCCCTGTATCTGGCACGTGCTCCATCGTGGTGGGCCTGAACTTATGAATTTTTCCTGGTCTGGTGTGGGAATTCTCTTGTGTTGAGTTTTAACTTTATTACTCTTTGAAGTGCTGCATAAATACTTTACAAATTTCCTCTAAGTTAAGCCTGACTGCTTTTGTGCCAAGAAACCATAGGGTTATGCACAGGTTAATTAAGAGTTTGGTTGTGTTTCACCGTGACAGAGATTGTGTTTGCTGCTTGAGTAGGGTTTCATCCCCTCAACCAGTAACCCAAATTCCTATACAGAACAAGTATTTTGCAGCTGGCAATGTAAAATATGATTAACCTTTGAGGAAAAACCGCAACAATTACCTGGGCATAGGCTATTACCTATGTGATTTGAAGAACATCGGTCTGCTAACAATAGTCAGTACAGGTTCATGGGATGGCTTTGTAAAGGTCTACAGGATTCTCATGTTAGGCTCTGGAGGATGATAGTTTTAATAGCTCAACAGGATTACAAATCTTTACTTTTCTCTTTTGTTTTTCTCAGGCAGCACCTGACATGAAAGTGGTTGGACTGCCTTCTTGGAACATTATTGAGAAATGATAGATGGCCAGTGTTAGACCTGGCACCTTGGAGTGGGTCTCCCTTCCATTTTTTTGCTGTTGCCTCATGTGTTTTTGCTGGTGTTAGATGCTTTGGGCACTGTGCCACTGCTATTCAGTGTCACAGTGCAAGTGCTCCCTATGATACATTGATGTATGGATTAGTGATTCCATGATTGGCTATTTTGGTTTACCTGTCAGACCCTGGTACAGTGCACCAGGAGTGCCCAGGGCTTGTGAACCAAATGCTGCTGGTGGGCTTGCAGCACTGGTTGTGCCACCCACAGAAGCAGCCTGTAAACGTGTGTCTCAGGTCTGCCATTGCAGAGCCTGTGTGCAGTCTGGTACTGCCATGATTGACTGGGCAAGTGCACCCACTTTCCAGTCCCTAAACCTTCCCCTTTCTTCATATCAGACACCCCTATGGTAGGCCCAAAGGCAGTGTGCATTGTAAGTATAAGGTAGGACACGCCCTGGTGTGTGTGGCATGTCCTAATAGTGAATTACAGCCATTTTTCACTATTGCAAGGCTACCTCTTCCCCGTAGGCCAGAATGGGCAGTTTGATTATTACATCTTATAATCCTAACTTTCTCAGGGAACTAGGTAGAAATTCGAGTTTAGAATGCCTGAACTCAGAATGATAAAATACATCTTTTAGTGAAGTTGGTTTTAACATTCTGTGTTTGAAAATACCACTTTTAGAAAAATCATCCAAGCCTGCCTCTGCTAGGTTGTGTATTCCTTGTCTGGAGTTTGAGTGATGGGGCTGGGGGATTCCAGGAGACAGGGTGAGTCAGCACAGGGCTGAATAGAGAGATCTGCATGTAGATGGGTGGGAGGAGTTGCACCTGGGACCTGAATAGGGCTGTGCCCTCCCTCCACAATGCTGGCTCCACCTTCTGGGGTGCGTCTGATGTCTCTGCCCTGCACTGTGAAAGGAAAGAAGGAGTCTTGTCAACAAAGTGCTCAAGGACTGACCGGAACTGGTTTGGACTAGGCAAAGGCCTCTCTGCCTTCAGAGAACAAAGAGAAACTGAGTATAAATATTGGGACCCAAACCCAAGAACTTTAGACCACTTTGGGAAACAAGAAGAAACCTTTGCTGAGGAGAGGAACCAGAGAGACTGAGGAGTGACTATCCTTAAGCTGAAGTGCTGCTTGGAGGATTGGCCTGCAGCGGTTGCCTAAACTTCCAAAGAAAGGAGAGAGGAACTTTGTTTGTACTTTCATCAACTTGTAAAGGATTTCCAAGGGCTTGAGAGAGAGCTTGCCTCCTGCTGAAGTCTCAGGGACAACAGACTTCACCCACCAGCTCCCCAAGAGTTCTTTTGGAAGTGCCTGCTACTGAGCGAGGCTTTCTGAAGGACTGCTTGTCGCAAGCAGCTAGAAGGGCGACTCAAGAAGAACAAGCGTGTCGCCGACTCGCCACCCCAGCCGCTATCGTTTCTTCGCCAAAGAAGAGGATCGACGTCGCATCAGACACCACCGCATCAACGGAGAAGCATGTCGCCACCGCTGCAGTTGACGCATCATTGCTGAAGCGCCTCACATCACCGGAGAAGAGGATTGACGTCGCATCAGACGCTGCTGCATCACCGGGAAGCGTGTCGCAGGGCCTGTCGCGGCTCAGAAGAATCGTTGAGTCACCGCAGGGCCGCCGAAGTGCCTCGCATCGCCGGAGAAGAGGATCGACGTTGCATCAGACGCCGCTGCATCACCGGGAAGCGTGTCGCAGGGCCTGTCGCGGCTCAGAAGAATCGTTGAGTCATCGCAGGGACGTCGCATTGTTGCTGAAGGATCTCGCATCGCCGGAGAAGAGGATCAACGTCTCATCAGACGCCGCCGCATCACCAGGAAGCGTGTCGCAGGGCCTGTCGCGGCTCAGAAGTATCGTTGAGTCGCCGCACGGCCGTCGGACGTGCACCCATTGTGTCGCATCAAGAAGAAGAAACTATCTTTGTCGCATTGTACTGGATCTTCATTGCATCACGGCGTTGCGGGACGCATGGCCATGGAAGCAGAGTAAGAAACTGACGCATCACCTCCCCTCGCAGAGAAGAACCAACGCATCCCCTACGCATCACCGTTCTTGCGTGTAAGTAGCCGACGCATCACCTTCCCTGCAACACTTTCGTTGTATAGCGTCATGCATCCAAAGGTACATTGAACTCAAAGTGTTGCATTTTAACATCTAAAGAGAACTAAGCTAATTCTACCACTTTAATTACAGTATTGTGGATTTTTTTAGTTTATGGTCTTGTGTTAAAACTATATAAAGACTACTTATTTTTAATATACAACTTGTGTGGTGTCCATCTGTAGTGTTGTCACTGAGTTACTGAATGTGTTCACAAATGCTTTACACACTACCTCTGAGATAAGTCTGTCTGCTCGTGCCAAGCTACCAAGGGGTTGAGCAGAGGTTATTTTAGGAGTGTACCCCCTTACCCTGACTAGACGCAAGGGCCCCTACTTGGTCAAGGGTACCTACCTCTGCCAACTAGAGAGCCCCAAATCTAACAGCCAGCCCTCATGGAGGAACGGTGATAGAACCAGTAGCTTTTCTGGTTTAGTTCTAAGGCAAGTAGCCAATAACAGCAGGTTTATCAAACAGTCTATCATTGAAGAATTATTGTGATTGGCATAGTAATCGGGTGTCTTGTGCCATTGTTTTCGTTATGTTCCTTACGTTTCTTTGTAATGAGGAATGGCGCATAACAAGAAACATTTATCAAATACATATTCTTCACTTTTCGGATGCCAAATCTGAAACTAAGTGGGTGATATAAGATTTGTTAGAGCAGGGGCGCCACCATACATTTGAGCCCCTCCAAACTCATTATTTCCACCCCATTCAGAATGGCAGGATGATACTATTGACCAGCCAACTATACGCCACAGGGCTACCTGGTCACAGAGATGGTAGCCTTGCCATTTTTAGGGCAACACTACCACCCCTGATTTTTCCTGGCACCCTCAGCTAGTCCAGCGCACTGATACACCCCCACCATGGTCAAGATTAGCCTCTAAGCTTGACATAAATTAAGTATGTTACAATTCTCATTCAATAAGTAAGAATAGAGCAGTGTCTGGTAATGCTGGTTATTTGTGGACAATGTTTACATTGCATAATGCGCAATTGTAGAGCGCACGTTCACCCAAGGGTATCTTGGTGCTTAATAATAGATGTTTATTGTTACCCAACTCAATAGTTCTCCTTTTACCCAGCTCACAAGGATGAATGGCTGAGTGGCCCCACCGGTATTTGAACCTGTGACCATGAGGTCGAACACAGGCCTCCACAGTGGAGGCATTTGCCTTGTTAAACCATATATTTCATGCAATGATTTTGAGGACTGCCATTTTTTCAGTAATATTTATGTTGTGTACTGTCGAAAAATCTGTATTTGTTTTCCTCTCCTTGTTATGGGATCAATGCAAATATGAACGGGTTAAACATTAGGCGAAAATGTTTGCAAGTAGTGTGCAGAATTTGTTTTCTTGCCACCAGATGGATCCCAAACTTGATTTTCACAGTGATCATCATGGAATCATCCTACTTCTCTGCCACAGAGAGAACGACAAAAGACAAATCTCTGATTTGTTTAAAACATGTAAGAATGTAATGTTCCTGCTCGAGCAGCCAATAGTTTTGTACTAATATGGAGAACAACATGTTACTGGAGTTGCATGCAGAACGAAAGCGTCTGTGGCACCGTGCCTCCACTGTCGTCTTCTCCTGTTTTACAATATTCACTGGTAGAGTTCAAAGGCGATATTATACATTCTAAGTCTAGGATAATGTCTTGGGATCAAGCCCTTTTAATAGTGAAAGAATGTCTGCAATCTTGGGACAGTAAACAAAAATGAGAATCCACAGGGTACCTTGTTATGACTCCATTCTATGGCAGGGCTTTGGGACCACCCCATCAGGCATGAGCTGCGTGAGCAATCGTTAAGCATAGCAATAAAAGGTGGCACTTTCAGTTAAATTACGTGTGTGTGATTTCAACAATAGCTGCTGAAGTTCTAGCATGACGGCAAGTGACATATGTACCGATATTTTATTGCACCAAAAGCAATATAAGTAAAACAGTACAGCGGTGCTGAAATTAAATTTGATCAAAATTGTGACACAAAACTGCCAATGCGGAAGGCCGAAATTTCCATATGTTTATTGAACTTTGGGGCATTGTGGGGCCACAATGCGCATACGTTCAGTGAACTCAGGGGCATTGTGTACTTCTGCACTGCCAGTGTTGAGCCACAGATCTTCAGGCTCCTGATAAAACATGTTTCAAAGGTTTCACTTGATGCTGGTGCCTGAGGAGTCCGGTGGTAGCGTGGTAGGCATGTGTGTGCTCATCGCTGCTTAGAAATAGCATCGTGTCTGTTTTTGCCAACACGATTCAAAACTGTTAAGGTTCAGTATAAGTGTCAGTTTTCTATAAATAGGTTAGTGGCATGTGGCAGACATTGAATAATGTATTCCGAGATTCAAGGCACGGTGTAAATTGAATTTGATCAGAGAAGTGTTAGTAAATGAGCTGAAACTTCTTGCAGGTGTATGCAATAACAAAGCATGTTAGCTTTGATGAAATACAGTTATGTGAAAGAGTGCACTGTTGAAAAGCATAGAATTGGGTGTTTAACACCAGTGATAAAGGGAATTAGATAAAACAGGATACCAGCTGTGCATTAAGTTGATTTTTTCTTATTATGCTGTAAAAACATACAGACTATGAACAAAATTGAGCTAGAAATATGACGTAAATAAAAAGCAGACAGGTAGGAGAAAGGTGAATGCATTGTATTCCACGGAGATGAAACATAAAGGGAGAAAAACATGTTATGCCCACCTAGATTACATAGAATAATTTCAAAAACGTTTTACTCTAAATCAGTTTTATCAAACTATTAAAGTGTCCTGTGCCTTCTGACATATTGTTTTAAGTACTATTCATTTCTTAGTTTTATTCCCTAAACGTCACACTTGAGAGTCCCCATCATAAATCCTGCGGGGTGATTTCTCTACAGGTGATACCACCCGGCATATTTACGAGTTTTTCTGGGTGCAGGAACAGACTTTCTAAAATCAATGGGTTTTCCACACACATTTTCCACATACTGAAAGAAGCTGGATAATGTGTGCAATGGTTGAAAAGTTGCTATTTCTGCTGGGTCACTCCAGATTTTTGATTTTTTTTACGGCTCTTATCACTTTACCACTGCTAAGTAGTAGTAAAGTGCTGTGCTTTCCCTTTCAAACAAGCTAAAACTGGCATACACCTAATTTGACATTTAACAATAAGTTCCTACTTTATACCACCCACTAATGCAGCCTTGATGTAGATTAGCATACCATCGGCATTAGTGGACTGCCTGCCGTAACCTCTGTGCAAGAGGCTCCATCACCAGGGTGAAGAGTAGGGGAGACAGGGAGAAGCCCTGACAGGTGTCCCTGCCGATAGGAAGGGAGTTGATATTCGTTGCCCTATTTTCACCCTTACCATTGGGTCTGTGTAAATGAATCTTGTAAGGTGCTGTAGTTTGCCTCTAATGACAAGCAATTCTAGTGTCATGAATATGTGCCCCCAGTCTACGGTGTGAAATACTTTGTCTAGGTCCGAAACCACACAGGCAGCAAATAGTCAATGACTTGGAGAATCCTCCAGTATCCTGAGTAGTCTGGGGATATCAAGTGTTGTGGATCTATTCGGTTTAAACCCAGTTTGATCGGAGTGGACTAGGTCTGGTAGATATTGGTTATGGTCTTACTTAATATCTTACAGTCATTGCTCCGCATGGACTGCGGCCTATAGGAAGATATTTCAAGAAGGTCATGCTCTGGCTTTGGGAGTGAGACCAGCAATACTTTGTGGAGGGTCGGATTTAGCTGTCCCATAGCAATGATAGCTATGTACGGCTTGGGGAGTTTGAGGGTCAGTGGTGCCTCGTAGGCTTTATAAAATTCAGTAGGCAATCCATCTAATCCCAGGGTTTTACACATGGGAGAGAGTTTAAAGTACAACTTGGAGTTCCTGCTCCATTAAGGGTGAATTTAGAATAGTGGTCTTCAAACTTTTTAATGCGACCCCTACCACCGGGACACCCCTCAATTTTTCACAATTATTATCTCAAACTTGCAACGTTTAAATATGTATGGACCTATTTAAACATTGCAGTTGAGTTCTATTCTTGTTTTACAGATGCAATCAAATACATACCATTCTGGTCAGGTAGGCCTTTTCTAACTTGTAAAAGTATCCACAGTTTGATTATTAGAAATGGGGGTGGGGGTTTTGAAGAATATTTAGAGTCCCTTCCCTTTTGACACCTTCTCCCAACCAGAATATATATGACAAAAGTTGTTACTGCTGGCCTATTACTGAGCGGCTTACTGACGCTCATTATTTTCCTGCTGAAAACAAAGGACTGTTATAAGCATAATGCTTCTTTAGGCCAGAGCCTGGTGCCCCACCTGGGATCACTTGAGGCCCCCCTGGGGGGGCCATCCCCCGAGTTTGAAGACCCCTGATTTACAATCTCTTGTTGCTCCTGCTAAACAGTGGGAAACATGACTGAGCCTAAGAATTCACGGATCTGGATCCACAAGAGGATTGTATAGATAATAGGCGCTAAATGCTGCATGTATTTCATCCTGGCCCAGTGGCTAGCATTGTCGGGGAGCTGTAGATCGTGGTCACTGGGGCAGTGGCCGTTGTACTCCTCAGTAGCCACACCAAAAAACAGCTAGTCTTGTCTTCCTCAGCGTGCATCCTAGCCTGATATGCCACATAGTCAATACAACATAGTGACTGTATCAGATGGGCATGCCACTCTCTCTGCTCGGTTATGTTGGTTCTCATGGAGGAGTCGACCTACACGTAATTTTCAAGTGTTCCCAGTGCGGACTCCACTTGTAACAGTTCTCGATATTTGGTATTTCTGATGTCCACCACAGTGTGCAGTCAGTGACCACTTTTAACCCTCTTTAGAGCCTTTCACTCAACTAGCTGGGTGGTGGTGGACCCTCAGTTGTCTGCAGTGTAGGATGACAAGGTGTTGCTGGTAGACTAGCGAAGTACAGGGCCCTCTAATGCCATGGGCTGCGGTCTGATAGGGTCTTTCCCAAATATTCTGCCCTTTCAACACTCAATGTTATAGTGTTGGCATAGAATTCATTCTAGGCATACATGCAGCTCATGTGGTGGTGAATAATAGGAATATTCCCTAGTGTCTGGATGCACTGTGCGCAAGCTATGCATCAAAGACCAGTGAGCAAACCATTAGGACAGGTAGGATGCTGTGCCTACTACAGGGCAGTTGGGTAGCAGGGAAGGTGATTAGTCCACATTTGGTTCTAAAACACAATTGAAGTCCCCTTCTATGAGCCAGGGTAGATGGGACCATCTCGTTGGCAGAGTAGAGAAGCATGCTAGAAGACTTCTTTTGCACTATGTTCCCCAGTAAGACATTCTTACCATCCAGTTGTCCCTTTATGAAAACATATCACCCCTCAGAGTCTATTTCAGCCACCGTGGTCTTTAAGGTTCTTGAGGGCCTAAAGCATACAGACGTTCCCTGTGTCTAGCCTGAATATGTTGTGTTGTAACACTGACCACTCCAGTGCTCCTTCACCTTCACCGGGATCCCAAAGAAGGGCCATAGTAGGTAATCCTGAAGGCGGATGACCTTGATGAAAGTGTGACAATAAGCGCCGCCTCCAACCGGGGTCCATGTTTCATAAATCTATTGCTACAATAATTTACAACCCATGGCACAAACCGTAAGTCAAATTAAATATACATACCTATTTTTTGAAGTGTGAGACCATTTATATCTCCTTCACATCTACTGTTTATTTTTAATCCTGCCCCAGGAACCCGCTATTAAATTCTCATGGCTAGGAAGGTATTCTGGAGTCAGTTAAAAAAAACATTAAATTCAAACATTTTCAAAAAATAACCCCCGCACCGATGTAATCAGGTGTCACAGCACACTTAGGATGCACTCAGCACCCTAGGTGGGAACCTGATGATCAAGCATGCCACCAACTAGGTTGCTGGGTGAAGGTTATTTTGAAAAAACCTAATGGTTTTTTTTTCCAGCGGTATTATTGAATGTACTCATATCATTGATGGAGACTGAATGATATGATTTTCAGCTTGTTATTGTTGTTTACTATAGGGTTCCAGGGGCACTGTTTGATCCTCACTCTCTTTACTGTTTAGGGTACGCTCTAAATTAAGCCTTGTTCACCTGAACTTGCCAATCTTGTGTCCCCCAAATTGATTTAACATCGATAGTGTCCCTCCAAAAGTCAAAACCTTGTATGGACAACTGGGACAGAAAAGAAGCAGAGTTTATTAGTTTGGTGTTTGCCTGCATATTTTTCTTTCCAGGCTATGGTGCAAGCTTAAATAAGACATTGGGTCAAATTTATCATAACCAGATGAATCAGCGCAAATGTTTTGAAACTAAACCTTAAAAACAGCATGTGGAGCACTTGCTTTATGCCAGAAATGATGACTGTAATGTTGGAAAAAAAAAATTTCATCATATTTAGACATGCCTTTGTATTTTATCAGATCAAAAAACAGTAAAACATGCTCAAGATCTTCTAGCATTTCATTCACTGTATCAATATCCCAAGCATCAGAGACAGTATGAGGGGTTTTGATGGTATTCAATGAGAATTTAAACAAATATGAAATCTGTTAAGGTTCTGTAGGACCATACACATTATACAATACTCTATCCCAAACAATCCCATCGGGAACTGTAACAGCTGAACTGTTCACCAGTGAAAGGTCTGTTCTTGCTTGGTGTGATGAAAAATGTGGTTTTCGGACCAAGTTCACCAGTTGAACAGCAGAGCATTTTGGGAGATAGTGTCCATTCAGGATCAAGAAAAAGACTCACAAAACCAATCCAAAGAACCAGGAAAAGTAACGCAATTGTAATCCAAAGGTGTAGCTATGGAGGAACAAATATGCATTTTTTAGCCAAAGATAGAAAACCAGCACTCTCATCCAAAACGGGAGAGGAGGAGATGCTGGTGGATCAAATGAGTCCGAAGAGGAGTCCTCAAAGTTGATGAAGTAGCCAGAGGCAGTCCGATCTATTTTTGGCAACTCCGCAGATTGGGCAGAACTTGGAGATGACTCCGTTTCTGGTACAGTGACGTAAACAGCATTTGTGTCAGGATTCTGAATTGAAATCAGTGTTTCTGTACAAGTTGACTGTGTATTTGTTGTTGTAGTAACAAGCAGAAGGGATACTTTATTGTTGGTTACTGCCATCTCCCGTGGGGGAGAGAATGATTCATCAGCAATTAAAACCTTAATTAAAACTTCCTCTACATTAGTGAGAGGAGGTTGGTAACTGATCAGGAGCCTACGCGACTTCCGGTTGAGAATTGTCCACAGAATGTGGTTTGATAAGATCAATGGAGAGAAATCACTGGTTTCTGCAGCCAGCAAGAGGAGGAAGAAATATAGTTTTGGTAGCTTCAATGGCCAGGGCAGCCACAGGCAATCTGTAGGCTGGCCCAAATTCTTTCTTGTCCACAATTTTCTCCCCTTCCAGATCCCCAATCTTCAAGATCCAATCAGGAGCTGCCGTATTTCCTTAACTTTAAAGCTAATTGGTCGCACACTGCTACACCTACCAGTCGTGTTCCCCCAATGAAAATGGTCCCTGAGGTCAGCGTCGGCGGGTACGCCTATGCCCGAGTCATGAGTGCGAGTATGCGTGGCGTGTGCCATCCCTGGACACGTGTTTCGAGGTAGTTGCCTCTCGTCAGCAGGGAGTAGGAAAATGTGTGGGGTTGCTGTGTAAGCTGCTAAAATCGTATCAGGTCTAGTACCTCTCGTAGCGCGCAGGGCGTACACCATGAGTCCGTCGACTCCACCGGCTCAAGGGAGCCTGAATATATAAAGTTAAAGCTAATTGGTCGCACACTGCTACACCTACCAGTCGTGTTCCCCCAATGAAAATGGTCCCTGAGGTCAGCGTCGGCGGGTACGCCTATGCCCGAGTCATGAGTGCGAGTATGCGTGGCGTGTGCCATCCCTGGACACGTGTTTCGAGGTAGTTGCCTCTCGTCAGCAGGGAGTAGGAAAATGTGTGGGGTTGCTGTGTAAGCTGCTAAAATCGTATCAGGTCTAGTACCTCTCGTAGCGCGCAGGGCGTACACCATGAGTCCGTCGACTCCACCGGCTCAAGGGAGCCTGAATATATAAAGTTAAAGCTAATTGGTCGCACACTGCTACACCTACCAGTCGTGTTCCCCCAATGAAAATGGTCCCTGAGGTCAGCGTCGGCGGGTACGCCTATGCCCGAGTCATGAGTGCGAGTATGCGTGGCGTGTGCCATCCCTGGACACGTGTTTCGAGGTAGTTGCCTCTCGTCAGCAGGGAGTAGGAAAATGTGTGGGGTTGCTGTGTAAGCTGCTAAAATCGTATCAGGTCTAGTACCTCTCGTAGCGCGCAGGGCGTACACCATGAGTCCGTCGACTCCACCGGCTCAAGGGAGCCTGAATATATAAAGTTAAAGCTAATTGGTCGCACACTGCTACACCTACCAGTCGTGTTCCCCCAATGAAAATGGTCCCTGAGGTCAGCGTCGGCGGGTACGCCTATGCCCGAGTCATGAGTGCGAGTATGCGTGGCGTGTGCCATCCCTGGACACGTGTTTCGAGGTAGTTGCCTCTCGTCAGCAGGGAGTAGGAAAATGTGTGGGGTTGCTGTGTAAGCTGCTAAAATCGTATCAGGTCTAGTACCTCTCGTAGCGCGCAGGGCGTACACCATGAGTCCGTCGACTCCACCGGCTCAAGGGAGCCTGAATATATAAAGTTAAAGCTAATTGGTCGCACACTGCTACACCTACCAGTCGTGTTCCCCCAATGAAAATGGTCCCTGAGGTCAGCGTCGGCGGGTACGCCTATGCCCGAGTCATGAGTGCGAGTATGCGTGGCGTGTGCCATCCCTGGACACGTGTTTCGAGGTAGTTGCCTCTCGTCAGCAGGGAGTAGGAAAATGTGTGGGGTTGCTGTGTAAGCTGCTAAAATCGTATCAGGTCTAGTACCTCTCGTAGCGCGCAGGGCGTACACCATGAGTCCGTCGACTCCACCGGCTCAAGGGAGCCTGAATATATAAAGTTAAAGCTAATTGGTCGCACACTGCTACACCTACCAGTCGTGTTCCCCCAATGAAAATGGTCCCTGAGGTCAGCGTCGGCGGGTACGCCTATGCCCGAGTCATGAGTGCGAGTATGCGTGGCGTGTGCCATCCCTGGACACGTGTTTCGAGGTAGTTGCCTCTCGTCAGCAGGGAGTAGGAAAATGTGTGGGGTTGCTGTGTAAGCTGCTAAAATCGTATCAGGTCTAGTACCTCTCGTAGCGCGCAGGGCGTACACCATGAGTCCGTCGACTCCACCGGCTCAAGGGAGCCTGAATATATAAAGTTAAAGCTAATTGGTCGCACACTGCTACACCTACCAGTCGTGTTCCCCCAATGAAAATGGTCCCTGAGGTCAGCGTCGGCGGGTACGCCTATGCCCGAGTCATGAGTGCGAGTATGCATGGCGTGTGCCATCCCTGGACACGTGTTTCGAGGTAGTTGCCTCTCGTCAGCAGGGAGTAGGAAAATGTGTGGGGTTGCTGTGTAAGCTGCTAAAATCGTATCAGGTCTAGTACCTCTCGTAGCGCGCAGGGCGTACACCATGAGTCCGTCGACTCCACCGGCTCAAGGGAGCCTGAATATATAAAGTTAAAGCTAATTGGTCGCACACTGCTACACCTACCAGTCGTGTTCCCCCAATGAAAATGGTCCCTGAGGTCAGCGTCGGCGGGTACGCCTATGCCCGAGTCATGAGTGCGAGTATGCGTGGCGTGTGCCATCCCTGGACACGTGTTTCGAGGTAGTTGCCTCTCGTCAGCAGGGAGTAGGAAAATGTGTGGGGTTGCTGTGTAAGCTGCTAAAATCGTATCAGGTCTAGTACCTCTCGTAGCGCGCAGGGCGTACACCATGAGTCCGTCGACTCCACCGGCTCAAGGGAGCCTGAATATATAAAGTTAAAGCTAATTGGTCGCACACTGCTACACCTACCAGTCGTGTTCCCCCAATGAAAATGGTCCCTGAGGTCAGCGTCGGCGGGTACGCCTATGCCCGAGTCATGAGTGCGAGTATGCGTGGCGTGTGCCATCCCTGGACACGTGTTTCGAGGTAGTTGCCTCTCGTCAGCAGGGAGTAGGAAAATGTGTGGGGTTGCTGTGTAAGCTGCTAAAATCGTATCAGGTCTAGTACCTCTCGTAGCGCGCAGGGCGTACACCATGAGTCCGTCGACTCCACCGGCTCAAGGGAGCCTGAATATATAAAGTTAAAGCTAATTGGTCGCACACTGCTACACCTACCAGTCGTGTTCCCCCAATGAAAATGGTCCCTGAGGTCAGCGTCGGCGGGTACGCCTATGCCCGAGTCATGAGTGCGAGTATGCGTGGCGTGTGCCATCCCTGGACACGTGTTTCGAGGTAGTTGCCTCTCGTCAGCAGGGAGTAGGAAAATGTGTGGGGTTGCTGTGTAAGCTGCTAAAATCGTATCAGGTCTAGTACCTCTCGTAGCGCGCAGGGCGTACACCATGAGTCCGTCGACTCCACCGGCTCAAGGGAGCCTGAATATATAAAGTTAAAGCTAATTGGTCGCACACTGCTACACCTACCAGTCGTGTTCCCCCAATGAAAATGGTCCCTGAGGTCAGCGTCGGCGGGTACGCCTATGCCCGAGTCATGAGTGCGAGTATGCGTGGCGTGTGCCATCCCTGGACACGTGTTTCGAGGTAGTTGCCTCTCGTCAGAAGGGAGTAGGAAAATGTGTGGGGTTGCTGTGTAAGCTGCTAAAATCGTATCAGGTCTAGTACCTCTCGTAGCGCGCAGGGCGTACACCATGAGTCCGTCGACTCCACCGGCTCAAGGGAGCCTGAATATATAAAGTTAAAGCTAATTGGTCGCACACTGCTACACCTACCAGTCGTGTTCCCCCAATGAAAATGGTCCCTGAGGTCAGCGTCGGCGGGTACGCCTATGCCCGAGTCATGAGTGCGAGTATGCGTGGCGTGTGCCATCCCTGGACACGTGTTTCGAGGTAGTTGCCTCTCGTCAGCAGGGAGTAGGAAAATGTGTGGGGTTGCTGTGTAAGCTGCTAAAATCGTATCAGGTCTAGTACCTCTCGTAGCGCGCAGGGCGTACACCATGAGTCCGTCGACTCCACCGGCTCAAGGGAGCCTGAATATATAAAGTTAAAGCTAATTGGTCGCACACTGCTACACCTACCAGTCGTGTTCCCCCAATGAAAATGGTCCCTGAGGTCAGCGTCGGCGGGTACGCCTATGCCCGAGTCATGAGTGCGAGTATGCGTGGCGTGTGCCATCCCTGGACACGTGTTTCGAGGTAGTTGCCTCTCGTCAGCAGGGAGTAGGAAAATGTGTGGGGTTGCTGTGTAAGCTGCTAAAATCGTATCAGGTCTAGTACCTCTCGTAGCGCGCAGGGCGTACACCATGAGTCCGTCGACTCCACCGGCTCAAGGGAGCCTGAATATATAAAGTTAAAGCTAATTGGTCGCACACTGCTACACCTACCAGTCGTGTTCCCCCAATGAAAATGGTCCCTGAGGTCAGCGTCGGCGGGTACGCCTATGCCCGAGTCATGAGTGCGAGTATGCGTGGCGTGTGCCATCCCTGGACACGTGTTTCGAGGTAGTTGCCTCTCGTCAGCAGGGAGTAGGAAAATGTGTGGGGTTGCTGTGTAAGCTGCTAAAATCGTATCAGGTCTAGTACCTCTCGTAGCGCGCAGGGCGTACACCATGAGTCCGTCGACTCCACCGGCTCAAGGGAGCCTGAATATATAAAGTTAAAGCTAATTGGTCGCACACTGCTACACCTACCAGTCGTGTTCCCCCAATGAAAATGGTCCCTGAGGTCAGCGTCGGCGGGTACGCCTATGCCCGAGTCATGAGTGCGAGTATGCGTGGCGTGTGCCATCCCTGGACACGTGTTTCGAGGTAGTTGCCTCTCGTCAGCAGGGAGTAGGAAAATGTGTGGGGTTGCTGTGTAAGCTGCTAAAATCGTATCAGGTCTAGTACCTCTCGTAGCGCGCAGGGCGTACACCATGAGTCCGTCGACTCCACCGGCTCAAGGGAGCCTGAATATATAAAGTTAAAGCTAATTGGTCGCACACTGCTACACCTACCAGTCGTGTTCCCCCAATGAAAATGGTCCCTGAGGTCAGCGTCGGCGGGTACGCCTATGCCCGAGTCATGAGTGCGAGTATGCGTGGCGTGTGCCATCCCTGGACACGTGTTTCGAGGTAGTTGCCTCTCGTCAGCAGGGAGTAGGAAAATGTGTGGGGTTGCTGTGTAAGCTGCTAAAATCGTATCAGGTCTAGTACCTCTCGTAGCGCGCAGGGCGTACACCATGAGTCCGTCGACTCCACCGGCTCAAGGGAGCCTGAATATATAAAGTTAAAGCTAATTGGTCGCACACTGCTACACCTACCAGTCGTGTTCCCCCAATGAAAATGGTCCCTGAGGTCAGCGTCGGCGGGTACGCCTATGCCCGAGTCATGAGTGCGAGTATGCGTGGCGTGTGCCATCCCTGGACACGTGTTTCGAGGTAGTTGCCTCTCGTCAGCAGGGAGTAGGAAAATGTGTGGGGTTGCTGTGTAAGGTGCTAAAATCGTATCAGGTCTAGTACCTCTCGTAGCGCGCAGGGCGTACACCATGAGTCCGTCGACTCCACCGGCTCAAGGGAGCCTGAATATATAAAGTTAAAGCTAATTGGTCGCACACTGCTACACCTACCAGTCGTGTTCCCCCAATGAAAATGGTCCCTGAGGTCAGCGTCGGCGGGTACGCCTATGCCCGAGTCATGAGTGCGAGTATGCGTGGCGTGTGCCATCCCTGGACACGTGTTTCGAGGTAGTTGCCTCTCGTCAGCAGGGAGTAGGAAAATGTGTGGGGTTGCTGTGTAAGCTGCTAAAATCGTATCAGGTCTAGTACCTCTCGTAGCGCGCAGGGCGTACACCATGAGTCCGTCGACTCCACCGGCTCAAGGGAGCCTGAATATATAAAGTTAAAGCTAATTGGTCGCACACTGCTACACCTACCAGTCGTGTTCCCCCAATGAAAATGGTCCATTGGGGGAACACAGCAACCCCACACATTTTCCTACTCCCTGCTGACGAGAGGCAACTACCTCGAAACACGTGTCCAGGGATGGCACACGCCACGCATACTCGCACTCATGACTCGGGCATAGGCGTACCCGCCGACGCTGACCTCAGGGACCATTTTCATTGGGGGAACACGACTGGTAGGTGTAGCAGAGTGCGACCAATTAGCTTTAACTTTATATATTCAGGCTCCCTTGAGCCGGTGGAGTCGACGGACTCATGGTGTACGCCCTGCGCGCTACGAGAGGTACTAGACCTGATACGATTTTTAGCAGCTTACACAGCAACCCCACACATTTTCCTACTCCCTGCTGACGAGAGGCAACTACCTCGAAACACGTGTCCAGGGATGGCACACGCCACGCATACTCGCACTCATGACTCGGGCATAGGCGTACCCGCCGACGCTGACCTCAGGGACCATTTTCATTGGGGGAACACGACTGGTAGGTGTAGCAGAGTGCGACCAATTAGCTTTAACTTTATATATTCAGGCTCCCTTGAGCCGGTGGAGTCGACGGACTCATGGTGTACGCCCTGCGCGCTACGAGAGGTACTAGACCTGATACGATTTTTAGCAGCTTACACAGCAACCCCACACATTTTCCTACTCCCTGCTGACGAGAGGCAACTACCTCGAAACACGTGTCCAGGGATGGCACACGCCACGCATACTCGCACTCATGACTCGGGCATAGGCGTACCCGCCGACGCTGACCTCAGGGACCATTTTCATTGGGGGAACACGACTGGTAGGTGTAGCAGAGTGCGACCAATTAGCTTTAACTTTATATATTCAGGCTCCCTTGAGCCGGTGGAGTCGACGGACTCATGGTGTACGCCCTGCGCGCTACGAGAGGTACTAGACCTGATACGATTTTTAGCAGCTTACACAGCAACCCCACACATTTTCCTACTCCCTGCTGACGAGAGGCAACTACCTCGAAACACGTGTCCAGGGATGGCACACGCCACGCATACTCGCACTCATGACTCGGGCATAGGCGTACCCGCCGACGCTGACCTCAGGGACCATTTTCATTGGGGGAACACGACTGGTAGGTGTAGCAGAGTGCGACCAATTAGCTTTAACTTTATATATTCAGGCTCCCTTGAGCCGGTGGAGTCGACGGACTCATGGTGTATGCCCTGCGCGCTACGAGAGGTACTAGACCTGATACGATTTTTAGCAGCTTACACAGCAACCCCACACATTTTCCTACTCCCTGCTGACGAGAGGTAACTACCTCGAAACACGTGTCCAGGGATGGCACACGCCACGCATACTCGCACTCATGACTCGGGCATAGGCGTACCCGCCGACGCTGACCTCAGGGACCATTTTCATTGGGGGAACACGACTGGTAGGTGTAGCAGAGTGCGACCAATTAGCTTTAACTTTATATATTCAGGCTCCCTTGAGCCGGTGGAGTCGACGGACTCATGGTGTACGCCCTGCGCGCTACGAGAGGTACTAGACCTGATACGATTTTTAGCAGCTTACACAGCAACCCCACACATTTTCCTACTCCCTGCTGACGAGAGGCAACTACCTCGAAACACGTGTCCAGGGATGGCACACGCCACGCATACTCGCACTCATGACTCGGGCATAGGCGTACCCGCCGACGCTGACCTCAGGGACCATTTTCATTGGGGGAACACGACTGGTAGGTGTAGCAGAGTGCGACCAATTAGCTTTAACTTTATATATTCAGGCTCCCTTGAGCCGGTGGAGTCGACGGACTCATGGTGTACGCCCTGCGCGCTACGAGAGGTACTAGACCTGATACGATTTTTAGCAGCTTACACAGCAACCCCACACATTTTCCTACTCCCTGCTGACGAGAGGCAACTACCTCGAAACACGTGTCCAGGGATGGCACACGCCACGCATACTCGCACTCATGACTCGGGCATAGGCGTACCCGCCGACGCTGACCTCAGGGACCATTTTCATTGGGGGAACACGACTGGTAGGTGTAGCAGAGTGCGACCAATTAGCTTTAACTTTATATATTCAGGCTCCCTTGAGCCGGTGGAGTCGACGGACTCATGGTGTACGCCCTGCGCGCTACGAGAGGTACTAGACCTGATACGATTTTTAGCAGCTTACACAGCAACCCCACACATTTTCCTACTCCCTGCTGACGAGAGGCAACTACCTCGAAACACGTGTCCAGGGATGGCACACGCCACGCATACTCGCACTCATGACTCGGGCATAGGCGTACCCGCCGACGCTGACCTCAGGGACCATTTTCATTGGGGGAACACGACTGGTAGGTGTAGCAGAGTGCGACCAATTAGCTTTAACTTTATATATTCAGGCTCCCTTGAGCCGGTGGAGTCGACGGACTCATGGTGTACGCCCTGCGCGCTACGAGAGGTACTAGACCTGATACGATTTTTAGCAGCTTACACAGCAACCCCACACATTTTCCTACTCCCTGCTGACGAGAGGCAACTACCTCGAAACACGTGTCCAGGGATGGCACACGCCACGCATACTCGCACTCATGACTCGGGCATAGGCGTACCCGCCGACGCTGACCTCAGGGACCATTTTCATTGGGGGAACACGACTGGTAGGTGTAGCAGAGTGCGACCAATTAGCTTTAACTTTATATATTCAGGCTCCCTTGAGCCGGTGGAGTCGACGGACTCATGGTGTACGCCCTGCGCGCTACGAGAGGTACTAGACCTGATACGATTTTTAGCAGCTTACACAGCAACCCCACACATTTTCCTACTCCCTGCTGACGAGAGGCAACTACCTCGAAACACGTGTGCAGGGATGGCACACGCCACGCATACTCGCACTCATGACTCGGGCATAGGCGTACCCGCCGACGCTGACCTCAGGGACCATTTTCATTGGGGGAACACGACTGGTAGGTGTAGCAGAGTGCGACCAATTAGCTTTAACTTTATATATTCAGGCTCCCTTGAGCCGGTGGAGTCGACGGACTCATGGTGTACGCCCTGCGCGCTACGAGAGGTACTAGACCTGATACGATTTTTAGCAGCTTACACAGCAACCCCACACATTTTCCTACTCCCTGCTGACGAGAGGCAACTACCTCGAAACACGTGTCCAGGGATGGCACACGCCACGCATACTCGCACTCATGACTCGGGCATAGGCGTACCCGCCGACGCTGACCTCAGGGACCATTTTCATTGGGGGAACACGACTGGTAGGTGTAGCAGAGTGCGACCAATTAGCTTTAACTTTATATATTCAGGCTCCCTTGAGCCGGTGGAGTCGACGGACTCATGGTGTACGCCCTGCGCGCTACGAGAGGTACTAGACCTGATACGATTTTTAGCAGCTTACACAGCAACCCCACACATTTTCCTACTCCCTGCTGACGAGAGGCAACTACCTCGAAACACGTGTCCAGGGATGGCACACGCCACGCATACTCGCACTCATGACTCGGGCATAGGCGTACCCGCCGACGCTGACCTCAGGGACCATTTTCATTGGGGGAACACGACTGGTAGGTGTAGCAGAGTGCGACCAATTAGCTTTAACTTTATATATTCAGGCTCCCTTGAGCCGGTGGAGTCGACGGACTCATGGTGTACGCCCTGCGCGCTACGAGAGGTACTAGACCTGATACGATTTTTAGCAGCTTACACAGCAACCCCACACATTTTCCTACTCCCTGCTGACGAGAGGCAACTACCTCGAAACACGTGTCCAGGGATGGCACACGCCACGCATACTCGCACTCATGACTCGGGCATAGGCGTACCCGCCGACGCTGACCTCAGGGACCATTTTCATTGGGGGAACACGACTGGTAGGTGTAGCAGAGTGCGACCAATTAGCTTTAAGTATTTCCTTAACTTCACCAGTGGTGCTGCATTTTACTTGGACATTTCTTAGTTGGTCCCAGAAGCTATTCAATTCCTGTAAAACATGCAGACATTCATTTATGTCAAATGGTGTTTCCACCTCCACTATGCTGGGACTGACAAGATCTGGGACCCACATTATGCCCTAAACAGGATCTCATAGGGAGTGCGACCACACAGGAATTTTCAAGGCAGACTGTTCAATGCCCCCTGGACCCCTTATAGATGATGGACCAACTGCATCATGAGGCTAGTACCCTAGCTGTCACCCGTTTTTTTCTCTCCATGATTAAATTTCCCTCTGGATGGTACAGGGAGGAAGACCACCGGGTCACATCAAAACTTCTCATGGAATCTTTGTAAGAACGGGAGGCGAATGCCGGACCTTGGTCGGAATGTAGTGTGCCAACTGTGTATGTCCCTATAAAGATTTGCAGATCCTTTATAAGAACTTGGGTGTCAGCTGACCGCTGTGGCCATACCCATAAGAATCGAAAGCAGGAATCCACTACACACAAGACATACTTTTCTTCCCCATCTGATGATAAAGGGCCACAATAGTCCACATAAACACAAGCCAGAGGCCTGTTAGAAATTAGTAGAGGTGTCTGTGGTGGACATGCTATGGTGGAACCCTTCATCTGCTGGCAGAATTAGCATCTGAGAGCAATGTCCTTGGCCTGTTTATATGGACCTGGCCACCAATAGCGTTGAAATTGTAGCAGACACCCCTGCATGTGTAGATGTAAGACTCTCATGTGCAACTAGAATTAAACCTAACCTGTGGTTGGAATTTGATATTACTCAATTCCCCACTCCAGGAATGTGAGCAAACTGTACATTTTGCACATCTTGCTTGTAGGAGTACTTGAGTGGAAAGCCTTTTGGCAGGCGGGTGTTATTGCATGTAGCGTTGACATCTGTCATGATGTCTGCATCTATTCTTGTACTTGTATAAGTAATTGCTGTGACTACAGCAGTTTGCACTGTTTCTTTTCCGGCTCTATCAGCCATGGAATTCCCTGCAGCGTGTACGCCAACACATTGGTGACTCAAGGTATGTATTACATGAGTCCGTAGCAAGCACTCGTTCAGCTTATCCACTTGTTCCCAAAGTGTTTTGTGCTTTATTGTGCACCATTTGGAATCTCTGAACCCATTCTGGCTCCACTAGTGTAAATATTCATTATAAAACTCAACACAACAATATGAATCACACACTATCAGTGTGAGGAATCCGGGATCCATATTGTTCAGTGCCAGAATTAGACCCTTAAGTTCAGCCAGCTGTGCCGTGCAGTACAGAGTGACTGTGTGACTTTTCAGGATGGAATTCGCCATTCTGCATGTTTCCCTTTATGGCAGCACATGCTGCTGAATATTGGTGCTTTGTTCTTATGGCAGGCTTAGCAGAACCATCAGTATACATGATGTATCTATACTGATCTAGAGGCAATATTTTGTTAGGCTGAGGATATTCATGTTCGCATTGCAGAAAGGTTTGTGTTTGGAGTATAGAGTCAAATTGGTAGTCTATATCTGTTGCGGTGTGTGAGTTAGCCCACTGTATGTAATATTTTTGCTTTTGGAACACTTGCTTGTGTGACGGCCTCTAAGATCGTCATCGGGGTCAAGACAATAATTTGTTTTCCCTGAGTCAGTGCTTGCTCCCTCACCACAGCAGTCTGTACCGCTGTCAGTATTTTTTCTGTCGGTGCAAAATGCATTTCGGCATTGGTGTATAAATGTGATTTTCATGCAATTAGTACAGTTTCACCTTCATGCAATGTAACGTAGGCGTACCCTGATGCCCTCACAATTACGGGGATCACTAGGTTCATTGTTTTTACACGCTTGTGTAAGTGTTTTGAATCTAGCAAGTTAGCTTGTAATGAGCATAGTATATTCATTGTGTGCTTGAAAAGTCTGGACAAATCAGGACGTAGAATGGTTTACCCCATTCTGCAAAATCTGGAATGTAGGTTCTGCCAAAATTTCAGAATCCCAATATGATTTGTAATCTCTTCAATGTAGTTGGAGGTTTGATAGATTCCACACTTCTCTAAAAAAATGTGTTGCAAGGCACTTGCTTTCACATGCTGTGAATACTATGCTGGCAGGGTCAGCGGGCTAGCCGCAGCAATCTCAGTGTATCAGTTTCTTCAGCAGAGAGAACAGCGCCATGAGAAAGTGATCGTTTGATGAGGACAATTTTAAAAAGAATTATGTATAACACTAGTTAAGTGCAGCAAGCAAATTTTATTCCAAAACTAGCGGATGCTTATTACTCTGTTATGAGAGTACTAAAAAATAGCCACATGCAATTATCTGCAATTTAATGGGAGATGGAAAAAGAAAATGTGTAACTAAATTTACAGCCGCATGTGACTGTTTATTGATGTACAGGACAAGACTTCAGCAAAAATGCTTGGGATGAGTTTGAGGGTGCCTCTAACTATCCTGATTTAACAGTAATGGCTTAATCATTTGGCTAATTGTGTGCTCCACTGAGGGTGCTGGTCCATGTTGTCCTTCTCATAGCATGTTAATTTGAACATAACATTGGTGAAGACCATTTAGACCAGCCCAGCAAGCAAGATCCTAGACATATATGGTGTCCATGTCAACCTGTAAAAGCCCATCTGTATCTCGGGCTATGTCTCTAAAGTAATAGCAACAGATTTAACTAGTGTTAAATGTTTCTTACTGATCGCTTTCATAAATGGTAATTCTTTAATATGTAATTATATCAAAAGAGGCCACTCATTTGTTGTTTTATGGGCCTGTCCCCTGAGCTTGCTAGAGGGGACAGGACAACACTGTGGGAAATTTTGCAGTGAATGGAAGAAGACCTTGTTCTGTTTCTTTATCTTAATAGTCATTTTAGCAAGTTAGTGTTCGCCATCCTGAGAAATATACTTGTCCCTTTAATTCAATAAAAGGGTAGGCAAGGTTTTGTTCATGGCCTTCTCATTTTACACTGTGAATCAACCAAATGGTCAAGGAGTTGTTTGGTGGTGCATTCTGATTTTCCAAGCTAGATGTCAGTTTACTTCTACTTTGCTTTTTGACAGGTGATGCAGTTCTTATTTTACAAGCCACAGTTGCCTGGTGGACCTGGTCTGTAAATATTTGCTCTTAATTGACAGCTTTGGCCTAAACCTAATGTGTCAATATCAAAACTGACATCTCTTGGTACTTAAAACATAAAAACAAATCATATATTGGTAAATAACTGTCATCTTGAGAGCATGGAGTGTATTATCTCTCTGGTAGGAGGGAGGGAGGGGGTGACCTTTGAAGCGAAACTGAATGTGTACTCTTGTTAGACTTACAATATTGAAACCAACCAAGTTCAACTCTTCCACCTATTTTTTGCCAGAATTCCCAGAGGCACTCAATTCAGAAATTATTTCATATCCTTGAAATACAGATCAAGCAAGAGGAAGCATGCTGGATCACTGACAGAAATTCAGAAACAAAAATATTATGTGTACAGAATATTGTGGCAAAAATATCGAGGACCAAAATATCAAGAAGGTAAGTGCAAAAAGGTAAATATAGATTTACAATTCTTAACTCTACATCTACATACTTTGAAGATATATTTATTGTCAAGATACTTACGTGTGGACTTACGTATAGTAAAACTTTGCTTACCAATAGAAACTTACCTTCATGATATTTCTGTCCTCAATATTTTTGTGTCTGATATTCTGTCTAAACACCAAACATGCCAATATCCATTTCTGCAAGTATTTTGGGGCTTTTTGGTTCTCAATCTAACTATGATTATGATCAAGTTGCTAGACCGATCTTTACAAAAAAAGATGATTAATTGGTCCCCACTGGGATTATGGATCTCTTTGTGGGTTAATCCCCTCATGTGTTCAGCTAGAGCCATCATGAGCGCTCTGCTGCTGATATATCATTTTGTTGTATGATTGCCTCTTAATAGTTGTTGATTGTATGTCATACAGATGTTATTGTGTTTCCCACTGGTCTTACTCCAAATAACCGCCACAGATTTTTCCTTTGTTTATTTATTTCTTGCCCAATAAGAGCCAAGTTATGAGTTGCATGGCACCGGTGAGGTAGAAGCAGCAAAATCATAAACCCTAGTACATTCAAGTAACTCCATGCTAGTACCTTGAAATTAGCAGTTATTCCTCATTGGATGGAACCATGCAGACCCCAATGTTTCTAGGCCAAATTCTGCACAGTAGTCCCTTTTCCATGGGGATAAATGTTCACATTTAGCACTTGCTCTGAGTATCAGGGGGTTGGTTGGGTCAGGACTGGGCAGATTAGGTGAAATCGAGATTGGGTTCCATCACTCAGAAAATCCAGATGTAGTAGCAGAAAGCCAACCCCTTGCCTTCAGGCCACTTGCCTGGTACTTGCCCAAATCGTGCAGTCTTGGCATTTTGCCTTTTATGGTTTTTGTGCTGGAATGGAATGCGTGAAATGCTGTGAATGTTGCAATTTCACACACAGTGCCTCTCATCCTGGAGAAAGACGGTGTCTGGCCTCTCCATCTGTCAACTGTGAGCCACCTATCAGCCAGTGGCGTAACACAGGGCCCAGCAGCCCCTGAGGTGCGCTCACCCCTCGAGCTGCAGGGTGCCCCTCAGCACAGTACTCAGGCCTGAGAGCTCCTGATTGAATCTGGATCGGGGCCCCTCCACATACCTTGCAGGGGCGTTTCCTCAACTTTCGTACGCTATTGCTATCAGCTACTTTTATCCTCACCGACCCTAAGAACCTGCACCCAGTCATCAATCAATTAAGCAGTTTAAGCACAGATTTTTCAACCTGCCTATTACACACACAGTTAAGGGTTCCATGATTTATGAGTCTCTTGCACAATTTTAGCTCTCTCGTCCTTGGGCTGTTGTGTAGCTATAGTAATGGAAAGTAAGGAGGGAAGTTCTGTAATTTACCACCTAGACAATTCAGAATCCTTCTAGTCGGCCACAACACTTTCATTTGCTACTAGAATTTTTTTTTAATTTATGCAATAATAGAATAGTGCAATCAAATCCATTTTCAATAACTTTAGTTGAATGTCAAAAGTATCCATAAAAGTACAAAACGTACACAGTAAAATACATTATATCACATGATAAAAAAACAATTCATTGGGAAAAAAACGAAAGTCCAATACCGTAGTGACAATGTGCAAAGTGATACCGAAATCATTACTACGAGCTTAGTCAGTATTCGTGGTTCCACAAGCTCGTACTGCTACTCTAAAAAATGCGCCTACATGGCCAATTACCTCTTCATCTATAACTTGGAGGGAAATATTGAGTACTGCCCTAAGATTGTTAATATTATGTCTTTTTACAAGGGGAAGCAGGAAGTGCTTTGAATACATTGAATAATATTGACCCCGCAAAAAAGGGAAAATGCAACATTGGTTGACCTGACTGCCCATCACAAGGGCAGGGCAAAGAATCAAGATGAGGGTTAAAGCCTAGTGGAAAACACAAAAAATATGTTATCATGGCAGCCCTATAGTGGAACAATGGATTTCGCTCCCAATGACCCATTGGTCTAAACATATACCCTGCAGTTGGGCTATCCGTTATGGAATTCAGATAGGCCACCACACTAATCTTCCCCCTCTCTATGATCGTTCTTTCAGTATTGGCTACATTGTACACATGCTTGCTTTAACTGTTTTTTTATTAGTACCAAGGTTTCCCTCAGGGTCTGTAAAAACATGCTGAAAACCAATCTTGCGCAGGCTGGATTCCACACTGGCTATCTAAGGAATCTCAGAGACTTTGTCACAGCTAAGGCAATCCATGATAATATCTCTTATAAGACTCGCCTCATTATTTTTCCATACTGCTAACCATAGTAAAGGAGTGGGGGCTCTGATGTAGTAGTCTATATATGGGATGCCTAATTCTCCATGGCAAATTAAGTGTGTGAATGAGATGGGAGCAGCCAAGGCCTTTCTGCAAAACTTATTTTCTTCGGTCTGAATAATTTACGGATGCCCCATACCTCTACTCCATATGTTGCTATAGGAATGCACTGTGTTTTATAAATTTGCAAAAGAGGCATAATTGCTCCCTGCCCCGGGGTTGTGGCAGGCTGAATAGAGAGCTGTTCCTGAAAATGGGTGAAATAGACCATGTAGTGTTCACGGACAGGTTAAATTTGGATATTGAGGCCCTCACACAACCTACAGGATGTCGTGAATCACATACCCCTTAGGATGTATCGCGTCATCATCGGGCTGCTCCTACGTCGAGTCGGCTGGTGCAATACCCGATGGGCTCTTGTTTAAGGAGCACTCTTGTGGAGATCTTTTTATCCAATGCAGCCGGTGGGTGAGTGGGTGTGTGGGGCTCTTTTGTGATGTAGATGAAAGACAATAGTTGCTAAAAATAGGGGTCGGAGTGCTTTCTCAACCAATTTATTAGGAAGCCTCCTCCCCTAATTAAAAAACTATGAGGTTGAGTGTTAGTAACTTAGGATAATGGGCTAGGTTATATACACTGCCTCATTGGGGTCGACATGTTTCTCGCTCTGGTAGAGAAATACTCTGGCGATTCTTCAGGACCAAAAGTTATTTTCTATCTACATATGAAGCCTATCTATATATCTTAGATAACCCAGTCCTGGTAGAGCGGGGTAGGTTTACTGGAGACACGGACTCGGCGTGTCAAACGCGAGGAACTCCTTGCGTTATCTACCAGGAACTGCAGTGTACTATCCTATGGATTTCTTAGGGTAGACCGAGCTGCAGGTAAAACAACAGCTATGATTGAGAATGCTCACTGTTATCTAAGATATATAGATAGGCTTCATATGTAACCTAGCCCATTATCCTAAGTTACTAACACTCAACCTCATAGTTTTTTAATTAGGGGAGGAGGCTTCCTAATAAATTGGTTGAGAAAGCACTCCGACCCCTATTTTTAGCAACTATTGTCTTTCATCTACATCACAAAAGAGCCCCACACACCCACTCACCCACCGGCTGCATTGGATAAAAAGATCTCCACAAGAGTGCTCCTTAAACAAGAGCCCGTCGGGTATTGCACCAGCCGACTCGACGTAGGAGCAGCCCGATGATTACGCGATACATCCTAAGGGGTATGTGATTCACGACATCCTGTAGGTTGTGTGAGGGCCTCAATATCCAAATTTAACCTGTCCGTGAACACTACATGGTCTATTTCACCCATTTTCAGGAACAGCTTTGTTTCTTTTCTTGTACACTTTAAGGGCATACTCAGCTGGACCTGTCTCGTAAAGCCCATTACGCCCCCCCTGTTCATTCTTGAAATAGGCTGAATAGAGAGCCAGTAGCCTTTATTAATTTAGTCGTGCAGAGGACAATATACAGAGCCCAAGAACCAGTACCAGCAAAAGTAAGGCCTAAATATGAAAAGGTGCTAGTATATTTCAGGCTATTGTTACTGACTATAAGGGTAGATAACTGATATTTCTTTGGGCCGCAGGACATGATATAAGATTTTGTAAAAGAGGTCTGCAAATCTAATGCACCCATTAAATATACGAAACCATGGACTAGGAAACTCAGAGCTCTTGGTGTATGTGCCATTATTACGGCGGTATCTGCATACAGGAGTGAAAGTAACATGGAGGCTTTAATTATTGGGACATCTGATGTCATATTTGTTAAAAAAGGGTGATGATTGTTAATATATGAAATAAATAAAAGTGGGACTAAAACACATTCTTGTCTTACTCCGCGCAAAACTCCTATATCTTTTGTGACCTTGCCATCTGAGTTTATTATAACTCTGACCTTCATATTCATGTGCTCTAGTTCTTCATCCATCCCATATGCAAGAAGATTTGACCATAACTTTGAGCGATTGACACAGTCAAACACTAAGGTCAAGTCCATAAAAACAAATATAAGGAGATTATTTGACTATGGTGTATTACCAATAATCAGGCACAAGTTTAGATTTTGCTCAATACTTCCGATGCTGATCCTAAAACCATATTGGCGAGTGTGAAAAATAAACTTGTCCTCTGCCTACCCCCTAATCCTGTTGTACAAGACTAGGCCTGGGCGAAAATTTCGTTCCGTTCGCGGAAATTGCGATAATTTGATATTTTCGCGTTCTGCGGAAAGCGCGAAAATGTCAAAATTTCCGCATTTCGTAGCTTAGCGATAATTTGGCTCTTGCTCGCACTTTAAAATAATACATTCTCTCGCGCGCGCGATCGCCTTACCTGAATCCCTGCGTTTGCCGACAAGTTTTCTTGATCCGGTTGCGTTCTCCATGAGATGTTGTATTGTTTTTAGCCATTTGCGCTGTCTCGCGACAGTTCGCGCCCGCAGTGACGTCATGCACCGCGCGATCACGTCTTTCTTCTCGCGATCAAGCACCGCGAGACAACTGAAAACAAGATGGCCGCGCCCGTGAGCAACCACATGGGTAAGTTGGCGAGCCGCAACCATGCAGAAAATCTCGCGAACATGCGGGAAAAAAACTTCTGCATCTTCGCGATATTTCCGCGTGTTTGCGATAATTTTTAACATTTTCGCGATAATTTGCGAAAGTGGATTTCGCAAATTCCGCCCACCCCTATACAAGACCCTACCAAGGATCTTTACCGTGGTATCGATTAAAGAAATTGGCCTGTAACAACCCTGCAGTGAATGAGAGGCTTTTTAAAAAATGGGTACCATGATTGATGTTGTCCATGAGCTGGGTAGTGGCAGTGGCCAAGACCATTAAAAACATGCACCAATAAAGGTGCCCAAAACTCAGGGCTATACATTATGAGATTGACTGGTACTCCATCCTGTTGGGGGCCTGGCCAATACTATGGCCTATAGCATCTTCTACCTTGCTCAAGGTAACCAGGATATCCCAAAAATAGGGTCTGATAGGGAAGTCAGTCGGAACGTAGGTAGCAGCATATATTCTTGTAAAGTGTGCCTCCCATGTCCTTCTGGTAATGTGATGACTAACCGGGGTTGCTACATGACTCATACGCTTCATATCTGATATGGCCCCTCAGAACAATTTTCTGTTCCTTTAGGCTGCGGATAATACTAGTGAGTCCCATTGGTGTTGTAGCATTTCTGTCTTCCTCCTGGAGGTAATCTCTTTATATTCCTTATGCCGGAAGGCCACCTCTGGAGAGTCCCTAGGGTTGGCTGAAAGTGCCCTACGTAATTGACGGTTAACCTCTGAGCATTCAAGATTAAACCATGTAGGGTTGGTAGCTGACGTGCATGACAGGAACAGGAACTCTTTCCTTGTATTCACAGAGCTGAGTAAAAGCCCCCACCACTTCATATTCTGTATTGTTCTCAGCTCGGCAAACCTCAACCAGGTTTGGGTTCTCCGTGATCATTTTATGAAAGAGTTGGCCAGGTTCTACTGTTCTCCATACTAATCATAAGTCATCAGTAGTCGATTAGAGATTTCTAGCTCTACGCTCTATTCTTGGTTTGGGCTTAGGAGACAACATAAATGCCACCTCAATGGGTTATGATCCCTGAAATTTGATGGGACTACCTGCTCACATTAGGTCCACAAGCTAGATGGCCAATGCTCGCACTGTCCGGGAGGGAGTTGCTGGAATGCTATGACATTCTAACCCATCAGATAATAATTCCTGAGTTGTCCAGGTTTCTTGAAACATGAGTATATCATACTGTCTTATGAAAGTTAACCATTTGGGTATTGTAATCTTAGAAAGAAGGCCTGCCACATTAGAACTCAATATCCTCAGTACAGAATCCCCAAAACCCAGAGTGTTACCAGAGAGTGGAAGAGTGTCAGGTTGGAGCAAATCAACTAATGGTTCAAATGTTGGTACTATCCTGTCAACAGGTCTGATCTCCAGTCAGTCTACCCCGTCAAGACTGCCTAGGGCAGAAATCCTATTACAAAGTGCAAGGTGTGGACTGGGGATGTAACAGGTTTGGGAACTCCATGGAGCTCCCAACCCTTTGGGCTTGTAAAAAAATCCTAATGGAAGCAAACATATACTGGTTTCATTACAACCATTGATCTCAGCAAGTTCCCCACACATAATGGTCTGCAAAAAGTCAGCACAATACAATACCCAACTATATCTTTCTTTAGTTGACCCACCCACACTACCCTTCGCACCATTATTATCACATTTGTGCTCATTGGATTGAAATGTTTGTGCTTGATGAGCCAAGCAACACTTTAATTATGAAGCTCCACCCATGATTCTGTTTGTGATTCCATAAGAGGGGGAACTCCTGCCAACCTGCAGACCTCTGATCCCAGGTCTGAGGTCTGCTCATCCCCAGCAGCTCCGCTGTGCCATGCCTCTGAACCCGCCCAGGCAGGGTTTGAGACCACGCTGCTGACTGTTGCTACTCTTCTCCCTCCTTGCTGTGCCGGTATAATCACTGTCAGTCACTGCCATTGCTGATCCGTTTATTTTGCTGGTTATTCTTATTGTCATTTTCTAATCTATTTTGCTCATTGTTTATCCTCATCTCTTCCTGCACTGTGCCCTGTGTTGTCACATCCTGTTGTACTCTCTTCTCCCCGTGTTGTGCTTGCTGCCTGTGCCCTCCTTTTTGTTGTTGCCTTCCCCCTCGTTTTCCTGCCGGAACCGCGCCCCCTGACCGCCCCTGCTCCTGCCTCCCGGCTGCACGTCTCTCCCCCTTCCCTACTTAATGGCGGTCACTGCAGAGGAGCGTGAGCAAGACTTCTGACTTCAGGTCTAAGGTCTGCTCTTCCCCAGCAGCTCCGCTGTGCCATGCCTCTACCTCTGAACCTGCCCAAGCAGGGTTCGAGATCACGCTGCTGACCGTTGCTGCTTTTCTCACTCCTCTCTGTGCCGGTATAGTCACTGTCAGTCACTGCCATTGCTGATCTGGTTATTCTTATTGTCATTTTCTGATCTGTTTTTCTCATTGTTTATCCTCATCTCCCCCTGCACTGTGTCCTGTGTTGACACTTATCCTGTTGCACTCTCTTCTCCCCCGTGTTGTGCGTGCTGCCTGTGCCCTCCCTTTTCGTTGTTGCCTCCCCCCTTGTTTTCCCGCCGGAACCGCCACCCTTGACCGCCCCCGCCTTCCAGCTGCACATCCCTCCCCCTCCCCTACTTAATGGCGGCCGCTGACGGGGAGCTCAAGCAAGACCTCTGAACCCAGGTCGGAGAACTGCTCTTCCCCAGCAGCACCACTGTGCCGTGTCTCTGCCTCTGAACCTGCCCAGGCAGGGTTCGAGACCACGCTGCTGACTGTTGCTGCTTTTCTTCCACCCCGCTGTGCCTGTATAGTCACTGTCAGTCACTGCCATTGCTGATCTGTTTATTTTACTGGTTATTCTTCTTGTCATTTTCTGATCTGTTTTGCTCATTGTTTATCCTCATCTCCCCCTGCACTGTGCTCTGTGTTGTCACTTATTCTGTTGTATTCTCTTCTCCCCCGCCTTGTGCGTGCTGCCTGTGCCCTCTGTTTTCGTTGTTGCCTCCCCCTCATTTTCCTGTCAGAACCGCCGCTCCCTGACCGCTCCCAGCTGCAAGTCCCTCCCTTCTCCCCTACTTAATTGTGGCTGCTGCCGGGGAGTGCGAGCAAGACCTCTGACCCCACGTCTGAGGTCTGCTATTCCCCAGCAGCTCCGCTGTGCCATGCCTCTGCCTCTGAACCCGCCCAGGCAGGGTTCGAAACCATGCTGCTGACCGTTGTTGCTTTTCTCCCTCCTCGCTGCGCCGGTATAGTCACTGTCAGTCACTGCCATTGCTGATCTGTTTACTTTGCTGGTTATTCTTATTGTCATTTTCTGATCTGTTTTGCTCATTGTTTATCTCCCCCTGCATTGTGCCCTGTGTTGTCACTTATCTTGTTGTACTCTCTTCTCCCCCGCGTTGTGCGGGCAACCTGTGCCCTCCGTTTTTATTGTTGCTTCCCCCTCGTTTTCCCACTGGAACCGCCGGCCCCTGACAGCTCCTGCCGCCCAGCTGCATGTCCCTCCCCTACTTAATGTCTGCAGCTGCACGGTCGCGGAGCGGACGCGCGCAGCTGGTGTGCCAAAGGTGTGCCTAAGGAAAGCCCGTCTGCGCCCGTCCGCGACCCGACCGTGGCCAGTGCCAGGAACCCTGGATCCCTGGAACCCCTCTGATACAACTCCGCTGCCCTCCACGCACTCAACCCCGGAAGACACAGAGACTGCCAAAGAGCCACACCAAACACCACCCAGGGACAGTTCTCCTGCAGACACTGCCGACGATCCTTCACCATTAATAGCGCCCCAATGACTGCTGAAGACTCCCTGGGCGCCCGCACCACCGAAGCCCTGACATGCATCCTCCTTAACGTATGCTCCCTCCACAGACATGCCATAGAGATCTGGGACTTGCTCGACACCCTCTCGCCCGACGTCGCCTTCTTCACTGAAACCTGGAAAAACGCCACCTCCAGCCCTGACATCGCCACCGCCATCCCTAATGGATAAAAGATCCAGAGAAGGGACCGCCCAGGAGGAGGACTCGCCATTGCACACAAGACCTCCCTTCGACTCTCCACCTCCAACACAAGCGACCCCAACTCCAACACTGAACACCTCCACTTCCAGATCCAGACCAACCCCAGGACTACGCTATGTGGCACCCTAGCCTACAGACCTTGCACCCAGTCCGCTACCACCATTGCTGACCTCATTGCACCCCACGCCATCATCTCTACGGACTACATCCTACTCAGAGTCCTTAACTTCCACCTCGAGAACCGCAGCAACCCCGACTCTATCACCCTCTTCGACATCCTCTCCAACCTCAGACTGAAACAGCTCATCACCACCCCCACCCACAGAGCAGGACACACCCTCGACACCATCTTCGCAGGAGGGACAAAGATCCACTTCAGCCACACCTCACATCCCCCTTGGACAAACCACCACTGTGTACACTTCACCTTCAACACCACCCCCGGACCCAAACCCGCCCAGCGCCCGCCACGAAGGAACTGGAGCAAGATCACAGAAGAGCACCTTAACACCACCCGCCCCAGACCCACCCTGTACCAAGTCCGACGCCAACTCCGCAGCCAAGGAATATCACTGTTGGATTTCCTGCTGCGCCGATAACCTTGCATCCCTCCTCCACCCCGGCAAACAACACCCCCTTAAAGCTGCCTGGTTCACCACTGAACTCCAAGAAGCTAGGCGCTCCAAGATGCCTCGAGAAACTTGGCGAAACTGGAAAACCACGGAAGACCAGAACAGCTTCCGAAGCGCACTGAAGGAATACCACCAGTGCATAAGAGACACCAAGCAGACTTCATCAAGAACAGAATCCACACCAGTGCAAGCAATGCTAAAGAACTCTTCAACATCATACAGCAATTCACCAAACCCCCCAGCAAAGAAACAGACATCACACCGTCCCAGGAACTCTGCAACTAGCTCAGCTCCTACTTCCATCTGAAAATCAAGGCCTTCTATGACAACTTCAGCGAACAGATGCCAGACACCACCCCCCACCACCGACAAAGAGCCGACCATCACAAACTGCAATCCTGCCACCGTCGAACACACCACTGCGACTATGAAGAACACCCACTAAGGAGTAGGCCTGGGTGGTAAAATCCGTTCCGCTCATGAAATTTGCGGAATTTTGGTAATTTCGCGTTCCGCGGAGAACGCGAAATTGCCCAAAATTCTGCGTTCCGCGACTTCGTGAAATTTTTTGCTTGTTTGAGTTCTCAAAATGCGTGTTCGCGAGATATTTCTCCCCGAGCACGCAAACAGCAATTGTGAACAGGAAAAAAGCACCGCGTACAAGCAATTCCGCGGGTTCGTGGAATTCTTGCGTGTTCGCGGAGATTTTTTACCGTTTCGCGGAGATTTGCGTAACGCGATTACGCAAATTCCGCCCACCCCTACTAAGGAGCCCCCACTGACCCCTGCCCACTGCACATCTACCACAGGGCTACCGCTGCCATCGCACATAAACTAGGATGGACCATCAATGCCTCTTTCGAATCCGGTAACTTCCCAGACGACTGGAAGTGGGCAGAGGTCAAACCCCTCCTTAAGAAACCCACAGCCGACCCGACAGACCTGAAAAACTACCGGCCCATCTCTCCTCCCCTTCGCTGCCAAAGTCACCTAGAGACTCGTAAACTTGAAGATGACCACCTTCATAGAAGAAAACTCCATCCTAGACGCCTCCCACTCCAGATTCTGCAACAACCACAGACTGCCCTCCTCGCCGCTACCGATGACATCCGCATGCTACTCGACCAGGGACAAACCACGGCCCTCATCCTACTAGCCCTCTCTGCAGCCTTTAAGACCATCTCACATCGCACTCTCGCAGCCAGACTCCACAACAATGGGATACGAGGAACTGCCCTCACCTGGGTCCGTTCGTTTCTCTCCGGCAGAACCCAGAGAATCAGACTCCGAACCCACAGAGATCATCTGTGGAGTACCCCAAGGATCATCGCTCAGCCCCACGCTCTTCAACATCTATATGGCCCCCCTCGCTGCCATTGTCAGACAGCAAGGGCTCAGAATAGTATCATACGCCGACGACACACCACTCATCCTCTCCATTATTAATGAAGAACCCCGAAGACACCAGACTCTGTTTCCAGGAAGGAATTAGGGACAAAGCCGCCTGGATGAAAAACAGCTGCCTGAAGCTCAACTCTCAGAAGACTGAGGTCCTCATCCTCGTACCCTCCACCTCAGCCTGGGACAACTCCTGGTGGCCCTCTGCCCCCTCCACCCCTACAGACCACGCACGGGAGCTCGGCATCATCCTCGACTCCGCCCTCACCATGACCCACCAGATCAACTCCACCACCTCCACAAGCTTCAACTGCCTTCAAATCCTCCATAAGGTCTTCAAATGGATACCCCTCAAATGCAGAAAAACCATCACCAACACATGACCCAACACCTACGAGACATCCACTGGCTCCCCGTAGAGAAGAGAGTAATCTTCAAACTGCTCACCCACGCCTACAAATCCCTCCACAACATCAGACCCAAATACCTCAACGAGGGAGTCTCCTTCCACGTACCCAAGAGGAACATCCGCTCCGCCGACCTCGCCCTTGCAGAGACCCCCGGCATCCGCAGAACCAGAGCAGGCAGAAGAGCCTTCTCCTACATCACATCCAACACCTGGAACGAGCTCTCAGTCAACATCAGACGCTCCCCCAGCCTGCACGCCTTCAGGAGGAGCCTCCAGACCTGGCTCTTTGACTGAACCTGAGCTGCGCCCCCAGCACCTTGAGACCATCATGGGTGAGTAGCGCGCTTTATAAATCCGTAATTGATTGATTGATTGATAGGGACAGGATGCGGGGGATAAGTCAAATTATTCTTTGCTGGGGTTATAACGGGTTCCAGTTTGGGCTTGTTCAGTAATACTGGCCCCCGATATTCCAGAATTCTGCATGTCTTTGTGACCCAAACGTGAAGGCCCGGCCTCTGTCCTGAATGGGCCTGGTCTAATGGTACCCTTGGGTAACTCCTGGGAGCCTTCAGAGGCTATGGCTCTGTTGCCTGCATTAGGTTGGCTTATGGTGTCCACCCATTTGCTAATGGCAATGTTAGTTGTGCTGATGGCATTTTCAGGGTACCCTCGAGAGCAGACATCTTAATGAGAGTATCCCCCATGCTGCTTTCAATACATTTTAGCTGTTCCTTGATCGGTTTCAGTTTTTCCTCTGAAATGCCATAGCAACAGCAATTCCCACACAGAGTGTCATAATTAAACATATCCTTATTCAAAGGGTTGGGTGTTTGAGTCAATTTAGTTTGAAACTGTTTAAGGCACCAAGCCTAAAGTTGGCACTGTCGCTTAGTATTATGGCTTTTAGCTCCATTTGACAACTTCTCAGCAATATTTTTCTTTTTAACAAGATCCCCATGTTCTGACCCAATGCTAGTAGACCTTTGGCACGCTGGAGCCTTTTTTGTGCTATCATTATCTGGATTCTGGGCAATTAGAGCAGTCTGTGGATGGCCCGAGGCCCCTGTGATGCATGGGCTCATTGAGGTGCATTGGGTGGGGAATTTGCAGAAGCCTCTCGATTGGGGCAGTAATCTAGTAATTTTCTGTGCTCAGTTAATATGATTTCTTTGGAAATTATCCCCATGGCCCTCTTCAACATATAATCAATGGTCCTAGTTGTGTGAGGAGAAACGGACCCGCATATGCCCCACCAGCTTTATGTTTGCCCATGTTGGTTACAACGTGCACTTAATTCCTGTAGGTGCTGTGAAGAACAATAATGGATTGAGGGGCGTGGCTTGACATGCAGAGAAGATGGCTGCCTTTTCCTGAGCTCTGCGACACTGCTTGTACGGACGCTCATTTACAATGAGATACAGGTGATTTTTTATTCACCCTTAGATATCGGAGAACAGTGGAACAGCAGGTGAATACCAGAGGGTTTTTGTTTTTATCAGGCTCCATGCCACTTCGTTGAGGCTGCCATACATAAGGAAGCTCGTCTGTGGAAGCGCTCTGAAATGGCGGCCGTCACTGCTATTTTACTACAGCACTACGCATGAGGGCTGGAGCTCGCTAAGAAAACCTTTAAGCAATTATGGCTCATTCTTCGTAAGGTACTGTGAGCATTATTCCTGCTTGTCATATCGCTGAATTATATTTACCACGCGCAGTGGAAGGCTATTTTCCTTGCAAGTGTGGGCTTCAAAATGGCGGCAGCTGACTGGAACTTTGCCTCACTCTGTGATCCTCACTGAAATGCTATTATTATGTAAGACTCAATGCTGGCTGCTTATCACATTGGAGGTATTTTGGTGGTCATTATTACATATGCATCACGACATGACAGAAGAGAAGATTGGTCAGGGCTTAAAGTGGTCTAGCCCCTTTTTCTAACAAGCTCCCCTCTGCCTTCATTTTGCTCACTATACCAAGTTTTTTCAAACTTCACCTCTCAACATTAGGTGGGCGATTTTGGCAGTTATAAAGGACGACCGTTGACTGAAACCTCACTGTCTTGTGTTATATCTGCTGGTCAACTCTATTCTGATTACTGAGTCATAGGTCAGTGTGGCAGCAGTGCTGATTTATTATTCACCTTGATGTTTGTTGCTTGGGGGCTTGATCTTGCCCTGTCAGCTCTTCTCAGTTTACATTAAAGATCCTTTACGATTACTTCCAATGGCGAAAGGTGTGGGTGGCAACTCTAAAAACAGAGATTCCAAAGTGAAATGCTCCAAACATTCCTCTCCTACACCGGATTTGCCGGCTAAAGGTAAATCTGACTCTGCCTCAACTCTAGAAGCTGTATAGCTCAAGCTTAATACCGTCCATGATATAGTTCAAAGTACAAAAAACAATACAGATATCCTCCAGGTGGAAGTGGCAGCTATTCGTAATGACCTTAAAGATCGTTCATTATTTTGATATTTTATACAGTATGATATAGTATTCAAATATGTATTTCATTCTTCCTAAGACCATATTTTTTATGGATATGTCTTATATAAAGTTGATATACCTAACTGTCGGTATCCCATTAAGGATTGTTCTTCTAATTGATTGCCATTGCTTCGGAAATTATTTTCTTATTAATCATATTATAGGTAAGTATTTTATTTCTCATTATACTTCTTATCATTTACCTCTATTCTCTCTTTCTATGGTGGTCTATATATATATATATATATAGATATAGATATATATATATGTTATGTGACATTCAGTGACTTCACTGATTACCAATGAAATACGTTTTTCTATACTATTGTTCTCATATTACTGTATATATCTCTTTTGTTCCTATCTCATCGCCACAATTTAAGGTATGCTATTATGAGATACACCCGTATTAATTGGTGCTCTTTGCTTGCTATTACCTGATAGTTGTATAGTTATGTTATAAATTGTACGTATCTATTTGGAACTTATTTGAATGATCTGTTATAGAGTAGTTGAAGTATGCATAAGCTGAATTTATATGTTTTTACAGTTATGATTTGTTTTTTTCATGAAATGTTATCTTATTGCGGATGCTCCATTTACATCACTTTTTATTTAGTTTCTCTCTCTTTAATATCTTGTTATAATTGAGTGGCAGGATTTAAGAAATTACTCTCCTTTTAACTCTTTACTTTGCTTTATAGTTCCTTTGCTATTGAGTATTCTCCCTTTTTTCCTTCACCTATTATCATTCATCATTGCTTTCTTTCTATATGGAAGTCTGTCTATATGTTATTTATTAGTTAATGATTTCACCGATCACCAATAAAATGCATCATTATCTAATGATGTTGTCTTATCTTATACAACTATTTTGCTCTGTTCTCAGTGCCGCTATTAATGATACATTGTTGTGACTTGCAACTTTCATATTCATGCTCATAGGTTGCTATTACTTGATAAATTATAGTTATTTTATATTTTTTGTACATACCAACTTGATATTTATCTGAATTTTATTTATAGATGGGTTGAAGTATGCACAGTTGGAATTTATATTCTTTGATCGCGAGGATTTGTTTGCTTATGTAATGTTATCTCTCTGCAGACACTCTATTCAAATTGTATTTATTTAGTCTTCCGCTACCTAATATTACACCCAATCTGATGTGGTTATGTATTTGGAATAATAACTTTTGTTCTGCTGCTTTGTGGTTTGTTTATACAAGAGTTGTCTACATGGATGTGGGTAGTCTCTGCTGTTGCTCATCCACGTTGATTCCCCATGCAATATGTCTCTTACAGACATCCCCTGGTGAGTCTGAGCTTTGATGTTGCTCTGGACTTCTCTGGAGTACATCTGATCCCTCTTCTCTTCTCCCTTCTCTTTGTTCCTTGTTTTATCCTCACTCTACTTCTGGGACATCTGCTTCACTTCCTTTGGTTCTTAATTTTATTTTTATTGTCATTATACTCTTTCACCAGACATACTTACTAATTAAAATGTACGTATATAAATGACTGGTATACATGTAGTTTCCCTTAATGTTAGGGGTTTGTGTAACCCAGTTAAGAGAAGCAATATTCTAGATTATTGGAAGAGTCGGTCTGGTGATTTGGTCCTACTTCAGGATACCAAGATATGTTTTAAAGATGATCTTCTCATTAGGAAAGATTGGGTATTCGATGCTACATGTTCTGAGGCTTCTGGGAAGAAACACGAGGTTATTACTCTAATCTCCAAGAAATCTGGTTTATCTATAATTGCAGCTCAACATGACACCAACGTAAGATGGTTACTGACTCGGCTGACTAATGAGTCAGATAAACAATATGTTTTGAATGTATATGCTTCAAATATAGATGATCCAAATTTTTGGCGTGCAATAAATAAGAAATTTACTGATATTCCACCTAATTCAAAAACAATTGTTGGGGGAGATTTTAATCTTCCCATTCTTCCTATTTTAGACAGGCATTCAGCTTTTAGATTTTGACCTCCAAGAGCACACAAACAGTTGCTTAATATGTGTTTCTCTCCCCATCTTTTGGATGTTTGGAGTCTACACAACCCCTCAGGTAGCTACTTAACTTTTTTCTGTTCCCCTCCTTCTAGCTTTTCTCATATTGACTATCTCCTAGTTGATACTTCGCTTCTGCAACATACCATTAATTTCATGATTCAATCAATAGTTGTTTCTGACCATGCTGCAGTTTTGTTAGCTATCATCAATCTTTCGGATACCAAGGGACTCCATACTTGGTGTCTAAATACAGAAATTTTGGAGGATGATTCTGAGGTTAAGGAACTTCATGACAGATGAATTGCCAGTAGACTCTCCAATGGTATTATGGGATGCCTTTAAATGTACTATATTGGTCACATTATTAAAAAAATGGCAAAAAGGAATATCGATATTAGGAAATCTCTTCAATCTTTGGGAGACGATATTAAGCGCAAAGAGGAATTATATAGACATACTAATGACAAATCTCTCTTGCAAGATATTAAACAATTAAAATACTCTTTTAATTCTATAGTTACTAAACGAGCCTATATTGGAGTACACGCTAAAAAATCTCGCCAATTATTACTACGGATAGTAAGTTGTTAGCCGCTACCCTCAAATATCAGAATACCAATATAACTTATATTTCTCATATTACTGATAAAAACTGTTTGAGAAAGATTCATACCCAAGAAATTCTTGGCGTATTTTGAGAATTTTACGAAACTTTATATACCCCTTCAAGTCACTGTACTAAGCTTAACTGTCAACAATTCCTTAACTCTCTTCCTACTAATACTATTTCGAATGATGATATGCGGGAATTGGGTAAGCCAATAGACAGTGAGGAGATTATTTGTGCTATTGAGGCTACTTGTTTGGGGAAAGCTACCGGGCCGGACGGCTTTACCATTGCCTTTTATAAAACTTTTAATTCTTCCATAATTAAATACCTTAAAAAGATAACTATGTTCTTTCTGGTAAGGTTTCAGGTGCGGCTGCTGAGGCTTCCATTGTTGTCATACCAAAAGAAGGTAAGGACCATTCTGATCACCACAACGTCCACCCCATATCCCCATCAAACATGGAAGTAAAAATTATTGCTAACATTTTTGCAAATCACCTAGGAGGTTATATTCCTACTCTTATTCATGACTCCAAACAGGTTTTGTCAAGAGTAGGCTTGCTAGGGACAATATTCATATGTTCTGCCAAATTTTAGAAGAAGCAAATCTCTCCTCTTTGCCGTCTGCGCCGATTGCCCTTGACGCCAAAAAGGCTTTTGACAAAGTATCTTGGCCTTTTTTACAAACTGTGTTAGAATCTCACAATCTTGGAAACTCATTTATTAATGTGGTTATAGCTCTTTATGTGAACCCGTGGGCTAATATTAGGATTAATGGCACAAAGTCCTCTTTTTTAATCTTCGCCAAAGCACTACACAAGGATGCCCACTTTCACCCATTCTTTTTCATTTGTCTATTGATCCACTCCTTCGCTTACTTAATCTGAGAACCTGAACATTAAAGGATTCCAATTTGGAACACACACACTTAAAACAGTTGCTTATGCTGATAGTGTTCCTATTTGTTCAGAGGACATTGAATCAGAGATCCTTTCTATTTCTACTCTTATTCATGCTTTTTTGGTCATTTCTGGCTATAATCTTAACAAAAAGAAAATGGAATTGTATCCCTTGAATGCTTTGTTCTTCGTTGTCAGTTGGGTAATTCAGGCTTTAAGTGGCAATCTACGTGCATTAAATATCTGGGGATTTATTCATAAATAAAGTTAAGGATCTTTTGTCTTCTTGGTCTCTAAATACATATCTTGGTGGGGTAGGTTACAAACTCATAAAATGATGATAACCTCAATCATTATTTTTTTATCCTCTGTGTTACCTATAAAGCTTTCTTCGTCTTTCTTTCATTAGATTGACATAATCAATTCAAGATTTTCATGAAATGGTAAGGGAGCTAGAATTGTGTATAAATATCTTAGGGAGCCCTCTATATTGGGAGGATGTAACCTCCCTGATTGGAGTTTATACCAGATTTCTTTCTTGGCGGCTCAAGGAGTACTTTGGTTTTGCCCAGTATTTCAACATATACCTCCATGGATTTATATTGAACGGGAACTGTGTGCTCCTTTTTCCACTCTTTCTTTGTTCACAGCCTCACACTCTCAGCGTATTGTTTCAGATGCGAATAATGCATTGAAATACATTGATTGGAAAGTTTCAAAGTGTATTCATAAATCGAGATGGACTTCTTTATAGTCTAATTCTAAGCTTGTTACTGATATTGAAACTAACATCGCTCGTCCGTGCGCCGACAAGGGCATCAGACTGGTGAAAGACCATTATGATACTAATCATGAGCCTCTTCCCTTCTCCTTCTTAGCCCAAAAATATAACCTCAGTAATATGTTTTTTTTATACTTTTTGAAGTTAAAAGTAACCATGGTCGGACAACTACGCTACGCTCGCGAGGTTTTGCGTAGTTTGTGCTACTTCACGCCACGTGAATTGCACATAGCACAGTGCAAAATCGCGTAGCGTAGTTGTCATTTTTTGCTTGCTCGCGGTCCTCAATGTCAAGTTGGCGACCGCGAGCGAGCAAAATGACATCCCGGCAAGACTTTTTCCTCGTTCACGATCAGCAACATCAAGTTGGCGATCGCGAGCGTGGAAGATAAACCTCCCGTTGAGATTCTCATCGCGGGGAGGTCGCGAGTGGTCGCGTATGCTCGCGACCGTTCGCGATGAGAAACTACCAGTCCGTGTTGAGAAAGCTGTCGCTCGAGTAAAAATCTACCCGAGCGGCAGAAAACGACAGCTCGCACTTTGCAAGATGCCGTTTTCAATGATTGCACAGTGCGGACAAGCATCCGGCACTGTGCAATCATCGCGAACAGCGCACTACGCAGTTCGTGTAGTGCTACGCGTATCTCGCGTAGTGCGAAGTGCACTTTGCGTAGCTACTCGTAGCGCTACTATGCGAACTACGCCCAGGGTTAGTTAAAAGTCAAACTTTCTAAGATATCTCTTTCAACAGATTCGGTTATTTTCTCACTTCTTTCTATGTGGGTACATTCAGGCCATACCACTTCTAAAATGTATACATTTTTATCTGCTCCTCTACCTTCACAACCCACAGCTACTTCTGCTATATGGTCTCACCATTTTGAGTGTCACTTTTTCAGATATATTTCATTGAACATCTGGTATCTGTTAGAGAAATTATCCTTACGTGATAAGATTGCTCCTTCACTGATCCAATATACATTTTTTACTATGAGTCTTTTACACTGGACCCCTGCTTGTCTACTCAATTTGAAATTAAGAGAGAGTGATCTTTGTTAGAATTGTAATTCAATACCAAGCACCCATCAACATATGTTTTTTCGAATGTACATTATCAGAATCCTTTTGGGGCCTGATTCAAAAACATTCAACATTAATCTTTAATACGCCTATAGTTCTCTCTTTACCTATGATTTTTCTTGGTCCATGCGCTATAGACCCCCTTTACCTCTCAACAGTATTGATTTGGAGCTCTTAGACTGACTCTTATCCATTGCAGTCAAAATTATCCTCACAGAATGGAAATCCATTCATCTCTTATCTTACCATTCCTGGTGGGTGTGGGTTTCATGTCTTCATGGAGCTCATACTTTTGTTGAAATGAAACATTATGTGCCTTCAATTGCTAGTGGTGTATGGCATTCTTTGGATAATTATATGGATTTGTCTTCTAAGGGGCTGATAGCTCAATATCCTTTTGAATCCGTTTCTTAATTTATTTTTCATGGGTGTAGCACAGGGGTACTCACAAACTTTCTCTCGGGGGCCAAATTTACAGTGTGGTTTCTGGCTGAGGGGTTGCACCGGTGGGGGCGGGGCCAGTGGGGGAGGGGACGGGGCTAGACCAAAAAAAACCTATGACCATGAGGTTGAACACAGGCCCCTGCAGCGGACGCCTTCGTCAAAGTATCTTGGCCTTTTTTACAAACTGTATTAGAATCTCACAATCTTGGACACTCATTTATTAATATGGTTATGGCTCTTTATGTGAACCCGTGGGCTAATATTAGGATTAATGGTACAAAGTCCTCTTTTTTAATCTTCGCCAAAGCACTACACAAGGATGCCCACTTTCACCCATTCTTTTTCATTTGTCTATTGATCCACTCCTTCGCTTACTTAATCTGAGAACCTGAACATTAAAGGATTCCAATATGGAACACACACACTTAAAACAGTTGCTTATGCTGATAGTGTTCCTATTTGTTCAGAGGACATTGAATCAGTGATCCCTTCTATTTCTACTCTTATTCATGATTTTTTGGTCATTTCTGGCTATACTCTTAACAAAAAGAAAATGGAATCCCTTGAATGCTTTGTTCTTCGTTGTCAGTTGGGTAATTCAGGCTTTAAGTGGCAATCTACGTGCAATAAATATCTGGGGATTTATTCATAAATAAAGTTAAGGATCTTTTGTCTTCTTGGTCTCCTAAATACATATCTTGGTGGGGTAGGTTACAAACTCATAAAATGATGATAAACCCAATCATTATTTTTTTATCCTCTGTGTTACCTATAAAGCTTTCTTCGTCTTTCTTTCATTAGATTGACATAATCAATTCAATATTTTCATGAAATGGTAAGGGAGCTAGAATTGTGTATAAATATCTTAGGGAGCCCTCTATATTGGGAGGATTTAACTTCCCTGATTGGAGTTTATACCAGATTTCTTTCTTGGCGGCTCAAGGAGTACTTTGGTTTTGCCCAGTATTTCAACATATACCTCCATGGATTTATATTGAACGGGAACTGTGTGCTCCTTTTTCCACTCTTTCTTTGTTCACAGCCTCACACTCTCAGCGTATTGTTTCAGATGCGAATAATGCATTGAAATACATTGATTGGAAAGTTTCAAAGTATATTCATAAATCGAGATGGACTTCTTTATGGTCTAATTCTAAGCTTGTTACTGATATTGAAACTAACATCGCTCGTCCGTGCGCCGACAAGGGCATCAGACTGGTGAAAGACCATTATGATACTAATCATGAGCCTCTTCCCTTCTCCTTCTTAGCCCAAAAATAAAACCTCAGTAATATGTTTTTTTTATACTTTTTGAAGTTAAAAGTAACCCTGGTCGGACAACTACGCTACGCTCGCGAGGTTTTGCGTAGTTTGTGCTACTTCACGCCATGTGAATTGCAAATAGCACAGTGCAAAATCGCGTAGCGTAGTTGTCATTTTTTGCTTGCTCGCATTCCTCAATGTCAAGTTGGCGACCGCGAGCGAGCAAAATGACATCCCGGCAAGACTTTTTCCTCGTTCACGATCAGCAACATCAAGTTGGCGATCCCGGGCGTGGAAGATAAACCTCCCGTTGAGATTCTCATCGCGGGGAGGTCGCGAGTGGTCGCGTATGCTCGTGACCGTTCGCGATGAGAAACTACCAGTCCGTTTTGAGAAAGCTGTTGCTTGAGTAAAAATCTACTTGAGCGGCAGAAAACGACAGCTCGCACTTTGCAAGATGCTGTTTTCAATGATTGCTCAGTGCGGACAAGAATCCGGCACTGTGCAATCATCACGAACAGCGCACTACGCAGTTCGTGTAGTGCTACGCGTATCTCGCGTAGTGCGAAGTGCACTTCGCGTAGCTACTCGTAGCGCTACTACGCGAACTACGCCCAGGGTTAGTTAAAAGTCAAACTTTCTAAGATATCTCTTTCTACAGATTCGTTTATTGTCTCACTTCTTTCTATGTGGGTACATTCAGGCCATACCACTTCTAAAATGTATACATTTTTATCTGCTCCTCTACCTTCACAACCCACAGCTACTTCTGCTATATGGTCTCACCATTTTGAGTGTCACTTTTTCAGACATATTTCATTGAACATCTGGTATCTGTTAGACAAATTATCCTTACGTGATAAGATTGCTCCTTCACTGATCCAATATACATTTTTTACTATGAGTCTTTTACACTGGACCCCTGCTTGTCTACTCAAGTTGAAATTAAGAGAGAGTGATCTTTGTTAGAATTGTAATTCAATACCAAGCACCCATCAACATATGTATTTTCGAATGTACATTATCAGAATCCTTTTGGGGCCTGATTCAAAAACATTCAACATTAATCTTTAATACGCCTATAGTTCTCTCTTTACCTATTATTTTTCTTGGTCCATGCGCTATAGACCCCCTTTACCTCTCAACAGTATTGATTTGGAGCTCTTAGACTGACTCTTATCCATTGCAGTCAAAATTATCCTCACAGAATGGAAATCCATTCATCTCTTATCTTACCATTCCTGGTGGGTGTGGGTTTCATGTCTTCATGGAGCTCATACTTTTGTTGAAATGAAACATTATGTGCCTTCAATTGCTAGTGGTGTATGGCATTCTTTGGATAATTATATGGATTTGTCTTCTAAGGGGCTGATAGCTCAATATCCTTTTGAATCCGTTTCTTAATTTATTTTTCATGGGTGTAGCACAGGGGTACTCACAAACTTTCTCTCGGGGTCCAAATTTACAGTGTGGTTTCTGGCTGAGGGCTGCACCGGTGGGGGCGGGGCCAGTGGGGGAGGGGACGAGGCTAGACCAAAAAAAAACTATGACCATGAGGTTGAACACAGGCCCCTGCAGCGGACGCCTTCGTCCACTGAGCCACCAGACCAGGCATTCACACATTCTATCTATCTATCTATCTATCTATCTATCTATCTATCTATCTATCTATCTATCTATCTATCTATCTATCTATCTATCTATCTATCTATCTATCTATCTATCTATCTATCTATCTATCTATCTATCTATCTATCTATCTATCGTTCTGTCTCCCTCCCTACCTCTCTCTGTCTCCCTCCCTCTCTCTGTCTCCCTCCCTCTCTCTCTCTCTCCTTCTCTCTATCACTCTCCCTCTCACTCCCTCTGTCTCCATCACTCTGTTTCTCTCCCTTTCTCTCTGTCTCCCTCCCTCTCTGTCTCACTCACTCTGTCTCACTCACTCTGTGTCTCCCTCTCTCTCTGTCTCCCGACCTTCCTCTCCCTCCCTCTTTGTCTCCCTCTCACTCTGTCTCCCTCCCTCTGTCTGTCTCGGTCTGTCTCCCTCCTTCTGTCTCCCCCTCTCTCTCTCCCTCCCTCTCTCTCCGTCTCCCTCCCTCTATCTCTCTCTCTCAATCACTGTTTGTCTCCCTTTCTCTCTGTCTCCGTCCCTCTCTGTCTCCCTCCCTCTCGCCTCCGTCCCCCCTGAACCGAAGCAGGTGATGGGCAGCCCTGTTTTTCCCCAAGTTTTTGAGGCTGATGGCAGGGGAAGCTCTTCCCCCTCTCCCTCTCTCTCTCCCTCCCTCTTCCTCCCTCTGTCCCACTCTGTCTTCCTCCCGCTGTCACCTCACCCCCTGCTCTCACTCCCTGCTGCCCTCCATCACCTCACCCTGCTGTCCTCGTCACCCTCAGTCACCTCACCCAGCGCTGAGACAGCTTCCCGGGAATGCACACAGCCACCGCACCCAAGTACTTCACAGGTCTTTTAAAGACCATTCACTTGTTAATGAGGCTTTGTTGTATTTCACCTCTTCTTAGTGCCCATGCATCTCCACTCAATCAGAGTGGAAATGCAGGGGCCGCTAAGATGAGGTGAAGGTCAACAAAGCCTCATTAACAAGTGAATGTTCTTTAAAAGAATCCCCCGGCCCCCATAGCTCGCAACCGGCGATATAAAAAACACGCAGGCATATGATGTCTCAAGGTCCGTGGGCCGCCAAGGAAGGCTTGCCGGGCCGCTGGCGGCACGCGGGCCGTACTATGAGTATCCCTGGTGTAGCAGATGTCCCCTCCTATCAACTCATCTTTCCTCCTTCCCTCTAGTATTCTTTCCTCTTTCTTCCTCTCTTACCATCTTTCACTCCTGTCCACCTGCTGATGTATACTATTTACCAAGCAATACAAACTCATGTATGTGCTGGATATATGTAGATGTTCCATCTGTCCCATCTTCCTGGGATTTATACTTAATATGAAATGAATTTGTAATACCTAATATGATATTTATCTGATCATTCTTCTGTGATAACTTTGACATCTTTTTATCCCAGTCCAGGTGTTCTTTGTTATGTAGTCCCTTTTTAATCATTATTATGTATTTGGTTCTGATTTGTGGGTATTGCTATTGTAATGCAAAATGTATTCTCTTTTTAATTAGAATAATAAAGATATTTGAACTAAAAAGAACAATAATGCTTTGAAGCTAAAAGAGAGCGGGACCTGACCAGCCTCATCTGGCCATGGACACACGCAGACGGCCCTCTCTTGGACCGGGCACGTGCTCAGGTGTGTTTTGCATGTGTTTTGTGCTGCAGAGCGAGAGATGTACTTAATAGCGCTGGGCTACGTAGACCACGTGAGCTCAACCAACAGGGCCGCCTCCAGGGGCCCTGCGCACTGTGGTCAGCATACTATGTAGCTAAATTAGAGTCCCAGCTGCCTGCGCTGCCGAAGCGAGAGATGCGCATAATAGTGCTGGATCAGGCGAGCCCCATTAACAGACCCACCTCCAGGAGCCCTGTGCACTGTAGTCACCGTATTATGCGTCCAAGCAGCCCCCCGATTGAATCTGATCTTTCTAATCACCTAAGCAGATGTACTTAAGGAAACAGACCCAGACTGGCCTTTTAGTCCATCAGGTAATTCCAAGGGGTTAGGGGAGCCAGACACATTAGAGGACTGAATGCCCAGGGCCGCTGCAGGTACTCCATCTCTTTCCTCACCTCGTCAAGGTTCGTTGCAGCAAGCACAAGGTTGCTGCAAGAGAGGGAGGGAGAGAGAAAAAGTGACGGCGAGAGATCAGAGAGGGAGAAGATGAAGAGAAGAGAATGAGAAAGAGAATGGATGGATAGAAAGAGAGGATAGGAAAGGAGCGGGTCTGGTTTTAGCATTTTTGCCAGAGCTGCTTCAGTTTCCCAGTCCGTCATTTAGCGGAAATTATGGGGGTTGTGCAGTCCCTCCAGCCACCACTTGTGGGATTCTTGCCTGGCACTCTACCAACACAGAACCTTAGTGTGATGACACTGAAAGTCTGAGATGCAGTCTCACCTGGCTGTGACATGTTTCCAGACAGTAGACAATGGCCAGGAATCTTTGTCCTGACAAAAGTAAAATGGATGCGCAATTATATTTTCGAAGTGTTGCCATGTCTGGCGAGGTATTGAGTGCTGACTCGCAGGCATTTTGGTCACCATGTCAACAATGATTAAGTCATACTATGAATAAAGCACAGAAGAACATATGTTTGGAGAAAAGGGTTGCAAACTCGTCACAAAGGTATCTCATGAAAAGTAGTCTGAGACGGAAGGCAAAAAAATTCGAGTATTACACAACTGTGTGAAATACAAACACCTAGCTAAAACATCAGGAACTAAGTCGGATGATATGCTGGTAACCCTCTGCGACGGAAAAAATGTACCTCAACACAACTATTTATGTAAGGTTTTGTGAAATGTGAATTGCTAATAATGAATGAAGGCCGAGGATCTTAGTATGAACTGCATACGAAACAATTTACTGAATGTAAGAACTTTATTTGACTTTTTATTTTTTTTAATGAAAGAATTGAGTGGAAGTTTTTTCTCATGAGTTTTTATGGTATGCAACTCCATTGTGGTACGTATCTCTCTAGTGAAGCTAGGAATAGAGTTGCAGGCAAAATATTGAAATAGGCTTCAAGCAGTTAATATTACGATATTGCGAAAAGGATGACTCGCAGTCCTGATCTACAAGAAAATTATCTCTTGCCATCCAGTTATGTAATGATTATTGTTATTATGTTATTGATATGAATATTTTTTGGCTAAGAAAATTTCGAACAACTTCAATACTCAATAAGTCAATTATTCTTTTCGATAACATTTAGCTCAAACGGGGCAATCAGCACCCCTACCAAATATATCAAGGTCATAATCCATATGAATAATATTAATATAGAAGATCCTTCAGTAACAGCACCAAACATCATTACCAGTATTGTAAGTAGCATCACTCAATCTCCAAAGTTAGTACAGTTTAAGCCTTGACCAATAGGGCAAAGGGCCTGACCACCTTTGCAATCATCGTTCATTGGCAGTCATGAACATCACTCAAAATCTGCAAACAAAGTAGGTCAAATCAGTAAATCAATATTCATATCTAGGGTGAGACACTTAAGCTATGACAGGGGAACTGTTCTTGGAGAAAAAATGGAAGAGTATCCTTTAAAGAACTTCATATATGTCGGGATCAATAGAAAAAGGGCCGAAATCCACATCTCAAGAGAAGCTTGTGCTCTCTTACCACTTATGTCTTTAATAACAACATGTGTTTTAAGCCCGATTTGGTTGGTATGGTATCCCCACCAGTTAGATTATTTTGTAGGTTTAGCATTCTCGCTTTCATTTTTTGTACCTATATTCGGGTTAAAGAAAACTCGTATTGGCCTGTTGTGTAATTTCTCAAGTAGAAAACATTCTCTTCGATCTCATTTTCTATCTCCTTTTTTTCATTCCATCTGCTACTATATATATATATATATATATATATATATCTTACCAACTGGCGGTCGCCAGTAGGTAGTTATAGTTAGGACCTAGTTTCCATAGGAAACTCATTTTTTGCTTTCCCAATAACTTTGGCGCCGGTTGACGAATCTTCGCGAAATTTTCAAAATTCATGGCTCGCTCTGGTCAGCTCCTATCTTGAAAGTTTCGGGGTGATTTGCCAAGCGGGGGCCAAGAAAAAACAGGGGTCCCAAAACGCGTTCTCTCCATGTTATTTTCCATAGGAAACTTTAGATACGGCTACAGCCCGAACTGCTGAACAGAAGTACACCAAATTTGGCAAAAAGGTAGCCCTTGGTTCAGAAAGAGCCCTTTTTGTTAATTGGTGTAAATCCGTTCAGTAGTTTTTGAAATATTAAAGGAAAAAATCTGTATATATGTGGGCGGAGCCTAACCTCCGAGCACGGGCTTGGCTCTAATTGGGTGTCAACAGTTCCAACCAGGAACTGTTGGCAGCCATCTTGTGCCTCGCATTGAGAGAAAATACATCCAGTCTCCCCACAAAGAGCTGCATTTTTGGCTTATTTAATAGGCGATGCTACACCACATTTGGCAAAAAGGTAGCCCTTGGTTCAGAAAGAGCCATTTTTGTTACATGGTGTAAACCCGTTCAGTAGTTCTGGACAAATTTTTAAAAAAGTGGTTGAAAAATGCATTTCCCATAGGAAACTTCAGACATGGCTACAGCTGGAACTGCTGAACGGAATTACACCAAATTCGGCAAAAAGGCAGTGCTTGCTTCAGAAAGCATCCTTTTTTTTAAATGGTGTAAATCCGTTCATAGTTTTTGAGATATTAAAGGAAAAACACCTTTATATATGTGGGCGGAGCCTAACACCCGAGCATGAGCTTGGCTCTAATTGGCTGCCAACAGTTCCATCCAGGAACTGTTGGCAGCTATCTTGTGCCTCGAATTGAGCGAAAATACATCCACTCTTTCCACAAAGACCCGTGTTTTTGGCTTATTTAATAGGCGGGTGCCCAACCCGCCTATTTACACTTTTAAAAACCGAAGCGGGAGTCCACCCCCCGGTTCGTGCACCCCTGCTTGAGGCCGCTGCTGAGAACACCTGGGATGAGCTGAGCCGCCGCGCTGCCCGTGGCGACCCGGAAGTCAGGCAGAGTCTGCCTGCTTGTGGGCGGGGCCTGCAATTGCAGCAGCATTCGTGGTGGTGGTGGTATGAAGAACCCGGGTTTCTTCAACATTCACACAGATCATGTACACGTTTTCGGTTAACATTAAGTCTTAGCTCATGCTCTGTGTACATCCATTTACACATTGTATGATCAGTAAAAATGTGTGCATCATACAAGAGCTGAGCAGCGGAAGCTTGAAGGTGTGGGGCAGAGAGAAAATGGCAGCAGGAGGAGCCTGCGGTAGCTCCTGATTGCCGGAGCCGCTGCGGGGCGTGGCGTCCATCTGTGGAACCCTTGAGAAGTGTCAACGTTGAGGCGGGGCGTCCTCCTTGCCGGCTGAATTGCAAGCTGTGTAAGAGCCGGGGGACAGTGGGGGAGCATTCCTTCCCTCTAGGGGTGGGCAGAATTTGCTAAAATGTTAAAAATCTCCGCAAACACGTGGAAATATCGCAAAGATGCAGAAGTTTTTTTCCCGCCCGTTCGCGGTATTTTCTGCGTGGTCGCGGCTCACCAACTTACCCATGCGGTTGCTCGTGGGTGCGGCCATCTTGTTTTCACTTGTCTTGCGGTGCATGATCGCGAGAAGAAAGACGTGATCGCGCGACGCAAGACGTTACTGTGGGTGCGAACTGTCGCGAGACAGCGCAAATGGCTACCAACAATCCAACATCTCGTGGAGAACGCGACAGGATCGGGAAAACATGTCGGCGAACACGGGGATTCAGGTAAGGCGATCGCGCGCACGCGATAATGTATTATTTTACAGCGCGAGCAAGAAGCAAATTATCGCTAAGCTGCGGAATGCGGAAATTTTGACATTTTCGCGCTTTCTGCGGAATGCGAAAATGCCAAATTATCGCAATTTACGTGAACGGAACGGAATTTTGGCCCAGGCCTACTTCCCTCGCCCCCCGCCGCCGTACTGTAGCTGTGGGCTGGTGGCCTATAGGCATCAGGCCTTGGTCTTGATGACGGGGAGTTGCAGCCTGCAGCTGGAGTCGTCTGCCTGAAGTGGGAGCGCAGCCAAGGTCAGGATGCCCTCGCCGGCGGTCACACAAAGCGACCAGCTGCCCATCAGGTGCAGAGTGAACCAAGAGAGAAGTGCAGTGCAGGAGATACAGAAGGCGATTTCCAGGGGGACGAGGTGTCGCTCCTGCCACCGAACGTAACACCCAGCAATTCGACCCTGGTGCCAGCTGCAAGACTACACTGGCCGGAAAGATAGAAGCATAGCAGAGCAGCCTGCATAAGATCGCCAAACGTGTGAGAGGCCTGGCAAGGAAAAGGAGGATGGGGGTATCGCTCAGCACCACTGCGTGATGCCACGTTCCAGCGGAGAAGCGGCAGCAGCAGGCCTGCTGAAGACACCTAAAAAAGGTAGCGTTGAGTGATTGCAGGCAGCTTTAGCGTGGCACACAGCCCCATGCCGGCCCTACAAGCATTCCCTACAGCAGCAACCACAGACCTGCATGGAAAGGACCACTGTGCCAGTTTTTCAACATTGCGGGAATCCCCCCCCTCAACACAGTATAGCAGCTCACACCCGCCAATACTGGCATCAATCTCAGCCCCAAGGTGCTTGTTACTGTATGCACATAGCTGTAGTCATCGCCAAGCCCAGGGCTTTCACCTGCCCCTTTAGCCTCTGGCTATGCTTTACCTGGGTTGCCCAGCCTTTAGTAGGTAGCAGTTTTACATTAAGGCTGATACGGCCGTTCCTTCCCCTGCTGTTAATTATCCCCTTTTTACCCCCTCCCTATCGTTGTTTCACATCGGCATGGTGATGGGGAGGGTGCATGCCCTGCTGGCTTTACTATGGGGGTGGGGGGAGTCGGTGGACAATCTCCCATGTTTTGTCTGGAGAAACCTTGGGTTTCACTACATGGTGTTTCATATCCTGTGCCCGTGGGCATTTGCACACAGCGCATGCCAGGCAGAGACAGGCTCGCTTGCCTGCTCACTCTTGTTTCCCCCTTATGGCTCAGCGTTAGTCAGCTCTGCACCCCTGTGTTTTATGTCGTGCTTTCTGTGCCTGTGTTGATTGCTCAATCCCCTGTGAGTTTATTCTGTAGCTCGCCTTACATACAGAGTAGTGTCCAGACAAATGGGTGGATTTAAGGCTTGCATTTGGTGTTAGTGAAAGGTGCCACATTAAAATCACTGAGGAAGTTTCTTATGTTACCCTCTTGTGCTCATCAACTTCTCACGGTTGGTCCTCAGATAAAGCTTTTGCCGCTTCCCACCAGCATTACTGAATCTTCTCATACTTCTCAGCAGTGCAGGTCAAGCTTCTTGCACTGCCCACTAGTGCGCATCCAGCTTCAGACTGCTCATGACTATGTACCTGATTTCTCACACTGCCCGCTTCACTTGCTACCCTCTAGTGTACGTGTAGCTTGCCACCCTTTCCACAAGAGTGACACCCAGCTTTTCACCCTTCCTACTTGTGAACATATAGCATCTTGTGCTGCCGACCAGTAGTCCTCCAGGTGAATATTGAAATTCTCTCTCTGCCAACAGCTCACACTAAACTTATCCCACGGGTTTTAGGCTTTTCCACGTTCAGTGTTCTGAACAGAAGTAATAAACTGTTTATATGGAGACACATAAAACTGTAAAAGGTAAGAATGGCACCATGGTAAATTTTGAGGCACAAAAACGAGAATTCACCAAAAAGTAGTTGCTGTTGCTGAACCATCAAAATGGGTTCAACCCCTTAAGGAGGGCATATCCGATGCTCCTTCCTCCAGGTAGTTTCAAACTCTGTCATTTCTCGGCTCACTCAACACACTCATTGGTTCTTGGTTGCCAGGTCCTGGTATATGATTGCCCGAGTCCTTGCTCTGTGGAGCGTTCATGCCTGTGACCATGATGGTTCATGCTGCTTAGACTTTGGCCTGTGTTGGCCTGGCGTCTTGTATTTGCACACCTGCCAACTGTGTTAGTGATTTTTGGTGCTGGAATCCCGCATGTGGCGCTGTAATGGTTTGCACAACACAGGACTAATGATTTTAGGCCTGGCATTTGCCAAGACCGTTTGATTTTAATAAAATGATATGCTTAAAATACTTCTGTCTAGGGACCATCAGCTAGCCCTCTGTGTTCGTTGGTCTGTTTTTGTCGTTCACATGTTTCTTCCACCCACTCCAGCATAGAGCATGGGGAAGTGGTGAGCTAACTTCGCTATGAGTAATGACATCTTGCCCTGTCACATAGAGCACGTTCACATACAGTGTAGTTTCCAAAATGCCAGAGGCTACTATGTGCTTCTTGAGAACAAAAAGAATTTTTGCTTTTAGCAAAAAAAAAAAATTCTTTGAGGGCACCTCGGCTTCCACAGCAGTAACACTTATAAGACCTTGACAACACAAAGATATGGCCTAATGGCTAGGGTGGTGGATCTCAAATCTGGGTAACCAGGTTCGAGTCTCGGCAATGTCACTCAACATTCTGTTTTTCTGGGAAAATCACTTGATCTCCCTGTGCCTAACAAAAATGAATGTGTCCTTGTGTAACCCAACTGGTGCTCATGTAAAGCGCTCTGATACCCGATACCTTCGGGTCGCGTTCGCGCTATATAAAAACTCAAGGAAAAAAAGCAAAAAGGTTGGCAGCAATACCACACAGATTGGCTTAGACATTGCTGTTGATGTTGTACTCGGTCTCCGATCTTGCACATGCTCACCTCTGGTTTGTGTTATATTAGCTGCTCCTAAAGCTGTGAATACCAATTGCTGGTGCTGTAAACAGTCAGATCTGCGACTGTCTCAAATCATGTATTTGCAAGACCTTCTGATTCCTGGTTCTTGCATAATTTGTATGTATAATTTTGATGCCTGGTGTGTGTGTGTTTGTGTGCGTGTGTGTGTGTGTATATATATATATATATATATTAAGCCTGGGCAAAGCACTACGCTACGCTCGCGTAGTTTGCGAAGTTTGCGCTACTTCGCACTACGCACATTGCACGTAGCACAGTGCAAACACACGTAGCATAGTGTTGCGTAGTGCTGCGGTCATTTTTTGCTTGCTCGCGGTCCTCAACGTCAAGTTGGCGAGCGCGAGCAAGCAAAATGACATCACGGCGAGACTTTTTCCTTGCTCGCGATCAGCAACATCAAGTTGGCGATCGCGAGCATGGAAAATAAACCTCCCGGCGAGATTCCCAACGCGAGGAGGTCAGGTTTCTCATTGCGAGTGGTCGCGTATGCTCGCGACCGCTCACGATAAGAAACTACCAGTTCGCGTTGAGAAATCTGCCGCTCGAGTAAAAGTCTACTCGAGCAGCAGAAAACTAAAGCTCGCACTGTGCAAGATGCCGTTTTCAATGATTGCACAGTGCCGGTTGCTTGTCCGCACTGTGCAATCATTGAAAACGACATCTTGCTCAGTGCGAACAAGGTACTACGCAGTTCGCGAAGTGCTAAGCGTAGCTAGCGTAGTGCGAAGTGCACTTTGCGTAGCTACGCGAAGCGCTACTTCGCGAACTACGCCCAGGGTTAATATATATATATATATTCACTGAAAAAACCATAGGTTTCAGACATGTTATATAGTTAGAAATTAGCATTTAGAAAAACATTGAAATTCACTGGAAAACCATAGGTTTCAGGCACGTTATAGTTAGAAATTAGCATATAAAAAACCTTAGAAATTCACTGAAAAAACCATAGGTTTCAGGGACATTATAGTTAGTTGGACATTTCACTCGAACAAAACCATAGAAATTCCCCCGTTATAGTTAGTTCAGCTAACTATAACTTGAACCCCCGCAATGCACTGCTGATGACGTCACATATTACATCATTCATGACATGGTCAGTGACATCACAGATGATATCTCAAATGACATCACTGATGACATCATCTAAGTGAAAATCTAAAGTACCTCCTCACACCCTAATATAACCTTTGATACACCATCTCCAAAATACAGAATACTATTTTTGAAACCATAGACACACCAATGCCACTCACTACATATCTACTCACTGGTTCTTAGGACTACACACACATACATGCATTCACTCATGAATACAACACTATCATGTATACTCACACACCTACACAGACACTCACACACCAGCACTCATCCAGAGTTACTCATACACCTAGTCAGGCATGCAAAGAATCAATCACACTTCCATTTACTGACCTACAGAGATATACACACAATAGATCACTTATTCAAACAGAAACAAACACATAATTACTCTCTTATACAATCACTGATACAAGTACACACTCATCTATATAGCTACTCTCACAATCACTGACTCTCACATATAGTCATTTATATACTCAACTCTCACATACACTGCCTTATACATATGTAGTTACTTGGACATGTACCACTGAGACATCCATTCACTCAGTAACATACCCATACACACATTGACCCACCCATACAGCTGTTTCCACATGCACTACTAAACCCATACTCACAGTGAATCAATCACTCAAACATGTATGCACAGTCACACACCTCGCACGCACCCACACACACACACTCAGGCACCCATACAAATTCTCTGGCAACCAATCAATAACCCATATAGACACTCATGTAGCTACTAACCAACCCATGGAGGAGCTTATACAACAGCAGACAGACTGATACAGACATTCACACAGTTTAGTCCCTAACCCATGCATTCAATAAGACATATGTGATAACTCACTTAAACAGTCAGTGACACACCTACTAAATCCTCCATCCAGACACTTATACACCCACTCATTCTTCAATACACCTTGGCATATATATAATACATATTTAAACTTTATAGAAACACACATTCACTGGATGATGTCATCAGTGATTTCATTTGAGATGTCATCAGTGATGTCACTGACCATGTCGTGAATGATGTAATACGTGACGTCATCAGCAGTGCATTGTGGGGGCGTGAGTTATAGTTAGCTGAACTAACTATAACGGGGGAATTTCTATGGTTTTGTATGAGTGAAATGTCCAACTAACTATAACGTCCCTGAAACCTATGTTTTTCTCAGTGAATATATATATATATATATATTATCTACTGGCGGTCGCCAGTAGATAGTTATAGTTAGGACCCTGTTTCCATAGGAAATCCGCAACATTCTATTTGGAATAACTTTGGCGCCGGTCGATGAATCCTCGCGAAATTTTCAAAATAGGTGGGGCGCTACGCTCCGCTCCTACCCTGAAAGTCTCGGGGGGATTCGTCAAGCGGGGGCTGAGAAAAAAGGGGGGTCCCAAAACGCGTTTTTCCCATGCATTTTTCCATAGGACCTTTAGACACAGCTACAGCCCGAACGGCTGAACAGAGTTACTTGAAATTTGGCAGAGAGGTAGTCCTCAGGTCAAGGAAGTGCCTTTTGTAGGTCTGGTGTAAATCTGTTCAGTAGTTCCTGAGAAAATAGCATTTAAATCAATATATATATGTGGGCGGAGCCTAACCACACATCTCATCCTGAGATCTGATTGGCTGCCAGCACTTCATCCAAGAAGTGTTGGCAGCCATCTTGGGACCAATATACATGATAGCACCTCATTAAAAAGCATTGCAGTTAATAGAAGATTTTAAGACTTTAGTTACATTATAAATCATTTGTTGATGGTACCATACTCATTTTAGGAATTGTGGTATGTTCTAAGGTGATTTCACCATGTGAAAAAGCCTTCTGCTGGGATATCATGATTGAGAGAAAAATATTTTCTCATGCTTTTACCACAGAGGTTTGGAAGGTGATCTATAAGCTAAACTGAGAGCTTATTTTCTGTAAATTCACATTATCTTTCTCAGTCATGTGAGAATGAAGTCTGACATTCTCAGTAAAACATGTACATCCAACAAGGGCAGAGACTGTCAGTTGATTCCTTTGTGTTCTACTGCAGCTTTCCAGAGTGTTCCAAAGAACTACTAGAGCGCTAACCGTCCTACTTATGATAAATGTATGGCACACCTGAAGCCATCTTGCTTGGATTAAAGTGGTAACTCTTAAAACATTTAATTTAAAAAGGAACAAAATGAGGGGGTTCATTTTTCCATAAAAAGTATGATTAGTGCTGCAGAAAGAAAAATTAGGGCACATTTTGAGTGACTTCTCAAATCCTGGCATGCAGACTGAAACATGCACTTTCAATACCAGCAGCAGTTTTCCCTGGTGAGCAGTAGCTTTACTACAGTGATCTAATGAGCAAAAAGAGTGCTAACATTCTGATTTTATGGCAAATGTGTGACACATTTGAATGCCTTCTTGATGGAATCAAAGTAAAAAACTGAAAGTATTTCCTACTGAGGAGACTGCAGTAAATGAGGAAATTAGGAAACTTCATAACAAATAAGTCTCCCAAGATGGCCACCAGAGACAAAAGAGCCCAAATGTAGCCCAAATATCACCCAGATGTAGCCCAAGTATAGCCCAATGACAGAATGTCCAAGAATGTTCTTAAAAACAACTAGAGCACTTACTGTCTTCATTATGACAAAAGTATGGCACACCTGAAGCCATCTTGATTGGAATAAACTAGTAACACTTAAAACATTTAATTTAAAAAGGAACACAATGAGGGGGTTCATTTTCCATAGAAATTATGATTAATGCTGAAGAAAGAAAATGAGGGCACATTTTGAGTGACTTCTCAAATCCTCTTCTATTTCATTAAAAAATTCTGACATGCAGACTGAAACATGCACTTTTAATACCAGGAGCAGACTTCCATGGTGAACAGTAGTTTTACTACAGTGATCTAATGAGCAACTAGAGTGCTAACATTCAGAATTCATGGCAAATGTGTGACATATCTGAATACCTTCATGATGGAATCAAAGTAAAAAACTGAAAGCATTTCCGACTGAGGAGACTGCAGTACATGAGGAAGTTAGGAAACTTCATAACAAATAAATCTCCCAAGATGGCCACCGGAGACAAAAGAGCCCAAATGTAGCCCAAAATCACCCAGATATAGCCCAAATATAGCCCAATGACAGAAGTGTGCAAAACACTTATTATTTTGTGTTTTTGCAGTGTTATATAGTGCAGACTTGTCAGGTATTGGAGTGCTTTACATGAGCATTGGTTACATCACACAAGAACAAATTCATTTTGGTTGTAGACATGGGGAGACTAAGTGATTTGACCAGAATCACAGAATGTCGAGCTGAAGCAGAAACTTCAACCTGGTTCCCCAGTTGCAAAGTCTGCAGTTCTGGAAGTAACACCACATCCTCTCCCCTAAGTGCAACATTTAATCAAGTTGTCAACTAGATAAAAAAACATAAAGATAACAAATAATTTAAAATTGCTTTGTCGCTATTTGAAAACTCAGAAAATATGTCCTTATTTTAGTCTTTTAGAGCACTAACCATAATTTTGATGCCAATAAGACCCTCTCATATATGTAATTTCTAAAGGAATGCTCTAGGTATTACAGTTTTGATTACGTCAAGATGATGTCAGGCGTTCCACACTTTTGTAATAAATATAGAATGTTAGCAATCTAGTTGTTCATTAGGATACTGTTGAGAGGCAGAGGCCAGGGGCACGGACTCTGAAAATTGAAGGCAGGTAGGAGGGTGCAAAGGCAACAATTTAACCACACTGAGCAGGCAGGAAGGGCCGTGGAAGCACAACAGACTATGGAGGGCAGTGGAAAGGGGGGCAGGGGCAACAAACCAACAATACAGGACTTGCAAGAGAGGCTGTTGGAGGGAAGATCTATTACGGGTCAAGGAAGCTAGGGGCGGTCCCCAGAGCCCCGGGAGCCACCACAGAACTGAGCAGGAGAGTGAGTCAGGGACAAAAGGGGCACCTTAATTTGAGCCGGGGTGCCTAGGAACGCTTGCTCCAAAAATGAAGAAAACAGACATATGAGACATGGAATTGGAGGCAGAATACAATGGCAGTTTAATGAGAAGATGCAACTTCAAAGAAACCGCAGAATAGAGACATAAAGTACAAAATACAGAATCCAGATAATCATACAGCTGTCATGATATTCTCTGTATCTCAATTAATGGACTGACAGAGAGAGAGAGAAAACACATCTATAAATGTATCATGAGAAACAAGTTACACCAAGGAAAATGTTACCTAGGGACACTCACATTTACTCTTAGAGCAAGCATTCCTGCAATTACAATACAACATCTTTTAAATGCAAAAGTAAAGAGAACAATGGTTAAACATAACATGACATTTCATATAGGTAAAATAGAATAAGATACTTCAAGCAAAGCAGAGCAAGACATTTTAAGCAAAGGAAGACAAGAGCTCCCAGTTCTTGGGGAAAACCTGCACAGCCTGTTAACCTACATACAAACGGCGAGGTTGTCCGTCGATATCTGTGGGTGCTCCCTTTTTATATCATTTTGTGGGCTCCTTTGCACGCTACATCTACCTACGTATGCTACCCAAAAGCTTCGTCTGCAGATTTTACCAGACATTTCGTCATTTACCCACTTAATGCTGACAATGGACTGGGTGAAAAGGTCAGTCTCTCAGGCCAATCGCTTATCGTAAGTTCCATAGAGCAAGCAGAAAATAATGGGTATTGTACAGGAATTCAATATATTCATGTATAAAATCTCCTCAGTTCTCCTAACTTGACGCTCTGCGGTTGCCACTTCCTTAAAAGCGGGAAACCTGCCCAGGAAGCAAGTACCAGTCCAGGATGCAGCCTACTGTATGTCGACAGCTTCAGGGGGATGTTGAACTTTGATACCGAGCACGGAGCACTCGGGTAGGGTGGGGGCTACTAGTTTGGAGCAGAAGGCCTCGCAGACCTGCCTTCAGACTGCTATACACTAAAATTGCAGAGCTATGGTCAATTTAACAAAGAGGCCTACATATTGAACAGAAGGGCCTACACAGGGGTTTTATGCTGGCTGAGTGGTAAGGATGTCTCAGGATAATTATATAGCAACACAGGACCCGCTGGTCAATTTAATATGGCCTACAAATGCGGCTGGCAGGGCAAGGACAAGGGTCTCATACTTCAGGTGTGGACAGAACGGGCCAGGGGCCCCCTGTGATACAAAATCTACCCACCTTCAAGGCTGTGGCAATGTAATAGACCATTGTGGGCAGAAGGAAGAGGCAATGGTAGTACAACCATACATGCCAACAGACCCGATTCAGCCAGGAAACGTCCAATGTTTTTAAGCTCAAATGGGCTTTATTTGATCTGTCTCCTGTCTAAAATATCCTCTTTTTCAATGTAACTCAAAGGGGAAAATCAATACCCCAGTTTTTTTTCAAAATCTCCCTCTTACCAAGTTCAAAATGTTCGCAAGTATGGTACATTGGATCATGGAAGGAAATGGGATAGGGACATGGACTTGGATAACAGAGGACAGGAGAGACATGGAGAGGTGCACCAAACTGACCCTGCAGGGCAGGCATCAGGGTTTGCAGCAGCACAATACACCACACAGGGCATGCAGGACGGGAGTGCAGCACAACAATCCATAGAAAGCAAGAGGGAGGGGACAGGACCATGCACATGGACAACAGAGAACAGAGGGGCAAGAGGCAATGGTAGCTAGCTGACCATAATGGACAGACAGGAGAGAAGGCTGCAGCATAACAGACCATAAAGGGCAGGAGGGACGGATCAGGGGCATTACAATGGAACAGACAAGCCAGGAGGGAGGGAGTAGGGGTCTGCACATGTAAACAGAGGGCTGGGGGCAAGGGGGCAGGGCAGGAGCAGCAAGATGGCCATGGAGGTCACACAGGATGGGCACTAGAAGCAAGACACAACATGAAGAGCAACAGTGAGACTGTGATGGCATACACACAGACCATGGAGGGAAGGTGGGAGGGGGTCAGGGGCAGCTAACTGACCACACAGGGAAGGTGGGAGGGGCCATGGCAGCACAGAAGACCATGCATGGCAAGTGGGAGGGTTAGTGGTAGCACAGTGGCTATGATGGGCAAGAAGGAGGGTGCAGGGGCATGCACAAAGGACGATAGAGGATAGAAGGGAGGGTCAGGACCTGTGCACAGACAAGAAAGTTCAGGGGAAGGGGCCTCACAACAGACCACACGGGGCAGGCAGGAGGAGCAGTTGCAGCACAACAGACCAGGGAGGGCAGAAGGGTGTGGCAGTACAATGGACCATGTAGGACAGGAGGAAGAGGATAGAGGCATGGCATGTGGACAGGCAGGGTGGAGGTGGCAGGGACAGGTTACAGTCATCTGACAATGCTAGGCAGGTGGGAGGGGAGTGGCAGCTCAACAGAACACTCAGACTAGATAGGAGTGGCAGGTCCATGGGACATGGTGGGCAAAAAGGATGGAGCAGGGGCATGCACAAAGACATCGGAGGGCAGGGGGAAGGAGAATAGGGGCAGCAAGCTAAGCACAGAGTTTAAGCAGGAGGTCAATGATGGGGCATAGAATTGGGCAATGGAGGGCAGGAGGAGTGGACTGGTACATCATACTAAATTGAGGGCACTGGCAGCACATCAGACCATGCATGGCAGGAGGGAGGAGGCTAGTCCATGGATTCACACAACAGAGGATAGGGAGGAGGGGGATGGGGCAGCAAGCTAACTGTTCAGAGAAGGCGGGTATTAGAAACTTTATTGTTTTTAAAACATTTTGTCTGTGCAAACTACTTAAAATATGAACAAGTATGCAGCATAATCTCACTTTTATTCAGGAAGAAGAAGACGTTAGTGACTGTGACTCCGGGCTCACTTGGCAAAAACACCCCCTGACCCTCCACCCCCTATCGCAAAATGTAATGCCCGTGAAAAGGGTAGGTGAACACAGTGTTATATAGAACATAGTCCTGAGAGCACGATTGAAAATGAAAACTAGATATAGTGTATGGTATAAACTATGCACCAAAAAGTGTGATAGAAGATGAACCAGGCGTGAAATATAATATGCAATACATTGTGCGCAATGACAGATTCATTGGAGAGCGCGAGATAGCACAGGCACTAGCGCGGGCTATGCGATATGCGCCTTAGAGTGTAATATGCACAGGGCAGTGTTGTGTAACCTAACTAGTCTCTAAAGTTGTAATATAAAATATGTGCTGGGGAGTGTAACGTTGCATATGCACTGTGACAAAGATATGGATCCCAAATTGTAATATGTATGGCATAGCACTGTGCGTTATAACATAGGCATCGAGGAAGGCACGTTAGATGGGGCAATATAACCCGTGCGAAGACAAGTGTGGCATGACATATTCACGGGGTGGTGTTACAGTGCACATGGGCTAGAGAGTGTCATAGCATATGCACTAGCTAGTGGAATACAATACAGAGGTGTGTGGCACTCGGCAGGCAATGGTGGGTGTAACACAGTATTGGGCTCTGTCAGGAGCGCGCTGTGACTCGCAAGTGATGTTCGTCCCCTTTCCAGAGAGTAAAATAAAAAGTATTACACATCCGGCAGTGGATGTGTGTTTTATTAACTGTGAGGGGGGTTTCTTGCATAGTTTTGGTCGAATTTTTGTTGAATCCCCTTTGAATGGCTTGGTGTGCATGTGTATTAAATGTGCCCGTCAATAGCTACCCATGTTTGTATAAATAAACGACAAGGGTGTCTACCGGGATTAGGCACGGTAGAGCATCAGACATGTCAGAGCTTCACTAGTGGTGTAAATACATTCCACGTGGATTAATTGCATGCATAGTCGCCTTTTAATGAATATCACGCAAATCGTCATGGTGATAGGTACGTACGGTTTGTCCAGCATGTCCTAGGTGTGTCTATAAATATATATTTTTTAAAAATAATAAAAAACAGTGGCCGGCCCTGGGGATTGGGGTCAAAAAAATATAATTAGGAGACAGGCCCTGGGGGATGGGGTCATCAGGGCCAATAAATTAGAATAAGAAGGGGAACCACACAGCCCCCCTTCTTAAAAAAATAAAATAAATAAAAGACTGGCATCGTGCCGGAGGCCATGCCCCCTCCATGCAGCACTCTGCAAACGCGCCCCCAACAGGCATCTCCAGTATGCGCCAGGGAGCTGCGCTGCAGACAGGTGTTCTGAGGCCAAGCCCCTTTTTACACCTCTCTGCAACGCAGCTCTGTGGCGCTTACTGGAGGTACCTAGTGGTCTAGTGTGACCCTAGGGACCCTTAGGATTCAAGGGGACTTAATCTCTCAACTTAGAACAGCCACAGGGCGCGTTTACACAGTGGTGAAGGGAGGGGACGGGGCCTGAGGTGACGTGTGCAAACACGCACCATGGCACGTTTTAAATTGGGGATATAATTTCCCTTCAATACTGAGGGCCCCTGGGGGCTAACTAGCCCACCAAGTGCTTCCAGTAAGCGCCACTGAGCTGCATTGCAGAGAGGTGGTCCAGGCCGTGCCACTTTTTACACCTCTCTGCAACGCAGCTCTGTGGCACTTACTGGAGGTACCTAGTGGGCTAGTTGGACCCTAGGGACCCTCAGGACTCAAATGAACTTAATCTCCCAACTAAAAACGGACACAGGGCGTGTTTACACAATGGTGAAAGGAGGGGACGGGGCCTGAGTTAACGTGTGCAAAAACGCCCTGTGGCCTGTTTTAAGAGGTAGTTTTAATCCCCATGCCCTATTATATACTAGGGGCTTATAGAGGAGGTAAGGCTAATCACAGGGGGACCCCAACGCATAATGTTCCCTAGTGTATGTAGGTGTTTTCACTGTATTCTAAGTGTCTTTTAACATAGCACTGGCTCTAGGACTGGTTAGTCAGACTCAGTTACCACCAGTATCCATCTGAAAAAGTTGAGGGTACAGGATGATTTTGCAACAAGGCTTCTTTCTGCTCTTCTTTTTGTTCTTTCTGCACGTTGTCCTTCTTCCTGCACTTTTCTTCGTCTTTGAGGACTTCTGTTACTTCTTTCGGCATTTCTTTTTTTTCTTTCTGTGCATTTTTTCTTCTTTCTTCACATGTCCTATCTCTGTAGGCATAGTTAGAAATTAGCATTTAAAAAACCTTTGAAATTAACAGAAAAAACCATAGGTTTCAGGCACGTTATAGTTAGGAATTAGCATTTAAAAAACCTCAGAAATTCACTGAAAAAACCATAGGTTTCAGGGGTGTTATAGTTAGCTGGACTTTTCACTTGTACAAAACCATTGAAATTCCCCCGTTATAGTTAGTTCAGCTAACTATAACTCGCGCGCCCGCAATGCACTGCTGATGACGTCACATATTACATCACTCATGACATGGTCAGTGACATCACTCATGACATCACTCATGACATCTCAAATGACATCACTGATGACATCACTGATGACATCATCCAGTGAATGTGTGTTATTCTGAAAATTAAATATGTTTTATATATGTATATCTCAAGGTCGATGGAAGAATAAATGGGCATATAAGTGTCTAAATGGATGATTTGTTTTTGAAAAATTGATTGTGTAACTGACTGATTAAGTGTATCATAGTGAATACATGGCTTAGTGAGTAATGTTTAAATATGTAAATATCTGTATCAGTCTCTCACTTTGTGTATAAGTGGCTGCATGGGTTGGTGAGTAGCTACATGGGTGTCTATATAGGTTATTAGTTGGTTTTTGGAGTATCAGTCTGAGTGTCTGCATGGTTCGGTGGGGGGTATTACGTAGTGCATAGGTGCATGAATGAGTGACTCACTGTTTGTATGGGTTGAACACAGCATGTGTGCAGGACTGTATGGGTGGATGAGTGTGTGTATGGGTGAGTTAGTGAGTGAATGACTGTCTCAATAGTGTCTTTATGAGTAACTACATATGTTTTAAACTAGTATATGTGACTATTGGTGTATATAAGTGAGTATATGTGAGAGTGAGAGATTGAAAGAGTTCCTGTATGAATAAGTATGTGTGTTTCTATAAGTGATTGTTTAAAAGACTAAGTATGTGTAAGTTTCCGTAGAAGTAAGTGTGGTGGTGTGTGTATAACTTTATATGCAAGTAAATGTATGTTTGATTCTTTATTAGCATGAGTGACTATGTGTGTGAGTAACTCTATGGATGAGTGTCATTGTGTAACAGGATGTATAGGTGTATGAGTACATATGATGAGTGAGTACATGTATGAGTGACTGTATAGGACTGTTGGTGAATGAGTGGATGTGTATGTGGATCTTAGAATTACTGAAGAGGTTGTTGTAACTGGTATTGGTATGTCCATTGTTTTGAAAATGTTAGTCTCTATTTTTGAATGTGTGTATCAAAGGTTATATTAGGGTGAGAGGAGGTCTGCCACTCTATCACAAGGATGATGTCATGAGTGATGTCATCAGTGATGTCATTTGAGATGTCATCAGTGATGTCATGAGTGATGTCACTGACCATGTCATGAGTGATGTAATATGTGACGTCATCAGCAGTGCATTGCGGGCGCGCGAGTTATAGTTAGCTGAACTAACTATAACGGGGGAATTTCAATGGTTTTGTACAAGTGAAAAGTCCAGCTAACTATAACACCCCTGAAACCTATGGTTTTTTCAGTGAATATATATATATATATATATATATATATATATATATATATATATATCAGAAAATTAAAACTAAAAAAGTTTTTCGCCATCAAGGATGGGTTAAAAGAAATACAGACGGATCAGGATCAAAGTCAGGCTAATGTAATGACGCTTAATAAGGATTTAACGGCCTCCGATGCTGCTCTCTTACGAGATATGCAACATCTCAATAGAGAAGCAACTATGGGGACGGATTTGGAGAAAGATCTATGCTCCACACAGGAAGGTCTGCGCATGGAATGTATAGCACAATTGGGAGCGGGCATTAGCCCATTTAAAGCAAAATCAAAATTCATTCCTATCATGCCTAAGGATGCGATTGATATTTATCATGAAGTTGTCATAGAGGATATAAAAAAACTTCATTATCGCACTAGGCACAAAAAGCGGCACAAAAGTCAGCATGAAGTTGAATATTCTAAACTAATCAAGAAACTGAGTAACATGCATGAAATAATTATCACCAAATCAGATAAAGGCGGCAATGTGGTGATTTGGCCCCAGAAAGATTATATTTTAGAAGCCAAAAGACATTTACAAGATGTGGAGTGCTATGAGAAAACTTCCTTGAACAAATACAACGTGGCCAAACAGACTTTAAAGAAGGAGCTGATGTCTTGGAAAAGACAAGGGGTCATCTCTATGGATGAATTTAAGTTTCTTAATATAGAACATCCAACAATGGCCAATCTTTATTTTATTCCAAAAGTGCACAAAAAAATAATGCCAGTTCCTGGGAGACCGATTATATCGGCCATTAACAGCATAGGGGAAACAATAACGCAGTATGTGGATTTTTTCTTACAAGATTATGTTAAAGCACTACCGAGCTACATCAAGGACACTGGGGACTTTCTGTCTAAAATAGAAAATATCATATGGTCAGATGATTTGCTCTTTATTACATTAGACATAGAGTCCCTACACACTAGTATTGAACACTCCACAGGTTTAATAGCGACTAAATTCTTTCTGGACCAAAGACCAATTGAAATGTATCACCACAATAAGATGCTTTTAAATTTGATTTCCTGGTGTTTACATAATAATTACTTTATGTTTGGTAACGATTTGTATCTCCAGAAAAGAGGCGTGGCGACGGGGGCCTGCTTCTCTCCTAGCTATGCATGCTTGCATGTTGGCTGGTGGGAGGAGCAGGTCCTCAAACTTAGCCATGCTAATGTGTTCAAGGAAAATGTTTTATATTGGATGAGATACATCGATGATATTTTTGTAATCTGGAAGGGTAGCGAAATGGAAGCTTCACATTTTATTGAAGAAATGAATATCAACTCTGCAAATCTTAAATTCACAGCTAATATAAACAGCAAAAGTGTTGACTTTTTGGATGTGAAAGTATATGTAAAGGATGGAGCATTAGCAACAACATTACATAGGAAAGAAACAGCAGGCAATCTGACTTTACATGCCAGCAGCTCACATCCTAAACATATGGTTGATAATATCCCATATGGGGAATTTTTGCGTTTAAAAAGGATTTGCAATAACTCTGAAGACTTCGATAGATGCACAAAAGAAGCATACAGGGGATTCATAGACAGAGGGTACAGTGATAAGATTTTAAAAACTGCCTTAAACAAAACCAAGGATAGACCTAGGGAATCTCTTTTCAATAAGAAAGCAGACCCGACACCTGATGACAATTCTGCCCCCAGGTTAATCACAGCTTTTAACAAACAAGAGAGGAACATCCGCGCCATTATGAAACGTCATTGGCCCATTATTCTTACGGATGGAGTATTATCCACTAGGTTACCATCTCAACCAACTGTCACATATAGGAAGGGTATTTCCATGCGAACCCAAGTAGGGAAAGCCTGCCCAGAACTAACTACAGCCAAAATGTGGCTACAGCCAAAAAATGGCTTTACCAAGTGCACTACCTGTAGGGCCTGTAAGTTCGGCATTAATACGACACATTATCTTTCCCCCTTCAGTCCAGACAAAATAGCCATTAGAGGTAATCTTACCTGTAAAACTGAGTTTGCGGTGTATGTCCTGACATGCACCTGTGGACTTAGGTATGTGGGTAGCACCAAGTTGCAGGTGCATGTCAGGATATTACAGCACCTACGTGCCATTGTTAACAACGACACTACATATCCAGTGGCCCGTCATTTTAAATCAATACATAAAAATGATCTCAGTTGTTTAAACTATTTTGTGGCAGCTGCAATTCAAAAACAACGCCGGGGCAGTGACCGTGAAAAGGCCCTGAGACAGTTGGAATCCACACTTATTTTGGAATTAGATACTAAATTTCCATCCGGCCTTAACAACACTGAGGATTTACATAATTTCCTATGAACCAGTATTTTTGAATGAATTTTTTATAGCTCCTTGCATTCGTTTCAGTAGTGTATATATATTTTTATATATATTGTTTTATATTCACTTTTATACTTTGTATATACATATTCCAATTCTGCTTTATTTGAGAAGAGGAAGAGAGGATAAATACTTGTGTTTATATGTAGTTTGTATATTTATAATTATCACACATGGTGGATTATGTATATTATGACCCCAGGTGTCTATAGCATGGTCCAGTATTATGTGAAAATTCGACTTTTGCTGTTTTTAGATATACAGGCACATTTATGAATTTTTTATATTTTTCTTTATTTGCACAATCACACCATAGCGTAATTTGCACATACTATTTCGGTTTTAGGTGGCTCCTTGAAATCTAGAATTCAGTCCTATAACTATGTCAAAAGAATGGCCCCTTTCTGATCTTTAAAGTCCTATTGTAGAGCATTATTTACTCTATAAGTTCACACCATTTTGGAGCATATCAGTCGACATTGTCAAGGGGGTTTTACAGATGTTGGAGATAGGCGTGATAGCATAATTTGTAACAATAGTTGTATCATTAATATGAAATAGTCCTTTTAATGTTTTTAATATATTTATATATATTTATACATTTTACCATTTGCCTTGTTACAGATAAAAATTTGGATTCATGAAATATATCAATTTGCCATCTGCTTCACCGCACAATGTCATGAGATTTAACTCGGGACTTTTATTGATGTGACTCCACGCAATAACTGAACATGAAATCACAAGGACAACATACGTGTACAAATATGTCGTTCTGCATTGTCTCTACTACTGATATGTATTCCTATCAGGATTGGTATATTATCAAGGACATTTTCTAGAGACGGATTCAAAAGGGGAGATAAAATAACAAAATAACAAAAAAACAAAACGAAAAAACAACAAAAAAATATTTAGCCAATGTTATGATGGATGTTGTTAAATTTATATATACACCTAAAACAATCACGTATAGCAACGCTTGAATATATGTATATATTTCTTTTATGTCTATACTTGGTGTGTGGTCACATGGTTTTTTGCATCACTATTTAAAAATTATTGAGTTACCTTGCCTCGTTGATGTGAACAAGGGCGAGTGGCGCCCGAAACGCGTCTTCTAGAGAACTAACAGCTTCAATAAACATCTTGTTGCTTTCAATCGGTGGTTCGTGGTTCCTTGGTGTGGAGATGGGTGTAACGGACGTTACTCACTAGCTGTGGACCAGGTGTGTTTGGATATATATATATATATATATATATATATATATATATATATATATATATATATATATATATATATATTCACTGCGAAAAACATAGGTTTCAGGGACGTTATAGTTAGTTGGACATTTCACTCGTACAAAACCATAGAAATTCCCCCGTTATAGTTAGTTAGATAACATATATATATATGTTATCTACTGGAGTTATAGTTAGGACCACATTTCCATAGGAAAAGCATTTTTTCATATGCTTATATGTCGTTTGACAAATCTTGACAAAATTTTCCAAAAAGCACTCTTTTTGATCAGCTCCTATCTTGAAAGTTTGGGGGTGATTGGTCAAGGGGGGGCTGAGAAAAAAGGGGGGTCCCAAAACATGTTTTCTCAATAAACTTTCCATAGGAAACTTTAGACAAGGCTACAGGTCAAACTGCTGAACGAAATTACGCCAAATTTGGCAGGGAGAAAGGTCTTTTGTTGAAATGGTGTAAATCCTTTTAGTAGTCTTTGAGATATTAAAGGAAAAAAATATATATATATCTGGGCAGAGCCTAACTCCCGAGCACGAGCTTGCCTCTGATTGGCTGCTAACACTTCAAACCAAGAAGTATTAGCAGCCATCTTGTTCCTCGCATCGAGTAAAAATATAAAACAAAGGTCCCGGGGGCAATTTAATATAGCGGAGCTCTGTCTGTGCGAGATACCCCTTTAGCGCTCCCTGTCCCCACATCACCAGCTCGCAGCTATGCCTTTAGAAGGCAGTCCGTCGGCTCGCAGCTCTCTACCTTTGCGAGCCTGTACACTGCTGTGCCTCTTTGCGAGCAGTCGCGCCACTTAATATAGCGGAGCTCTGTCTGTGCGCGATACCCCTTTCACACTCCCTCTGTCCACATTACCAGCTCGCAACTATGCCTTTAGAAGGCAGTCCGTAGGCTCGCAGCTCTCTACCTTTGCGAGTTAGTATGCTGCTGTGCCTCTTTGCGAGTGGACGTGCCACATTTGGCAGGGAGAAAGGTCGTGGTCCAGAAAGCACGCTTTTATTTAAATGGGGTAAATTCATTCAGTAATTTTTGAGAAATATCATATTGTACAGATATCGATATTTGAGAATTCTGACATCTGATTGTTTGCGGCGTTACGAGCATGAGCTTGATGCTCATTGGCGACGAACTGTTGAGACTAGGAAGTGTTGGCAGCCATTTTGTGATTCAGTCCGTCAGCTCGTATCTCTCCATAGTTATACCTCTGCGAGGCAATACTGAAAATATACCGGAGCTCTGTCTGTGCGAGATACCCCTTTCACGCTGCCTGTCCCCACATCAGCAGGTAACGCACCCTCTTCCCACATCACCAGTATACCGCCAATAACCTTCTTGGGCCCGCAAGTCTCCCTCTGAGAACCACCGGTCAACTCGCAGTTCTTCGGGTGCGACTTCTCGGGCCCGCAGTTGAATCTGTGAAGCCAAGACTGGAAATTTACTGCAGGTCCCTCTGCGAGATACCCCCTTCACGCTCCCTCTCCCCACATCACTGTTCCTCAGCTATCCCTTTGGAAGCCGATGGCCTGCACCTTTCCCTATACCTGTCGGCCCGCAGCTGTTCCAGCCAGTTGGCTCACAGCTCTTCATCTACGAGCCAGCCCACCGGCTTGCGAGTCTCTGGGAACAGATGCAATGGAGCCAACGATCATGCAGGTCAGACACCCAACACTGCTCCGACACCCCCCAGCAGCAGCTCCTTGTCCGCCATCCCCCCTCACCCCTCACCCCCACAAACAAATGTGACAGTCACGTTAGGGAATCTTGAACGTAAAAAATTGGCTAATGTCGTACAATTATTAATAAGAAGATGCTTGTGAGGTTGGACAAATAAGAATCTTAGTCATGTATGGATTTACATATAAAACATTTTATTTAAACAAAAGAACAAAATAAAAGTAGGTACAGGTATGGCATGTCATCCCTCGACAATTTGTGAATCACAGCCTGCAAAAAGAAAGATAAGATGGTGCGTCATGTGTCCAGCAAAGGAGAGAGAATTACAGCCTGCAAGACAAAAAGAAAGATAAGATGGTACGTCATGCGTTGAGCAAAGGAGAGAGAGAGAGAGAGAAAGAGAGAAAGAGTGAGAGAGAGGAAGAGAGAGAGAAAGAAAGAAAGAGTGAGAGAGAGAAAGACAGAGAAAGAGAGAAAGAGTGAGAGAGAGAAAGAGAGAAAGAGTGAGATACAAGGATGAGAGAAAGAGAGAAACAGTGTGTGAGAGAGAGGAAGAGAGAGAGAGAAAGAGTGAGAGAGAGGAAGAGAAAGAAAGAAAGAATGAGAGAGAGAGAGGAAGAGACAGAGAAAGAAAGAAAGTGTGAAAGAGAGAAAGGAAGAGATAGAGAATAAGAGAGAGATAGAGTGTGAGTGACAGAAAGGAAGAGATGGAGAGGGAGAGGGAGTGTTGACACTGTGGAGAAAATCTTCACAGCTCACCTTTCTGCCACCGGTGTGTCTCCAACCATGTGCCGGGACATAATGCAGCCCTCAAGTTTAGTCATCTGAAACATAGTATAGAAAGAGTAATGGCAGAGTACATACAACTGCACAATTTGTGAATCACAACCTACAAGACAAAAATAAAGATAAGATGGTGCGTCATGTGTCCAGCAAAGGAGAGAGAAAGAGTGAGAGACAGAGAAAGAGTGAGAGAAAGAAAGAGTGAGATACAAGGCAGAGAGAAAGAAAGAAACAGTGTGAGAGAGAGGAAGAGAGAGAGATAAAGAGTGAGAGAGAGGAAGAGAGAGATATAAAGAATGAGAGAGAGAGAGGAAGAGACAGAGAAAAAGAGAAAGTGTGAGAGAGAGAAAGGAAGAGATAGAGAAAAGAGATAGATAGAGTGTGAGTGACAGAAAGGAAGAGATGGAGAGGGAGAGGAAGTGTTGACACTGTGGAGAAAATCTTCACAGCTCACCTTTCTGCCACTGGTGTGTCTCCAACCACGTGCCGGGACATAATGCAGCCCTCAAGTTTAGTCATCTGAAACATAGTATAGAAGGAGTAATGGCAGAGTACATACTACTGCACAATTTGTGAATCACAGTTTGCAAGACAAAAAGAAAGATAAGATGGTGCGTCATGCGTCCAGCAAAGGAGAGAGAGAGAAAGAGTGAGAGAGAGAGGAAGACAGAGAAAGAGAGAAAGAGTGAGAGAGAGGAAGAGAGAGAAAGAAAGAATGAGAGAGAGAGGAAGAGACAGAGAAAGGGAGAAAGTGTGAGAGAGAGAAAGGAAGAGATAGAGAATAAGAGAGAGATAGAGTATGAGTGACAGAAAGGAAGAGATGGAGAGGGAGAGTGAGTGTTGACACTGTGGAGATCATCTTCACAGCTCACCTTTCTGCCACCGGTGTGTCTCCAACCGCGTGCCGGGACATAATGCAGTCCTCAAGTTTAGTCATCTGAAACATAGTATAGAAAGAGTAATGGCAGAGTACATACAACTGCACACGCGTAATTCTCTGGTTTGCCCCTGCGCACTCAAGCTGCTGCACCCCACCGACTCCCGTCGCCCAGAGGTGTCTGTCCAGCCTGCACACTCAGGCTGTTGCACCTCATCGACTCCTGCCGCCCAGAGGTGTCTGCCCACGTCTGAGCACCCAGGCTGCTGTACCCCATCCAGTCCCACTGCCCAGAGGTGTCTGCCCGTTGCTGTGCACCCAGGATGCTGTACCCTATCCACTCTCAGTGCCTGGAGGTGACTGCTTGTTCCTACGCATCCAGGCTACTGCACCCCATTCACTCCCAGTGTCCAGAGGTGACTGCCTGCTGCTACAGAAACAAGCCTCTCTGCTCACATTCCGCCACCGACGTGTGTGTAAGAGGGTGCACCATGTGCCGAAGCAACCTTCTCAGGCATACACGCAGTAAAGCAGAGCTCACAATTCAGATTGGGTGTTGATTGTCAGGATGGCCACGCATCATCGCAGGCTGCAGAAGTGTTCAGCTCTGGTGGCACTGAGTGGTGGGAGTTCCATGTTGGGGGGGACGTCAATCCGTGAATCATAGCCTGTTAGACAAAAAGCAAGATAAGATTGTGTGTCATGCATCCATCAAAAGAGAGAGAGAGAGAGAGAGAGACACAAAGAGTGTGAGAGAGGAAGAGAGGGATAGAGAGAAAGAAAGAGTGAGAGGAAGAGAGACAGAAAAAGAAAGAAAGAGTGAGAGGAATACAGAGAAAGAGAGAAACAGTGATAGTGGGAAGAAGAGAGCGAGAAAAAGAAAGAATGAGAGGAAGACAGAGAGAAAGAGAGAAAGAGTGAGAGATGAAGAGAGAGAGAAACAGTGAGAGAGAGGAAGATAGAGAGACAGAGAAAGAGTGTGAGAAAGAGGAAGAGAGAAACAGAGGAAGAGTGAGAGAGAGAGAGAAAGAGAGAGAGAAAGAGTGAGACAGAGAGGAAGAGAGAGAGAAAGAAACAGTGTGAGACAGAGGAAGAGAGAGAGAAAGAGTGTGAGGGAGAGAAAGGAAGAGATGAGGGGGACAGTGAGTGCCCACACTGTGGACAAACCCTCACAGCTCACCTTTACGCCACCACTGTGTCTCCAACCACGTGCCAGGACCTAGTGAAGCCCTCAAGCTCCCACATCTGAAACACAGTACAGAATGAGGAATGGGAGAGTACATACGACTGCACACACCTAAATCGCTGTCCCGCTACTGTGCACCCAGGCTGCTGCACCCCATCCACTCCCACCGCCCACAGGTGTCTGCCCGCCCCTGCGCACCCAGGTCTCACTGCTCACCTTTTCGCGGACAGAGCACCCTCTACATCATGCAGCCTCGCTCCGCAGGCCAACAGGTCTCACATTTGGTGCTCCATCTTGATTTTGCCATGGCAGAGGACATACCAGTGCACCCATCATTATCGCAGGTTGCACACCCGCTCAGCACTTGCGGTGCCACTAACTCAGTGACCAGTAGGCCTCCGCTGTTCGATGGCTCACTTCGGTCCAACAGGGAACACAAAATATGAGCTGTGGAGACCATCGGGACGGGGCATCATCGCAGGCTGCACAACCGCTCAGCACTTACAATGCCCCTACCTTAGTGGACCGAAATTCACCATCCTGTGGCGGTGTGCCAGTGCCGGCCGCAGTGTATCCGGTGCACCAAGTCTGAAATGGAAATGGCGTGGAGCACGTGTGCCTGGTCGTTTTTATTGGCAGGGTCACGTGTCCTGTGATGCCTGTGCTTGATGGGTGTGATGGGCTGGGCCATGTAGCGTTGTTGTCCCTTCGTGTATGTGTAAACAGATTGGGCTGGCCTGGCTTATGCCAGTCCTGGGTGAGGCTGTGAACATTGACTCTGGAGCTGCGGGTGTGGTTCCGTCCTGGGCTGTATGAGGAATCAATTGATGCGGGTGTCCCTGTTGTAGTGCTGCCGCCACCCGGGCCGCAAGCGCCAATGTGTCACCTTGTACTCTTGGTATTGTGTGGATTTTTATTGTTGGGTGACTTGCGTTCTTCACACATGTTTGGTTGCCACATCTCGCTACATTCAGCTATTGTGTGGCTGAGGGGCAATGCCATTTTTGGAAGGTACGCTGTCCTGTTGTGCGTTGCCTCGGTGGTAGTAGGCGGGCTGGTCCTGAGGGTGGTGGAAGTGGGTTTTGTGGCCTTCTTGGGTGTCGGAGGTGCATGAACAGTACCTCTATGAAATGTGTTGGTCTTCAGATGTGATTCTGGCTTGGCTCCCTTTCACACTGTAGGTAGTCGTCCTACTTTACACCAGTAAAAATCAGATGTTACATTCCTACTGCTAACGCAGCTTATCGCCTGTTTTTGAAACGCACCGCACATTTGGCTGCCCATTGAAAATATCGGAAAGTGGTGTTTTCGTGTTATTTTTGTACCTGAACGCCTACTCTGCATATTATTTGCGTTAGTTGTTGCTCTCATTTGTGGCAATTTTTTTGCCGGGAGCTATTGCTGGAAAACTGGCGATATCGGCTGTTTTAACCAGGTTGAGAATGGAATGATAATTTAAAATCATTGAAAAAACTATAGGTTTTATGAACATTATAATTATAAATTAACATTTAAAAAACCTTTGAAATTCACTGAAAAAACCATAGGTTTTACAGACGTTATAGTTAGAAATTAACATTTACAAAACCATTGCAATTCACTGAAAAAATCATAGGTTTTACAGACGTTATAGTTATAAATTAGCATTTAAAAAACCTTTGAAATTCACTGAAAAAACCATAGGTTTCAGGGACATTATAGTTAATTGGTCATTTCACTCATACAAAAAAAGAGAAATTCAAGCGTTATACTTAGTAGAGCTAACATTAACTCGCGCCCCCGCAATGCACTGCTGATTTCGTCACATATTATATCACTCATGACATGGTCAGTGACATCACTGACGACATCTCAAATGCCATCAAAATATTGCTTCCAACATATCGTTTATAAATGCATACTTCCCATGATAATATATATTTTGAGACTTTGGACCAGTTTATGTATTTCCTTCATGCCTCTGACCTTTGGACCAGTGTGTGCATTCCTTCAAATGCTAAATCTGTTCACATAACCACCAGTGAGATGTAATTGTCTTCTGCGACTGCTGCTGTGACTGGACCTGGTGGGATCCGGAATGACTTATCTCAGGCTCCATTTGTATAATGTGAAAACTTGAGGATCCTTCAGATCCTGAGGAAGCTTTATGCAAGTTGAAATGAGCTGGTGTATAGACATTATCTCTGCTAGATAGGAGGTGCTTCTGGATAAGAATTAAAAGCAGAAAAACTAGAGCAGAGGCACAATGCAAACTGTCCCCATGCCTTTTGGTGTACGACAGGATGAATAAAGTGCCTGGATATTTGCAAAAGACCAAGGCAGAAGATGCAGCAGAGAAAAGGGATGAATTACAAACAAAGGTTAGTCATTAGCCAGGTCAGGGAAGGTTGGGTCAGAACAGAATGAGCTATATTAAACACAAGGCACCATATCATCAAGGTCAAAGAAAAGGGGAATGCAGTTCCTATATGTAACAGGGGTAAATTCATACTATGTCATCCCCTGAGAAAGGACAGGTCCAAAAGAAATATGCAATTGGGAGCAAGGGAATTACTTAAACTAGATTGCCAGTCAGTGCTCCCTCCGCAGACCTCTGTGCACTAGTTGGAGTCATTAAATGAGTGACAAGGTTGTTATCTCATTTGCACAGATGGGTGGAGTGAACGGGGATAGAGATTCAAACATTGCCAGCAATATGGTCTTCAGTCCAACGAACGGATCCCCATCTTATGAATAATAGAGGTTGCATCAGTGGTTTCACTGGTCATTAAAGCATAAGTGAGCTGTCTATGTATGCCTTTGCATCCTGGATGTCCCATAACAGGATATGGGATTGTTGTGGCTAAACTACTTGAACTGGTTCCCTGATTCCTAAGTCTAGGGGCATGAGCGGGGCAAGTGGACAATGCAGCTGTCACCTGTGAGGCAAGGGTGAAAACCAGTTCACCATCACTGTCCTATGCACTTGAACCTTAATATTAACCCCCTGATCATTTCCTCACCAGAAGCGTTGGGACAACGGGTGTAATATTATACCATTGCAGAGCATGCTGCATCTGATGATGGCCATTAACATAAACTACCTGAACCGGTGAGCTTCCTTTCTTGTCTAGAAAATATCTGTGAATTCCATATTAGAGACACATGAAATGATACCTGTTGCCATACTACAGGGCTTTTATTTTAAAAACCTGAAGTTTGGAGTTAGAACTCACCAATTTCAAAAATATTAAATATACCATAGATGACTGGATCAGTTTACCATTGTTTCAAGAGATTGAACATTGAATATATTACTTGCATGAGCTGAATTCTGAAAGATCACTAACCGTGCAGGTGAAATCTCTCTTTAGAGTCACACGTAATGCTTTTTCTCAACCTTCAGTCAGGGGGAGCAATGAGGGAGCAGCAGATGAACACTCAATTGCACATCAATAATTAGAAAAAAACAAGCACTGACAAGTCAACAGGACTGATGTAATGGATGCACATATGCAGACGCAGGCAATAATGTAGGAACCATATGCAAACACACAACATACATAGAGACTCTCAAAGGTAAAACATACATGCATGCATCTGTTGACAAACAAAAGCCATACAGGCACATATGCACAAATGGCAGGACAAACACACAGTCATCACACATACTGGCACACATTTTAATGAAGACAACCTACATGCCAGCATACATGCAGAGTACCAAAACTTCAAAGTGCCCTCTGAGCAGGTAGTGGTGAGAGGCAGATTGCCTGCCTTTCAGTGAGGCTGAGACCCACCCTGAATTTCAGGGGTCCACCTACAGGTGGGTGCAGTCAATCACTGTGCTTGCCAATGGGGTTATGCCTGGGGGTTTCGCTGGGACCCTCATTTCTCCCCCCTCACTCCCAATGGTGCCCTCGGAGAACACTGCCTGTGAGCCACATCTGTCATACACAATCCGTGTACCTCTCAATGGCTTCCATGCCCCTGCACCTTTGTCTGAAATACGATGCAGGCGCAAAGGCAGAAGGTTCACTTATTTGCATTGTAGGGCTCCCTTGGAAATGACACACTTCTTTGGGATCAATCTGTTGTACATTTAGCATTAGCATGATTCATATTACAGAAGGGGCCTTGCAGGCGCCTGCAGCCCCATCTGTAATACCAACTCGCCCCAGCGGTGCTAAAGCCAGTGCGAATACCTATTGCAGCCACCCACCCCCCGGTACTTTATAATACAGCAGCTTTAGATTCAAATTGAATTTTTCCCACAGTAAACATCATGCTGTGAGAGATCCTGACATTGGACATCATTAACGATAAGCATTGCCCTAACATAACCAAATGCATTCTCACAGCTAGCATCGAGTGGGCTGGGAAAGGCAAACAGACACGTATGAAATTGCGGTTTCAAAATCTCTGAACAGGCACTACAGGAAAGCTACATTTCTGCAGCAAACAAAAACAGATGGCATTGTATGTTTCTACGAAGGGCAATGATTTTATATGGAAATAACTGATACAGTGCACTGAAACAAAGTCATTTGTAATGATGGCTCCTGCATTTGTTTTCCAATATTCTCACATCAGTCATCTAGTAATAAACAGCATGTACAAATCGCAAATTTAAGACTGCATGCATTAATGGCATTGAAACACTAATGAGTTGCTGTTTCATTCACAGAAAAAAGCAACCTATTACTTGCAGAGTAAATCATTTCATTTGCATTAAGTTTGCATGATTCCTTTGCACTTACTCTGAACACGGCAGACTGAGTTCTGCCTTTGTACCTATGTGTCCGAGTGTGTATGTGCTCGTACTCCTGTTTGACACAACTCACAAAATTATAAATAGATAAAAGTAAAATAGTAAGAAATTAGATTCATATTTTGGGGTGGGTGACTGCCCTCCTCAAAGAAAATCACACTCTGGCCATGGTAAGCCCTCAAAAGTCACTAAATTACCCGGAGCCCAACTCCCTGATAGGTATGGCACAGAGCAGACAGGTTGAACTTAAGCACTGTGAAAAGTATTTCTACCGTACCGAAACAGTGAGAAAATAAAATCTCCAAGCAATAAAAATCCCAATTGAATTAGAAAAATAGAGCAAAATTGACATAAACACAAAAAAGATCTTTTAAGGGGAACTGTACATATGGATTTTGAAAATGTAATGTAGAAATAGTGCCAAAAAGTAGAAAGCGGAAAATATATTCACAGGTTGTAGTAGACTGGGACCTGGGCATTAAATTTGTCGGAGCCCGATAGTGCCCTAGCCGGATACAAGTGGCTAGGTCCCGCTGAATTGTAAGGAAGTCCAAGTTTGAACATTTTCTAAGTTGTAATTCAAAAAAGGACTTTGTCACTTTTTGGAGTTGACAATTCTCTCCATGCAAGTCAAAGATGAGACTATAGCCACCACAGTGGGACCACAGTTCGGACACCGGAACCAGGTAGTTTGCTAATGCAGGAGCTTTTCGATTTTGGTAGAAAGGGACTTTGTAATTTTTTCACAGCTGCAAAGATCTCCATGTGGAATAAAGCTGAGATTTAATCTGACACCATGGAACGGCAGTTCAGATACTTTTTATGGTGGATATCGCTGAGGCTATGGAGCAAAAGTTTTTTAAAGCTTCCAAACTTTATTCTGGAGCCAAAACAACCACAGGATTACTAAAGAAAAAACAGGACCTCATGGGGAGGGCACTTCTCTCAGGGTATCCGGCAGAAGAGAATAGCCAAGTCCAGTCCAAGTCCAATTGACACTGGTCAGCAGGGAACTTAAGGAAAAAAGCCTTTTGAAGTTATTTTGTCCCTGTAGCCACACAGGAGGTCGACCAACTAGACCTCGGAGTCCACTTCTTTGTCCTGAGTCCAAATAGGAGCAGGTCCGGTCCTTTCAAGGCTCCTCTCGGATCCCAGATAGCAGGTCCAGTCCTCTTCTGTTCTTCTGCAGGCCTACAAAGTGTTCTGATGACTATCTTTGTGGTTCCACATTTATGCTTGGCATTAGCTAATGGGTGGGGGTGACTAATGGCTACTCCCTAACTAATGGGATAAACATTTCAGAGAGCAACTCTATCAACTCTTTCAATAATTCCTGTTTGCCTTAGTGCGAACATCCCCAAAATGCCATGTGCCAGGGCATTTTCAAGATGACGAAAGTCTTGGCCCACACTTGGGCTCTGAGTGTTGAGGGTGTTCAGGTGAGTGCAATATGGTAATCAGTAGTGTACGACCACATCTAACACTAAAATCCAATTTGAAGCAAACACTGCACCCACAACAAACTGGGACTCTTAGAACAGAATCAGGGTCCTCCGTCAAACAAAGAGGGAACACAGAAGAATTGTCCCAGCATCTTGTTTTCTTACTTTGAAGTGTGCCAAGGATGTTACACGTGACTCAAACAGTCCTATGAGCTAGGATTTGACACTGTGGTGTCAACAGGATGCTCACGGTCTCCACCCGGAATATTCTGATGAGCTCAGACAAGTCTCTCCTGCCTATTCAGGTCAACCTATTCTGCAGCTCCTCAATGGAATTTCACAGTTCACTGATAGAATATCGATCTAAAAAATATGGATGTTCAAAATATTTAAAAAAATATATAGACTACAAAAATATCTACTCCCACACCTAAACAGGTAAGTACAAAAATATTGATGTAAAAACTTTAGATGTTAAAAAATATCGATTTAAATATATATATATATGTAATAAAATAATATATATTAACTATAATAAATATTAATATTAATTGTAACACAATAAATTAAATTTAATATACATTTTTACCAATATAACAAATACACACACATAATAATGTATACATATATATTTACTTTAAAATAATTAATCAACTATTATCTTTAATTTATTTTAAAACTTTTACAGTATATAAAAATAATATATATATATATATGTATACATAAGTTAAAATATAAAGAAAATATTCTAGAATAAATGAAAACATTAAACAATGAAAAAATAATTTAACTTAAAATGCCCTATACAATCAAGGCAACTGTAGGGAAAATGTTGGATAGCGTAGGGGTAAAAATTACTATTCCCACTCCAGTGAGAGCAACAGTAGGGAAAGTGTTGGCTAGCGGAGGGGTAAAAATTACTATTCCCACTCCAGTAACAGCAACAGTAGGGAAAGTGTTGGATAGTGGAGGGGTAAAATTACTATTCCCACTCCACTGAGTGCAACAGTAGGATAAGTGTTGGCTAGTGGAGGGGTAAGAATTACTATCCCCACTCCACTGAGTGCAACAGTAGGATAAGTGCTGGACGGCAGAGGGGTAAAAATTACTATTACCACTCCAGTGAGTGAAACAGTAGGATAAGTGCTGGATAGCGGATAGGTACGAATTACTATTCCCACTCCACGGAGTGCAACAGTAGGATAAGTGTTGGATAGCAGAGAGGTAAAAATTACTATTCTCACTCAAGTGAGTGCAACAGTAGGGAAAGTGCTGGGTGGTAGAGGGATAAAAATTACTATTCCCACTCCAGTGAGAGCAACAGTAGGGAAAGAGTTGGATAGCGGAGGGCCAAAATTACTATTCCCACTCCAGTGAATGCAACAGTAGGATAAGTGTTGGATAGCGGAGAGGTAAACATTACTATTCTCACTCCAGTGATTGCAACAGTAGGGAAAATGCTGGATAGCAGAGGGGTAAAAATTACTAATCCAACCCCACTGAATGCAACAGTAGGATAAAATAAAATAATAAATAAATGTGTGAAAAATAATACTTTCAAAATAGAAAATATTTACAAATAAACTAATTAAAACATGAATGTATTTTTTTCCCTACCATATAACATCACACCAATGAAAAACACTTCAACATTTTTAATTAAATCCATTTATATAATTAACATAATTAATAAACAATAAAAAATTATTAATAATACATACATCTAATAAACATTAATTGACTGCACATACTTTAACACTATACTATAATATCAACAATACACACCTAAATTAAATGATAAAATAATGAAACAGAATTAAAACTTATTTTAAAATTAAAAACTATTACTATTAACAACCAATAATTAAATAACAACATTGTATTTAATACCCACCCGTTACCCCTTTAAAAGTTAAAACAACACACAAATAGATAAACATTTACCCAAAATAAATATCAAATAATTAACATTCACTAACAACTATATATTAATTAATTGAACACAAATTACTTCTCACCCTTTAGTCCTATAAACACCACAACACACACCTAAAACAATATTTACACAATTACCATTAATAATTAGCAATTCATTAATTACAATTAATTAACCACCAATTATTAATTCATAAATTAAAAATAAATGTCTTTCCACCCTTTACACCTATAAACACCACAACACACACCTAAAATTAATTACAAAATTATCAAAATTAATAACCAATTAATTAATTACAATTAATTAACAACCAATTAATAATTCATAAATTAAAAATAAATTATTTCCTACCCATTATACCTATAAACACCACAACACACACCTAAAATTAATTACACAATTACCATATTTAATTACCTATTAATAATTAAAATTGATTAACATCCAATTATGAATTAATTAGTAATAAATTACTTTACACATTTAACACTATAACATCTCAATTAAACAAATATTAATCAAAAAAATAATCAATAAATTTAATATAACTAAATTACTTCCCACCCTATTCTCCTATAAAGTTAAAACCAGCTACAGATCTAAAAATGCAAAATTCAAATAATTATTTTTAATAACTACTAAAATGTAACACAAATATTATAAATACAGACAAATCTCGTACAAAAAAACATACATCATATACATATAAAAGATATACCAATAATAAAAAAACTATATTTTTAACAACTATATTTTTGCAAACGATATTAAACACTGCGATATTTTTAAAATCGATATTACTTACCTTAAGTTGATTCCGGGTTATAAATAAAGGGTAAACCCAAATAAGTCACTGGGACCTGGGTATGAAGCAGTACAGTGAGAAAATAGTCCCAGTGCGCCAGTTCCTAGGAACACTCAAGATTTAAAACAACTTAAACAAAATAACACTAATACAGTAAAGGATTATTTGTTCAACGTTATTTAATCACATTGAACGTTTTGAGTGCTGGTCAATCAGCATATAATTCAGGAAGCTTTACACACCAAGTGCCCCACAGCAGTGGGAGAAAGGAAGGGGAAGGTTAAGTGCATCGAGTGAGGGTTGTAAAAGTGTAAGGGAAAGGTGGTGACATCATAATCATTACAGAATTAATTTCAGTGGAAATGGCTTGTTTCATCCACAAAATAAAATGATCATTGTTAACATTGCCATGATAGGAAATACAGTATCACAGTTACAAATCACTGTTGATAGAGACTGGCATAGAACAACAACGCAGTCGACGTTTTTACCCCCAATCAAGGTGCCAATTCCGATCCGGTAAAAAAATTCCCCGTCCGACTCGTATCCGGATTTTTTTCCGTCCGAATCGTCAAAGTAGCGTACAAACTGCCAAGTACGATTCGAACGGAAAAAAGTCCATACGAATCGCATTGGGAAGATTTCCCCACACGTCCTCGGGTCGGGAAAAGTCACCGACACGTCCCCGGGCGAGAAACCCACCGTGCGGAAAAATAAAGTCCGACTGCGCAAGTACGATCCCTCCCGTCCTCCCCATTTCACAACCGTACGCAAAAAACACCGTCCGAACCGAACTCCCATAGCAACCATGGAGACATGTGCCCGCATACGCGCCGAACACCCCACCACCCCCCGCCCGCGTATGTACGCCCCGAACCCCCACCCGTGTATGTACGGACCGAACCCCCACCCCAGCAGAGTATGTACGCCCCGAACCCCCACCCGTGTATGTACGCACCAAACACCCACCCGTGTATGTACGCCCCCGAACCCCCCCCAGCCGTGTATGTACGCACCGAACCACCAGCCGTGTATGTACGCCCCCGAACCCCCCCCAGCCGTGTATGTACGCACCGAACCACCAGCCGTGTATGTACGCACCAAACCCCCCCCAGCCGTGTATGTACGCACCGAACCACCAGCCGTGTATGTACGCCCCCGAACCCCCCCCCAGCCGTGTATGTACGCACCGAACCACCAGCCGTGTATGTACGCACCAAACACCCACCCGTGTATGTACGCCCCCGAACCCCCCCCAGCCGTGTATGTACGCACCGAACCACCAGCCGTGTATGTACGCACCAAACCCCCCCCCAGCCGTGTATGTACGCACCGAACCACCAGCCGTGTATGTACGCCCCCGAACCCCCCCCCAGCCGTGTATGTACGCACCGAACCACCAGCCGTGTATGTACGCCCCCGAACCCCCCCCAGCCGTGTATGTACGCACCGAACCACCAGCCGTGTATGTACGCACCAAACACCCACCCGTGTATGTACGCCCCCGAACCCCCCCCAGCCGTGTATGTACGCAGCGAACCACCAGCCGTGTATGTACGCCCCCGAACCCCCCCCAGCCGTGTATGTACGCACCGAACCACCAGCCGTGTATGTACGCCCCCGAACCCCCCCCAGCCGTGTATGTACGCACCGAACCACCAGCCGTGTATGTACGCCCCCGAACCCCCCCCAGCCGTGTATGTACGCACCGAACCACCAGCCGTGTATGTACGCACCAAACACCCACCCGTGTATGTACGCCCCCGAACCCCCCCCCAGCCGTGTATGTACGCACCGAACCACCAGCCGTGTATGTACGCACCAAACACCCACCCGTGTATGTACGCCCCCGAACCCCCCCCCCAGCCGTGTATGTACGCACCGAACCACCAGCCGTGTATGTACGCACCAAACCCCCACCCCAGCCGTGTATGTACGCACCTAACCACCAGCCGTGTATGTACGCCCCCGAACCCCCTCCCAGCCGTGTATGTACGCACCTAACCACCAGCCGTGTATGTACGCCCCCGAACCCCCCCCAGCCGTGTATGTACGCACCGAACCAACAGCCGTGTATGTACGCACCAAACCCCCACCCCAGCCGTGTATGTACGCACCGAACCACCAGCCGTGTATGTACGCACCAAACACCCACCCGTGTATGTACGCCCCCGAACCCCCCCCAGCCGTGTATGTACGCACCGAACCACCACCCGTGTATGTACGCACCAAACACCCACCCCAGCCGTGTATGTACGCACCGAACCACCACCCCACCAGGGAATGTACGGACCGCACCCCCACCAGTGCATGTACGGACCGTACTGACGCCAAAAAAACACGTACTGAACCCGGACAAACCAAATTTACACAAGGAGAGTCAAGTAGAGTTTCCCCACACCACCAAACAGGCCCAACAACCCCACAAACATCACATACACTCACCTGCAACTGCCAAACTGCCAAACAGAGGCCCAAAACTCAATCACTCCTCATAACACACCCACACAAATTTCAAACACAGCCACACCCACAAATGGACCAATAAAAATGGTCCACACACACAAACCATGAGCCTTTGCAACAGACCCACTGCTGCCAGAGCCCACAGACGACCCACACCACCATACTTGAACCTCACACTTGCATACCTTCACACAACCACCTACACAAACACCCCCTCATCACATTCACACACACACCTCCACTACCACACCCACACACCCACAGCCATCCACACCCACACCCCCACAACCACACCCCACGCCATGTCCACCACCAAGAATCCAAAGTTCACAAAGGAGGAGCTGGAGATCCTTGTCGACGAAATCCTCAGAGTCGAGCCACAGCTCTTTGGGACATTGGTCAGACAGACCAGCATATCCGAAAAAACCGCCATGTGGCAGAGGATCGTCGATTCTGTGAATGCTGTTGGGACAACCAGAAGGACCAGGCACGAGTGCCAATCCAGGTGGTACGATCTGCGGAGGACGGTCAAGAGGAAGATGACTGACAATCACAACCAGGGGAACATCACTGGAGGAGGGCCGCCCCCCAGACCTGTACAATACCATCCCTGGGAGGAGAAGGTGATGTCCACGCTGGCGGTGGAGGGACTACACGGACTGCCAGGACTCCCAGACCCTGGTGAGTACACAAACAACTCACCTCACATGGGGGGGATGCCATACACAATCAATCATGCATGCCACCCCCCCCAAGCCACCACCGGACACAACAACACTCCACAAACACACACATGCCACTGGCGCCTCCATGCCCCATGCATCAATCAGGGCCATGCCAAGTCACAGGCCACACAAAACACCAACACAACACAGGATGTGGTCGATGCTGGGAGTGGGGGCAGCAAAACTAACATTGAGCAACTCACAAGCACACAACAATGCCCTCAGCCCATATGGCCCAGGGCACAGCCATACAAACTGTGTGTACCCACACAGTACTGTCTTGCCTGCAAATGATGGCTGCCATGCAGGATGCCATGGGTCTGAAGGCACAATTTGCACATAACAGCAGACAATGAAGATGCATCGCTCTGATAGAGTCTCAGCACACACCGCCACAGCAGCAGCCTACACTCAGACACACTGCCCAATGGGTGCCCGGAGAACAGGGACTAACTCACATGAACAAGCCAATGGCCATTCAAAGACCGGCTAACTGTGTGTGCCCAGGAAGCTGGCCTGAGGTGACAGAGAGTGACAAAGAGAGGGAGGGAGAGGGGGAATGAGAGGGAAGGAGACAGAGGGGGGACACAGGGAGACAGACAGAGGGAGGGAGTAGGGTGACAGAGGGAGACCGACAGAGGGAGGGAGGAGGGTGACAGAGGGAGGGAGGAAGGGAGACACAGGGAGACTAAATCACCCTTGGGTGGTGTGGCCATGTCCACTCGTCAGCCGGTGGACTGTGTGCATGCAGACCAGGTCTGGCAGTGCCTCAACCCCCCCTTCCGTAGATGAAGACAGGTCCATGTGTCAATCTGTGCACGAGTCCATCCGTGCTGCAGGCACAGACCTAACCACACACCCAGTATACCCACCCACCGTGTCGGTAAGAACCCTGTCACAAATGCTTCAGTCCCCTACCTGCAACATCAAATTGCCTTGCCAAAACACCATTTGGCCACGTACAGTGCAACACGTAAGGCGCCTCTGCATGGCTCGCTACGCCCGCACACCACACTGCTGACTGTGTACCCAAATAGATGCATCAACTAAGATTGTGTCTCACACATGCGTAAAGCCCTGACAGCTGTGGCCAAGGGACATAGCCATGCACAAGTGCACTGTGAGAGGAATGCAGGACAGATCCAACTACCCAGAGGAAGAGTGCCAAATCAGAAATGCATGCAACATGGATGCCACATGTGACACTGTTAACATTGTCTCTCTCACACACAGGTCAACGTCGACGAACACCCCCCAACACTGGGGGGGAAGTCACACAGGACCAGGCTCCGCGGGATGATGACCCCACCGCCAGCGATGACTCTCACCACTCCGTGGATGACCCAGACCAACCTGGCCCCTCTGGTGTCCAACCACCTGCAGCACCTGCGTCAGGTACAACTGTGCCAACCACCACCCCCATTCCTGCCACATCCCAGGAGACGTCCAGGAGCCCTGCCCGCACACGACCACCCAGCCAGTCTGCCCAGGAGGGACACGGTCCTCCGGGCACCCAGGAGGAGGCAGGCGGCAACGCAGATGCCATCCCTCAGGGGTCCCGGAGACCCGATGCACCCACAACGGCAGGCCAGGTGCACGTGGGCAGGGGTGGCGGGAGTGGAGGACGGCGGAGGCGCGAACCTGACCAGGCAGCTCAGGACCCGGTAGTGTCCCAGGTCAGCAACATCCTGGATACATACCGGCGTGACACCAGGGGCATGGACCAGATTGCGTCCACCCTCAATGACATCAAGGGGACCCTCCAGGAGATGAAGACCCTGCAGTCCCAGCAACATGCCTGTCAACTGCAACACCAAGGAAGGATGGAGGATAGACAGGCTGAGCTCGTGGCGGTGCAAACCCAAATGACCGGTGTACTCCGTCGGATTGCCGACAACATGGGCAACCCTCCCTGTGGCACCAGGCGAAGGCCATTACCAGACACAGGGAGGGATCAGGAGGAGGAGGATTCATCCGACGGAGCGTCACAGACATCGTCACGGACTGCTTCCGAGGGTCCCCGCAGGAAGGTGGGTCGTCCACGAAAAAGACTGTGAGAGTCAGCAGAACATCACCATCTCCCAGGTCACCTGGCCTGGCACCTGGCCCTCTGGCCCAATAGCAGTACATGACATTCTCTGCCACATGGACTTGCTGGTCACTGTCTGACCTATGTTGACGAAGACTGTGGCATGGACTCTGACATTTTGCTACGACAAGGATACCAACTCCCCCAGTGAACTTTGGATTCTACACTCCCGCTGTGCACCTCTTGTCATCCCCACAAACCCGTACCCCACCACAAATAAATTAATCACACTTACAAGATGATGCCGTGATTCTACATTATTACAATACATGTGTGTGTCGTACAGTCAAAGCATGCCTGATCTCAGAATTAACTCCAACCATCCAAACCGTGGGGTCGCAGTCTTGCCCAGGACACACATGGGTCCCAATGTCTCATCTGATACAGACATGGAGTACCAAACTCACCTGTGCTGGGCCCAACCAGCTGAGTGGTTCCCGCACAACTGTGGCTACAGACACATTCAGGGGAGCAACAGTCATGCGCAGAGGTCAGGGATCATGTTGAGTGACCTGGCTTGCCGCTCCCAGGTATGTCTAGACATGTGTCCCTACAATGTGCAGCATGCTTGCGTCAGGCGGATGTTGAGAATGGTGGCTAGGCCAAGGTTGGATGCATGGAGATGCCAGAATGCAGTTTAGGATCACCGTGCCACATGGTTGTGTTGGGGTTGTGGGCTGCATCATGAGTGTGGGCGTGGATCTAGAAGGTCATCCTGCAGCTGGCTGTGAAACATTCCCCCCATCCCGTTAGGACGTTGATGTGGCCTGGTTGCCCGACGCAGTAGCAGAGCTGTGCAGATGCACTCCGGATATGGACAAGTACCATGGGAGTCGTGAGGCACATGTCCGTAGACTGCAGGGTAGGATTCGACACGGATGTTGTAGTTGCCCTGGGGGATGGTCTCTCTTGCCTTGAGGTGGATGGAACTGTGCATCTTGTGCATAATACAGTTCCCACTCCCTGACAAACCCCTAGCATATTGTCACTCTACACATAGACACATATGCACCACCTATGAAAACTATGCCAGACCTGCGGCACGCACAGTGGCAACAGGGCACCATTGACAGGGAAGAGGCACCTTGGAGACAGAGGGACAAATTTATTAGTCATGTGTGTTGGAATGACAATGATACTCTGTCAACACATACACAGGTCATGTGGATGTACATGTGGGAGCAACACTGGCACCCCCCATTGCAACACAGATGCTGGCATCCCATTGACCTGGCACACAAGTGACGGATAACAGCTAAACACCCCCTGCTGCCACGGAGAGGCCGCTATACACCATTGAGGCCCTGATGGGGCAATCACACACCATGTCAACCCGGTGCAACCTGTATGTTTCCGAGGCCAGTGTTACACACAATGATGGCCTCATCACAATCCCCAATCCCCTGCCACATGACAGTCACCAAGTCTGAGCATGGCTCCAGGTGAAGCCTGCCCCATGTCATGTTCCCCATGTAGGATCACCATGTATGCAAATGGAACACACATGAACAGGAGAAGTGCACACAGACTACAAACAATTCACACACCCAAAACGACGTGAGGCATCCCTTCCCCTGAGGAGATTTCAACACTTGCCCGTGCATGTGACGCTGAATCAGCACATGTCGCTGTGTTCATGAGGAGTAGCAGGAGCACAACAATGCCACCAGCAGACAGCATGCACATGGACCTGTGGAAGAGAGACACACAAGGATTCAGCACAAAGGAGCACATCCGCAAGCATGTACTTAACACGTATCATGTTGTTAACATGACAGGTGACAATGATGACCCTCAGACAACATCCTTCCATTGCGCCATCACTTGAGTGACACTTCAATACACACCACTGACTCACTTGGCAGACATGCAGATGGCCACACACATTGCAACACATGCCACACACGGCCCAATGCGTGCACACTCAGACACTGGAACTCACCACTAAGCAAAGAAGTTGCGTATGAGCCGACTCCGCATGTCCTCCACAGCCTCCTCCTCCTCCACATCACTTGCCCCGTCACCAAGCCCTTCATCCTCCACGGGTGGATGGTCCTGGTCATCTTGATCCAGTATGAGTGGAACAGCTTCCTCCACTGCCATGTTGTGCAGCATGCAGCAGACGATGATGATCTTGCACACCTTCACCGGGGCATATGGGAGTGCTCCGCCGGTCTTGTGGAGGCACCGGAATCGGCTCTTCAGAAGTCCAAACGTCCTCTCAATGACTCTCCTGGTCCGCCCATGTGCGTTGTTGTAGCGGTGCTCGGCAGCCGTGCTGGGGTTGCGGACAGGCGTCATCAGCCATGGCATGTTGGGATAGCCAGCGTCCCCTACAAGGAAACATCATGGACAGAAGTGTGTCAGCACAGGCAGTGAGATTGGAAGATGACGCCAAACACTGAACTGCCAGAGTCTACCCACCAACAATACATGCTCGCTCGTTCCGCAGCTGCAGCATCATTTCTGGCACCCTGCTACGCCTCATGATGAAGGCATCGTGTGCTGATCCTGGAAAGCGAACACAGACATGTGAAATCACCATGTTGGACAGACACACCACAAGGGCATTAATGGAGTGATAATGTTTGCGATTCCTATACACCACCTCCTGTGCCTGTGGTGGTACCAACGCAACATGTGTCCCATCTATGGACCCAATGACATGGGGCATCCCTCCCAGGGCATAGAACTCACGCTTGACATCTGTCAACTGCTCACGATTTGGGAATTTAATGTACTCATCCAGGTGAACCAACATGGCCTCTAAGAAATCATGCAGAACACGGCTGAACATCGTCTGGGACATGCCCCCGACATCAGCAATGGTATGTTGGAACGTACCCGTGGCAAGGAAATGTAGGGCTGCCATCACCTTCAACTTGGGTGTCAGTGCACTTGGATACCTGTGGCGCGGGAGGAGTTGTGCTTCCAGCCGGCCAGTCAACTCATCAATCAACCGTTGGCTGAATCTGTAGCGGCGTATACAGTCCCGTTCATGCAGGGCAGCAATGTCTGGCATACGTCGAGGGAGAGGCGGAGCCCTGCAGTGAAATGGAAGGAACACCTAAGAGTGAGCACTGTACAACAACATCGTCAATGCACTGAGCACATGTTACACAGCCAATACACATATGCCACGTTGTGAGTCAGGTCTGTGCCACAGTTCCTGGACACGTACGCCAGTCAGGTTACACTCCTACCAAGGGACAGCCACTAACGGAGGGGGGCAAGATCACGATGACATGGCATGAGACTAGCTGTGGGCCAGTGTAAGTGAACATGCACACGCATCACAGGATTCACAGACATCCACACATGTGCAGAAGTAGTATGCGTATGGTACAGACAGGTAGTTGGATGCGATATGCACCGGTCACATGTCATAGGAATAGGACAGGCCACACACATTGCCTTTGAGGAGTACATGTCGAGACAGAACATACATAGGGAGCATGTGGATATGTACTTGTGTTGATACTCCGTGTAGTTGGATACATACACACCTCATGGCAAATCACATATGTGGGCTGGTGTGCGGAACAGTGTGCCATGCCCATCGACACACAGACACATGTTGGCAGCAGCAACTGCTGACGCATTGAACCACACACCTACAGCAAAATCATGGAAAGACATGCCACACACATGACATGGTTGCAGCATGCAACGCAGCCATACACGTGTCATATGTAATATTCCGTGTACCTGGCATCAGGGGACAGGTGCGGGTGTCCGTGACTGGGACATGCAAGTGACTCATGGCTCCACTAGTGTGTACGACATGCACACATGTCAAAGGAGTGCAGGGGATGTGTGGTACAATGCGCACCATCACACACGACATGTGTACACAGCTCATCGTACATGTGCTTTGCCCACACCTCAGGGGTAAAGTGCCACATCACATCCTGACACACCTGTGTCACACACAGGTGGTATTGCACAGACAATGCATTTGTGTCCACCCTTGGCAATACCTGTCCGCTCCATTCCTGTCTGTGTGCCGCCTGTCACCACTGACAGTTGTTATACGCACCGTACATACGCTCGGAGCGCGTGTATAGGGTCCCTGGGCCAATATTGCCGCTGGCGTATGCGTACGCCACAGTAGTACGGACTGTACACGCGCTTGTGCGGTCCGGATCACAATATGGGCGCTGGCGTATGCGTACGCCACAGTAGTACGGACTGTACACGCGCTTGTACGGTCCGGATCACAATATGGGCGCTGGCGTATGCGTACGCCACAGTAGTACGGACTGTACACGCGCTTGTGCGGTCCGGATCACAATATGGGCGCTGGCGTATGCGTACGCCACAGTAGTACGGACTGTACACGCGCTTGTGCGGTCCGGATCACAATAAGGGCGCTGGCGTATGCGTACGCCACAGTAGTACGGACTGTACACGCGCTTGTACGGTCCGTACTACTGTGGCGTACGCATACGCCAGCGCCCATATTGTGATCCGGACCGCACAAGCGCATGTACAGTCCGTACTACTGTGGCGTACGCATACGCCAGCGCCCATATTGTGATCCGGACCGCACAAGCGCGTGTACAGTCCGTACTACTGTGGCGTACGCATACGCCAGCGCCCTTATTGTGATCCGGACCGCACAAGCGCGTGTACAGTCCGTACTACTGTGGCGTACGCATACGCCAGCGCCCATATTGTGATCCGGACCATACAAGCGCATGTACGGTCGGTATCACTGCTTGTGGGGTGCCCTAGGGCGTGGAACGCACCGTACCTGTGTGTAAATGTATGAAAACACATAGGGGACACATGAGGGACAAGTATAAGGGCCTAAATGCCTGATGGTTGCCATGGAGACTGAGTTAAATTTTTGAATTTGAGCACCAGGTGCACAGCAGAAGTCAGTTTGAAAGAATCTACATTGTTGCAATGTGGATGTTGACTTGACATCATTATCAAAACTGAAACCATGCAAAGCCACACACTGGGGTAGGTTTGAAGGGATTGGATGAAACGTAGGATGCTAATGTGACTGACCAATCAATCTGTACTCCTATACATGAACAGGCCAGCCAGGCATATATAAGGCAGCCAGGTCCCATGAGAGAGCACTTGCCTGCACATCCATTCATCCATGACCACTGCTGCTGATAGTGATTCCTCTGGCACCATGTCCAGGACTGTGGAGAGGTCACAGCCATTCACCCAGGAGGAGAACCTTGCCCTGATAGATGTGATCCTCCCACAGTTCCAGAGCCTGTATGGTCGACCAGGGGTTCAGGTGAGTGCAGACTCCACTAGCTTAGACTGTGCCCCTTTTGTGTGACAGTGACTTCTGGCATTGTGTCCATGTGTGACAGACATGCACTGTTGTTTGGAGTGGGTCCCAGGGTGTGGAAGGCCTCATGTCACCCATGCAGAGCATGCTGTGTTTCCTGTGTGCACTCCTCACTTGCATAGTGCCTACTGTGACAATGAATGCAAGGTGCATGCCACATTCTGCCTGCATACTCCTCCTGGGGATGTTGTTTCCACAGTCCTGATGTGATCCTGTGTTCCCCCCAGTGTGACAGGTGTCAGTACCCATGGATGTGTGTTTGTTCAGTGTACCTGTGCTGTGAGTGTCCAAAGGCCGTGTTCGTCCCCTGCACATTGGTGTGTGTGTTAGTCCCCTGTCATGTGGGTGAGTGCATATGGGGAGTGTTGCACACAAGCAGCATGAGGGATGGATATGGCCTGGCCATCGGATGTGAGCAGGGAGCAGTGCTGTGTGCATGCCGTGCTGAGCCAGCCCCACACCTGTGACACCCCCGTCTACTGGCACATGGGCAGAGTGAGGTGTGTACCCGCAGTTGGCAATGCCATGTGATTGTCCTGTACCTGTGTGTGTCTGTGTACTCTGCTGAGGTAGCATCAGTGTGCTGGGGCAGGTGACTGCTGTGAGGTGCTGTACATAATCCTGGTGTAGCCTGTGAGGCACAGTGTGATCCCTGGTCAGTGAGTGTGTGGTACCCCTCATGCCACCCGTGTGCTTCCACTGGCACGTAGTGCATTTGGCCTTCCACAGTGGATAATGTCCCTATGACAAAGGTGCAATTAGTTGCATGCATACCATGGCCTGTTCATAATGAGGATTGTTCTATATGTGTGTCTCTGTGTCTTTGCTCATGTGGATTAATGTATTCTCTCTTTTGCATCCTCACAGGTAGGCGCCATTGCCAAGGGGGAGATCTGGAGGGAAGCCGTCAGTGCCGTGAGGGGTACAGAGGGTCGGAGGCGGAGCCTGTCTCAGGTGAGGAAACGCTGGCAGGACATCCGGTGCTGGACGAGGAGGATTGCACGGCTCCTGCTGGGGGACTCACCTGAGAGCCGTAAGAACCGTGGCCGCCGTCGTCTGACCCACATCCAGAAGCGTGTGCTGGCGGTGGTCTTCCCCGATATGGACAGGCGCCTACAGGAGAGGCAGCAGCAGGAAGGGGGTAGGTACATGTGTGTCAGTTGTGTGTCCCCAGCCAATGTAAGTGTGCAGTTGCATGGATACACTGCCAGGGTTTGATTGTGCAGTGCGTCAACTTCTCCACAAAGTAGCACAGTGCTGTTCTCACTCCCTCCCTTCCCCTCCTTGCAATGTGTTCCCTGGTCTGTCGCCACTCTTGCACACGGTTATTTAGGCAGGCAGTTCATGCAGGTGCCCTATGCTATCAGCATCATGTGTGGGGGTGATGTGCCACAGGTATGGGGACCTTGCGTGTGCCATGGCCAATTTCAGTCATTGTGGTGTCCATGTCACTTGGCACTGATTGTGAATCACGACATAGGGGTGTGTCTCCAAAATGTACAGCCTTCCAGCATGCATGTCCAATTGTGTGCCCTCTGACATGATGTGCCTGAGTGGGAGGCCTGCTAAGTGCAGGGACGGTTGCTTAATTTGCAGTCATGTCCATCCTGGACCATGGAGGAGTGTGGGCACTACTGTGCCCTGGGGCACCTCTTCCTAGGTATCATGTGCGTCATCCAACAATATGGCCATTCACTGTGTCTTTGCCATGGGTTGCGTAGGGTGGCATTGTACCCTGGGCTCAACTGTTAGGACCTACAGGTTGCTACATGTGTCCACTGTACAGGGGGACCCATTTTGCTTGTGCATACTCACAGTGGGCATTACCTGTGTGTGTTGTTGAGACAATCTGATGATGTTTGCCTGTCAATGATGTGTGGACATGGCCACCAGGGGCTGTGTGTGTACAGTCATGAATTAGTGGAGGCCATGTGTTTCCATCCCAGAGTAAGAGGTGTACATACTTTCTCCGTCTCAATGAGATTGTCTCAGGTGTGGGTGGTTTGTGCGTACAAGGCCTACATGTCAGAAGCTTCATCCTCCTTGCTGGGTTTAGCCTGTGTGTGATGTTTGACTGGACATACGCTCAAGGTGCAGTGACCCTGTCATGTGTGGCCTGGTTTCATGTATTGCCTTTGCAGCATGCGGCAAGAGTATAAGGATATGATTCATGCTCATCCCTTTTTGACGACGCAGTGTGGTGCAGGTGCTGTGCACATTTGTCCCCAGAGGCTGGCTCCTCTCTAAAATTTCAGGTGCAGTGATTTGCTGTTGTGTCATGATCTCCATTGTGTCTCAGTGGCATGGTGGGTAGAAAAACTGTGTGTTCCATGGCCTACATGTGTACATTGTTTTGTAGGTGTTACTCCTGTTGCTTTTCAGGCTATGCAATGTGACCTATGTATATTTGACTCATGTGACATAAGTGTACAGGTGTCTGATTTTCTCCTGTCTCTTCACCTTGCCCACAGCATCGCCGGGGGACACGGAAGGAGACACTAGCACGGACCGGGAGGAGAGATTGAGCACCAGTACCAGCAGTGCTGTCCTGTCTGGCACATGGAGTGGCACGGAGGCCGAAGGGAGTGAGGCGGAGGACCTGTTGACTGCCAACACAGACTATGACACAGACGGGTCCGAGGCTGAGCTCCCAGAGGTGGCGGAGTCTGCCCCCCCAGCTGATGGCAGCCCTCCACATCCCCCCGCCACCTCAGGTTCCATCACCGGCCTCCCACATGCTCGTGGCCCTTCCCTCCGTGCTCGGTCCCCACATGTCTCCTTCCTGCCAGGCACCGCACCCCCTGCCCCTGTCACCACTGCTGCGGTGAGTGCGGAGTCTGTGGACATCCTGAGGCAGTTGCAGGTTGGTCAGACTGCGATGCTAAATGTCCTCCATGCCCACACCCAGGTGCTGACCCAGATGGAGGCATACATGGAGGGCATGTCGGCTGCGCAGTCTGACCAACGGCAGTTGCTGAGGTCCATAGACTCCACACTGACTGCAGCACTGGATCTCCTGCAGCGCTGCGTAACACCCCCTACCCCTGCCCCATCCACAATTCCCACTCCCGTGCCTGTCCCACGCACATCCAGACGTCAGCGTGCACGCACCCCAACAGACACAGGCACCACACCACCAGGGAAGTCGAAGCGCACACCTCCTGTCACGCACACACAGGGTGAGGAAGGCACACCCACTGGGTCGGGGGGGAAACGTAGAACACGCAGCCACAGTGGGAGTCCGCATTCCACACAACCCACTCCCTCCAAATCCACTCCCCTTAGCTCTCCTGGCCAACAGTCAGTGACAGCATCATCCACTGCGAGTGTGCCCCCCAGCCCCAGGATGACACCACCCCGCAAGCGGTGGAGGCGGGACCCGGCCAGGGGAGTTGAGTCCCCCACCCTGTCCACACCCTCCCCCAGTGGCGCTGCGACCCATCCCTTTGCCCCCCCCCCTCCTTGGGGCCTGTGGTTGGATTGGGTACGGGGGAGTCGCTGGGGGAACTTGCCGACGTGTGCAGCGCCATTCTGTCCTCCACCTTTGGCGCTGGCACCCCCCCTGTGGCAGATTCATCCCTCCCTGCACCCACAACACCTACCCTTTCCCCTCCTGTCCCTGCGGTGCCTGTTTCCACCCTCCCCCCTGATGCCCCCTCTTCTGTGGATGAAATGGACTTGTGAACTGTGCAGGCAAGCTAGGGGACACACGTCCCGATGTGTACCCCCCCCCGGACATTGCTGCTGGGCTGGCCCATGGCCCTTGTACATAGTGGACATTTTCTCTGATATATTTTCCTGCTGAATAAAGCCTTTTCTTTTTGTTTTGCACACTGATGCTTTCCTGGACTTGCTGTTGGTGCTGGTGCTCCCTGCGTTGGGGTGGTGATAATGTGTTAGGGGTCTGTGAAATGTTGGAGTGTGCTGCTCATGGGGTGTACCCTGCCATCTGCGTGCCATCACAAAGGTCTCTGCAAATGGTATTTGGTCATGTTTGCTCTCACTGTATGGTGACATTGTCCCAAGGTGTGTTCCATCCTCTGTGGCCCAGGCCATTTTTCCTGCAGGGTGTCTCCCAAATGCTGTGCTGTGCTGTGTCTACATTTCCTGGATGTGTGAGGGTTGCCTTTCAATATAGCCATGCTGGCTCAGCGATGGCTCCGCCTGCATCTGGGGTATCACCCTTGTAGGTCACTGAACTTGTTGATGGGGTATATTGTCCGATGTCTGGGCACTGCTGGGAGTGATAGGTACACACCCCTCCTGTGTCTGGGCACTGCTGGGAGTGATAGGCACACACCCCTCCTGTGTCTGGGCACTGCTGGGAGGACCCTGCACCCACCCCTCCTGTGTCTGGGCACTGCTGGGAGGACCCTGCACCCACCCCTCCTGTGTCTGGGCACTGCTGGGGGTGTTTTGCACACCCCATTCTTATAGCAGGTTCGGTGCGTACATGCACGGGTGGGGGTTGGGTGCGTACATACACGGGTGGGGGTTCGGTCCGTACATACACGGGTGGGGGTTCGGGGCGTACATACTTTGCTGGGGTGGGGGTTCGGTCCGTACATACACGGGTGGTGGTTCGGGGCGTACATACTCTGCTGGGGTGGGTGTTAGGTGCGTACATACACGGGTGGTGGTTTGGTGCGTACATACACGGCTGGGGTGGGGGTTTGGTGCGTACATACACGGCTGGTGGTTCGGTGCATACATACACGGCTGGGGGGGGTACGGGGGCGTACATACACGGGTGGTGGTTTGGTGCGTACATACACGGCTGGGGTGGGGGTTCGGTCCGTACATACACGGGTGGGGGTTCGGGGCGTACATACTCTGCTGGGGTGGGGGTTCGGTGCGTACATACACGGGTGGTGGTTCGGTGCGTACATACACGGCTGGGGTGGGTGTTAGGTGCGTACATACACGGGTGGGGGTTTGGTGCGTACATACACGGCTGGTGGTTCGGTGCGTACATACACGGCTGGGGTGGGGGTTGGGTGCGTACATACACGGGTGGGGGTTCGGTCCGTACATACACGGGTGGGGGTTCGGGGCGTACATACTCTGCTGGGGTGCGGGTTCGGTCCGTACATACACGGGTGGGGGTTCGGGGCGTACATACTCTGCTGGGGTGGGTGTTAGGTGCGTACATACACGGGTGGTGGTTTGGTGCGTACATACACGGCTGGGGTGGGGGTTTGGTGCGTACATACACGGCTGGTGGTTCGGTGCGTACATACACGGCTGGGGTGGGGGTTGGGTGCGTACATACACGGGTGGGGGTTGGGTGCGTACATACACGGGTGGTGGTTCGGTGCGTACATACACGGCTGGGGTGGGGGTTTGGTGCGTACATACACGGCTGGTGTGGTGGTTTGGTGCGTACATACACGGGTGGGGGTTTGGTGCGTACATACACGGCTGGGGTGGGGGTTTGGTGCGTACATACACGGCTGGTGTGGTGGTTTGGTGCGTACATACACGGGTGGGGGTTTGGTGCGTACATACACGGCTGGGGGTTCGGGGCGTACATACCAGGGTGGGGTGGGGGTTCGGGGCGTACATACAAGGGTGGCGCTTGGGTGCGTACATACACGGGTGGGGGTTTGGTGCGTACATACACGGCTGGGGTGGGGGTTTGGTGCGTACATACACGGCTGGTGTGGTGGTTTGGTGCGTACATACACGGGTGGGGGTTTGGTGCGTACATACACGGCTGGGGGTTCGGGGCGTACATACCAGGGTGGGGTGGGGGTTCGGGGCGTACATACAAGGGTGGCGCTTGGGTGCGTACATACACGGGTGGCGGTTCGGGGCGTACATACACGGGTGGGGGTTCGGGGCGTACATACACGAGTGGGGGTTCGGGGCGTACATGCACGGGTGGGGGTACGGGCCGTACTTCCACGGGTGGGGGTACGGTCCGTACATACCCCTGCCCACGCTCTGCGTGCCTGGGTACGGGCCGTACCCATGCCTTTGGTGGGTGGGTACGGTGCGTCCCACCATTGTTGCGGGGCCGTGGGGTCCGCACCGTACACAGGCCTTGGGGGCGTGGCTACGGGTCGTACCACGCGTACCCCTACATGACCCCAGCAATGCTGGTACGAGCTGTACCAAGGCCTTTCTGACGTGGGTACGGGCCGTACCGCTATTGTTGGAGTGACGTAGGGGGACGCGTGGTACGTTCCGTACCCACGCTCTTGCGGCCTGGGTAGGGTACGTACCGGTTCGCGTGACCATCCACTTCCGTTGTGGCGGACGCTTGCGTTGCTGGCCTCGCCCCCACCCCCTGGAAGTGACCAGGCCCTGATGGTCAGGTATGTCCAGGCCATGTGTGATTTGGTACCATGTGTTGGTGTTGTGTGTCCTGCCCCTGCCCCCCCCTTTGCCCCTGGTTGTTGTGCTGACCTTCTGCGGCGTCTGCGTCGGTTCCTGTACGCCAGGTGGACTGCTAGGAGGGCAGGGATGGCACGTAGGTTCGGGTCCATGTCTGTTCGTCGCGTCCAGCTGCTCCTTGCGTGTGTCGTCCTGATTTCCCGGCAGTTTTTGGCAGCCGGTAAATATTTTCCGTGCGGGATGACGTCGGTTCGAATCGTACTTCCTGGTTCGTGAAACGTAGGCTGGATGCGTACCGACGTCACGTCGGCTCCTTTCAGGATCGGAATTGTGTTTAGTTTCTGTTCGGTCGGTGTTTTGTTCGAATCGTACGGAAATGGTGTTTCCGTATGAATCGTACTTGCATTTTCGGATGGATTTCGCACCGGGTACGAGTCGGACGGAGAAAAGGCTCCGTCCGACGGTTCGTACCCGGTTTTTACCGGATCGGAATTGGCACCCAAGTGTAGTTTATTAGGATCCTTACAGCAGGGTCTTCCTCAGGACTAAGAAAAGGGGGCACCAGGGGAAAATGGGAGAAGTGCTAAGTGTTACATATGTGGATCTAGATCCAACATTTGTGAAAGGGGCAAAAATGAAACTAAGCAATTACCATATACCACCCTTGACTGGGAGTGGTACCGTTGAAATGGTGCTCGTAGGCTCACAAGGACAGAGAGCGGATGGTTGGCACCTACAAAACAAGTTGAGGGCCATCAGAATGTATCATACAGTGTAGATTCTAACCAAAACTTGGAATGTGTAATCAATCCGACTTACTATATAATCAATAAACTCCTAGGGAAGCAAAAACTGTGATAGATTATTCAATTAAGATCAACATGGACCCCGAGGTTCCGATACTTTAGTGGAATGATCTAAAAAGAAGAGAAGGACCCATTACCAACACCTTGCCATAAAATGAATTAGAAGCAAGTGGGCATGTAATGCCAGAGCGGGGTAGCGCATACCAAGATTACCTCTTCATTAGGCCCACTTGTGCTCACAATCTAAAAAGGAAAAACAGAAAGGAAACTCGTCTTAGCTGCCATAACTAGGAAACACATGGTCAAAATGATGCTGCTATATCGGGGAAAGAGAAGCGAGAAACGCATTCTCCAAAAGCAATGCGTGCAGCCTTTTACCTGCGATCTGCTGAGTCTGTCCATCTCTGTGAAGGGAGCCCTGAAACTGGAAGACTCCAGTTAAATGCCTGGGAAGACGTCGCTGACGTGCACACGCCTACCGCGTTGCAGATGACGTTCGATGCTTTTGTCACGATGGGACAAGGCATCGCGCCATAATCATGGATAAAAGACTCCATGTCAGACCAAAATGTGAGTTTTAAAACACTCAAGGTTTTCAGGAAACGTGAAGTACTAAGTGGGATCTTGATTGTTGGAACAGAATAAGATATGTAATTAGAATAGTATGCATGTGCTAATGGAACATTTAAGGGGAGACTGCAATAAAGTGCGTAAAATTGAAACATTTTGTTGTAAATATTGAGTACACATTAGAGGAGTAGCACGCATCCATGGTCATAAATAATCACAAAAATGAAACCTGAAAACACACTTAAAGAGACATCCAAGTATCAGGAGAAAGGTTACATAGTCTTAGGTCATGTATACATTCGCTGGAAATAATATTGTGTCGTGTGTACAAAGTTATATGCATTTTACATCAACCTAAAAAAGTAAGCTAAATACCTAAGAAACAAATATATACAGCAGACGTCTTGTCCATTAAAACACAGAATCATGAATTGTCAGAAAAGCTGAATGAATGAAGGGAGTACTGGGCTGAACCGCATCTAACATATATACTCTGAGGTGCCGATTACGATCCGGCAAAAACCGGGTACGAACCGTCGGACGGAGGCTTTTTTCCGTCCGACTCGTACCCGGTCGTAAAACTTTACAAACATGCAAGTACGATTCGCACGGAAACACCATTTCCGTACAAGTCGTACAAAACACCGACCGACGAAAAGATACATACAAATGGGATCCGGGGAATGCGCCGACGTGACGTCGGGACGCTCTCAGGCCGCGTTTCACGACCCAGGAATTACGATTCGAACCAACAGCAGTCCGGACGGCAATATTTTTACGGCACCCAAAAAGTGCCGGAAAAGCGAAGTACGGCGCGAAACGACCAGAGTAGGTGGCCCGGTAAGCCCCGTACCCCCCCCCAGCCCCCGCATGTACGCGCCGTACCCCCCCCAGCCCCCGCTTGTATGCGCCGTACCCCCCCCAGCCCCCGCATGTACGCGCCGTACCCCCCCAGCCCCCGCATGTACGCGCTGTACCCCCCCGTGTATGTACATCCGAGTACGTGTCGAACCCCCCGTGTATGTACACCCGTGTACGTTCGAGTCGTACCCCCACCCGTGTATGTACGGTGCGTACGCGCTGGGGGTACGCACGTACATACACGGGTCTTTTAACCATACGGTTGTACATTCGGACGCCCGGGACGGATCGTGATTCCCCGGTCAGACTTCGCTTTTCACGTTTGTACGGTAAATCGTCCGAGGACGTGTCGGACACATTTTCCGACCCGAGGACGTGTGGGGAATAATTCCCAAGGCGGTTCGTATGGACTTTTTACCATGCGAATCGTGATTGCCAGTTTGTACGGCACTTGTACGATTCGTACGGTAAAAAGACCGGATACGAGTCGTACGGAATTTTTTTTTACCGGAGCGTAATTGGCACCCGAGTCTGAGGTTAAGCATGACAGTTGTGCATGGCTAGTAAAGCTTCCTGAATTAGATGCTGATTGACAAGCACGCAAAACGGTCAATGTGATTAAATAACATTGTACAAATAAACCTTTACTGCATTAGCGTTATTTTATTTAAATTGTTTTAAATCGTGAGTGTTCCTAGGAACTGGCGCATTGGGACTATTTTTTCACTGTACTGTGTCTATATTCCTGACCCACAATATTATTGACTCGATATTTGTGCAACTCTATATTTTGTACTCGATATTCTGTCCCTGCACCAAATTTCACACCTCATTTTCACCTCTTTAAGGATAAGAACTGCCTGGGAGTCGTCAGAAGCTAATGCTAATTAACCTCTGGAAGCTCAGGATGGTAAAAGGTAACTTTCTACAAGTTGCTTTTCTTTAATGGTTAATAAAACTCCAATATCCCCATTGAATTGGGCTTTAATAACTATAAAAAAAATTGCTTTTTACAGCTTGTCTCTAGTTAGCGGGCCCGACAGTAGCAGTATTAGTATTTTAAACTGCACTCTGGTTTTCTACATAGGACGTTTAGGTCTGCCGCACAGAATATAGCTTTCACTGTAGGAAAATGGCAATATTTAATTTTCTACAAGTTCCACTCTTAAGTACCATGCATCATGCCTTGTGAGCTGTAAAGCCTATATAGGGGTGACTACTAATATTTAAAATGGAGGTCTTTACCTGTCAAAAAGGGCTACTTTGATAGGTCACACAGGAGGTTTTAGACCACAGCAGGGTAGGCCTGTAGCCATGTTGGGCCTGTCACTGTAATGGTTGGCACAATCTATGTTGCAGGCCACAAGTGGAAAAAGAACAATTGATGTATGGAATGGTGAACAATGTCAACTATTTAACCCCAGTACAGAGATTTGTGACTAAATCCATTGTTTCCTTGCTCACCATGCTATTCCAGTTTGGACCCAGCCATATGCAGATCAGTCTTGACCCTGCTCCCCATGGGAACAGCCCAGCCCGAACTGCTAGACGATGTCCTCCTTGGCCCGGAAACCAGCATCCTGGGACCGGTTTCGTGGTATCATACCTCATCAACCAGACTAGCTTGACTTAAGTGGCACAGCAAGCACAGGACCCATGTCTGGGCATACCCATCCCACTTAGGGTTAAGAATGCAATTCCCCCCCGTAAAGAGAGCTAGGCCTAAATCCATTTTTTTGCTCACCATGCCATTTCAGTTTGGATCCAGCCATATGCAAATCAGTCTTGACCCTGCTCCCCATGGGAACAGTCCAGCCTGAACTGCCAGGCCAAATTGGGGTGGAATGGGTAGGGAAAAAAATGATGGATTTAACCCAGATCTGTGACTGGGGGGAATGTTTGACAATGTTCATCATTACGTCTTTCATCTTTTTGTGTTGCTATAGTTGCCCTAATTTGGAAGAATATACTCAGACGTGGGTACCGTGCTCTGTATGCCACTGGATTCAAGCTAGCCTGACTGATGAGGGGGTGATATCCCGAAACCGGTCCCTGGATGCTATTTTTCCATTGCAGGGAGGACCTGGCCTGTCATGCCCTTGGGGAGCAAGGTCAAGATTGATTTGCTAATGACTGGGTCCAAACTGTGGTGGCATGGTGATCAAAAAACTGATGGATTTAACCCAGATCTTTGACTTTGGGGGAGGGATGTTTAGCAATGTTCAGCATTCCGTCAATCATCTTTTTGTGTTGCTGCAAATGGCATTTAATTTCCAGGCCTTGGGTGCACTGCTACACCTTCTACATGGGACGTACAGGCAAGTAAATGCCAATCTAACCATGTTTAAAGGGGGGAAGATACTTTACCCCTGGTTAGTATGAGTAATGTGCACATATTTCTAAAGCCTGCGAATAAAGGGTCCAGAAAAAGGTGAAAAATCTAGGATGACCACACAGTAAAGACCGATTTCCTACAATAGTTATCTATAAAATGGGCATTTTTTACAGATGGGGTCCAATTGGCGTCAAAGACAATGGGAGAAAAGTTTGACTTGACTATGCTATTGCCTGAAAATGAGAAGATCCACATTATTGATTATTACTGATAGCTATCCATGTACAGTGTTGTGCAATGTATGCCACCTCCGTGACAAAACCTGTAGACCTCTAGTTATCTGATCCAATGAACCTGTTGTGAAAGAGGAGATGAGTCATGGGTGAGCCATATACAAAATAGCATTTCTTACCCCTTCCCAACTTCATCAGGCTCACTCAGAGCCTCATTTACAACAAATTGGCAAAGTGCAGTGCTGCAAGTATTTGTGCAGCACTGCCCTGGGGCAATTTGAAAGGGCAGAAATGCTCTCTATGTGTGAGAAACAGTGCATTGCTGTCCTTTCCGCCAGCACTGCTGACAACACACTCACCCTTGCACCACAGTGCAAGGGTGTCTGAGTTATTGGCAGGATTGTTTTGTGCTGAAAGGGGCACCTTCCTGCACAAAAACAATCCCAAGAGGAGTTGTCCTATGTGTGCTGCTGAATGCAGGACACATAGAAAGAGTAAAAGACGAGGAGAAATGAAAACATTTCTCCACGTTACACCTGCTCTGGGGCAGTGTAAGGTTTTGGCACTGCCCCAAGTCTACATGACTTTAAAAATCTGGGACAGCATCAAAATCCATGGGTGTTGTGTGGGATCACCCACTGCAATGCCCATGGAACGCCCCCTTGACGCAGAGTAAGGCAATGCAGAACTTTGCGCTGCCTTGTCTTACTCCGTATCTAAGAGTCCATGTAAAGCCACGCAGGCTTGCTTTGCCTTGCCTCATATATATGATTGAGAGGCCTGCACCATCGGAGCATCAGAATAAGTAACCATCTGGCAGCGCAGGCCTCTTGTGAATAAGCCCCTAAGTTTTAAAAACAATGCTTAGCATCCTGCCACACGCCTGCATTTCTCTTTGTCTACCACTCTATTCCCACTTTCGATAAATAATCTGAAAAGTCCTATATGGCCTTCCTCATCCATATTGACCTCAACCTTAGTGAGAGAAAGAAGGGAAAGGATTGTTCTGAAAACTGTCTTAGAGATGCTGCAGTATATAGTGAAATATCCTCTCAGATCAATACATGCCTTCCTCTGCTTCACTTGGTTCTGTATTTCCTCAGTTGTGGCGTGGAAAGGCAAGGAATTCTGGACCTTTCCCTGCCAATGGATTGCCTTCTTTGTGTCCCTAACAACCTGTGGGAGGTGCTCGATCAACACCTGTCATTTCCCTCCTTAGCTCAATTCTCCGATGCAAGGGAAGATCAGTAAAGCTACCTCAGTCCCTTGTGATATCTCTGTGCCGGAAATGCGATTTGTTTCCAGTTATTGGAATACTAATATCTCAAAATCTGCATATAGCTGTGTTAGATCTGAGCTCCTTGGTGTGGTCTTAACCCAAACATTTACCTTTCACCCCTTTTGTTTTATGAAATTTGTTTTGGTTGTCATTAGGACTCCATGCACGTTAACACTGCTAAGAAGTCCTAAAGTGCTCCCTAAAATATGGTAAAATTTGCCTACACTTGATTGGCACATTTAATGTACTTCTAAGTCCCTATTATATGTTACTATAAGGTACCCAGGGCCTATAAATCAAATGCTACTAGTGGTCCTGCAGCACTCATTGTGCCATACACTAAATTAGCACTTCATAACATGCCTCAGGCCTGCCATTGCAACCTGCTGTGCAGTTCTAAACTGCCAATTCAACCCGGGAAGATACACCTTTTCCCAGGTCAAAATCTTCCTTTTCAATACTTATAATTCCCTCCTAGGGTAGGCCCTAAGCAGCCCACAGGGCAGGGTGGCGTTCTATTTAAAAAGTAGGACATGTGTGTTTTAAGTTTTTACATGTCCTAGTAGTAAAAAAACTCCTAAATTCAGTTTTCTTTACTGTAAGGTCTACCTGGGAGCAGGTAGAAATATACAGTTTACACTCACAATAATTAAAATTTAAACTCCTCTTTAATGGTAAAGTAGGATCGTAGATTACAAGAATTGCACCTTTAGAAAGTTTGTATTTTCCTGCCGAAAAGTTTCTTGGATTTTTTAGTTGCCTGGCTCTGTTAATGGCTCCCCAAGTAAGAATGCATATTTTGTCCAGACAATGAACACCAGAATCTGGATTTAGCTGGAAGAGGGCAATCCCTCCAGGATGGCTAGGGTGGGCTCTGTCTTGCCTTACTTACACTTCAAAGGGCTTGACTCCAGCACACACAAAGGACACTGGCACTAGGATTTTGTCACCCAGACTTCTTGGGGCCTTGAAAGAAGAAGGGAAGTACTTTACAAATCCAGATGTGGGGTTAGGACATAGGACTCCCCCCACATACAAAGGCTGGCACCAGGTATACATTTTGAATCTCTCGAACCACTCTTCAGTACTCTCCTGGATCTGAGGACATTATAGAAGAAGGATGCCTTGTTCTCCTGAGTACTGCCCTGATGCTTGAGGCCTGCCATGCTCCTTAGAGGACTGCCCTGCTACTACAAGATGACTGCCCTGCTGCTTGAGGCCTCCCCTTCTGTCTGAGAAGGAAGACTGGACCTGCTCCCCCCTTATCCCAGGCTAACCTGAGTGGATCCAAAGGCCAGTTGGCTGCTCATCTGTTCTGAGCTACAGTGGCACAACCAGCTCCAGTGGCCTCCCTGCAACTGCTCAGATGACCTGCTGCAACTGGACCTGCCTTAACATGCAACTGGACCTACCAGATCCCTGCTGACCTCTGCTAGAGTAAGTCCCTGATCCCCAAGAGTTGCCTCTTCAGGTACTGGACCCTTGTCTGGCATCACTACTCTTGAAGAAAAAGTTAAAAATCCTTTCCAGAATGTTGGGCTTTTTGCAATGTCCGATCTGTTGTTCCCGCCGAAACCTCCTCCTCTTGGCCTTCTCCAGTGTGAATGGAACTCTTCATGCTGACCTTGAGAAGGTAACTATTCAGCGGAACTTACCTGGTCCCTATACCCAGCCTGGACTCCATTGCAGCCAGCCTGAACTTGTCACTTTCCTCGGTCTGGTTCGACCAAATGGCAACTTGGCACTATTTTCACTTAAAACATTAAGATTCTATATCTCCAATTGGATTTTTATCATTTTGGTCTCATTTTAGTTATCTGTAATCAATTTAGAAAACAGAATACTGTTTTCTTAAATTGATTTCAGATTTGTCTTGTGTTTTTACTTTACTGTTTTTGTGCTACGTGAATACTTTACGCAGTGCATCCAACTTAAGCCTGACTACTTTTGTGGGAAGCTACCAGAGGGTTAAGCAGAGGTTCATTTAGTGATTTTTGTGGTTCACCCTGACAAAGATTGAAGTTATTGCTTGAACATGGCTAACAACGACCCAACCAATAACCCAATTTCTTACATGATGTATGAATTGGGCGTTTGTAAATGCTGGCGAAATTAGAAGGCATCACTCAACAATAGGAACAAACCCAAACCAGCACAAGTCTATTACATATAAACAAGAATTTCAAAACTCGAACAAGTGAACAGTTTTAATGTAGAAAAAAGGTATGACCATTTTTACATTATCTACTCAATCTACCAATATTTACACAATTTTATCAAATACAACAGTTATGAGGCTGTTGTTTAACTATGAAAAGTGGGTGCGTAATTCTTTATCCTGCTAAACATCATCGGGACTTGAAATTCCAGTGTGGCTGAGACATTTCTCGAGTATATGGGGGCAGCAATTTATCAATTCTGAGCTATCATGCCCCGTCCTGCTATTGGAATGTGTTGATCTGCACATTGCTGTAAAACGCATGCTTTGCTGTAATGGTGTATTCATAAAGTGTATAGAAATCCGTATTTGTATTGTTTTAATACTGGAATGTGTATAGATTTTATCTAAATGAGTTTCTATTCCAACTTCTTCGGAGAGGGGGTGATAAGTTCAAATTTCTCTCAGTTGACCATTCAGTTCGGTGTTGCTGGGAATACAGTCCTGAGTGGTTGGTTACAAGATGGTGTCTCCGAGGCCAATTAGAAGTGCAGTGTGCCCTTCAATAGGTAAATGAAATCCTGCACCTAATTTGTTTTTGTATTGTTTATTGTCCATTGGTTGATTGTAAGATGCTCATGCAGTTGGATTTGGGTAAAAAGTCGATAACTTTGTTTTTTTGGAAGAATATGGGAGAGGAATAAGTCGGAAAATTCCTAATTCACCTAAATGGAAAGACTTTAACAACCTATGGATGCACTCTGAAAACAGTTTGTGTCCTAAAACTACTCACTTTCTGCACTTGAAGACAAGTCCACAACCTGAATGGACAACAACTGCACTGGAACTGTATGATTTTGAGTGGTAAGCACTTTTTGTGGATGTTTAATTTCTCTGTTAGGCCTTCATAGCAAGTTACCCATTTATTCCATTGTGAGAGAAATTGGCCAAAATGGGATCACAGGTTGTGCGTTGGACCCGCACCAGTGCTCCTAGGTGTGGGAATCCTGTGCATTTTACCAGGGACTATCATCAATGTGGCAAAGCAGGACTCAGGAACTGGGGATACGGGTTCAAGTCTCGGAGTCTCTGTATCGAAGCAACATCCTGTGATTTTGAGCAAATCACTTCCACTCCCTGTGCCCATGGACAGCGCCTGGATACCCTCACGGGTGATAAGCCACACTATATAAATGTACAAACTATATCCATACCTGGAGGACTTTGTCCTCTGTAAATGGACTGAAATGACTAGTAAACATGCAATGTTCAAGGAGATTTCTGACAGGCTATGCTACGTATTTTGCACCTGTACGAATAAGGAAACCAGATGCCTGTCAATATATAGCACCTAGAAGACCACAATTTAAGTCCCCTTATTGTTTTTGCAAATGTGAGTATTCATGTATTCAATAACCTATGCAGCCAGTCGCGTGTTAGCCCTACCAACCTAACTTGGCTACTAAAGGTTTTCTCTGTTTTTTGTTTTGTTTTGACAATAGTTTGTTGGGATGTTGATGCTGAAATTCCCCTCAAACATCAGTGATGCTTCTCAGCAACCCCCATGGGTGTGCCCTGAAAGTAAAACCATGATTAGACTCCACGCTGAAGTCTTAATAGGATGACCTTTAATTATCCCCTTTCCACACGCACTGGCTGCGGGCAGCATATCATAGTTTTTGTGGTACAAAAGCTACAGAAAGGGGTGCAAGAAAATTGCATCTTCTTCTAAGTTTAGACCAGTAGTTTGGCTGGACAAGGGCTGATCGTTTTTATTGGTATATCCGTGAACATTATGAGCATAACCTTTTGCAATAGTGACTGGAATCACTGAAATGTGTGTAAGTTCCTAACAACTGACCTGCCACTATTCATAGCTGTTCATAATCACATTATTTTGGGAGAACAATGGTTGCAAAATGGAAGCTGAATGCATCTAACAGAGGACCACCCCACCCCCGAATTCCCCACTTACTGCTGGGTCTTTGTTTCCCAGGCTATCTAGACAGAATACACATGCTTACTTCAGTCTAATGGAAGGCAGAGCCCTCAGAAGGGGGGCAGAGAATGCATAGGCTTTTCTATGTTCCCACGCTCAAGCTATGAATTTAGGGGCTCATTATGATGGCGGGCAGAGGCGCAACCATGGTGCTGGCGGTGGCGGAAAATGTATTTTTCAATCAATCAATCAATCAATACATTTATAGAGCATGCTACTCACCCGTGAGGGTCTCAAGGCGCTGAGGGGGGGGGCTACTGCTCGAAAAGCCAGGTCTTGAGGTGTTTCCTGAAGGTGAGATGGTCCTGGGTCAGCCGTAGGTGTGCGGGGAGGGAGTTCCATGTCTTGGCGGCCAGGTAGGAGAAAGATCTTCCCCCGGTGGTGGTTCTGCAAATCCGTGGGACGGTGGCGAGGGCGAGGCTGGAGGAGCGGAGCTGACGGGTAGGAGTGTAGAATGAGAGGCGGTTGTTGAGGTATTCGGGCCCGTGTTTTTCCGCACACCAGCAACGGTCCTCACGCCTGCCATATTACAATGGGCAAACATAGCCCATTTTCCACCCACTGCAGAGTGACGCAAGCGAACTGCCAGAGGCAGCCAATAGAGACACACCGCCGTGCGGAATGACGTCTCAACCGCCGTTAAAATCACAATGCCGTAAACACCGCAGTGGAGAATCCACCCACCCAAAGACGGCGGAAGCACAACAGCGGAGTGCAAAACCAGACTCCTGGTCCCCTCCACCCGGTCCTGACTGCAATTGATCCAGCTCTACAAGCCTTTCCAGTGCTGTACCTCATCCGCCACCAGCAAGTAATGCTCCGCCGCAAACAACACCGCAGGTATGCAAAAACACAACTTTGCACAAAACCACCACACACAACTCCTGTGCTGACATACGGTTCCTGTCCACATCAGACACTCTGGTGGGGACAGGAACACATCCCCCAGTGTACCCACACATGTCCTACTTGTCACAAACTCACCCCTCCGCATCCGGGTCACCCATCAACTGGGAAATCACTGCAATGTCCCAGTCATGTCACCACAGTGGTGAAGACGCAGGAAAATGTAGTAGGCAGAACCGGCACCAAGCATGGGCAGTCCGCAAAGATTTACAGGGCTCCACCACCACCCTTCCCACACTACACATCCCACATCCATTTGGGCACAAGCTGTGTGCTCCTCCTGTGCCCCCCACCCTGCACAATTAATCTGCTAGGTGTAGGCAGACCTTGCACCTCACACACCAAAGGATAAGGAAGCCTGACTTGGAAGGTGGGGGTGAAGAGGAACCCCCTGCACAGACGTTTAGGGGCTGGGCAACCCTCCTTCTCACACCTACCTCCCACTCATGTGAAGGAAACTGAGTATAATTAAAAAATGAAGAATCACATTGCCGATGAACATCCACTGAACTGTTCACACTGCCTGTCAAGTCACACACAAACACCCAACACTGACACCCAGCGACATACTCATACCATAGCTCAGCAGCAATGGAGGACAATAAATGGGCCAGCCAAAAGTGAAGTGGACAGTTATGGAAAACCATGGAGCAAGTCACATACCATCTGTACATCACATGCAAGAGAATAAACATATCACACCACCCTTAGGCCATCAAATCAGACATGGGTGGCTCAGTGAGTAAAATTAAATCAAAGTGACTTCTGTGCAACAACTCAGGGATACATAAAGGCAAGCCATGCATAGGCACAGGAATGATGGGAAGTGTCTGAAGTCATACAGTGACAAGCCACACATCTATGTCAACTTTATGTCTTCAGCAAAACACAACTGGCTCATTGTCACACTCCCTGACTGTCAAACACAAGTAGGACCTTCACACATACCCCTCATCTACCCATCTTACACCTGCAAAACTCACCACCTGTGAGAAACATACATACTGGTGCAAAGAAGGTCCTGTGAGTTCACTGACAACTAATCACACACCCTGTGCTGCATTCACAAACATCACACTCACACTCAAGGATGCCTGAACCAATGCTGACACAAAACCAATAGCCTAACACAAAGCTCACAAACAACATCCACAGAAGTCTAACTGGTCCAGACATGTGCAGCCAAACAGTGGCAAGGCAATGTGACCCTAGACAGAACAGGAATACACAACATTGCCACTCAGGGTCAATGCACAGACACCATACCCCAACCCAAACAAGAATTGCATCATCAAAAAACACCATGAACATCAACTGGGATCAATGGGACTATCAGCTAACACAGACAGAGACCCTACACCACTCATCAAGTGAACATGGTGTCACAGTGTACCACAAGCATGCACATGCACAATCCTGAAAATTGCCAGGCCCAAAATAGGAGGACAAACCACTAGTGTGCACTCAAACCAAGCTCAAGAACAAGAATTCAGCTTTCTGCATGTCACAGACACACAAGTAATGCACACTACACTTGCAACACACATCTGAATGTATCACAGAGCAACAACTACTCACACACAATGTCATGCGAATAGAACATCACACACACACACGTAGCATCTGTCGGTAGAAATAGCCAACACAGGCCAAGCACTGCATACATTCACAACAAAAACACTGACCAATCTATCACATTGAAAACTCAACTGGTCATCGGGGGATGCACACCAGGCAGATACAAGGCGACATACACTGACAGCATTCCATGCACACAAAGCAGTGTGTGCATACCAACCAAACTAGTAGCACACATATCTGAGTGTCACATCATGAACTCCCACAACGCAAATCATCACAGAACAAACATAACATCACACTCAGGAAGAGTAGCAGAACCTCAGCAAACCCACATACAGCTTACCCATCACCCACAGATGCACAACTCAGGGAAACCCAGATGCAAACAACATGACTAGAGGACTGTGCTGCTCAAACATATGCACTGCACATGAGCAACCATGACAGCAAACCAGTAGAAGAAAATGGCACATATCTAATTGTGAAACTCCCCTGAGTTGCACATTGGTCTTCTACACAGTTCAGTCTCACATAGCATAGTGTCACACTATAAAGTGGTGGGGAGGCTCACACACTGGCAAGCCATGGGTGGAAGACATGAGATTGAAGTGGTGTGTACTGAATAGGTGAGGAGTGCACAGAACACAAACACATAGAGGAGTTACTCACAATGTGTAGGCATTAGAAGCACATATAGGGGAAGGCATGAATGCACATAACACATACCATTCTGGAGCCAAAAATGTGTCAAGTGACAGCAATGCATGAGAAAACTCACAAATAATGTTTGTGTGGCTGAGCAGGTCAGCACAGTAAGCACAAACAGTAACAATACACATGGCTGATCAAAAAAACACAAAACAGACTTAGCAGTCACACACTCTGCATACTCACAACTGGCAGCAACAACAAGTAGGTATCCCCCAGGACTGCAATGACACACCAACACACTGCACAGTGCCCAACCTACAACTCCTACCTGTGCCCACAATGTGAAGCACAAGGCAGACAATTGAAACAAACAGGCACTCATTACCTGGATCACACATGTGTGCAGTTGGAATTGCAGGGGCACACACACATCAACACTACTGACAATGACAGCCCATTCACACTGTATGACCACTCAAGTTCACATCTCCAAATGTACCCATGTGACTAGGAAGACAGGCCTACACAAGATGACCACACATCAATACTGCTGTACACACATCAAGAAAGATCACACAGATATGATGGATTCTGGCCACCCCGCAAGTAATCCTGTGGATAGAATTCACCTCTGTTCTGTTATTGCAGCATAACATGACGTGTACGATTTTGCAAACATGACCATAGAATGATTAAGATAAGAGTAGATCATCACAAATACCCATCATTGCACCCTCAAGCCTCAAAGTCAACAAGAACTGAAGTGCCCGTCACCTCTGGCAAAGTCAGAAAAAATCAAATAAGCAATTGGCAATGTTAAAGTGGTATACAGAGCATGGGTCACATGCAACCATACCCATTCACAACACATTTCATTTAGCAAGGACACTGACAAAGCAGACAACAGGAGTAACTGTCTTTATTACATATTACCCAGATAGGCATCCACAGTGACAAACAGCAAGGCTATTGGCCAGTCCATAGTTCAAAGAATGCACATGCGTGCATGATAACCTGCACGGGGAATGGGCATCCAAAGTGACAAACAGCAAGGCCATTGACCAGTCCATAGTTCAAAGGATGCACATGTGTGCATGAGAACCTGCACAGGGAATGGGTAACATCGTACACTGCCGTGGGACTCACCACAACTCGGGGGATACAAATGGGCAGCCCATGCACCGCTGTGGGAGAGATGGGTTTTGGAGGGGGACTTTGCCTCAGGCTTGGCTGTCATTTGAACTGGGAGGTGGCTAATTCTTGGGGCCAGTTGGAGGACTGGACCTGGGAGAGTGAGGACCAGCTGAGGTAGAGGCATCAGTGGCTATGTGAGCCAGAGGGCTTCTTGGACCGGGTGGCATGGTGGCACGGGGAGGCGGAGACATGCTGCTGTGAGACACGGTGTGTGAGGGAGAATGCGGAGGGCTGCCTTTCCACTTCTTGGGGAATTGATAGGTAATGGGAAGTGGGGCGGGCACAACAGCCTCACTCTCCACCAAAGGTGCATCAAGTGCAGGTGGCTCTCCCTGTGGGGATATACTAGATCTGGTGGTACGCTTGGGCTGGCCTTGCCTTTTCCCCTCCATCTCCTGTTGGACAGATGAACCTCCCACATTGTTCTCCTGTCCCAGCTTCACAGGGGTGTGGGTGGGAGTTGAGGTTGTGGGTGAATCTGCCTTGGAGAGCTGTTTCTGCGGACTCTTTGCAGGCACCAGCTTCACAGCAGGCAGGGCAACTGTGTGTTTGACTTTGTCAGTACGTTTGGGGACGGGAGTGTCCTTGGATGGGGATGATTTGGATGCATGTGAGCCTGAGGCCTGCTTCTTGGCCTGATGGCCCGGAGTGTCACCTGATTGGCTTTTGCCTTTGCACTCCTGTGTGCCTGGTTTTTGTTTTGGGGATGGTGTCTGTGCTCTGGTCCGCTTGGAGTGCTGCTGTTATGTGCTGCGTGTTGAGCACTTGGAGACTGAGGGCTGTGGTGTGTGGTCACTCTTGTCAGATGTTGCCACTGACATGGTCATTGCCGAAGGGACTGGAGCTGGACTCTGAGCCTGTGACAACTGAATGGCTGCCGTCATTGTGGAGGACAAAGGCTGGACAGTTCTGTGTAGCCCACCCATGTCAGAATGAATCCCCTCCATGAAGGCAACTACCTGTGCCAACTTCTTGTCATGATCCTGCAATGCATTCAGGAGAGTAATCTGACAACTTACAGCAGGCGCTAAAGGTCCACCGCCTCAACACTGAGGGCAACAAGGGAGACAGGGGCAGGGGCAGCGGTGTCTGGAGGGTAGGACACTCTACCCTTCTTTCTGCTGCAAGCATGGGCAGCACTAGTGCTAGCCAGGAGGGTGGGCACTGGACGATGTGTGGTGGAAGATGAGGCAGATTTCCCACTCCCTGTGTCCCCAACATCGAGGAGTCACTGCTGGAGTCAGATGATGTTGAGGTTGGTGTTCCTGGGCGTGATTCATCAAGGGCACTCCTTACCCCCTCCCAGACGCTGGTCATCTCAGTGTCAGTGTGCTCATGTGCAGCAGTCGTGCCAGATGCCTCACCACTGGTGTCTGTCCCCTGTCCTTCCAGGCCCTCGGTAGATGTTGCAAAAAACAGAGACGTAGGTTCAGTATGGTGCCATACTCACAAACATCATATGCAAGCCAAGCACAAAACTAGAACATGATACCCCCATGTTGCACACCACCCTGTGCAGTCTGCATGTGTAACCTAAATGCAAAACTCAGAAGATGCATGGAAACCTGCATAGTTGGCATCAATGACCCAGGTGACGTAAACACAGCCAAATAGCTGGCCCGTGCCTCCTGGTAACCTGACATACTGATTACTGTAAGCATATCTACTTGTCTGTTGGTGAGATAGATGTACATTTCAACATGTTGTCACAGTCACACATGGAGTCACTTCAAGGGGCCAACACAGATACTGACTCAAAAATGTCCCCATACTATGGCCATGAGCTACTGATGTCCACCATGTTGTGCCTTGAAGCACAACGACCATTGCACATTGGTGTCGGATGTGTAGTTCTCACAATTTCCAAGTCAGGCACTGCACACATCAAAGAAAGCACACTAAGATGAGGCACACTGCTGTTCACTTCCCGGTGATGTCTATGACACCCATAATGCAGCAGATGTAAGAAGGCCACATCTCGTCTTGCAATGACAAGGGCCATTATATTAAACAGATGAGAAAGTACACGTAGCAAAAATGCATGACAGCTGCACTCAAACAGAGGACATTTAGAAGCCATTCCATCACACTTGAAACATCACAGAGCTCCGCACTGGCTTAGGGTTGGGATACATGCAGTCACTCACACCCAAAGTTACCCTTTGCAGAATACTCACCCTCAACTTGCTGCTGATGGGCCCTCATACGTCCATCCAGCTCTGGCTGTGTCACTGCCAAGATGCAGACTGTTAGATTTGGGGGTCTCTAGTTGGCAGAGGTAGGTACCTTTGACAAATATGGACCCTTGCGTCTAGTCAGGGTAAGGGGGTACACTCCTAAAATAACCCCTGCTCACCCCCTTGGTAGCTTGGCACGAGCAGACAGGCTTATCTGAGAGGCAGTGTGTAAAGCATTTGTGAACACATACAGTAACCCGGTGACAATACTACAGATGGACACCACACAAGTTGTATATTAAAAATAAGTATTCTTTATATAGATTCAACACAAGACCTTAAACGACAAAAATCCACAATACTGTACTTAAAATGGTAGAATTAGCTTAGTTCTCTTTAGATGTTAAAAAGCGACACTTTGAGTTTAATGTACCTTAGGATGCGTAACGCTATACAATGAAAGTGTTGCAGGGAAGGTGATGCGTCGGTTCCTTACACGCAAGATTGGTGATGCGTCGGGTCCCTACTGATGCATAGAGGATGCGTTGGTTCTTCTCTGCGAGGGGAGGTGATTCGTCAGTTTCTTACAGCGCTTCCGTGGCGATGCGGCCCGCAACGCGGTGATGCGATGAAGATCCGGTACAATGCGACACAGATGGCGTCTTCTTCTTGATGCGACACGATGCATGCACACCCGACGGCTGTGCGGTGACTCAACGATACTTCTGAGCCGCGACAGGCCCTCCAACACACTTCCCGGTGATGCAGCCGTGTCTGATGTGATGTCTATCCTCTTCTCCGGCGATGCGAGACTCTTCGGCAACGATGCGATGGCCCTGCGGTGACTCAACGATTCTTCTGAGCCGCTACAGGCCTTGCGACACGCTTCCCGGTGATACGACGTCGATCCTCTTCTACGGCAATGCGAGGCGCTTTCGCATTGTGAAGCGGCAGTTCAGCGTCACGCTTCTTGCTCGTAAGTTGCGCTTCCAGCTCCTTGCGACACTCAGTCCCTCAGAAAGCCCAGCACAACTGCAGGCACTTCTAAAGAACTCTTGGGGAGCTGGTTGGTGAAGTCTGTTGTCCCTGAGACTTCAGCAGGAGGCAAGCTCTTTTCTCAAGCCTTTGGAGATCCTTCACAAGTTGAATAGATTACACACAAAGTTCCTTTCTACTCTCTTTGGCAGTCAGGCAACCACTGCAAGCCAAACCATCAAGCTTAGGGATAGTTTCTCTTCAGTCTCTCTGATTCCTCTCCTCAGCAAAGGTCTCTTCTTGTTTCCCAAAAGTGATCTAAAGTTCCGGGGTCTGGGTCCCCTTTTTATACACAGTTTCTCTTTGTTCTCTGAAGCCAGAGAGGCCTTTGCCTAGTCCAAACCATTTCTGATCATTCCTGGAGCACTTTGTTGACAAGACTCCTTATTTCCTTTCACAGTGCAGGCCAGGGACATCAGACGCAGCACAGGAGGTGGAGCCAGCATTGTGGAGGGAAGGCACAGCCCTATTCAGGTAGGGGTGGGCGACAATTTCCGTTCCGCTGCGGAAATTGCGATAATTCTACATTTTCGCGTTCCGCGCGGAACGTGAAAATGTCTTAATTTCCGCGATCCGCGAGGGAACGGAAATTGTCGCCTTGAGTCCTTTCCTGTCACAAAAATTAAACCTCAACAGGAAGCACTTACAGATATAAAGTAAGCAGGGGCCCGAGTTGAAGCTCAAATTCAGTAACGCATTAATCAGCACAAAATATTCGGGAGCTAGGTCGAGGCTGGGCAGGTGTGCTTTTCTCCCCATATCTATCGTCCAAAATTAGCTGTGATCTTTGATGGAGCTCTGTGCAGCCATGACTTTCTCGAGCGCAATCCCCTTGTAGTTCCTGACACCAGGAGGTTCTGTCTCCTCGTCTGCTGCTCTGATCGGTCTCTGGCCCTTTATAAACAAGCGGCATGTGAACTGCATGGAAGCCCCGCCACACACACCAGCGGTGGGCAACGTCATCCCGCCCTTTGCCCCACTATGATGGACAGCTGACTCGAGGGACCCCAGGGCCGTCGGCGCCATGGCAACGTTACAGACACACATTGCCACTGGAGACAACTCTTCTGGCCCTTTACGCAGCTGTAGTGTAGGAAAAGCACTATACATTTACCCAACGAGGTAGCACTTAATGATTAGCCAGTAGAAAGTATTCAAGTTGAGTAGAGGTATTGCATAAAACGGTGGCATATTCTTGGGTAAATATGCAGGGCAGGATTCATTCTGGCACGATGCTCCTGTCACAAAAACTAAACCCCAATCGGAAGCACTAATCTCCGCGATCACGCGAAATATCGCGTGATCGCGGAGATTTTGTGCCGTTTCGCGATATTTTGCGAAAGGCACTTTCGCTAATTCCGCCCACCCCTAGTCCCAGGTGCAACTCCTCCCTCCCATCTACATGCAGATCTCTCTATTCAGCCCTGTGCTGACTCACCCTGTCTCCTGGAATCCCCCAGACCCTGTTACTCTAACTCCAGACAAGGAATACACAACCTAGCAGAGGCAGGCTTGGATGGTTAGACAAGAAAATACCTACTTTCTAAAAGTGGTATTTTCAAAAACCAACTTCACTAAAAGATTTATTTTATCATTCTGAGTTCAGGCATACTAAACTAGAATTTCTACCTAGTTCCCTGAGTCAGTTGGGATTATAAGATGTAATAATCAAAGTGCCCATTCTGGCCTATGGGGAACAGGTAGCCTTGCAATAGTGAAAAACAAAAATGGCTGTAATTCACTATTAGGACATGCCACACACACCAGGGCATATCCTACCTTATACTTAGAATGCACCCTGCCCTTGGGCCTACCATAGGGGTGACTAATATGCAGCAAAGGGAAGGTTTAGGCACTGGCAAGTGGGTGCACTTGCCCAGTCAACATGGCAGTACCAGACTGCACACCGGCTCTGCAATGGCAAGCCTCCGACACACTTTAACAGGTTGATTATGTGGGTGGCACAACCACTGCTGCAAGCCCACCAGCAGCATTTGGATTTACTAGCCCTGGGTACCCCTGTTGCACTGTACTAGGGTCTGACAAGTAAACCAAACCAGCCAATCATGGAATCACTAATCCATACATCAATTTACCATAGGGAGCACGTGCACTGTGGCACTGAATAGCAGTGGCACAGTGCCCAAAGCATCTAACACCAGCAAAAACACATAAGGCAACAGCAAAAAATGGAAGGGAGACCCACGGCAAGTTGCCAGGTCTAACACGGGCCATTAGTGGTGTCATGCTCCTGCGCGCCACCCTTCCAGTCCGAAAGAGCAGCCCCAGCATCATCTCTGCCACGTTTTTGCTCAGACAGCAGATGTCATCCCACCTCTTGTGACAGTGTGTGTGCCGTCTGTTGGAGACACCCAGAGGCCGCACCTTGCATGCAATGGCCATCCATAAGGCCTTATGCTGGTGGACTTTAAGCTTCAGGCATGGGAGACAAGAAGAGGAAGTTTCAGTGTCACTGGGTTATGCACCACTGTGTCTCACAAACTTAGCAGAGCTATACAGATATGTTCCACTCGCTGTGTCATAGAGGTCACATTTAGGGACATGATCTTACATTCTTACACCCTTCTCATAAGGTCTGTCTTGTGCAATCCACAGGCCTAAGATAGAACATTGATGAATAGGGTTGCAGACAACACATATGTCTCACTCAATCCATTTGCTGATGTGTCCCGTTCAAATTGGGCAATATTTGTGCAGGCCAGAGGGCCTCACCCTGAGGTTAAACGTGGGCCATTAGAACATTCACATGCATGTACAATATGAGAGGGCAAACAGTGCCTACACATGCGAGTCAGTAAACATAAAGAAAACAAGGGAAGGATGATGTTTCAGGAGTACATTAATATGATGTGTCATAGGTGCATTTCCTCAAAGAGTGTCACCCTCAGGCATTTCAATCTTGTGCATGATGCTTACATATCCATGGTGGCAATATTAAAAATGGACACACATTCTTCAGTAACCTCTGGATGAAACACATTTGTAATGTCACAAATGAACATTTGAAAAGCTCATGGTACCTGACATCCATTAGCAAATGCAATGTTTGTTCAGACTTCCACTTTCCAAACCAGCAGTGTCACTGTAAGGCTTCAAAAACACTAGATGTCCCTCCCATCCTGAAGTTCAGCCACGGACCTATGCAAAATAGGCTACAAACCCCATTTACCCGAAGTCAGCATGCTAGGCAGTGTATCACACAAACTTGCACTCACAGGCACATACTACAGCAGATCAACTTCATGTGTGTACTCTTTGGACTCGCCAACTTTCACTCTGAAACACTTACCATTACATCAGGAGCACCATATAGCCTCCCATACTGTGAAAGTACCTCGTCCACCAGAAACCTCCAGCTCCTCTGTGGTGTAGGGACGGGCCCTGATGTTCTCAGTTCTCACCATCACTGGGTACAGGAGACAGGAACAGCAGCAGTTGGGGTTGAAGAATGGCAGGCAGCAGTGTCTGGATGCAGTGGAAATGTGTGGCTCTCTCCCAGACATATATAGGCCCCTGGGGTTGTTTCAGTGGTAGTTAGATGCTGCAATTGGTGTTCCAGATCAGCTTTTTTCAAATGTAACCAATGACCAGCCCCATGGTAGCGGAGCACGCCTACCACGATTTTCAAAATTGTATTTCACCATTGCGAATGCGGTACCCATTGGCTGAATGGGCATGGGCATTGGCAGTGTCACACCACGGGGGCCAGGCAGTAGCTACCGCAATTGAGCATCTTTCAATTGCATCCAATGACCGTCCCTGCGGTAGCAGAGCATGCCTACCGCGATTTTCAAAAATGCATTTGTCTACTGCGGTTCCCATTGGCTGAAAGGGCATGGGCATTGATGGTGTCACACTGCGGGCCCAGGCAGTCTCTATCGCAATCATGTATCTTTCAATTGCATCCAATGACCGGTCCCGCGGTAGCGGAGCATGCCTACCATGATTTACAAAAATGCATTTGTCTACGGCGATTGTGATTCCCATTGTCTGCAAGGGCATGGGCATTGGCGGTGTCCCACAGTGGGGCCCAGACGGTCGCTACTACAATCGTGCATCTTTCAATTGCAGCCGATGACCGAACCCGCGGTTGAGCACGCCTACCGTGATTTTCAAAAATGCACTTGTCTACCACAATTGCGGTTCCCATTGGCTTAATGGGCACTGGTGGTGCCACACTGCAGGGGCCAGGCGGTTGCTACTGCGATTTGGCATCTTTACATTGTTGCCAATGGCCGTGATTGCGGTGGTGGTGAACGCCTACCACAGGTTTCAATTGTGTATTTAACTACCACGATCGCGGATCCCATTGGTTGAATGAGCATGGGCATTGGCGGTGTCACACCGCGGGGCCCAGGCGGTTGCTACTGCAATTTGGCATCTGTACATTGGTGCCAAGGTCCATCATTGCAGTGGCGGTGCACGCTTACGGCACCCATGGACACATCATGCTGTAGCAATGGCAATGGCCAGTTCTCAGCATTGAACAGTAGACACTTACTATGAATCATGCCATCAGATAGTGTAATTTAATGCTCGTGTGACATTTACCTCACTGATGACTACACATGCCATGTCAGTGCACAGGATTACATGCATTGGCATGTACTCCGTCACATGTCACTTATGATGTGTTGTGCATGTACACAGATCTGTTGTGTGATGGACCCTCAAATGTGTACACATGTCAATGTGTGAGATGGCTAAGCAACCCACAGTAATGAAGGACTGACTACATAATGTGCTTATTTCACTGTGTAGATTGCTAATTGTTACTGATACTTGATCGATACTTGATCTTTATGCACACACTGTGCTCATTGTGTTGTCAATGTGTGCCCTGTCCGAATTATGCAAGAAAGTGTGGCATGCACAACAGCTAAGTAGAAGCCAGCAGTGTTGCTGTTACAAACATGTGCTGTGTCAACTACTCTCAGGGCTGGTGACACAAGAAGTCGGAATTTACCATTTTCCATTCACATAGTCAGAATCCGTTTTGGATGTACTCAGTATGTACATACTGAACACATGTACAACTACTTGAGATCAAGGTGTCTCTGCATGTGATTTGTGGTTTAAGCTGTTGTTTCAATCCAGTCATTGCTGACGCTGTGTCAGTCAAGACGTAAGATGTTGGACACATCTCATAGGGGAATTGAATTGACATGTGTCCATTTTCATTTTATGTAGGAGACGACCAAATGTGCATCGTCCGTTCACATTGCTGGCGGACATGGAGGATGAGGACATCATACGGAAATTCAGTTTGGATCAACTTACCCTTCAAGACCTGTGTGGTCAGTTGGGGACCCCTCTGAGGCCTCGCAGAACCTATCCGACTGCTTTGATGCCAACAGGTAAGGTGATGGCTACCCTGCATTTCTTTGCAACTGGTTCGTTCCAGTACACGGTGGCCATTGCAGGTGGGATGTCTCAACCAATGTTCAGCATGGTGCTACATTATGTCCTGTCCGCAATGATGACATACAAGGACCGCTACATCCATTTTCCCAGGAGACATGAATTGGCAGCTGTGAAGGGTGATTTTTATGACCTTGGCCACATCCCTAATGTTGTTGATGCAGTAGACTGCACACATGTTGGCCTGGTTCCACCACAGGCACGTGAGCACATATAAAGGAATAGGAAGCATTTCCATTCCATTAATGTGCAAGCGGCATGCCAAGCGGATATGATAATCTCCAATGTCTGTGCCAGATTTCCAGGATCAGCACATGACTCCTACATAACGCGTAACAGCATCATACCACAGCTGATGGCAAAGCTGCATTCAGGGCATGTCTGGCTTGTTGGTGAGTATGCAGTCAAGTATGTGTGACATGCTGTCCTCTGCCACAGTTATATTACAAAATTGGTCTGTGTGACTCACCCCTAGGTGACTCTGCATATCCCAACAGGCCTTGGTTGCTGAGCCCACTGAGGAATCCCTGGACCCCGGGTGAAGTACGCTACAATGAGGCCCATAGGAGGACACGTCGTGTGGTGGAGCGTACTTTTGGTCTTCCTAAGTCCCGATTTTGGTGCCTGGACAGGACCGGAGGTGCACTGATGAACTCTCCCCAAAAGGTGTGTCAGATCGTAGTTGCATGCTGCATGCTCCACAACCTGGCCTTGCGCAAAGAGATCCCCCTGATCCTGAACGATGACGAGTAGCAGATTCCTCTGCCTGCAAACCCAGACATGTCCAGTGAGGACGATAGTGGAGAGGAGGAAGGTGTCGACCTACGTCAACAGCTCATCAACCGCTACTTCCCTTGAAGATGAGTGACATTGTACAATGGTGCCTGCTGTTTTCAATGGTGGTGAAAAGGCCTAGGGGAGCTTTTTGACTGCTGCCTGTTGGCTCTGTGATCATGGCTGATGTTTGTGGCACAGGGTAGTTATGCCCAGCTACATGATGTCTATGTTGATATTGTTGCTCATTGTAATGTGTGCTGGTTTGTGTACCTTGAAAACAAGTGTTGTGTACTGGCTGTGATTACCTGACAAGTAAATGTTGTTCTCTTGTGTCTTTCTAGGTCTCTTCAGCCTCTCAATGCCTCGTCACAATCAGAGCTTCTGGTACATTGGATTCAGAGTCAACATTGTATATCCTGTGATAAACATGAAGCTGACACAAAAACATAGGTGTGTAAATATTGTTTATTTACAATGAGTGTATGTGACAGACAAATAATCTTTAAGAAAATGGTGCTAAGTGAATCAATGAGTTGTCAGTGATGGTAGATAAGACAATAGAGTAGTCACCACATTGATGTGGTGACACAGTCCAACAGACAACGGCCATTAATATGGCAGTGTGGGTAAGGATAGTCAGCAAAGTCAATGTCAAGGTGAAGAGAGGTGCCATCATGTCTGGCTCTTTGACTGGCATTTGGATGATGCTTTGCCAAGTGATACTCCCGTGGTTTTCCTTGGATGGCCCCTTGTGTGTTTGGCAGGGGGGCCTCTGCTATGGGCTCAGCGGTGTCTGAGGAGTCATCCTGTTCCAGCTCACCCTTCTCTGTGGCCGCAGTTGAGGTGGTGGGATTGTCATCCTGCAGGCCATTTCAGGGAGGTCGAGCTGTCCTTTGGGCCGCATCACTGTCCCCCAGAACACCTAGAAGTTGACCCAAGAGGTCCACGAATTGGTCCATATGCGTGTCAATGGACCTCAGCAGCAGGCAGAACTCACGCACTTCTTCCATAATCTGACCCATCTGTCCCTGGGTATGCTCATCTGCCCCAAGGACTCTGGCAATGTTGGCCAGGTCTTCGGCCCCAGTGTCCTGTTGAATTTGTCAGCCAGTTGCCTTCCCACCTGCCCTGCTGTCCCGGACCTGTGTCGTTACCACTCAATGCACCTGCAGACTCTCCCTGCTCTCCTCAGATTGTGGGGTGGTGTTGGTATCCTCTGAGGCAGTGAGAGTGTTGCATGCAGAAGTGATGGTGGTGGTTGAGGCAGCACAGGTCGTTGCAGCAGGGGTCTGCGCAGTTGATGTTGCTGAGGTGGTGGTGGTGGGGACAGTGGGGGCCTGGTGCGCCCTGGCAGTCCTGATGGGCCATCTTCGGCCTCCGCATCCGAGGAACTTAGGGAGTCTGCATCCGAGAGTCAATGTTCCGGGGGGTGACTGGCTCTGCAGGTTGGTGTTGTTGTCAACTGCAGCAGTCTATTATTGGTCACCTATTGGACATAGGTGAAATGGTCATTGAAGTGCACCCCACAAGCTTGGTGTTAGATGTTTGGTTGTTACATGTTATACACCACACAATTCACATTGCTACCACATTGTATGGCTGCACAGTACTGAGCATCATTACATGATGTGGAGGTACATACATTACTTGTCCATGATATGACATGTCAATAGGGAGCATGGTCCAAGTACAGATTTTGTGATTACAAGGACATGTCGTTGTTGGACTTTTTGCAGGGTCATCCCTGAACGTTTTTTGTTTGCCTTCCTCCTATATTTTTTCAGACCTGTTGGCTGTTGTATGACTCTGGACACTTTACCACTTCTGACCAGTGCTAAAGTGCACATGCTCTCCCTATTGTAAATTGATGATGAATTAGTGATTCCATGATTGGTTGGTCTGGTTTACCTGTCAGACCCTAGTACAGTGCACCAGGAGTGCCCAGGGCTTGTAAATCCAAATGCTGCTGGTGGGCTTGCAGCACTGGTTGTGCCACCCACAGAAGCAGCCTGTAATAATCTGCCATTGCAGATCCTGCGTGCAGTCTGGTACTGTCATGCTGACTGGGCAAGTGCACCCACTTGCCAGTCCCTAAACCTTCCCTGTTCTTCATATCAGACACCCCTATGGTAGGCCCACGGGCAGGGTGCATTCAAAGGATAAGTAGGACATGCCCTGATGTGTGTGGCATGTTCTAATAGTGAATTACAGCCATTTTCGTTTTTCACTATTGCAAGGCTATCTTTTCTCCATAGGCCAGAATGGGCAGTTTGGTTATTACATCTTATAATCCTAACTGACTCAGAGAACATGGTAGAAATTCGAATTTAGTATGCCTGAACTCAGGATGATAAAATACATCTTTTTGTGAAGTTGGTTTTAACATTCTGTGTTTGAAAATGCTACTTTTAGAAAGTAGGCATTTTCTTGTCTAACCCTTCAAACCTGCCTCTGCTAGGCTGTGTATTCCTTTGTCTGGAGTTTGAGTGACAGGGCTGGGGAATTCCAGGAGACAGGGTGAGGTGTCCCAGTGGTGAATAGAGAGATCTGCATCCAGATGGGCGGGAGGAGTTGCACCTGGGACCTGAATAGGGCTGTGCCTGCCTTCCACAATGCTGGCTCCACCTCCTGGGGAGTGGCTGATGTCTCTGCCCTGCACAGTGAATGAAGACAAGGAATCCTGTCAACAAAGTGCTCCAGAGCTGTACTTGCCTTCCACAATGCTGCCTCCACCTCTTGTGGGGCGTCTAATGTTACTGCCCTGCACTGTGAAAGGAAAGGAGAAGTCTGGTAAACAGAGTGCCTAGGAATTGGTTTGGACTGGGCAAAGGCCCCTCTGCCTTCAGAGGACAAAGGATTTCTGGGTATAAATATTGGGACCCTGAACCCAAGAACTTAGATCACTTTGGGAAAACAAGAAGAACCTCTGCTGAGGGAGGAACCAGAAGAAGCTGAGGAGGAAACTATCCCTGAACCTGGGGGATTGGCCTGCAGTGGTTGCCTTACTACCAAAGAGAGGAGAAAGGAACTTTGTGTGTACTTTTGCTCTACTTGTGAAGGATCTCCAAGGGCTTGGAAGAGAGCTTGCCTCCTGCTGAAGTCTCAGGAACAACAGACTTCACCCCCCAGCTCCCCAGAGTTCTTTGGAAGTGCCTGCTGCTGTTGTTGGGCCTTCTTAGGGACTGCGTGTCGCAAGGAGCTGGAAGCGCGACTCAAGAAGGAGAAGCATGCCGCCGTCGGAGCTGTTGTCATCGCATCTCGTAAAGTGTGTCGCCGCTGCAGCATCGCATCGAGTGGAAGCATCTCGCATCATCCAGGAAGTGTCTCGCAACGCCGAAGAAGCGTGTCGCCATCACAGCCATCGTAGCTGATGCATTGCACCGCATCAAGAGAAGAGTCTCGCATCGAGGAAGAAGCGTGTCGCCATCGCAGCCATCATAGTTGTCGCATTGCACCGCATCGAGAAAAGTGCCTCGCATCCACGGAGCAGTGTGCCGCCGTCGGAGCTGCTGTCGTCGCATCGCCTAAAGGGGTGTCGCCGCTGCAACATCGCATCGAGCGGAAGCGTCTCGCAAACGTCGGAGAAGAGTGTCGCTGCCAAGGCCGCTGTCGTCGCATCGCGTAAAGGGTGTTGCCGCTGCAGCTGAAGCATCGAGTCGAGTCTTCTCGCAACATCAGAGAAGCGTAACGCATCTGAAAGATTTTCATGTCTTTATTTCTTTGCACCAAAAACTTAATCGCATCAACATCGTTGCAACACTTTCGTTGCCCTGCGTGTCGCATCTAAAAGGTACATTGACTTAAAGTGTCGCATTAAAGAACTTAAGAGAACTAAGCAAAATCCTACCATCCAAAGTAACAGTATTGTGTGTTTTTGTCGTTTAATGGTCTTGTGGTAAATCTATATAAAGAATACTTATTTTTGATATAAAGCCTGTGTGGTGTCCATTTGTAGTGTTGTCACTTGGTTACTGTATGTGTTCACAAGTGCTTTACACACTGCCTCTGAGATAAGCCTGTCTGGCTCGTGCCAAGCTACCAAGGGGGTGAGCAGGGGTTATTTTAGGAGTGTACCCCCTTACCCTGACTAGAGGAGAGGGTCCCTATTTGTCACAAGTACCTACCTGTGCCAGCTAAGGACCCCCAAGTCTAACAGTCGTCATCTAACGACTAGCAGCACACTAACTTTATGTGAAGCATATTTGTTGTTTACTCTGTATGGAAGACGTTACATCTGAGCATGCACTAGCCATTGTGATCTCATGCATCCCTTTGTCATATCATGTACTTTGCTTTCTTTTTACAACTGACCATGCATGTTTTGTATTCATATAGGCCTTGATGCTCTGCTCCCTTGGCACTTACACATATCATTCAGTGCTGTGCATGATTGTGCCCTGAATTTCTTCAACATGTGATTTGGTGAGTCAAACTTTAATTTCTGTGACAGTTACATACGCTTTGCTGTCTGCACATTGGAATTGGCTATTGGATTTATGCCAAGTTGGGTGAGATGTGAGGGCTTGTGTGGTCATATGGCTCCATGCTTTTTGGGAGGAATGGCAGGGTGCATGTACTGTCTACCTACCTGTTCTGTGACACAGTTCAGGGGAATTGCTGCCACATGGTTCTGGGTTTGGGGGGTGTACCATTCTGCTGAGCTGTGGGACAAGGGTGCCTGGTGGGGGTTGTAGTACAGGCTTCCCACCCACAAACACCCCTCCCTGTTAGGATGGCTGCCTCCCTGTGAAGTGGAGCAGAGGAAGGGAATGGCTACACATGGCTCTTGGATGGGGGAGTGTTCCATCCTGCTCAGGGGTGGGACAAGAGAGCATAATATGGCTACCTACCTGTTAGTTTGATGAGTGAAATGCAATGGAGGGCACATGGTTGTGGGTGTGGGGTGGAGTGTACCATCTGGCTCAGCTTTGGGACAGGGGCCCTGGTGGGAGTCGTAGTGCTGGCTGCCTATCCACAAACACCCCTCCCTGTTAAGGTGGCTACCTCCCTGTTAGGTGAAGGTAAGCAATGCAATGTCTGCCACATGCTTCTCGCTGGGGGCGAGTGCTCCATCCTGCTGAGCTTTGGGACAAAGGGGTCTGGTGGGAGTTGTAGTGCAGGTTTCCCACCCATAAACACCCCTCCCTGTTAAGATGGCTACCTACCTGTTAGGTGAAGGTGAACAATGCAATGTCTGCCACATGCTTCTGGCTGGGGGGAGGAGTGCTCCATCCTGCTGAGCTTTCGGACAAGGGGGCCTGGTGGGAGTTGTCGGGCAGGCTTCACACCCACAAACACCCCTCCCTGTTAGGATGGTTGCCTCCCTGTGAAGTAGAGCAGAGGAAGGTAATGGCTTCACATGGTTCTTGGATGGGGGAATGTTCCATCCTGCTCAGGGGTGGGACAAGAGAGGATAAGATGGCTACCTACATGGTAGTTTGATGAGTAAAATGCAATGACTGCCACATGATTGTGGTAGTGGGGTGGAGTGTACCATCTGGGTTAGCTTTGGGAAAAGGGGACCTGGTGGGAGTTGTAGGGATGTCTGCCTATCCACAAACACCCCTCTCTGTTAAGATGACTACCTAACTGTTAGGTGAAGGTGAGCAATACAATGTCTGCCACATGCTTCTGGAAGGGGGAAATGCTCCATCCTGCTGAGCTTTGGGACAAGGGGGCCTGGTGGGAGATGTAGTTCAGGCTTCACACCCACAAACACCCCTCCCTGTTAAGATGGCCACCTACCTGTTAGGTGAAGGTGAGCAATGCAATGTCTGCCACATGTTTCTGGCTGTGGGGGAGGGCTCCATCCTGCTGAGCTTTGGGACAAGGGGGCCTGGTGGGAGTTGTAGTGCAGGCTTCCCACCCACAAACAACCCTCCCTGTGAAGATGGCTACCTACCTATTAGGTGAAGGTGAGCAATGCAATGTCTGCCACATGCTTCTGCCTGGGGGGGAGAGTGCTCCATCCTGCTGAGCTTTGGGACAAGGGGGCCTGGTGGGAGTTGTAGTACAGACTTCTCACCCACAAACACCCCTCCCTGTTAGGATGGCTGCCTCCCTGTGAAGTGGAGAGGAAGGGAATGGCTACACATGGCTCTGCTCAGGGGTGGGACAAGAGACCATAAGATGGCTACCTACCTGTTAGTTTGATGAGTGAAATGCAATGACTGCCACATGGTTGTGGGTGTGGGGTGGAGTGTACCATCCGGATCAGCTTTGGGATAAGGGGGCCTGGTGGGAGTTGTAGTGCTGGCTGCCTGTACACATGCTCCATGGTGATGTTGCTAGCTACCTTTGGGCTGAATCAGAGGAAGTGAATGTTGGATCTGTGAGACATTTGTTGGGGAGAATGTGGTGCACGTGAATGCTTTTGGGCCTAGGAGGTGTCATGTAGTAGTTGTGCAAGACAGTACATAGCATTGTAATGGTAGACACATTTTGGTACTTACCAGTCTCCACTCTCCCGGGTATTCCTGTGAGACTCTCTGGATGCAGTATGGCAAGCACCTTCTCCTCCCATACGGTGAATGTTCGTAGTGGAATGGAAGGGCCACCGCCAGTCCTCTGAGCCAGCTCACGGTTCTTGTTGTTCTTCTCTTTCACCTTGCTCTTGAGGCCATGCCACTGCTTCACGATCTCCTTCTTGGAGCACGGGATGGTCCCTACTGCATTGACTTTGTTGACTATCCTTGCCCACATTTGCATTCTGGTGGCTAATGGTGTCTTTTGGACCAGGTTTCCAAACAAATGTAGTTCTACTCTGATTACCTCATCTACCATCATTGACAACTCATTGTCAATGAATTTAGGAATTTTCTTCTGTGACATGGTGTGTGATGTGCAAATGGGTTAAAGGTGCAGGTGTGAGAGTGGTGGTGGTGATGTGTGTGGTGTGTGTGTGTTGGGGTGATGTGTGCAGATTAGCCTCTCCTTTGTGCTGTGGGGTTGCTTCCTTCAGTAGTGGAGTTGAGCAAAGGATTCTGGGCAGGGAAGGGGTTAGTTTTATACTCAGCTATGTGGGTGTGTCAGAATGGAGTATTAATGTCAGGTGTGCTGTGTGGGTTGACCTGGGATTTGTATTTTTTTACTTGCCATGGGGATGTGTCATTGGGGTGTGTTAGGTGTTTTTTGAGGCTGAGCCACGTTAATGGATTCACTTGGTAACCTTGTTGTGTGTTTTTTTTGTCGACCGCCATCACTGTTCCGGAGCGACCGCGGCGGTGGGTTTACAAACGCCCTTCTGCTGGCTCTCCCATTCATCAATGGTTGCGATCGCGGCCGTCGGAAACAGCGGATCGTTCCGCTGTGACCTCAATGGTATCCTAAATTCACGTGCGGTCAATCCACTGCCCGTGCGGCAGTTTGGGGATTTTCCCGCAGCGAATCCGACTGCCGCAGATGGATTTTCACCTGCTCCGCACGCTATCGGCGGTCTTTCGTGGCATCGGTCTGCTGCAGTTGGATTTTTCTGGCAGTTCATTATGATCTGACCACCGGTTTTCCTGCGGTTCCTGCGGACAGTTCATTTCCGCTACCTTGGCGGTCAGATTGGTTTTCTGGCCGCCATCCTAAATGACCCCTTAGTTATAGATTTTGAAGCAAGTCTTTCCTGTTTATTAATCAAGAGTCTGCCAGCGCAGCCATTACATTAGATAATGTCTGATGCCAATCCAAACGAGCTTTATTTGACAAATCGTCATAAAAGCACTATACATAAAACATCCAATAAAACATAATTAGAAATAAACCTGTTTGGTAAGTCCATATACATACAGTAAAACTCAGTATCTAAAATGACAATAATTCTTTTGAGTTCCCGAGCAAAGGAACACAAGGAGAGTTGTGCCTTGGATAATGCAACCTGGATCTGAAAGAAACCTGAAAATATTTATGTGGATCTCTATGTCTACATTGCAAGAGCAACTGAATACATTTAATGAACATTTCATAAGGGTATGGCCTTCGATCTTATGGCGCACGACCACCTTAAGTATTTTGCTACTGCTAAAGGAATAGGAAATAACGTACTGGTGCATATGATTCTTTCCGCTTCCGCGCTCTTTCTAGTGCACAACAGCTTACATGTGGGCCTCAACCATACCCGGCGGGGATCCGCATAGGCTGGGCAGACAATTAACATGTGCGCAATAGATTCTGTGTGGGCCAAACAGTTAGGACACTTTTTAGCACATGTTTTGGACCACTTGGATGTAAAGGATCTAATAGGCAAAGAACCCGCCCTCAGCTGGAAATACAGTTTCCTATCAAGTGGTTTAGGTATTGTGTCCCAATATACTTCTAGACTGGGGATGTGTTTAAATTCCAGAAAGATCCCTGTGAGTGAAGATGATTCACTAGATCTCATGGTATTATAAAAGACCATCTCCCAATATTTCTCTTTGAGGATCTTTTTTGAGGGAAAACAAGCAGTTGCTGGATCCTCCCAAAGCACTTGCATACCAATTTTACCCAGAACATCTCTAATTCCACAGAGCCAGCCAATCTTGTGAAAAGTATCAGATTTTATTACATCCAGAAGGCCTGCGGCATATGTCATCAGTTTCGGTGTTGTCTACAGCCTTCTCCAATATAACACTGGACATAACTTTACAACATCAGTTAAAGATTTTCTACCAAGGTCATATAATAAAGGACACAATGGCATACTTTGATGGAGATTGGTGATACTACGTAGGAACCTATTTTCTAATTCAATGAGTTTGGACGTATTCTCAAACCCCACAGTTCAACAACGTAGAGGGAAGAGCTAACTACCTTCATATCATAGACTTGGAGCACTGGGCTAATTGGTTTAGTAAGAGACTTTTTGTGCTCCGGTAGGAGTGCTCCCGACAGTTGCCGGTGCTTCAGTGTAGCCAAATCAATTTGTTGGTTCCATTTTAGGTCACTCTGTATATTTACTCCCAAGTAAATAAACAATTTAACTTGTTCCAATGGACGATTATTCATTAAAATATTACCTTTAAAGGCTCTATGTTGATTAAAAGTCATACATTTTGTTTTCGACACATTGTCTTCTAGGCCGAGTGCAGAGCAAAACTCTTCATAAATTACCAAGGCTCGGTGTAGCCCACTCGGAGTCTTTGAGATAATCAATGTGTCGTCCGCAAACATTAAAATGGGAATCTTTTCACCAGCTAAAATCGGGGCATCAATATTCACAGCTGTCATGCAGTCAACGATGCCATTAATAAACAATGAAAATAGAGTAGGTGCCATTACGGAGTCCTGGTGCACCCCTCTCTCTATTGGCAATTTGCCAGTAACCTAGCCCTGGGAGCCCCACCGAATTTTGGCGTAATTATCCTCGTGCAGTCTCATAATAAGTATTAGGAGTTCTATAGGCAACCCCAAACCCTGCAATATCACCCACAGGCTGGAACGGGGAACAAGATCAAATGATGACTTTAAGTCAACAAAGGCAGCATATAAGCTGCCCCTTACCCAGAACCACCGTCTTCCAGTGTAATAGATTAAAACAAAACACCTGGTCGATGGTGCTGGTGTATGCCCGGAAACCAGCCTGGAGGGGGGCTAATATACTGTACTCTTCTATCCACTCCCGGATCTTATTAAGGGTCAGCCTCCCCAAAATCTTTTGAAGGAAATCTAACAAGCTAATTAGTTGATAGTTCCCCGGCAATGATTTGCTCCTTTTTTTTGTATATGGGGATTATTTTGGCTCCTTTCCAGGACTCTGATATTGGGGCGCCTTTAGCAACTGCGTTGACCAGTAGCAATATATATCTGCCCCATTAAGTTTTATTGTGTAAAAACATATCAGCAGGGACGCCATCTGGGCCTGGTGCTCTGCCACCCACCACTGACTCAAGAGCTAGCATAACATCATTGCTGTTAAATGCCTCTTCCACATAAAACACATGGCTGGGTAGATCCATATTTGACTCAATTGGACTTTGGGCACATTGAGGTTTAAAATGCTTAATCCAGTCCTCCTGCGAGACATGATTTTGAGGCTGTTCGGGTTGCCCTCCTCGGTCCCACTTTATGATGCTCCAAAATAATTTACTATTTTTAAGAGTGCTAGCTTCTTTAAGTTCTTGCCATCTCTTCTCATTCCAGGAGTGTTTAGCTGTATTCATGACACTCTTGTGCTCATGCCTAGCTGTGCGAACTGCAACAGACTCACCGGCTTTGACTGCATTCGCAAGGAAAACTCTTGCCTGCCTACAGTCTTTATTGTACCACCGACAACTCTTGCTCTCCATTTGTTTCTTTGCCTTACAAGGCTTAACAAAGAGAGTTCTCAATTGTGCAAAGAAACTATCATGGAGCTGGATTATAGACTCCAATTCCACATTATTAGACAGTCCATTCTCCAACTCGTAAAGGGCACTATCGACACCCTTGGAAATACCTTCCAGGGACTCCAGGTTTTCAACTATACTTGTCCACTTGAGGTGCCTCATATCGTTAGTAGGGACTACATCATAAGAATGGAATTCAAACTCCCTACGAGACAGTGGCTCTTAGCCCCAGCGTCCCAAGATCACACACAAAGGATTGTGATCACTTTCCAGGCGATCCCTTATAATCATGTCCTCAAGAGCATGCCAATACTTCAAACTCATAAGTATGTAGTCTATCCTGCTCTTACTATGCCCATTATTAAACGTGATTGTCCCCAGTCTATCCTGTGGAGTACTTCCATTTACTGCCCTGAGCCCCTTTTCTAGGCAGATAGAATTTATCTGGATGGCCACCTCCGTCCATTTTGTTATGGGAGCAAGCTGATGCTTTAGCTGCCATGTTTTCTTTGTCACAGGCTGGACAACTTAGAAAAAAATCCTCAGCTCCTTCAGCAGTAAATGTTGACTTCAAGTGATGTTCCCTCATCTCTCTGAAACTGATGCCAGCATTGGTAACACAGTAGGTCTTTTAGTTCTCAGCGGGGGAAACCCCTTCTTTGGTAAAGAAGGTACTGTGATTGAAACAGAGTAGGTTTGATAAATTACCACAGTATAGCATATGGTGTTCTCATGCATTTATCTTTTAGGTATCCCTGTTGCTAGGGAATGATGTAGGCATCTAGAATTTAGGTGCTGTCAGGGAGAATGTTAGGGATTTAAGAGCGGCAGTTGGTTTCAGCCACTCAGTGGGTGAGGTCTCTGTTATGAACTGTACGATAAACCTTCTTCAATCATCTACCTGAAGTGTTGCAGTTTGATTTAAGTAAGGGACAACACCTCATTTTGGCTATGAGCGAAAACTCAAGACAACAAAACAGCAGATCCGGCTAAAGAGATCTCAACACCGTGTTCAACTACAAGTGATTTATCCTAACTGAGATCCCAAGGTTTAGGTAGCTTAACTTCATCTCCACACTCAGTCTAAGGTTTCCTGCTACCACTAGCAAATCAATAGTGGTGGCAGTGGAAGTAGGTTCTTTTCTTTTAGTGCGGGAGAGTGTCTGTGGTCAGGACTTGATCTTAACTTTGCGTGGAGGATTCCGGCGAGGGACTTAGTCGAGAAAGGGGTCTAAGCTCTGGAAAGAAGCGAGCAGTGTTGGATATATACAGGTATTTTGGCTCCGGCTTGAGCCCAAACTCGCTGGTAACCCCCCTAAGAAAGAGGGACTGGCGCTTATCCTCTCGCATTTGATTTGCCTAGGCCTACCTGACCTTCACGTAGGAGGGCATACGCTATGAGTGGTGTGACGTGTGGCCACCATTTTGCTTGAGTCCTGTTCCGCAGCACTGAAAGGAGTCCTGTGCTCCAGTTCACGTAAGACAGCGCACAGTTGATATTGTGTGATGTGCGTGGTGGCCATTTTGGATGAGGCCTGCTACACATCGCTGATATGAGGCCCATAATTTAGTTCACTGGTCTCATTCATTGCACCGATGCGCTCAGCTTAGCTCCTCATCGGATCTTCTCATTGGAGAAGGTGATTGTTACCACTGCTTGTTCCCCTTACTCAGACGTGGCTGCTTTCATTGTTTAGTCGTGCATCGAGTAATTGCTGATGCGCACAGCTCATCTTCACATCAGATGTTCTCATCGGAGGAGGTGACATACGCCACTTTTTTCCACTGTTTTCCAAGCTATTGAACACAGTGCATTAGGCTTCTACGCTGATATGCACAGTATTTCTGGTGATGAGTTTCTTTTGATTCTCTAATAAGAATCTGAAGTGTCATCACTGACTTACTCACCAATTACTCTAGCAGTTTATGTGCTGATTTTGTTTGATCTCTGTGTTATTCACACTATCCTTACGAGGTTTGGAGTTGGGGGGAGGCTTGATACATCTCACTGTGGGTGTAGCTAGGGTCACAAGATGCAAATTGTTACTGCTCCTCCAATTTTTTTATCCTCTTCAGGTGCCCCTCCGATTCCTTGGTTAAAGTGGAAGAAGGTGATCACGCATTATGTTCGAGTATGTGGTACTTCAAGTGCTGAAAGGAATTCTTTGTTATTCATGCATTGCTTAGGTTCCGAAGGTCAGGAGGTGTTTGAACATCTCCCTGAGCTTCCAGACAGTGAAGCTTCTGCCTTGAATGAATACGAGATTTGCATCAGAAAAATGGATTTGCATTGTCTTCCAAAAGTAAGCATGGTGTTGGAACGTTATCACTTTGAAAGGAGATTGCAAAGACAAGAAAAATCTGTTGAGAAATTAAAATTTGCATCCACATGCTGTTTTGGAGGAACCTTAGGGGAAAGACTTAGGGATCAACTCATGTTAGGATGTATTATTGACAAAGCTGAAGATAGTTTATGGCAAAAAGACAATTCTTCACTGCAAGAAAAGTTCCACAATATGTGTCAACTCTATACGCAAAGAAAGTACCTTGGGGAAAAGTGAAGGGGATGTAGTGAAAGAGGTGAGTGACAAATCTCCTGATAAGTCCACCAAAAGCAAATCTGACAAAACCACTGTTTTAACTAAAGCATCCAATTTCAAGACCTTTCAAGGTAAATGCTTCAGATGTGGGAATTTTGGTCATATGGCAAACTTTAAAGAGTGTCTGGGGTGGAAGGTCATGTGTACCAGCTGTGAGAAGAAGGGTCATTACTCGAGGTGTTGCGGGTCAGGCAAAGAGCAAAAGAAAGTCAGGGAGGTAGACATATATGACCAATCAAATGAGGATCTCACTATTCTTCAGGTTAAAGAACGTATTAATGAGGGTCAGTTTGAAAGTATCTTGATCAATGACAAGTCAGTAAACATGCTCTTTGACTCAGGACCTAAAATCACGCTCAATACTAAGGAATTCTATGACCGGCAGTAGTCAGGTAAGGTCGGTTTTGTGAAGCCAGACATCAGATCAAGGGTTTATGAGGGAGAAACCATTGACCTCTTGGGTTAATTTTGGGGCACGATTGAGTTCAAGGGAAGAAGTACTCCTGGGAAAATCTATGTTTCAATGAAAGGGGACTCATTAATTAGTTGGTTTCACCAGCATGATTTATACGTATATGTGGTTCCTAATGTATCTCCATCAGTGTGCATAAAAGAGTTACCAGTGGTTAAGATGGTGAGTGGGGGAGGTGAAACTTGAGTTAAAAGGTTCCCAGAAGTATTTTTTAAGAAATTAGGCTGTCTCAAGAACCACGCCCATCACATAAAACTTAAGTTAGAAGCTGTTCCTAGGGTGGCTAAAGTTAGGAGTGTTCCCTTGTTGGTCAAAGAAAGTATGAGAACTGAGTTTGACAACCTCTTAAAGAATGGGATTATTCAGGAGGTGGAAGCCACTGAATGTATTTCTCCTGTAGTCATGGCTGGCAAAGCCAATGGTGAGGCTAGGTTGTACATTGACTTGAGGGAGTTTAACAAAGTGGTGGTGGTTGATTATTATCTGCCCCCTAACATTACTGAGATGTTGTGTTCTCTGGAAGGAGCAAGTCATTTCTCAACATTGGACCTATTTTCAGCCTACCATCAGGTCAAGCTTCATTCGTCATCTCAAGAGCTCACGACCTTCATAACACCATTTGGGACCTTCAAAGTTCTGAGAATGCCTTTTGGTCTTATTTTTGTGGCATCCGTGTTTCAGAGGGCGATGGAAAGTATCCTAATGGGAATTGAAGGCATCAAAGTTTATCACGACAACGTCTTGGTTTATGGGGTTGATCTCAAGGAACATGATGAGAGATTGGCTGCAGTGTTGGGCAAGCTGCTAGACTCTGGTCTCACTCTGAGGGTGGATAAGTGCAGATTTGATGCTAGATAAATTCATTATTTAGGACACTTGGTCTCGCCATTAGGAATCAAGCCCAAGCCTTCGTTGGTTGATGCCATTTCCAATCTGAATCCTCCTAAAAATAAGGATGAGTTAGTAAAGTTTCTAGGAATGGCGGAGTCCTACAATATGTTTGTCCCAAACTTTGCACAGAAAACTGAATGCATGCGTGGGTTACTGAAAAACGAAGAGTTCGAAATGATTAAGAGACATTAAAATGAGGCCCCTAATTTGGCAAGTTTTTTCCCTCTAAGGTCTAGTATGTGATGACTGATGCAAGTTCAAAGGGGATTAGGTGCTGTGTTGTTACAAAAGATGGCAGGGATAGAGAACAGCATCTTGTTTATATCCAGACCTTTGAGGGGAGCTGAATGCAATTACTCAGTGGTTGAGAAAAAAGTGCTTGGTGTTTATTGGGTAGTATGCAAGCTTAATTGTTTTTTGTGGAGTAAGTGCTTTGAGGTATTATCTGACCTCAAGCCATTGAGAGACGTTTTCGCAAAGAAAGGTGCTGATTTTGTATCTCATCAGATAAGAAAGTGGATGGTAGCCTTGCAAGAATTTGAGAACATTTTGGCAAATTGTCTATCCAGACGAAGTGGTATGGCAGAGGGTCCTGGTTAGCCTGAGGACTGCGGTCTCTTTGCTGTAGAGGAGTTTGAAGAGGAGGTCAATGTCTGTGTGATTAGTGAAGGTTTGGTTTCAGAAGTAGTATGGAGATAAAGTATAGATAACGATCAAATAATGCAACAGGTACTGGTTAGGGTACAAGGAGTCTGGGGTGAGAAACGTGATTGTGAATAGGATCTCAGAGGATTTTGGCATGTCAAAGATGATTTGGCTGTGATAAGGGGATTACTCATGGGGGGCAGCAAGTTGGTTGTCCCTGGTTGTTTGAGAAATAGACTAGTGGATAACGCACATGCGAGTCATATGGGTATTGCTAAAACCAAAGAAAGGGTCAGAGAGGCATACTGATGGCCAGCTATGGAAGTGCACAGAGAGAGTTGCTCTTGATTGCTGTATGCAGTGATAGAGTTCTGAAGTGCAGGACTCAGGTGATGGTGATCAAAGAGCAAGCTAGTGGTCCGGGATTGGACATTGCAATGGACATTTTTGGTCCAGTCAAGTTGAAGTCTCAGGACGGCTATATTTTAGTTTGTCTTGATATGTTCTCGAGGTGGCCTGAGGTAGAGATAGTCAACTTAGTTGAATCTTGAGCAGTTATTCGCTTTCTGGAAGAACTTTTTGAACATGAAGGTTTTCTCACATCTATTTTATCAGATAAAGGGGTCCAGTTTACTTCTCGGGTTGTGGAGAACTTTTTGAATGAGAGAGGGATCAAGCATAAGAAGGCGGCATTGTATCATCCTGAAAGCAATGGTGTGGTGGTTAGGTTTGTAAAGGTGCTTAAGGAAGCAATACAACTGGTTGTGGTCTCTGGCAATAACTGGTTAGAGGCTGTAAAAAAAAAAAAAGAAAAGTGCAAGAGAGTGAGCCAACACTGAAGTAATTCCGTTGTGGGTTGCCACTAGAAGGAAGGAAGCAGATGATGGCGTGGATGGTACAGAAGGATGGAGGGAAAGGAAGTTGAAGAGAATGGAAAGGATGAAATAGAGGTATAATGTGAGGAAAGCAGAGAAGAGGACTGTTGTGGGTGTTGGTGACTGGGTCAGAGTCAAGTTCCTAAAAGAAGGGGTAAGTAAGTTCAAGTTTGGACAACCGATGAAGATTATTAAGCTGTTTAGCAATGCAGTGAAAACTGACCATAGAATATGGAATCTTAATAGAATTGCAAAGTATCAAACACAGGGAACAGGTTGTGCGGACGTACCTATAATGCAAGAGGAAGGGAGAAGATCTCTTCGTGCAAAGAAGATTCCTCTTTGTTTACAAGATTGTGTTTGCTAATTCATTTATGTTACTCTGTGTTCCCAGATTTTTCAATATTTGTAATTTCTTTTATATCTCATGCATATTTTCTCCTCTTGTGGTGTTATTAATGGGTAGGTGATGTGGTGTTCTCATGCATGTATCTGTAAGGAATCCCTGTTGCTAGGGAATGATGTAGGCATCTAGAATGTAGGCGCTGCCAGGGAGAATGTTGGGGATTGAAGAGTAAAAGACATACAATTGATGGACGGAATGCAGAACAAATCAAAACATTCACCCCCAGTCAAGAGATCTGGGTTAAATCCATAATTATTTTTCTCACCATGTCACCCCAGTTTAGACCTGGCCATATGCAAATCAGTCTTGACCCTGTGCCTCATGGGAACAGTCTAGCCTGAAATGCCAAGCCAGGTCCTCCCTGGACCGGAAACAAGGATCCTATTCTGGAATCAAGCCAGAATAGCTTGATTCCAGTGGCACAGTGAGCCCAGGACCCACGTCTGGGCATACCTGGCGCACTTAGGGCGAGAAAGCAAAAGCCACACAATTGATGGACGGAATGCAGAACAAATCAAAACATGCACCCCCAGTCAAGAGATCTGGGTTAAATCCATCATTCTTTTGCTCACCATGCCACCCCAGTTTAGACCTGGCCAAATGCATATCCGTCTTGACCTTGTGCCTCATGGGAACAGTGCAGCCCGAACTGCCAAGCCAGGTCCTCCATGGACCACAAACAAGCATCCTAGGACCGGCTTCAGGGTTTCACCTCTCTTCAGCCCGGATAGCTTGATTCCAGTGGCACAGTGAGCAGAGACGGCGCGCCGGCTATTCCCCGGACGCCACTGTAAAGTCTGGCGTTTATGCGAGTTTGCGTGTACACTGTTCTATTTCCTTCCTGTATTACACCAGCTGGATAAACACGATGCTCCTGCTGGAGGTTGAGTGCACCTTCGCCTCAATTTGACAATCACTAGTTCTTGGAGGTTCTCGTTGATGCTCAACCACGTGTCTGTGTCATCGCTCATTGATCAGCCCTATCCACATGACATGGCCGCACTATGGGTGACATCTCTTTATTTGCACGTAGACTACGTGTTGGGCTAGTTGCCCGGTGTTTTACTCTGATTACTTTGCACCCGTTTCCCCCACAGGACACCAGAATCTTGGTGTCCCGGTAGCGCAGCGAACACGGACAGAAGCAGGGATACACACTCTAATAGGTGAGTGCCCTGTAACTCTAAGTTGTGAATATCAGTCCTTCACTACTGCTACTTGTGCACATCCAGTCTTCTGATTTTTAATGATTCTTGATTTTAACCTCACTTTTACGTTTAGTAATCATTATACAGTTTTGCTCGAACACCCATACTTGATCTCAAATGGCATAGTATATCAGCATAGTTTGTAGGAAGAGAGACTTTGTTTGTAATACATGTCCGGACCAGTATCTTATACTATACCTCTGTCTTGGTTACCTTTTCTCTTAGGTTCCCAATTGATACATGGCGAGACCGTTTCCCAGATTATAGGTGGCAGGTAATATATGCACCCACCACATTGTGTAGATAGTTAACACTTTCATTAGGTCCTGAAGAATTGCCGTGGATCACTAGGACCGTTAGGCATGAAACATGTTGACCACCACAGAAGAGCATAGCTAAGCTGAACCTTCACGTCAGCTAGCTGCCACTCTGTTTTTGCTTTTAATAAAGTTCCTTTTTTGGATTATCCAACTTGTTTTAATCACTTACACACACCCACATCTACACCACTAGACCCCTCACACGCACTTCACCATACGGCCAGGAACAGAAGATCTCCGATAAAGAGCCCCTTTAAGGGTGCCCATCGGGTATTGCAGCGCCGACCCGACGAGGAGCAGGTCCATATGATGAAGCATGACACCTAGCTTGCTTGGTGTGTGAGGACCCTAGTTCCGACTAGAGGAACACCCCTTCCTCTTTCACACGGTCTCCTTTTCACTTAAATCTTCTCTCTTCCACCCATCTGAGGAACTGCATACTCTTCATTTTTTCAATGGTTACCTGGGCACGTATGCTGGACCTCCTGATATAAGCCCTTTTTTGATCCCCCCTTTTGATAATACAGTGAGCTCAGGACCCACTTCTGGGCATACCTTGCGCACTTAGGGCGAGAAAGCAAAAGACACACAATTGGGTATTGAAGAGTGCCAGTTTGTTGGAGCCACTCAGTGGGTGTGGTCTCTGTTTTGGACTGTACAAGAAACCTTCTTCAATCATCGACATGAAGTGTTGCAGTTTGATTTAAGTAAGGACAACACCTCACATACTTTACTTGAACACTGATTTGTCTCACATATTGCATGTAACAATTATTTTAAAGAGGAAATGACAATCATATTGGACACACAGGTGATGCAATGTGGGACCCTGCATGATATTTTTCACCTGGTTTGCCCAAAACATTTTGCATATCTACTGTAAGGATTACCTGGCCGTGATAACTTAGGCCCTAACCACAGCTCTCTTGTGGCAAGGCTTTTAAAAAAGTATTTTGGAAGTTTTTGGAAGTTTGCAGCTTAAAGTGCACATGTTCCTTGAACGGATTGGTGTTCTTTGTTGATTTAATGATTGTGAATCATATTTAGTGTTGATATGCTTTAGCCCAATTTGTACTGCTGTACTGTGTTGTATTACTTTTTTATTGTTCATTTTTTTGTGTATGTTCTAGCATTTGATTTATTTTTTACACTGAAATCTATTCGTCCATCAAACTTTCCTAGTAATGCAAGAGATGTCTACTGGGCTTAAAGACATCTCTAAATTTGTAGGGCAGAGTTACCTCGATACCTTGATATGGTGGGAGTAAGGGAGTATGTCTGCGAAACTCTCAGTCAGCCCCCAAGTATATAACGCCCCAGTTAGGAGGGAACACTACCATTATCAATTTTATAGTGCGTTTTTGGTCCATACAAAAGGGACTCCGCCATGGTGAGGGTGCATAATATGTCTGCGAAACTCTCAGCCAGCCCCCAAGTATATAATGCCACAGTTAGGAGGGAACACTACCACTATCAATTTTATAGTGCGTTTTTTGTCCATACAACCATACACACTGGAGAAAATGCCTAACAGATGATGTTCCAGCAAGATCTTATACTAGAATCAGAAGAAGTCTTCATCTCTCCATAGCTGTTTAACTTTGGCCTTTTGGCTTCTCTGAAGCATGTGTCGACTACTGGATCATGCTTGTCTACTAATGGAAAACGCATTCAGATGATCGTGAAACATCCGGACAGGGAGCACTCATTAGAAGCTCAGATTGCCATTCCTATTACCCCTGATGCATGCTACCCACTTAAAATATTGTTTAGGGCGGCAAGTGGGGCAATTACCAGCACCAAGGCAAGTCTGATCTCTGTTGGATATGTGAGTATTGGTCTTATTGCCCAGAACCAAGTAGTCTGAGATTGGTAGAGACATCCATGTGGCTTGACAATCTTATGGATACCGAAACTGATGAGTTTGGCTAATTGTCGACTGTTGCATACAAATTATTATGGGTGTGGAGTTTTAGTGGTTTTTGTTGTGATCACACTGTTTATCGTTTTTTTCACCTGCTGAAGAATAAATCATAGTCCTTTTATGATGTCACACTGACAAGTGGCCATGAGCAAAGTGGCATGTATAAATAGAGAATCAAGGGAGGCATTAACAGTTCAGTGATTACATAATGAGGGTTTTCTTAATATCACCAAAAGCCTTGTTTCTGGGCAGCATATGTTTTGTCCTCTAATGGGACTTTATTGATACTGATTTTTCATAATTGCTCTAGGATTATTCTAAAACTGTATAGATGAGGAATATCAAAGAGTTCTCTCTGGTTTCAGAGGTTTCTGGGTAATCATGCTTCATTAACATAAGGAGGACCAAAAAGCATCTAAAAAGCAGTGCTATCATGCCAAAATGACCGCTCTTAAGTCTTAATGTAAGACTGGGAGTGCAGTTGTTGGAAGCCTAGCAAAAGAAACTCGACTTGTCACACATGCAAAAAGTAATCATGGATCCCTCCTATCCACTTCAGTTCCCTAGCCACTAAACTACTGATTCCAATAGGCATGACTTTTCTATTACACAGCATAGTCCAAAACTCAGGATTGGAGAAAGTAGTATCGTAATTTTTGTACATTTTTCCATATATTGATTATCTTAGGCACTGCAAATTCCGGTGACACCAGATCACAAATAGGCCTGGGCTAAATTTCCGTTCCGCTCACGGAAATTGCGATAATTTGACATTTTCGCGTTCCGCGGAGAGCGCGAAAATGTCAAAATTTCTGCATTCCGCAGCTTAGCGATAATTTGTTTCTTGCTCGCGCTGTAAAATAATACATTCTCGCGCGCGCGTGATCGCCTTACCTGAATCCCCGCGTTCGCCGACAAGTTTTCCCGATCCGGTCGCGTTCTCCACGAGATGTTGGATTGTTGGTAGCCATTTGCGCTGTCTCGCGACAGTTCGCGCCCGCAGTAATGTCATTGGTCGCGCGATCACGTCTTTCTTCTCGCGATCATGCACCGCGAGAAGAGTGAAAACAAGATGACCGCGCCCGCGAGCAACCGCATGGGTAAGTTGGCGAGCCGTGACCAGACAGAAAATACCGCGAACGGGCGGGAAAAAAAGTTCCGCATCTTCGCGATATTTCCGCGTGTTTGCGGAGATTTTTTACATTTTCACGATAATTTGCGAAAGTCACTCTCGCAAATTCCGCCCACCCCTAATCACAAAGTGGGACCTCTGCTTTTAAGAGGAGTTCATTTGTGAAACAAAGAGGGGAGGAGCAAAGTTTTTTTATGCCAGGGGCAAATGATTCTGGGGCTGAGGAGAATCTCCGGAGTGATGATTGAGGGCGTGGTAATGATCACCTGTCCTAAACTGGAAGGCTTATTTGAGCTATGACATAATGTCTCTAGTCAATTTATGACAGGTCACAAGGCTAAATCAGCATAATACCAGTACACTTGTGCGCCTCCCTCTTGCCCGAATTCAAGGGGTCGGACAGAGAAAATCCCACAGGTATTAAATAATGATTCCTGTGTACATATAAACAGTCAAAGGTGCATATTAGACAGTGGGAAACGGACTTGATTTTGGGTGACGAATATTTTAGTTATTTTATTCAAATCCATTTACAGAGGTGAGCGGGCAGCTCTATAACTAAATCCACACATTATTATATGGGTGATATCCATACTAAGCATAGTAGGCTCTTTTTGGCATGCGTCTGTAATCACATGGTTCATGCATATTGAAAAGTATTATCAGTCATTTCAATGATGAATGTTTGCCACTCATCAAATATTTCAGATACATTTCTTTCAGCCCTATCATAACACTGTAATAAAAGGATTCTTTCATTTAGAAATGTGTAATTGTAGTTTGAAAGGTAAATGTTTTCCGCTAAGCAACTATTTTTACTTTTCGTTCAACCCTATCAACTTGGCCTGTAAGCTTTCCTTTTACTTACCTAAAATATCACATTTACTATACTCAGCTTCTCTGAAGATTCTACTAATGAGCAAATCTGTTAAGTGCACAATATTGCTCAGCTCTGCATAGGACTGAACAGAGGCTGCAATTGCTAGTGACCATGATGCTTTCAGAGTCTCTGTGCCGAAAATGAGATTCTAATTGTTGTTTCAGAGTTTGAGTCTGTGGCTTGTCTCACATTTTGAAATTCATGCAGACGCTTCTTATCCCTCTGGGCTCACGCACACTCCATTCAACCTCTTATTTATTATGTTCTTCGAGTCAGCAACTTCATGACAAAATGCTTCAGCTGATGCCCGAAAGAATACTAACAGTTTATCCGCAATAACAGAGTGTGACCCTCAAAAAGGTCCATTTTCTGAAAATGGCTAGCCCATTTAATGTACATCACCTCCCTCCCACTTTTGAGCAACACAAGTAGGGCCCCAGGCCCTACTTTATGGACCTAATTACGAGTTTGCTGGTCCCCGTGGTGGAGGTGCGATGGTGGTCGGGGACTGCCGCACAAGCTGTCTGACTGCCGTATTACGATTACGGCGGTTGGACCGATTTGGTACCGCTGCAACTGCCAGGGATCCACGATCCCTGGTAGTCTTGCAGCAGTCTTGGGAAGCAATATGCTTGGCGGTGCCGCTGCAGCATATTACAAGTTTACCCACCGCCAGCCTCTTTTTTTTTTATGGCAGTGTGCCCGACATGAAAAGACTGGCAGTGTGGAAACAAAAGGGGTCCTACAGGGATCCCTTTTCCTGTGTGCACAGGGATGCATGCAGGGGGGCACATGTGGTGCCCTCTGGTCTGCATGCACACCCTTTCTACCATGCTGTAGAGGTAGGGACTTAGGCGCCCCCATTGTGATGCCTTTTCTATAGGCACCGCAATGGAACCGCTGCTCCACCCACCCACCAGACAACAAGGAATTCATAATATGGCGGGGAGTGGTCGACTTTGGCGGTCTTAGAGTGGGGCACTGGTGTGGCGGCCTACGTTGATACTGCAAAAGTCATATTCAGGCTCCTAGTAAATACTGCTCTGTGATCTTCAAGGTACTACGTTCCTACAGGATTTCTAATGAGCCTAAACAGCTAATTTCTCTGATGTACAGAATCCCTATCACATAACAGCTTCACACCAAGTCATTTATTTTGCCATCTGAGCTTTCTTTTTTGAAAAGCTGGAGCCACATGAACAATACCTCTCCAAGCATACACACTCCTTCAAAAACAAGCACATGGAGGATGAATATTAGAACTCTATCTCTGTGCCAGATGTCTAAAATACAGAAGAGATCTGTGGTAACAACCAAAGATGCTTATATGTCAGCATTTTTCATTTTGTATAGTGTGCACCTACCCAGAAGTCAGAAGGGAGATGGGAAGGGTCAAAGGCAAGTAAACCGTCAACAAGTGATTGGAGATTTAGCTGGTTTCTGATAGCTTAAAATTACACTATTGCAAAGGAATGTGCACCTTTGGAATAATGCAGGGCTCAACAATGCTGCAGTTCGATGAAAGGATGCCAGATCCTATTCAGGGCACAGGGAAGTGTCACGGCTATGGGGTCCCAACTGTAGTGGTTGATGTAATTTGCTAATTGTGTCCTGGGGTGCATTCTGCTATGGCTCTGTAAACTGGACCAAGTACCACCTTTTCTACACTTAACTCTCAGGGTGGAGAGGGTGAGCAGTCACAGACTTCTTATGGCGGTAGTGTGTGGGACAATAGCTTAGAACTCAAAATTCAAACAGACTCTATAATGTAATGCCCAGCCCGGAGCTTATGTTTATAAAAACAAAATACTAGTTTTCTTACAGCAGAACTAAATCCCACATAAACCAATTCATACACCATATGAGGCTGTCATCAGATTTGATTTAACCATGAGACACTACACTTTCCCTTCCTTCCCCAGTAACCGTCTTCCCTCCCTCTATGGTTGATATCCCACTATCATCTTTTCCATTATACTAGGATATAGTCAGGGATTATGCTCGGATTTAGAGCCCTCAGATTTTCCAATGACTTAAGTGTGCAGCTCAGTTCAGCTAGGATATAGTCAGGGATTATGCTCGGATTTAGAGCCCTCAGATTTTCTAATGACTTAAGTGTGCAGCTCATTTCAGCCTTGCAGGAGGCTGGTTTGCTATATGGTGCCCACTTATTCAAGTGTAGCACCCTGCACCAATCCAGACAACCCTTTCAGTGGTTTAGACAACCTTAGAAGGCTCTCTAAGTGGTAGCTGTGGAGAGGAGCCTTCTGGCTTAGTTTAGGATGAGTGTAAAGCATATTGTTTTACCAGTATCTAATCTTATAGTACAGATTAAGTGAAAAAAGAACCACACAGTGTAGTTATTTATTACAGACACTCACTAATCCAATGCAATATCTCCTTCCCGGACATAAAGTTACAATACACACAATACTTTGATAATACGACGGGTAAATAGCATGAAACTACAATGGGTTCCCAGCGGAGACCAAACCATATAAAAAAATAGTGGAATGCGACTAGCGACCAAAGTCGAGAGTGGACCCAGAAGACTTAGAATGCAGGAGGACCAAGAAACCACCCAAGGTAAGGACTCAGGAACCTCATTTTGGCCGAGTGCTGAATGAATACATGACCATGTGCTCAAGATAAGTTAATGGGGAAGTTGCAGTTGCAGTTCTTAGAAAAAAGGACCCTTCCCAGAGGACTTGGAAGACACCCCGTTGAAGATGGATGGTTCGAGAATCACCCCACCTGTGTATATCCAGGAGACCAGGTTACCAGCCCCAGGCACATGAGTCGAGTGCCCACCAATGTCGCTGAAGCAGGAGAGTTGACGGTGCCCTTGTCTCTGCAGCTTCATGGACCAGGTGACGCTGAAGATGACCAGGAATCGTGTACAAGGTATCCCACATCGAATGTTGATATCCAGTGGGTCGGTGTCCAATGGGAGCGCCAACAGGCCTCGGTAGCTGCAACATGTGGAAGAAGACAAAAGGGTACATTGTCGGGACCAGTAAGGTCCAGGAGACTCACCACGTTCAAATAAGTCAGGATAGGCCCCAAGCAGGCAGGGGAGCCTACTGGAATCAAGGAAGACTCTCGACAGGGCCCGAAAATCGCTGGAGAAAAGAGTCGCCCAGCCTTAGCAACGGCCAGATGATGGGGTGCAGAGGGACTCGGTTCCGGCGGTGTTGACAAGGGATCCTGGCCTTAGACTTCGTCTGAAGACAGTGCAGGCCTCAAGAAAGTTGTAGAACCACCTCCTGTGTTACCGATCCAGTTAGAGACCAGGATCAGCAATCGGTCAGCTGCGTTGCAGTGCCTGTGGATGCAGGGAAGTGGCTCCTCCACTCCAAGGGTGATACCTTTGGGTGTCTTTGGATGTCCACAGGACCTGTATGGAGCACGGATACTGACAGTGCAGTGGAATTGCAGAACGAAGAGATCAGGAGCAGACTGAGTCTTCCCGGTTAGAGTCTTGGTTCCAAGGGCGAAGACCGAGGGGGTCAGTCCGATGTGGTCAGAATGTCCAGACGGTTGAACAGGACGCAGAGTGATCTGAATCGAATCCCACGCCGAATCTAGGGACCAACCCTCAGGTAAGCCCTTAAGTCCCTAAGGAAAGGGTTGGGAATGATTCGTTGGTCCCTCCCAGAGGAGAGGCTGGACAGTGGGGAGGATACTCCCATGCCCTTAGTCCTGTTTTGCACCAGAGTGGGAGCCAACGACTCCGCAAACTGGTTTAAGCTGTAGTATGCAAGGAGGGCACCAAATGTGACCCTCAAAGCAGCCTGAGTGGCACTGGCAAGTTCCCCCATCCTGTTCCAATACACTAAATCCTGTCTGGGAGGTGGTCACACCTCCCTGTGACATGATACCTATTGATGTGCCTTCGCCTGCTCGAGCGTGGCTCAGCAGCAGGAGGGCAGAATCGCGTCTCAGGTTGGCAGCAGCCCTAGCTTGCTGTTCAGTTCTGGAAGACTGGTACCGGGAGCACTGAGGGCCTCTCGAAGGAGATTTACAGTGCATGGAATCATACCTCCCACACCATTTACAGTGTGGGGATATGATTCCAACATTTCAAGGTTTGTTCCTGACAGTTTAGAGATGGTCATTGCCTAATGACACTTGACCACTCTGTCTCATACTGGCTGATGCACTGACAACCCGGGAGAATGGACTCTGAAGATTGCAGGGGTGTCCTGCTCCTGCAGGGGCACCCTCACACTTAGAACCAAGAACCCTGCCTTTGGGAATGAAAGGTCTACTAGAGGGGTGACTTAGAGGCTTTAAATGCAGTGCTGTTAGATATAAGTAAACATATTTGTCGTCAGAGGTGCAAGCACCAACTCACATGCTGCAATGGCAGGCCTCGTAATCAGAGTTTGGAGGGTCCCTCGTGGGTAGCATAATACATGTTGCAGCCCATGGGGAACCCTGGTGTACCTAGGCCCTAGGTACCTTAGTACCATATACTAGGGACTTACGAGGCTACACCAGCAACTAATTAGGAATGTACCAGGGTACTCACCATAACAAATTTAGAGAGGAAGCACAGTTACTGGGGTCCTGATTAGCAGGATCCCAGTCAGAGTAGTCAGAAAAACACTATGACACCAGCAAGAGTGGGGGTAACCATGAAAGCAGATCATACTTTCCTACAAATCTGTTTAGCAGTGTTTGTACCAAAATGTTTCAAGTGGGTGTAGCAAATTTGCCTGATTAAGTTGATCACGAACACCAAGATGCAGCTTATCCAGTTTTTGATCAACGGGTGTCTGGACTGTGGGGTGGGTGCAGGTTGTGCTCTCAGAAGATGACCTCTTGCCAGCGACGACATACACATGCTTCTCAACCAGGGCCACACCCCAGCCCTCATCCTGCTAGACCTCTCTGCAGCCTTCAACACCGTCTTCTACTGTACACTCGCAGGCAGAATCCACTATGCCAGCATACGGAGAACCGCAATTGACTGTATCCGCTCCTTTCTCGCCGGCAGAACCCAAAGGATAATACTCCCAATGTTCCTCTCCGAACCCACTGAAATCAACTGTGGAGTACCCCAAGGATCATCGCTCAGCCCCACGCTCTTCAACATCTACAAGGCCCCCGTCGCAGCCATCGTCAGACAGCATGGACTCAGCGTAGTATACTATTATGACAACACCCAGATCATCCTCTCCCTCATGAAGAACCCTGAAGACACCAGACTGAATTTCCAGGAAGGAATGAAAGATGTTGCAGCCTGGATGAACAGTAGCTGCCTAAACCTCAACTCAGAGAAGACTGAGATCCTCATCCTGGGACCCATCCCCCACTGCTTGGGACAACACCTGGTGTCCCCCCGCCCTGAGAAACCCACCCACACCTACTGACCACAGCCAGAACCTCAGCATCATGCCTGACTCCTCCATCGCCGTCACCTCCTCCTGTTTCAACTCCCTCTGCGTACTTCGCAAGATCTTCAAGTGGATCCCACCCAAAGCTAGAAAAGACTGTCACCCACGTACTCATAACCAGCAGACTGGACTTCAGAAACTCCCTCTTCCCTGGAATCAACAAAGCCATGTTACACAAACTTCAGACCATCCAGAACAGCGTGGCCAGGTTCGTCCTCAGTACCCCATGACATGAGAACATGACCCAACACCTGTGAGACCTCTACTAGCTCCTCATCGAGAAGAGAGAAACCTTAAAGCTACTGACCCACGCCTACAAGTCACTTCACAACCTCGGACCCAAATACCTCAACAAAAGAGTCCTTTTCCATGTACCCAAATGAAAGCTCTGCTCAGCCGACCCCGCCCTAGCAGAAACCCTGCGCATCCGCAGAACCAGAGCAGGTGGAAGAGTCTTCTCCTACATCACTATCAATGCCTGGAATGAGCTCCCAGTCAACATCAGAAGCTCTCCTACTTTGCACACCTTCAGGAAGAGCCTCAAGACTTGGCATTTCGGATAACCCAGAGCTACACCACCCCCAGCGCCTTGAGACCCTCACAGGTAACAGGGTGAGTAGCACGCTTTTAAATCCCCTGATTGATTGATGATCTTCACAGGACTGGCTTTGGGGGCAAACTTATGCAGTGGTAGCCACTTTTGGCAGTGCAACCAATCCGGGGTCTACTGCAGTTCCATAATTCAGCTTGGCAAAGTTGTGAACTGCAGGATGAGTCTTGTTTGTGTTGTCTGAGGGCAGTTGTTTCTTCCAAGTCACTTTTAGCTTCATGCTTCTGTGACCATTCAATCCCCTTCTGATCAGTGGTGGCTGCTCCAGTCACTAGGCCTGCAGCAGGCTGACAAGCGATACAGTATAATTCAATTAGTCAGAGTGCTGTTTATAGCACCTATAGAGACCTGTTGACCCTCTTACAGCACAGATCACTCGTGGACCCCTCTTTCTCAATCAACAGATTCCTCTCAATACTCATTAAGTGGGGAACATGCTGGGCCTCTACTGGACAGTCTTTCCTCATACCGGCCAGGCCCTCTGCTACTGTTTCTCAGCCGGCAGGAAGGCTTCTAGGGTCTTCAGGCAGCTACTCGGCTCTTCCATCAGAAAGTTCTGACTTCAACTGATGTTCCCTAACCTCTATCAGACACACCCCAGCACTGGTTACACAGAAGCTCTTGTAGCACTCTACGGAGCAATCCCTTTCTTGCTAAAGAAGAAAATGAGACTGAAACAGAGTGGGGTCATTTTAGTATGATATTAGAGCATTTCTACCCAAACTTTTTAGAATCACAATCCAATTTTTGGAATGACAAACCTTCACGACCCATCTAGCTTTAATGCATGAAGCAGGTGAATTTTTAATTGTAACTAAAGCTTCATGTGGTAGCGCACTGTCATTTACAAACAACACGTTTCCCATGAAATGGCTACAAAATTTGCTTAGATATACATTTTTAGAGAATAAACTTTATTGCACACAAATTGTTTATTGTATATCAATCAGGTTTCAGTAAATATCATTTGTTTTGATCCTATTAAAATCTCTGTTTCCATCACATGTCAGAATTTGCATTCCTAACTGCTGAATGTGTTTGGTTCATTACAGGTATTTTGCAGTATATTGGGTGTTACAAAAAATGACACCATACAGCCTTTCTTACTATGCTCTTTCCAGTCAGGATAAAGGACTTACACTGCTAAAATAAACCCTGCTCGCCAACTTGGTAGCTTGGAATGAAAAGTCAGGCTTATCTCAGGGTCAATGTGTAAAGCGTTTGCACATAACACACAGTAATACAGTGAAAACACTACAAAATGACACCACACCAGTTTTAGAAAAATAGCAAATATTTATCTGTGTAAAACAAGACCAAAATGATAAAAATCCAACATACAGTACTTGAGATACGAATTTTAGAAGAATAAGCTTAAAATACAGTTCCTTGAAGTCAATAGCTCCATTCGGAGTCATCATAGCATCATAAACACACAAATCCAACAGTTCAGGCCGACGGTTAGGTCGTCGGCCAGCTAAGGTGTTGGAAACACCTGCGAACAGTACCTTGGAAATGCAGGGCATCGTGTTATGTTATGTTATTTAATTTTATAGCGCGCACGGCTACTCCAAGGAGTGTCCCGGCGCGAGCAAGGGGAAACAAACAAAACCTGACCCTCACAAAAAGAGATGAGTTTTTAGCAATTTTTTAAAAACAGCAATGTCTTCAACAGAGCGAAGAGCGAGGGGAAGTGCATTCCAGGCGCGAGCCGCCAAAACGGACAGGGAAGCACCCCCTAGGTGATGCCGCTGGAAACCAGGGATCTTTGCCAGTTTGAGGGAAGCAGAGCGCAAAAGTCTCCCTGGAACGTAAAAAGAGAAACGTTTCTGCAAATAGGCCGGCCCTAGGCCGTGGAGCGCCCGATGGGCTATGGTGAGGGATTTAAACACCACCCGCGCCTTGACCGGGAGCCAGTACAGGGAGCGCAAGTAACCCTGCACACCCGGGATCCCTCCCAGAAGGCGGGCAGCCGCATTCTGGATCACCTGGAGTCTATTGAGGGAGTAACTGGAATCCCCGCATAGAGCGCATTAGCGTAATCCAGGCGAGACAAGATAAGCGCACGCACAACCGACTCACGAGCTGTGGGAGAAGCGGAAAAAATCTTCTCAGAACTCTCAGGAGTCCAAAACAGCAACCTGCCAGTCGATTCACCTGGCTGGAGAAAGAAAGATTCCCATCAAACCAAACACCCAGGTTCTTGGCTGTCTGACTACTGGACAGGGGGGGTGGAAACTCGGCTGGCCAGATCAAATCTCTGAACCCAGGTGGAAAGTCACCAAACAGCAGAACCTCTGACTTGTCTTCGTTACATTTCAACTGGGCGATAGCCAACCATTTGAAGACTGCTGCGTGACACGATGGCACAGGGGCCACAACTGCCATGTTCTTATTCCAAGTGAACAGAAGTTGTGTGTCATCTGCGTAGGCAATCACCTTAGCCCCCAGACCTTCCGCCAACATGACGAGAGGGGTAAGATAGATGTTAAACAAAAGGGGGCTAAGGGATGAGCCCTGAGGCACCCCTGTACAAACCCGCTGAGGTCCAGAAGCCACCGGGGGAAGCCTAACCCGCTGAGACCGGCCCTCCAGAAAGGACTTAATCCAGCCCCAGGCTGCGCCAGCCACACCAATCTCTGAAAATCTGTCTAGTAGTAAAGAATGGGAGACCGTATCAAAAGCAGCCGACAGGTCGAGCAGCACTAAGGCTTCTCTCCCGCCGGCATCAAAAAACTCCCGAATAGTGGACCTTGCGATGAGCTCCGAAGAGGCACCGGCAGACGCTTGTTCCTGAGGTCGGTGCTGGAGTCATCGGTGTGAGGCGATGTGAGGTACAGTGCACATAGGTTACGGAGCAAGCAGCAGCTCCATGATGGCATCCACTGGCGTCATCGGTGGGACCAGGGTTGTGATCTGAAGCGGGGAGATGCTCTGGGTGGTGCCTTCAGGCCACGCAGTCAGCAGCGGCAGCGTTGACAGTGTCATAGTTGTTTTTCTTCTGTTAAATCACAAATCACACAGTTCTCAGTGCTTTTGGGAGATGAACGTGAAGGCTTCGATGTTCCTGAGACCTCCCCAGGAGGCAAGGTCTACTTCAAGCTCTTGGAGAAACTCGAGAAATAAGTTGCAGAAAGGTCTGTCCAGTCGTTTCACCGCCCAAGACAGAAGCAGCGACTAGAGGCCAACACAGCAGAGCACACAGCAAAGTGGTAGTTCCTCCTGAAAGCTTCTCCAGCTCTTCTTCTTGTCAGGTACCTTAAGTCCCAAAGAGTTCTGAAGTTGTGGGGTCAAAGCCCCAATACCTATACCAGTTTTAGTCTTTAAAGTTAGCAAACTTCAAAGAAAAGTCTTTCTTGCCTTACTAGTGCCAGTCCTGTCATCCCTAGTCCAGCCAGACTACAGGGGGTGGAGACAGTATTGTGAAAGATAGACACAGTCCTATTCACTGCTCTCACCACTCTAACTCAGGAAGACCTATTAGGATATGCAGGGCACACCTCAGCTCCCTTTGTGTCATTGTCTGGAGTGCCAGCCCCTGTCAGTCTAAACCACACGTGGATTCCACAGGCAGGCACAGAATGGTTAAGCAAGAAAATGCCCACTTTCTAAATGTTGCAGTTCCAAACACGCAATTTAAAAACCATCTTTGCTAAAACGTGTATTCTTAAATTGTGAGGGCAGACATCCCAAACTCCAACTTTATATCATCTTTTAATGTGAATTTGCACTGGACAGGTGTTTCCAGCTAGACACCATTTTAACCTATGGAAGAGATAGCCTTTAAATAGAGAAAAACGAAATGCACATTATTTTACCATCAGGACATGTAAAAACACACCACTGCATGTCCTACCTTTTAAGTACACTGCACCCTTCCCATGTGATTGCCTAGGGCCTACCTTTGAGGTAACATATGCAATAAAGGGTAAGGGTAAAGGCCTGACAAGTGGGTGCACATGCCTGGTCAACATTGCAGTTTAACATTACACACACAAACACTGCAGTGCCAGGTCTGTGATGCATTTGAAAGGCTACTTGTGGGGATGGCAGAATCAGTGTTGCAGGCACACTAGTAGCATTTGATTTACAGGTTGTGAGCACCCAATACTAGGCACTTAGTAGTACATCCAATATGCCAATCATTCAAATACCAATCAATAACACGATTTTCAGAGGGAACACTTGCACTTTAGCACTGATCAGCAGCGGTAATGTACGCAGAGACAACAAACCAGCCAAAACGATGTCCAGCATACCATCAAAAACAGGAGGTCAGAGAGCAAAAGACAGGGAAAACAGGCCAAAAGATGCCAGGTCTAACACACATAATTCACTTTAATTTTCTTTCTCAGACTGCAAATGAAGGGGAGTTTGTATTCAACAAACCCCTTGTTAAAAAAGAAACAACTATTTGCCAGAAGATATAGCCTGACATTTGACCTCTGTGTGTGAAATCCAGCAGATGCGACAAGATAAATCCAGAATTTACAGGCATCTTTATTTATTGCTTGGTCTTTCGTGACTCAACAAAAAACAGTTTGCAACCCACCTGTGGATCCTGACCTACATTTTGTGAAACACTGCAGTAGAGTAAACTTTACTTGCAAAAAACATTGATTATTGTCTCACAGATTGCATTTAACAATTCCTTTAGAGAGGGAAACAGCTTTTAAAATGGGCACACAGCTTCTTCAGTTTGATTTTACCTTACTGCAAAAATGTAACCCCTTCCATCCTGTTTTTTGGTTATTTATGTTTCTTTAATACAATAAATATGAACATTACCATGGCACAAACTACTCTCGCAAGTCTTATTCCCTCCTCACACTCGATAGTGGTAATATATAGCATATTACACTCTGCTCATCTATATGTAGCTACATATATATCTATATATCTATATCCATATCTACATTACACAGTTTTGGTTGCCACTTTTTAGTAATAGTTATTTTACAATTTCCATAGGAAGAGTGATTTTTGTTTTGTTTGTAACTTTGGTGCTGTTTGACGAATGCTCACATAACCTTCTAAAAAAACTTTATCATAATTACCTCCTTCCTGGAAAGTTTTCAAGCGAGCTGTCAAGTGGGGACAGAGAAACAGTGGAAGTCCCTAAAAAACCAATTCCCCATGCAATTCCAATAGGGATTTTAGAAAGCGCTATAGCCAAAATGTTGAACGGTATCACACCACATTTGTCGAATTTTAAATCTTTTCCCATAAAGTGTGTTTTTTTTTATTTGGTGTAAATCTGTTCAGTAGGTTTGGGGAAATAATAGATATATTGACAGCTGGGCTGAAATTTTTAAAAATCAAGCCTTCTGATTGGCTGAGGGGGCTTAATATTTGGAACTCGATAACTCAATTGTTTTTTTTTTGCCGATCTAGTTTCTTTCCTTGACAATCTTCCGCATTTAAGCTCTCTCTTTGAGTTACAAAAATTAGAACACATTAGTATTGTTTCTTTTCACCATTAACATTTAGGCAGCTGCATGTTTTCTTTTAGGTCTTCTTTTGGTTTTTATGCATTGGCTTGCAATCAATAATGGAACAAAATATCAATTGCACTAGCTTGCCAAGGCTAAACCTAATAAATATACATATGTTTGCTTGAAATTGTTCTTAATCTCTTTATTGTGCAATCATGGTGCTACCTATGCATTCTTTTTTCAATTCTTTACCTCATTTAATGAATTTAAATTCTTTAGCATTACTCTCTAAATTTGATACAATATAAGGAAAGCTTTGTTACAGAAAAGTATCAGAGAAGAATTAGTCAAAACACGTGGCTTAATTAAAAGATTGACAAACCTGATGTGAAAGTTTGTGTAAAATTAAGAATTCTTTTGTGAACATATGAAGATATGTGATGGTACAGTATATCAATTAGTATGATCAATGATATTGCATTGTTAAGACATTACTTAAATACTGACAACTTTGTATCTGGCATATCCATTCCAGGAACATGACTATTTTTGACATAATTTCTGTTGACAGTTATACTGAATATTCCACTCCTGAATAAGTGCCAAATTGGTGCTGAATACATTAATTGATGTATGTTGACTGAATTATGAATTTTAGTTTATGAAGCAATATGGTTTGTGAAACTACCATCTATTTTGGTTTAAATTTCAATGAAGAAATCAGTCATTTGAACATTACAAAGGAATCTATGGCCAGATGAACAATAAGACAGGTCTAAATACATTGCAAATTGTGCACCAACATTTTGTGACAAATCTTTAATTTTGCAATACATCCTACGTCCAGATAGATCACATTGCATAATCTCTAGTAGCAGAGGGTTGCAGTATGTGTTGCCCTGTGAATGGCTAGAAGCACGTAGATGGAGCCATGAAAAGAACAGCAAACCACAGTTCCAGTGGTTGCATTCCCAAATGACAAACTGTTTTTGAACAGAACATGCACCTTAAGATTCAGTGTTGTTTTAAAAAAACATAAGGTTTCTGTTTGAGAAATCATTGAGTGGAGCAATAAGGGGTCTCCTGACACACTGTCTGATCCCTCCCCCGAAAACCCTCCGAGGCTGCTGACATGATTCCCAAAAAGGAAGAGCTCACCCTGGTGCATCAGTCTCTTCCACCATTGAGATGTATGTAAGTGTAAGAAGATGGGTTATTTGTTGAGGGGGGATGCAAGTCATGCCCAAAGTATCAAGTTTCAGTTTCGGCAATTTAAACCTGGGGTCAACCTCTGGTCGTTAGGAAAATGTGCAAAGCATTTAGCAACTCTAAAACAGTTAAGGTGAAAAAGAACACAAGAAAAGCCTGACAACCAATTTCTAAATTGTTATAAAAAAGTAATAAGAAAAATGATTGAAAAATTCAAAAGGGAACCCTCGATTTATGATTATTTCAAGTGCAAGAAAAATAAAGCACCAACCAGAAATCACTATTGCCCGCAAGAGGAGGAATGGTTAAAATTGAGCAAATTAAGATCACAAAGATTCAGAAAATGGACATACAACAACAATATAATAAACACTGGCTTACAGTTAACATCAGTGAAATCCAGGTTGGAATTGCTCTAAAAGAAAGAATCCAAAAACACTAAAACAATGGACTCTATCCGCCTCATCACCACTTATTCCACAGAAGACAAACAGATTTAAAACATCTTAAGAAAAAATTCGAAGATCGAACTTCTAGATCCAACAGTCTCCAAAAAAATGGGCAGACATCCCTACATAACTTTTAGAAAGGCCAAAAATTTAAAGGATCAATTAGTCCACAGCCACTTCCAGAAGAGAAATAAGTCTGGCAGATGGCTAAAACCAAAAGCCTTCCTCAAGAGTAAGTGTGTCAAATTGCTAACAACACCAGGGAAATCAAATAATCCAATAAAAAATCCTGGAAAATTAACAAATTGATTACTTGCAAAAGGCAATATGTGGTTCACATAATTAATTGTCTATGTGCAGTAAAATATGTTGGGAGTACCATTTGTGAACTTAAAAAACGGACTTTGTAACATGTGAGAGCGGCGGTCAATAAAGATCGCAGTCATTTAGTGGCTAAACATATGGAACGATGTAATGGCGGAGATTGGAAAAAGCTGGGTTACTTTGCTATTGAAATTGTGGAACGCTACTAAAAGGGTGGTGACAGGTAACGCAAGCTAAGAGAAAGGGAATCAAGACATATGTTGGGCCTGCATACCCTAGCCCCATATGGATTGAATCAAGACGAAGAAATTTACTCTCATCTATAAATCTTTGACTTTGCTTCCCAAATCAATTCTGTTCTGAATAATTTTTGAATAATTTTTGGACATTACACATATGTACTTTGATTTTCACTTGAGCACTTTGCACATTGGGGCTCCATCCTCCACCCTAGTGGTGTTGGGACCGGCTGCCAGCGGTGTGAATTAGGAGGCAACCGCCACCGTGGCGGTCGCAATCCATATCTTTGACATTGCGGCGGGTGCTGCTTTAAGCAGCACCCGCCGCAATGCCAAAGAGGCTCATCGTGTATTGCCATGCACAACGTGGCAGGCACCGCGTGGTGCCTGCCATCTTGAGCATGGCAATGTAGGGGGTACCATAGGTACCCCCCAAGTGCAGCCCCCACCCCCACGAAGCAATTCCCGGCAGCCTTTCTGCCGCCATGGAAAGGCCCTGAAAACCAGGCATTATAATATGGATGGCGGTGCCTTCCAGGCACCGCCACCATATCATGCCCCAGTTATGCCCGGCCGGCAATCGTGACAATTGCCGACTGGCGGAAAAGTGTTGGGCGGACTTTCCGTCCGCCGCGCATGGTGGTAAATGATGTTGTGATGGCGGGCGGATTGCCACCGCCAGCTGGGTGGTGGCGATCCGACCGCCATCATAATGCCCCCTAGGTCTGGATTTGAGAACCCAAGCAGACCGCAAGAAATGAACCATAGAGTTGTAATTATCTACAAGTATGTGACCAATAGACCATGTGGACCCACAGACTGTTTGGTTAAATAAGATCCAGGGGTGTATACCCACTAGAGGGTCACAATGTTTTACCTATCATTGAGACAGTGGAACTAATTTTTGTATACATTTTTTTACACAGTAGACTGGGGTCTTTTTGTATGTTTAACAATATAACTTGCATTTGTACGTGGAATATTGCAAATATGCCTTCTTATGAGATGTTTGGGGAAATGTATTGAACCGCTCTGTCGTATTCGGTAAGGCACAGCCACAGAAACACCAAGGTTTCTAGCGAATAAGTAAACTGCTGAAAATATGTATATCTATATGTATGTGTATGCATACGTGTGTATGCATGCATATGTATATATATATATATTCACTTAAAAATCCATAGGTTTCACACATGTTATAGTTAGGTGGATATTTCACTTGTAAAAAAACAATGAAATTCCCCCATTATAGTTAGTTCAGATAACTATAACTCGCGCACCCGCAATCCTGCTCATGACGTCACATATCACATCACTCATGACATGGTCAGTGGCATCACTCATGACATCACTGATGACATCATCCTTGTGATAGAGTGGCGGTCGCGCGAGTTATAGTTAACTGAACTAACTATAACGGGGGAATTTCATTGGTTTTCACTCTCGCACTGAAAACGAACAAAATGGCGGCCGACACTTCCTGATTTCGACCAATTCGAATGTTGACTGACATGTAATCACCAATCAGAATTATGCTTACGCACGTTAGGGTGCGCGCACGATGCGCGCATGGTGCGCGGCTATAGATATTTATGTGCTTTAACTGCAAATTTCTCAGGAACTACTGAACAGATTGACTCCATATATGCAAAAGGCACATCCCTGACCTGAGGACTACCTCTCTGCCAAATTTCAAGTAATTCTGTTCAGCCGTTCGGGCTGTACCTTCGACTAAAGGTCCTATGGGAAAATGCATGGGGAAAACGTGTTTTGGGACCCCCTTTTTTTCTCGGCCCCCGCTTGACGAATCCCCCCGAGACTTTCAGGGTAGGAGCTGAGCAGAGCGCCCCATTAGTTTTGAAAATTTTGCGAGGATTCGTCAACCGGCGCCAAAGTTATTCAAAATAGAATTTTGAGATTTCCTATGGAAACACGGTCCTAACTATAACTATCTACCGGCGACCGCCAGTAGATTATATATAAATATATATATATATATATATATATATATATATATATATATATATATAAAATAGGGGAACACGTGAGGGCTACAATACATAAGGACAGAACAAACGCTGTAGCCAAACATATGGAGGACCATCACAAAGGAGACTGGAAACAATTGAAATTGAAATTTTATGGCATTGACACGATCCCAAAGAAAGAACGAGGTGGTGATCGTGAAAAACAACTACGCCAAAAAGAATCGCGTTACATCATGAAATTGCGAACATTGCATCCTCCGGGCTTAATCAGTCGGAAGAGCTGTACATTCATTTGTAATGAAAACATTATAGCTTCTCGTGGTGAAAGAAAAGAACATAAAGAAATGAATGAAAAAAGACAAAAACTACATTCTCCAGAAGGCATAGGGGCACTGGCAGGAAAAACAAGCATTTCCTGTCATGTGACTTTCGTATGCATACGAAAGTCACATGACAGGAAATGCTTGTTTTTTTCAAAAAACTGTTATTAATTGTACACGCAAACCAGGCCACAGTATCGTGAGCAAGGTCTTGTGGCAAGACCGAAACGCGTCGCTTTGTTTATGGATTTATTGCACACTTTAATTGGGCTAAAATAAAAACATCTTTCATACTTTGCGGAGTGCGACCCTACTTTCTCTTTGTTTAAAGAGATTTTTGGACATATATATATATATATATATATATATATATATATATATATATATATATATATATATATGTTTTCAAAGGTTACCCCTACTGAGGATGACACACCCAGGATCACTCCACACGGCAGGTAAGTATTTGTAAATACAGCCTCCTTCTTTGGCCAACACGTTTCAGGCTGGTTACACCCTTCTTCATGGGCCACGAACAAGAATGATGGCGATGACACATCAGCAGTATAATCCCTCTTTTATTTCTTCAATCAATAGGAAAATCCAGACCACTGAATTCTGGGACTTGTAGTGTCAATAAGAACCCACATGGGCGCCGTCAACTTTTCTCGTTCCACAATCATAAGGGGCTTTTATAATCCTCTGGTGGGTATCTCCTGTCCTGCTCAGCTGCAGCAATCTCCACAGCGAACAAGCCCACAGGGCTCTGGAGGTGGGACTCCCTCGCAGACACATCCGCGTTGAAATCACCTCTTCCGTGCGGCTAATAAATCCAGAGACACACGGACCTCCAGAACACTGACGATGGTGTCGATCCGTGACCAAGGGCGGGTCACTAATTTGTTTTCAAAGGTTACCCCTACAGAGGATGACACACCCAGGATCACTCCACACAGCAGGTAAGTATTTGTAAATACAGCCTCCTTCTTTGGCCAATGCGTTTCAGGCTGGTTACGCCCTTCTTCATGGGCCACGAACAAGAATGATGGCGATGACACATCAGCAGTATAATCCCTCTTTTATTTCTTCAATCAATAGGAAAATGAAGACCACTGAATTCTGGGACTTGTAGTGTCAATAAGAACCCACATGGGCGCCAGTAGATAGTTATAGTTAGGACCGAGTTCCCATAGGAAATCTGAAAATTCTATTTTGAATAACTTTGGCGCCGGTTGACTTATCTTCGTAAAATTTTCAAAACTAATGGGGCGCTCCGCTCAGCTCCTACCCTAAAAGTCTTGGGGTGATTCGTCAAGCAGGTGCTGAGAAAAAAGGGGGGTCCCAAAACGCGTTTTCCCCATGCATTTTCCCATAGGACATTTAGTCGAAGGTACAGCCCGAACGGCTGAACAGAATTACTTGAATTTTGGCAAAGAGGTAGTCCTCAGGTCAGGGACGTGCCTTTTGCATATATGGTGTCAATCTGTTCAGTAGTTCCTGAGAAAATTGCAGTTAAATGTACATAAATATCTATATGCGGGCACCGTGCGCGCACGGTGCCGTGCGCGAGCGTAATTCTGATTGGTGGTTAGATGTCAGTCAATATTCGAATCGGTCGAAATCAGGAAGTGTCGGACGCCATTTTGTGTGTGGCAGTGAAAAAGAAAGGTGGAGAACGTGAAAAGGGGGCAGGGTAGAGAGTTCCTGACCCCCTAGCATTTGTCAGGGGGTCCCTGAAGGACCCCGAAGGGTGAAAAAAACTTTATATTTTTTTTCAAAAAATCGCGGGGTGCGTGCGCGCACGGTGCACGCACTGTGAAAAATCCTTAAAAAAAAAAAACATTTTAAACGAGCCATTCCATATTACAGGATACAGTCAATCTATAACTATATACATAGGTAGTTTATTGTAAAATAAATATATAAAAAATATAATAATACATACATAAATTAGCATTTAAAAAACCTTACAAATTCACTAAAAAAAAACATAGGTTTTACACACGTTATAGTTATAAATTAGCATTTAAAAAACCTTGCAAAGTCACTTAAAAAACCATAGGTTTCACACACGTTATAGTTAGGAATTAGCATTTAAAAAAACTTGCAAATTCACTGAAAAAACCATAGGTTTCACACATGTTATAGTCAGCTGGACATTTCACTTGTAAAAAACTATTGAAATTCCCCCGTTATAGTTAGTTCAGCTAAATATAACTCGCGCGGCCGCAATCCACTGCTGATGACGTCACATATTACATCACTCATGACATGGTCAGTGACATCACTCATGACATCACTGATGACATCTCAAATGACATCACTGATTACATTACTGATGACATCATCCAGTGAATATGTGTCTTTCTGAAAAATAAATATTTTTTATATATGTATATCTAAAGAGTAATGGAAGAATAAATGGGTAAATAAGTCTAAATGGATGTTTTCTTTTGTAAAATTAATTGTATAACTGACTTATTAACAGTATCTTAGTGAATACAGTGATGTAATATGTGACGTCATCAGCAGTGTATTGGGGTCGCGCGAGTTATATTTAGCTGAACTAACTATAACGGGGGAATTTTAATGTTTTTTTACGAGTGAAATGTCCAGCTAACTATAACATGTGTGAAACCTATGGTTTTTTCAGTAAATATATATATATTTATATATATATATATCTTTCAGCAAAACATCCACAGTTGAACACGCAATCGAAAAGCAGGTGAATTCCACTCATTCTTTTAATAAAAGCAAACTGGCATTTTCATTCAGATGCATTATTTAAGTGCCTTACGCGTTTCAGAGCACAGCTCCTTGGTCACAAGCTCCATGATACTGCACAGACATGGTGAAAAGACACTCCCGTCTGCAATCCATTCGATTAGCCCTCAGGGGGCCTCACAGTTGAGTTAGGGGGCCATGAACCGAAAAGAATAGCGCAATCACAGCAGCGTAGCAGCAAAATAGAGTTTAATGCAGTAAATTCATATCCATAAACAGAATAGCATGTATTAATATCCATTGAGTTTCGGTATTTCAAACGCCTTATTCACAGGTAACGTAATGTGAATTTCATGCATATTAAGTAACTTTATCAAACCGTAAGAAGTTAGGAAGGACGCACAGGTCCGCGGTATATTTGTGTGCTGCCACTGCCATCTTAAACATATAAAGTTTAATCAACTTACAAACAAGTGTGGGCACTTTCAAGACAGTAGGGACTAGAATTTAAGGTATCATATGGGAACAGGATTACCTACTGCTCACTTTAGATGTTACCAGCTTATACACAAGCATTAGACACAAAGACGGCATTGCTGAATGCAAATACTTTCATAGGGCATGAACAATCTCCTTATTATTCTATACAGAGATGTTTTAACAGATGATCCGTTTTTGTTTAGAGAACAACTTCTTCATCTTTGAGGACAAGCTCTTTCAGCAGAGTCTGGGGACTGCAATGGGTACATGTTTTGCTCCCCTCTACGCCAGTCTCTTCATGGGATGGTGGGAGCAGCAGGTATCTGAGTCCCTGGATAACTTCAACACTAAAGTCGTGATCTGGGCACATTACATAGATGACCTATTCATCACATGGAAAGGTACAGAAACAGAAGCCTCTAAGTTTGTTCACAAACTTAATGACAATCTCTACAACATTTACCTTTCATCCCATATGCTAGGAAATCGGTTGAATTTCCTGACAATCCACTGAAGTTGTTAGAAATAAATTAACCTCATGCCTTCATGCATCTAGCAGCCTTCCTAAAGCCCTCATTGACAGTATCCCCTATGAGAAATACTTATGTGCTCACAGAAATTGCAGCACTGACATTGCTTTTCACAAGGAAAGTGAACTCAAGGCCCAAAGATTTAAACAGAGGGGAATGGAAGCAGCCATCCTCAGCAAAGCAATACAAAAGTCCCCAAAGGTGAGGAGAGAAGAATTGCTCATCATCAAGAAACCTCCTGCGACCAAATCTACCACTATTGGTAGATTCATAACTACATATAACAACAGAGCTGGAGATATTAGGAAAATACTATGCAAACACTCATTGATGGGTTTGGAAGCTGCTAAGATCTTAAGCTTTGATTTGAATTTAGCGGTTTCTCTCAGTGCAAAGGAATCTCATTGGCTTTATTTATAGTAATCCAAAAGTAACATTCAGAAAAGGGATTAATATGAGGAACAGACATATTTGTGGTGCTTGCAGAAAGCTTTGTGCCGCTTTTGTTGTTTCTGGGGGCCAATATTGCTGTTATGCTGCAAAACTGGCCCCGTTACAAAAACAGCCCACAGGGGTGTAAAACTGACCCTCACCCTGGCGGCCCACTGGGAAAACACCCGGTGCCCGCTATGGCCAGTCTGGCCCTGGTCCTTTCCTGTCGCGTACACTAGGCCTACCACTGAAGTGATGTACCATTTTTATTTGGAAACTTGGGGTAATGCCTGGTGGATGGAAGTTTGTGGCTCCCAGCAGATTCCAGAACTTTCCATCACCAAAATATGAGGAAAATTTGTCTTTTTGGGCAAAGTTTGAGGTTTGAAAGTGAGCCCACCCTGGATCCCCCTAGGTGTCTGGTTTAAAAAAATGTACAGGTTGGCTCGGTTTCCATAGGTGCTGGCTGAGCTAGGCTCCAAAATCTAAAGCTACCTACATTGGAAAAAAGGGGCAGTTTTCAGTAGGAAAATGTGGTGCTTCCATGTTGCGTTTTGGGCTGTTTCCTGTCACGCACTAGGCCTACCCACAGAAGTGAGGTACCATTTTTTTCGTGAGACTTTGTGGAATGCTGAATGGATGGAAGTTTGTGACTCCTCACAGATTCCAGAGCTTTCCGTCACAGAAATGTGATGAACTTGTATTTTTTCAGTCAAAGTTGGAGATTTGCAAGGGATTTTGGGTAAAATAACATGGTAAGAGCCATGCAAGTCAGCACACCTGGATACCCCTAGGTATCTAGTTTAAAAAAAATGCACAGATTGGTTAGGTTTGCCTAGGTGCTGGTGACTGAGCTAGGTTCCAAAATCTAAAGCTAGACAAAAGGGAATAAAAGGCTCCGTTTTCGGTGGAAAAATGCAATACATGCATGTAGCGTATTGGGCCGTTTCCTGTCGCAGGCACTAGGCCTATCCACACAAGTGAGGTACAATTTTTATCAGGAGACTTGTGGAACAGTAGAACATATGGATATCAATGCATTTGTGGCTTTCAAAGATAAGCCAGTGTATAAATAAAATGACACTTAGAAAAATACCCTCTAAATCACACACTACTGTGGGTACCCACAAATTCAGAGATGTATAAATAACCACTCCTAAACTACATAACTTGTGCCCATTTCAGAAATGCTTAGGTTTTCTTCTTACCCCTTTTTCACTCTACCTATTTCTCTATATGAATTAGTATACATACCATTGTATGGTGCAGCTTAGTTGTTGGATAGGGGTTCTCAGAGAACCTACAAACTCAACATATCCCACAATCAGAAGAGTCTAGTGGTCGCAATGGTACATACCTCTGTAAATCGGCCATCGTGACAAAAAGTTGCAGATCAAAAGGTTGTCACAAATTCCCATTTTTTCCTACTTATTTTCAATATGCCTTTATTTCCACAGTTATTTTCCTTGGAAAAAACTTGAAGGATCTGCACATATGACCTCGTGCTGAATTTGGAAATGTATCTGCTTTTCAGAAATCTATAGCTTTCATGGATCACCCATGGTTTTCACATAGGTTCCCATCACAAACTGGAGGTAGGTTGAGAACCCAAAAATTCAGGAAAATGGGATACATCTTAGAAAAAAACTAAAACTGTGGTTCAAATTAGGTTTTCTGATTCAATTCTGGTGGTGACTGTAGTACAGTAAACCGTTCGTGGATGTCATTTTTAGGAAGTAAACAGACACCATCATCTGGAGCACTTTTTCCGTATTTTTAAAAAAAAACTCAAAATGTTGCTATATTTTTCCTATTTTATCAGTCCCCTGCAGGGGCATCCACAAACCCTTGGTATTTTTAGAATCTACAGGATATTGGAACAAAGGACGAAAATTTGGCCTGATTACACTATGTGAAAACAAAGTTGTTGTACCCTAAACACGAACTACCCCAATTAGCCAAAAATGGTCTCGCTCAGCACTAGAAAGTGAGGGGTGGGCAGAGGTCCAGCAGTTAAGGGGTTAAAAGTGGGATATCCCTCCTGTCAAAAGTTTATTTTGACTAGTCTGGAAATATGGCTGTAAATAGGACTCTGAGATTAGCTTATTTTACCATGTTTTAAGTGCAACTAGACAGCAGTACCCTGGTGTGCAGAGTTAAAAGAACAACACTTTCAGTCAGCAAAATATGGGAGTGAGTGCACAAAAAAATAGGTGTGGAAAGGGGAGGCTGATCTGGGGTTGGTATCTTTCTCATTAAATTAGCCCTGTAATAATATAAAATGGCATTGAATGGCATCCAATACTAAAAACTCATACCATCCTTTACACCTTTTGAAAAAGAAACTTGTTGCGTATCTGCATTAACCCCTAAATATACATTTTTTTCAGCCTTCTCCATAGCAACTTATTTCAATTAAACAGCTTGTATTGCAGCAAATTGAGTTTCTAGGGTGACTGACTTTTGTCATAAAATTAGAAAGTGGCTTCACAGTGCATTAACCATTTTTAAAGTCCTGAGCAGTGTTCAGGAATACTTTTACTGCTGTAGATCTATATTGTTTTCATGTCCAAATATTAAATGTGGTGTTAGTTCTAGCAGGCAGATTTTCATATACTTTCCTCCATCTTTTGATTGTTTCACAAACAGACCATGTGATAAATGTGCCATAGTGTAGCATTATCATGGTGCATGTGGTGAATATTCTTCATGTACCTCTCTCTCACTTCCTGTTTAAGCATGCACTTATGCCTGTGAAATCACCCTTTGAGTTGATTTTATCTTCCCTATTTAGATGAAGCAGAGTTTAAATGCAGGCATTTGGTTTACCTTTATTTCTGCCAATTTGAAAGAAACCTACAAAATAATAAAAAGCAAGAAAGGCAGAAAAAACAATTTAATATATTGTTGTTCGGTAAATACTTCCAAAAGCAAATGCCCTTAGAAACCCCCATGGCTTCTTAGTTGTATAATGCCATGCTCCAACCTCTGTTTCTGTCTTTCATGCTAACATGAAAGATACAATCAGGCTCTTTACAAGCACCAGCCTATTTATAAAGATAACATCAAAAGCTGCCTGTTGCAACTGATTTATGGATGTATTACATCCACTACAGCGCATGATGTATGTGCGCTGTTTCATAAATATACTTTCAAAACAGAGCCTCACACAGATAGCCCATTCGGTCTCTCATCAGGGCTCTTATCTTCACGAATGATCTGTCAAAATAAAAATGACTATATAGCACGCTCCCAGGAACAGCCCCCTGCCTTTCTGGCTAGATTTATTCACAGATTGAGCTCAAAGGAAAGATGTTATACATTTACAAGATCATTGTTGATGACTACCAATTCATTCTCGTCCTGACAAAGAGTTTGCATACAAATCCTAAAAACCGCGTCAATAATTTTACCTTGTGAGTTGTAGAACTTACAACACAACTTTTTTCACTGTAAAATGTCCAGCATAGTTTTATGGTTCACATTAATTGCGTGCAAACTAATTAAGGTGCGACTTTCTTTAAGCTTAGCGTCATATTTGGCATTTCAGTAGAAATATAATACCTTTGATGCACATTATTAAGCGTAAGTGCACAGGAAAACAAACATCTCAGTAGAAAACAAGTATTTTATAAGTAAAATATTATTAATGTTGCTTGGGATAGAATTCCTTAGAAAAAACAGAAGACGAGAGGCGTTCAGGGAAAACAGGAACAGTTTGTTTAAATAAACATAGCGGCCAGGAGAACAGTTACAGGCATGAGGTCTGAGGAATGTCTCAATTTACATTTGCTTTATCCTTCAGATATACAAAAAAGAACAGGTGATAAAAGGTTTTTGGCCTCCCATATATGGTGAAGAATGTTGCTTGCTGCCTTTGGGGTCATAAATTAATGGTCAAATGGTTACTACAGGTGGGTCTCAACCTCACGTGGACACAGTGTGGCCAGTGGTAAACATGTCCAGATGTCCATCGTGGGGAACGCATGATCACTACATGTGCTAGGTCCTGATTGACTATCTGCTCCTAACTGATGTGGCATCTGACTTTATGATGTATTTAGGAGAATGCATGCCTTCTCCAGCCATGTGTGCTTTTATGGGGCAATTTCTTCTTACCATTGTAATTTTGCTGCACCTATCTTTGGGATTGATCAAGAGTTTCCTGCCCCAGTGTTTGCCTTCCAGCTATGCACCCTCCCACCTGTGACCTATCAATCAGCAATTCCCAAGCCTAGTTCTCAGGGCCTGCCTACCTACATATTTGTGAGTCGAGGTTGATGTAGAGTTCACAACGGGCGATTCTGTTAATAAAGACGATATTTTATTTTCGTCGATGTATGCATCAATACCATAATAACATTACCCCTCTAGTTGATTTTTCACCTATACTACCTGACTCATGCATTTCGGTAATTACTGTCCTGGGGGTCTGTTGTTCCTTAACCCCTCCTCTGCCAGGCCTTTTCACCAACCTGTGCTAAGCCCTTTTAGCTATTTGGGGTAGTTCACGCTTGAACTCCCATAACATTTTGTCCACAGAAGGTACCCATGCCAAATTTACATCCTTTTTCCAACATTCTGAGGATTCTAAAGGTACCCAGGGTTTGTGGATTCCCCTGGAGGAGACGAGAAATTAGTCAAAATATAGCTAAATTTTGAGTTTTGTGGGAAACAAGTGCTGCAGAAGAAATTGTCTGCTTTCTCTCCTGCAAATGGCATCAGTGAAGGGTTTGCGGTGCTAAAATCACCATCTTCCTAGCTTTCAGGTCCAGGCAGACTTGAATCAGAGAAACAGATTTTTCAACACAGTTTTGGCATTTTACTGGGACATAGCCCATTTTTCCGAATTTTTGTGTGTGTTCAATTTCCTTCCAGTTAGTGGTAGAATTGGGTGTGAAACCCATGGTGGATCCCGGAAAGCTATACATTTCTTTAAAGTAGACAGAATCCTGAATGCAGCAAGGGATCATATTTGTAGATCCTTCAAGGTTTTCCCTGGCGCTTGGAAATGCGATGGGCCACAGGACGGGGGCTCAAACTCCAGGACACACTGGAGCCCTGACCCCCCATTTCATGCTTCTCAACTCAGCCAAACAGGGGAAGCCTCCCCAGGCTGACTGGCCTTTGTGATGCAGTAGGCTAGAGGACGGAGCCCCGGACCAGTGTGCCCACCCCATGGGCCAGCGGGGGCCCCCAGATCTCATTGAGATCCTCAAAGCTCAGCCACGCATGGGCAGCATCCTCCTTATGACATAGCAGGTTGAGGAAGGGAACCTGATTGAGCGTAAATGTTAAATGACAGTTGCCTCTATCGATTCTCACTATAAAAAGATGTTTAGGACAATTATTTTTGATTGAAAACATGTCAAATGGCTAAGTCGAAAAACGGGAGATTTCATACTGCATCGTAAAAGCATGCACAGTGTTTAAAACATGATAATATGAAAACGTAAACAAAGAGAGGAACAATGATAAGTAAACATGTACATATTTACTTGGTTTTAAGAAACAAAATATAGCTAACATAGAGAGTGTTGTGAAAATAGCCATCAAGATATATTGAATTGAAATAAATGTCTGCAAAATGAAGGTCCTGAAAGGCTAAAATGCTTAGCCAGTAATAATCAATAACATACAAATCTGCAGCTTTCTGTAAAGTTCATGTAGTGAAAATGTGTATTTCAGAGTGAAATGTTAATATTTTGCTTTGAAAAACGATAATGTGCAAATGATGCTATAAGAGATTATTTTTATTTCGAATTTTAGTAGTAACTAATATTGACATGTAACCTCAAAAAGAATAATAAAAAATTAATTAATCAAGAAATGTTGAAATAATTAATTAATGTGTGATTTAGAAGAATCATAATACAGTAATGATTTAGCAAGTTTTCATGTAGGCCTCAAAAGCTTTTCTTTCCTGTGCAAGTGCAAAATTCTATGAGGTAGTCACTTTAGCCACTGTGAGAACTTTTCATGAAGTTTCTTTTTAGTATTGGTTAACAATGGATTCATTTCTAGTTAGGCAACACTCTTAATAGAACAGTAGCAATATTATTGCAAACCCAGGGAGAGTCCTTGGAAACGGAGAGACTGTGAGCAAAGTGAAGTTTCACCTACTTCTGTGAAAGGGATGGAAATGTAATACAAATTGCATTTAACTATCCTAATGAATTTGTTAGAGGATTACTTAATTCTTTCAGATTTTTTAGTGATGTATTGATCACCCTATGAGCAGCCCACTGTGAGCAACCAATGTAACCATATGGACTGATGAGAAGGATACTTTGTGGGTTTAAACCGTTAACTTTTGAAAGTATAAATACCCCATGAAGGAGGAGTCCGGGCTGACCGTCATTTTCATTTTTCCCTGCCTGGCAAGCTGTCGGACTGACTCTTAATTTCCCTCAATGCTAAATCTAATGGGTAAATCTTTATCGTGTTTGTCTCATTCTTTTGGTCAATGTTTTCTTGCCCCAAGGTTTGTGTTATGGTGTAATGGAAAGGTATTGAAATAGGCATGTGTTTGGCAATTCTTTATTTCAGGTCCTCATAAGGAAATTGCCTTACGTTCTCCAAATATCCAAGTCGCTGTTAGCTCAACAAAAAGATCCATTGGAGGACCAAGGTTTGGTAAACTGGATGGTGTTTAGTGTGGAAGATATTATAGGATTATGGGCCCAGCTGGAATAATGATTTCTTGTGTTGAAGGGAAATAAAATGTTGGTAAGCTTTCTGCTGCATCAAACAAAGGGCCCTAATGGGCTTGCAGACCCAGGCCTGCAGGCTCCCTGTCCCTACAGAGCCCCTCTTGTCCGTTCTGTGGCTCGGACGCCTTGACCAGGGACACAGTCAGGTGTTTCCAACCAAGCACCCCACAGTCGCCAAATTGCCGATCAACCTGAGTCCAGTCTGGACCTTCCCCAGGCAGGCCCCCTGTCTGTGACCAGGGAGCCTGTTTCACCCTGCTGCGCGCTCGGCAGCTCGGAGGGCTGGCACATGGAGTCCGGGCCCTGCCAGAGTTCAAGCATCAATAAGCAACGTTGCTCTGAAAGCTTGGCTGTCACATGCCAGCTATCCCAGCGATAGCTTTTCTGACACATCCTGCTTGAAACCCAAAAAGTCAGAAGGACCGCGAGGCCCAGTTTTCACGGTCCGTATTCATACTGAAAATTGAGATAAAGTGAGCTATCTGTCCTCCCTGAGCTCACCTTAGGGCACCTGTGTTGTCATTTGACAGGTTTACTGCTTCAGGCAAACTCCCCAACTGCCACTGTCCCCAGATTGGGACTTGCCTGGCGGGTCCTGGGCACTTGAAGCCAAAAGCAAGAGCCCCAAAGAGCTTGCCCCTGTCTCACCGGGTAAGTAAAAAAAACGATGAGTAGTGGTATTTCCCTGGCGGCCCGAAGGCCTCCCAATTATCCCACACCTCCCATGTCTCTTTACCACTGATTCTGTTAATCCTGTTCCCTTGGCAGTGGTTTCGCTATATAGTAGGTAGGGACAGTGGGAAACTGATTAATCCATTCATGCATGTAACTAATTAGATGACTAGGCATTTGGCTACATTAAGAGAGTCAGTTACTCCCGCCGTTTGCCAGCCCTTCATTGAATTTCTTCACTTTGACATTCAGAGCGCTTGGCAGAAATCACATCATGTCAACAACTGCCTCAAGCCTTTGCAATGTTTTGTTTTAATTACAGTTGGATTCCCCTGGTTCGCACCAGTTCTAAGTCAGCTGCTAGGTACTGGCTGAGGCTGAACACTGGCCCGCACTCTGTAAAGGGGCATGGGGAGAGGCGACCACCACAGCGGGGCGATCCACAGGAAGGAACCTGCTCACATCCAGTCACCACTGCCCCAGAAGGCGGCACTACATCCAGCCACAGCGCACGCCCAGTCCCTCTTCATGCTCCATCACAACCAACCCAGCCCTACGAGCCAATCCTTATCCCACAGTTATGGATCTGATTTGCTGACTTCCCTTACCTATATTGTTCCAACATGCCAGAGTCTGTTCACCTTGAAAACCTGCTGTGGATATGGGTTCGGCCTGGTGCAAGATATACATATCATCTCCCCAAGATTTTCTAGGATGAGCGAGAGCTCACCGATGCTGCTGAAACCGTGACTCTTTCGAAGGCTCGGTTGCACTGCCCTTCACAAAGAGAAGAGAACTCTTCCCCAGGGCTCCCACTGGCTTCTCCAGGATCATTTGCATTACCCCACTGGATGCCGCGAGGGTGCCTGTCTCTGCCACTCTGAGTTCGGGGTTGTGAACCTGACTCCCTTTTGATTGACTGAGGGCAACAGAGGCCATCGCCCAACCCTTCTGACCAGCGCTCGTCCATCTCTTAGGACCGACTGACCCAAGTTCACTGCTGTTAAAAAGGAACCCTTCCTCACTTCGGCCCTCAAAGTTCTTATTTGAATATTGCCTCAGACTTCAGTGCACACTGTAGCACCCCTACTGTTCATCCCGGCTTGGCCCCCGCAGCTCTCAGCATCGGTGATGGTGGGGTATGGGTCCGACTGCTACAGTGCCATCCATTTCAGGGCTAGTTGATTCAGCAGGTGAGTTGTCCTTAGTGGATGTCGACTTCCATGGCCACTGTCCTGCTGTCAATATCAACCAACACCTTGTCTGGGGTCTGCTGAGCATTAACATCAGGAGCTTTAACCTGGCATTCGGTTTATCCCGCAGCACCAGTTCCACTTACCAAAGGTGGCCCACCAGGCACTCCCAATCCATGCAAGTCTCCACGCCAGGGTGCGCTAGGGGGCGGGCTAACAAAATGGCCGCACTCTAGTGAGGCTCCGTTCGCCCCGGGAAAACATCCAACTTTATCCTAGTCTAATGAGGCATTTTATTCGAAAACAAGAGGCTGAAGTGGCGGAAAGACAGGAGCGACGGCGTTATCGGACCAGAGGCAGCCATGACCGAAATACACGCTGAGATGCAGTGCAACCTTGAGACGGCCATACAAAAGAGACGTACGCAGCCGGGCTCTAGGGGACCCGTAGACGGAGACATACAGAAGCCTGAACCGCAGCTGAGCAAGTGAAAGAAGGACCGATTTGGTGACTGGCTGTGGGAGTGACGAACACTCCTATCTGCAAATAAGGCGTGGACCCTACGGCACAGTAGAGACGGGGAGGCACTCCCGCCGTACCCAACATGGACATACGGGCCTAGCACAAAGAGATCACAGCTTCCTCGTGCTGGTCACCGGTCAGCAAAAGTTATACATCCTGCACGTCGCTGCCCCCCTGCTGGGGTTGTCAACCAGTAAACACTGAGAATATTTCCCGCACAACTAAAGTAATAAAAGCAGACAGCAGAAAAGAAAACGGGCGCATAAACACAGGTGAGCAGATATGAGCATGCTGAGACCCTTTAGAGCACGAAAGACCTAACTGCAGGCAGTCATTGCTGCCGCTGCGTCAAAGAGGAGCGCATAACCTGCCACAACACACGCGCGCAAGCCGGTCCTGGAGAGATAAAGTCACTCTCCCACATTGATATGATTCTGCAGTGTGGGCACTAGCAGCAGGCATGTGACGTTGAGCACTACTCATCATACAGCTCCCTTACCAGACACAAGAAGGGGGAGAACTGAACATTGTGAAATAAATAATTAATTAACATACTCCGCCTGCCATTTTAAATCTGCACGCAGCAAAAGTGAGTGGCGGCTGAAATCTTACTGGATTGTGGTTGCTAAAGACTGTGCAGCACCACAGCGAGGACGAGAGGCGCAGATCTGAGGCCGAAGTCACACAGCAATGCACTTGCCATATGCACGATAAAAAAAGGAACGTCACTAACAAGCGCACACTAAATAAATTGGAGCATATGCATAGAAAGAGTGCGGACAGAAGTACCTACATGTGGGACCAGGAATAAAGAGAGCATGTCACGAGGGGCCTGGGTGCCACAACTGGAGACACAGCAAACACATACAAAAGAGAGGGATGGTGTGCATGTGGCTCCCCTGAGTGTCTGAGACTGCTGCAAGGGGACGGGAAGTAGCACGACATAAGTGTAAATTGAACGCAGCCCAACGAAGCTCAGATAGTTGCGTCCGAAATCTGTAATTGGCAAAGTAGACTACACAATAGGTCAAATGGATGGTAAACAGTTTAAATTACCGTTTGAAGCATGCAGAACTCCCAGAGGGCAGCTGCAGGACAGGGATGGGGCAGACCAAATGGCACACACCCTTGAAGAAATGGACATGAAAGCGCTGCTGCTCACAAGGAAGAATAGTCTCTCGTCCATCGAAGAAAAAATGGATATGATGTGCGCCAGGATGGATCATATCATACAAAAATTTGAAAAACAAGACGGTAGAATAAGTGAAGCGGAAAATAGAATATCAACGCTGGAGGACGACTAAGCACAGGCGACAGGACCAATTGCGGAAATTGACAAGCTTCTCAAGGTGATAGTAGCTAAAAATGAAGAACTTGAAGCAATGCAAAATAACATAAGAATTCTCGGAATTCCAGAGACCACCAATACAAGGAAAATGGAGGAATATATGGAAAAGCTACTATTCACCTGTTTTGGCTCAGACTCTTTCACCAAGATGCTGATTGTTGAAAGAGTGCACAGAAGACTGGCACCAACCCCCCCCCCCCCCACCTCCCCCCCCCCCGGTGCGTGGCCAAGACCAATAGTCACAAGGTTGCTAAATTATAGACACCGCGATACAGCTCTGCGCAAGGCAAGGGGAATGAAAACGTGAAAAAAGTACCTGCCAATAAAACAAGCATTTACAATGCAATGGTCTCGGCATTGTCAAAGTTAGAGCTATTGGTATTGCTCATGACATTGGCCTACTGCTCTCTCCTCTTAAATGTCAGTGCTTGGAGATATGTTCCCAAAGTGGCAGCTTTGATTAAGGGCAGAAGTGGTAACACAAAGGCGGGAGGGATGGAGAGAGGGAGGCAGGGAGGGATGGAGTGAGGGAGGGACGGAGGGAAGGACGGAGAGAGTGAGGGACGCAGAGAGGGAGGGAGGGAGAGCGGGATGGACAGAGAGTGAAAGAGAGAGGAAAGGCGGGAGGGAGGAAGGGACAGAGAGAGGGAGGAAGAGAGAAAGGGAGGGAGGGAGGAACAGAGAGAGGAAGGGGAGGAAAGAGGAAGGGAGGAGAGAGGGAAGGAGGGAGAGAGGAAAGGAAGGAGAGAGGGATGAAGAGAAGGAGGGACGGAGAAAGGCAGGGAGGGAGAGAGGAAGGGGCGGAAAGAGGGAGGGATGGAGAGAGGGAGGGATGGGGGAGGGAGGAAGAAAGGGAGGGAGGTGGAGAGAGAGGGAGGAACGGAGTGAGGAAGGGAAGGAAAGCAGAAGGGAGCGTGAGAGGGAAGGAGGGAGGGAGCGAGAGACGAAGGGAGGGAGTGAGGAAAGGAGGTAGAGAGTGAGGGAGGGAAAGAAGAAGGGGCATAGAGAGGGAAGGAGGAATAGAGGAAGGAAGAGAGGGAGAGAGGAAGAGAGGTAGAGAGGAAGAGAGGGACGGAGGGAAGGAGGGAGTGATGGGAAGAGGGAGGGAAGGAGCGAGGGAGGGACAGAGAAAGGGAGGGACGGAGAAAGGGAGGAGGGAGGAACAGAGAGAGGGAGGAACAGAGAGAGGGAGGGACGGAGAGAGGAAGGGAGGGACGGAGAGAGGAAGGGAGGGAGGGAGAGAGGAAGGGAGGGAGGGAGAGCGTAAGGGACGGAGAGAGAAAGAGAGGGAGAGAGGTACTGAGGGAGAGAGGGAGGGAGGAACAGTGAGGGGGGAAGAAAAGAGGGAAGGAGAGAGGGAGGCACTGAGGCAGGGAGGAAAGGAGGTAGAGAGGGAGGGAGAGATGGAGGAAGGGAGGGAGGGACAGAGAAAAGGAGGGAGAGAGGGAGGGACAGAGAGAGGGAGGGACCGAGAGAGGGAGGGATGGAGAGAGGAAGGGACGGAGAGAGGAAGGGAGAGAGGGAGGGAGAGAGGAAGAGAGGGAGAGCGGGATGGACAGAGAGGCAGGGAGGGAAAGAGAGAGGAAAGGCGGGAGGGAGGAAGGGACAGAGAGAGGGAGGAAGAGAGAAAGGGAGGGAGGAACAGAGAGGGAGGAACAGAGAGAGGAAGGGAAGGAAAGAGGAAGGGAGGAGAGAGGGAAGGAGGGAGAGAGGAAAGGAAGGAGAGAGGGATGAAGAGAAGGAGGGACGGAGAAAGGCAGGGACGGAGAAAGGCAGGGAGGGAGAGAGGGGGGGCGGAAAGAGGGAGGGATGGAGAGAGGGAGGGACGGGGAGGGAGGGAGGAAGAAAGGGAGGGGGGGAGGGAGCGAGAGACAGAGGAAGGGAGGGAGTGAGGAAAGGAGGTAGAGAGTGAGGGAGGGAAAAAAGAAGGTGCACAGAGAGGGAAGGAGGGATAGAGGAAGGAAGAGAGGGAGAGAGGAAGAGAGGGAGAGAGGAGGGGAGGGAGGGAGAGAGAGAGGAAAGGAGGGAGAGAGAGAAGGACGGTGAGAGGGAGGGACAATGGGAGGCAGGGAGGGAGAGAGGGAGGAATGGAGAGAGGAAAGGAGGGAGCGAGGGAGAGAGGAAGGGACGGTGAGAGGGAGGAAGAGAGGAAGGAAGGAAAGAGGAAGGGTGAGAGAGAAGGAGAGAGAGACAGGGATGGAGGGAGGGAGGAAAGGTGGTAAGGAGGGGGGGAGAAAGGAAGGGACAGAGAGAGGGAAGGAGGGAGAGAGTAAAGGAGAGAGGGAGAGAGGAAGAGGAAGAGAGGGTGAGAGGATGAGAGGAAGTGAGGGAGAGAGGATGAGAGGGAGGGAGAGAGGAAGGGACAGAGCGAGAGTAAGAAAAAGAAAGAAGGAGAAATAGCAATGAAGTGAGAGGGGAGGTAAAGAGAGAACGAAAAAAAGAGAACAAGAGCTAAAGAGAGAGGAGAGAAAGCAGAAGGGAAAGGGAGCAGAGGAAGAGAGAGCCACACATCTAGAGCTGGAGCGAGACAATGTGAAAGAGAGAGAGAGTGACCGAAAGAGAGGGAGCACGAAAGCAAGCGGGAAACAGGAGAGTAAGAGAGATGAACAGCTAGAGAGGGAGGGAAGCGATTGAGAGAGAGGGGCGTAAACTCTGTGTACCTTGTGAGTGAGAGGGGCAAGTAGACGTCACCGGTAGCAGAGCTGACGCTGTCCTCCTAGGTCGGTACGCACTCACACAGGTCAGTGTAAGAGGCACAGCCTTGCAAGCGCTATGTTACGCAGTCTAACTAAATACGAAACAAAGCGCTATGTTACACAGTCTAAATACAAAACAAAGCGCTATGCTACACAGTCTAACTAAATACGAAACAAAGCGCTATGTTACAGTCTAAATACAAAACAAAGCGCTATGCTACACAGTCGAACTAAACACAAAACAAAGCGCTCTGTTAATACAAAACAAAGCGCTTTGTTACACAGTCTAACTAAATACAAAACAAAGCGCTATGTTACACAGTCTAACTAAAGTCAAAACAAATTGTTTAAGCAAAACGAATCTGACATTAAAATCAACCGTCAAAAAGAAAAACGAATGATAATAGAAAAACGAATGATAAGAAAAGGTCCGATCCGAATTGGAGTTTAAGCTGGACCCCCCATGAAGCACCGACCTTTCACAGTCGCACTGACTGGGTGTCGTGTTAGCATCCAAAGAAAATTATGAGTTGAGCCATCAAATGCACAGGAGGGTGGGTCAGGGGGTCATGTCTGGTGATGGTATGTGGGTGCCGCATAATTCACGGGGTCAAAAACTAATGCTGCTCCCTGGCTCACCACTGACGCCCACTGACCCAGCTGTGGAATTTAAAGAATCTTTAATTTTAGAAAGAAAGAGATCTCCGATGGAACGAGAAATAAACATTTGATTTTTTTTGTGAAGAAAAATAATTAAACGAACACTTTATCAATACCACTACAGAGAGGCAAGTTATCAGAAGGGGGCGGAGGGGGCCATTAATGTTAAATCGACAATGGCAGCGCCTACTGTACCACCGGATCTTCACTGAGAGTCATAAACGTTAGATAGATGCCGGATGAAAGCGTGGCAGTGGTAAAAGGGCACCTGGGTGCAGCGCACAGCGCCGGTTCAAACACCCCTTCTGTTTCGTGCTCACCTCGACACCCCCAGACCCAGGCGTCGACTTTAAAGACGCGTTTCAAGTTCTGCGCTTCCAGCGCGAGAAGAAAGCGGTCTCCGGCGGCATCAGAACTGGGCACTTTTTTTGTTTTGAAGAAAAACATTAAAACAACTCATCAATGGCATGGAGGCATAATTGGCAAAACAAGAGAAGGCAGGCTATCAGAAGGGGCCGGCGGGGTCCCTTCCACGTCCAACTGACAGTGGGGTGCGTTTACTCACCTTCAAACGGCCTCACATCAATCCCGGAGCCCTTCGCGCCTTGTTCCCTAACAAGGCCGCCATCAAAAGGAACAAGGAGAAACGGACTTCATGCAGATTTATGAGCAGGAGCAGTATTTGCAAACAAATCTATAAAACGCTAATCTTAAACATACATCGCTAGGGGGCATTCCATTTCTGAAGGTGTAAGCACAAATGGCATGTTCTACAACAAAAGGGGAAAAACAAATGCGTCCGGACGCCGGGACACCACCGCCTTTCTCCGAGGCCAAGCAGAAATGCCTCGGAGAAACGCAGCCTCGGTTTCGGATTCGGGGGCGTGTTTCTTTTTCTCTCCTCTTGCCATTGGCTGGAGGAGAGAAAAACACGCCCTGCGAAAAGCAACGAAAAAACACGCCCCCCGATCCGAAAAGGACGGGGCTTCAACGGAGTGACTGGACCTCTTCTCCAGTGGCTGGCCAGCATTTAAGAGGCCAGCCAATGGAGAACAGGAGAGAAGAGGGGCGGGTGCAAGCCCCTCTTCTCAAAGACATTAAATCTTCGGACTTCCGGTCTGCCGACCGGATGGTCCCGAGACCTAAAAACAGCTGCAGCAGGAAGGAGTGGAATACGCCATGCTGTACCCTGCAAGATTGAGACTCACCTATAAAGGCAAGCACCATATTTGCAGGACTTCACAACAGGCAGCGGAATTTTGATAGAAAACTGTGAGGAGAGCGAAATATGTATCCTCGGGCAGCAGAGGAGAATCGACGCAGCATGAAGACGAACAGGCAGATACGATAAATACACTGGGAAAGAATATGAGACTTCCCCGCGACATAATCTCAGTATTTTTTCCTCTAATGGAAACTAACCTTGGTCTGACATTGGGCCGTATGAGGAACTAAATGGACATAGAATGAATCCTCCAGACATTGAAATCACAATCCCGGGCATCCTCCTGTACAGCACAATGGTGCAGGAGGTTCCGCCTCGCCCCCTGGAGAACACACCCTAAGGGAGATCCCCATCCGTCACCTAATGGGGAGTAAATCAATGGTTTGTTGTGGTGACTCTCAATATGAGGGACTGTTGATAGTTTTGTTAGTAAGCCATTTAGCCGTTCAAACATATGTGGAACTTATTCATGAACGCGTAGTAATGACAAGACGTCAGTATGGTTATATTAGTTTAACACAATATTGGTATGCAACATGGAATGCGCATCATTTGTATGGTATAGCAACAGTGACGACTAAACAGGTTTGCATATAGGTATTGGGTTGGTTAAAGGGGGAGGGTTTATTGCATGGCGAGTTGGTGAGGCCGTTGTGGGAGGGGCATTGGAGAAATGAAGCATGCATTAATAGGCATAAAGCACAAATGGGCATCTCACAGTTTGAAACCACATGGGCACAGACATCTTTTAGCAGAACATTTGTATATCTCACCACTAGGTAATGGCGAATGACAAGCACTAACCGAAACAGACTGCAAGTGTAGGCTTACTGACCTGGATTGTTAGCGGATTGGGAGATCCTCGCAAGAAGAGACATATATTAGCTTACATGGATAGACATCATGTGAGCATAGCCATGATCCAGGAAACACACACAGTTCCTTCTAAACGATGCAATTTGCAGAAAGTTGGGCCCCCCACAGATACTTCTCCTTGTATTCTGTCTACTCGAGAGGCACACCAACAATCATTAAAAAAAATGTGCCATATGTAGAAGAAGGATCGTGAACTGACCCGCATGGACCTTCTAGCCTTCAGGAGACAACTCAAGACCTGGCTGTTCGACCAGTAACAACAGCACTCCCCACCCTCAGCGCCTTGAAACCCTTGCGGGTATGTAGTGCGCTTTACAAATTATTGATTGATTGATTGAAGGGAGATATTGGAAGCCTGAGGAAGGCTGACGGCAGAATCCATCGCATTAGTGAGTAGTTACGGTTTTAATGTTGATGATGAAGAATTCTTTATTAAACTTTGGGCACTAATAGCGAACAGAGGCTCGTCTCACTTAATACGGGGAGAGACTTTAATCTAACGCTCTGTCCTCCCTCGGATTGCTCGCTTTCCTTGCCACATCACTACACCAAAGCGCAGCGGCAACTGCAACAGATAATAACCGAAAATCAACTGGTAGACATCTGGCGTCATCACCATCCTAATCGAAAAGTGGGAACGTTCCATTCGGCAGGACATGGTAATTGGTCCAGATTGGACATCTAACTTACCTCCAAAGACATAGCTGTACACAGTCTCTCCACATGTCATTTCGCGCGCACCTACTCTGATCATCCCCCAGTATATATGCAACTGAATCCCCTAGGTATGCTAAATCAACCTAGAATGTGGTGATAGCAAACCACAGGGCTGTTAGATGAGGTGGTCAAAGCGGAATTAGAGGAAGCATTAGAAGAGTTCCTCAGAATTAACATAGATTCAGTACCCTCATTAACCAGCGTCTGGGAAGCGCTGAACGTCTCTGTGAGAGAAATATGTATAGCCAAAGCAGGGGGCATTCTAAGGGACATCAGAAAGACCCTTTCCAAATTATAACTAAAACTTGAAGAACAAGAAGCAAATGCATGAACAACAAACGCGAACTCCGCAATGGCAAACATAAGAGAACTGCTTACTGAAGGGAAACATCCATTACCACGCAGGCATTGCATCGCAATGCCTTTACATCGCGGGTAATAGAACTTAAGTTGTTACAACGACTTGCGCTGGATGGCGCTCTAACTTTAGGAATAGTATGATTTACTATTCCAACACCTTCCCTACTATACGTAGACTGGTGTTGGAATAGTAAATCATATTATTCCTAAGTCCAGCACCCTCCAGCGCAATTTTGATTGCGTTGGAATGTCACATATTCCTTACTGAATACCGGGCTACAGCAGAGCGGGAGTGCCTATTTCGGGGTAAATATTATACAGCCTGAAAAAATGGGGAAGGGAAACGGCCAGGCAAGTCGCTTGCTGAGATCATCATACCCCCCAAGGCCGCGAATCACGTGTTGACCATAAAAGATGAGGAAGGCGGGGTGCATAGGGACACTGCAGACATAATAGATACATTCACCGTGCACTACAAAAAGCTATACTCATCGCGCACTGCTAGGCAAGCAGAAACAGGGCTATATCTTGAGAAAATAGAACTGGCCTGGCTTAGTAAAGGGCAAAGGGATTTTTTTGCAGCTGATATCAATGAAGAGGAAATAAGAGGTGCCATAATACAAATGAGGAATGGAAAAGCTCCAGGCCGGATGGTCTCACAATCAAATTTTATAAAACATATGTAGACATCCTGGTGCCATTCCTGAAACGCATGTACAAGGAGGCAGGGCAGACTGGGATATTACCACCATCCAACCAGGCAAACATCCAGCCTGCACAGTTTTATATAGGCCATTGTCCCTGATAAATAGTGACGCCAAAATCTTAGCCAAAGCTTTGGCCAATAGACTCAGTCTGTTGATGGGAAACTAAATTCGCCCGGATCAAGCGGGGGTTGTGCCCGGCAGGTCCACCTCCCATAATTTGCGCACATTGTTTTCCATCATGCATGACATAGAACAGGACGAAAAAGCGGTAGCCATCTTTCTGGACGGTACAAAAGCGTTTGACTCCCTGGAATGGGAGGATTTATTTGCAGTGTTAACACACATGGGGTTCCCGCCAGGATATCTAACATGGGTAAAACTTCTATATCATAAGCCCCATGCCACGTTGTTATTGAATGGAGAGCACACTCCTGCATTTAGCATATCTAGAGGTACAAGGCAGGGGTGTCCCCTATCGTCCCTGCTATTTGCGTTAGCAATGGAGCCTCTAGCGGCAATGCTTCGACAGCACCACAAACTGTATGCACTAGACTGCCCAACGAGGCCGCTATAGATCTCATTATACGCGGATGATATTATGCTCTATATAAGAGACCCAGAATCTGGGCTGAATTAAATAATTTGCAAAATTGTAAAGTTGGGTGCATACTCGGGGTTAACCATAAACTGGGGAAAATCACAGATCTTGCCGCTTACTCAGAACACTACACCCTTTCCGATGGAATACCTGCTACAATGGTGCAATACGGAGGTCCGATATTTAGGAATTAACGTAGTCAAAGACAAGGAAGAACCAATGAGGGCTAACTATGGTAAGGTCCTGAACTCAGTAGAGGAATCTATAACCAGGTGGATTGCCATGCCGCTATCGCTAGCTGGCCGAGTCACGTTAATGAAGATGGTCATAATGCCTACATTTTTATATTTATTCATGAATATCCCCTATTCACCTGGTCGGCCCTTTATAAGACTTAAAAGTCAGTTAATTGAACTAGCGTGGGGTGAGAAACAGACTCGGATTAAGTAGAGCACTCTCACTCTGCCATTTGCTCAAGGAGGGTTTGAAGAACCAGATCCCGAACTCTATTACCTTAATGCACAAGCACATTATGCCACATACTGGGTTAAACCTCCGCCATTTATGATACACCTAGCGGTGGAACAAGGGTACGAGGCACCCATCCCCTAGCCGGGTTCCTGGGAACAGATGATAAGATAGCTGGCGGGAAAAGTTCAACAGTAGCAAGCGCAATATTGCGTGGCGTAACATAGCAAAAAAACCGCAAGCTCCCATGATATATTCCCCGCTAATAAATCAACAGGCCCTGTCAGTTACACAGAAAGGAATATGCATAAGTATGCTCTTAAAATATGGAGTGAATGTATGGGGAGATATGTATGAACAAGGGGAATTCAAGGGGGCAGACATATTTTTTGGGGAAAACACTCCCACAACAATGGAACGATTCCTATACATTCAACTTCGCCAAGATGTCAAAGCAGCTACTCAGAGATTCCCAGAAGAACCTCCCACTTTAATCCCGTTACACCTGTTATTACAAGCTGGAGTATCACATGCAGTATCACGCATATATAAGACGACTATAGGGAAAGGGAGACACAACACACTGAAGGCAAAAATAGGATTGGAACTAGAATTAGTATATCAATGAACAGATGATATTTGGGCATATTGTTGCCAACAAACAGAGCGAATCACAGCGGGTAGCAGATTAAGAACCATGCATTTTAAATTTCTGCACAGGATGTACTATACACCTGTAAAAAGGCACAGACTCAAACTGAGTGAAAATGACACCTTTGATAGATGTGAACAAGAAGGAGCTGATTTTTTGCATCTGGCCTGGATATGTAGGACCATAGCAAACTACTGGGGAGAAATAGGTAAGGCCCTGAGTGAAATGACAAATGTGCAAATTGATCTGACAACTGAGATGGGATTATTAGGCTACACAACTGGGATTGAAGGGCAAACCAAACAATTAATCGCGTTGGGCCTGCTAATGGCAAAACGAAGGATAGCATGCAGATGGGGCGGGGCAGAGCCCCCAAATTCAAGGAATGGCTTGCGGATATGACATATTGTCAGCAGCAAAACAGTATATATGCCGAACTGCTCCGGCCTAATTCCAAACCCTGTGACATTTGGGAACCTTTTACAAATTTTCTCCAGCGTACAAATGATACTGAGGTGAACACATAAGAGATGCTAATTAAGGACTACAGGTCAGTAAGAGTGGCAGGATGACATAGAATTAAGGGGAAGACATGTGGGACATAAATGGTGATGATATATGCAAAATGCCTAAGTAACAAGTTTAATGTATACTGTAGACAATGATCTAATGCTCTAGTTTGTGCTGTAAATGCATGCAGATAAGTAATTCAGCTGAAAATGCCTAATAAGAATTGTATGTGTTATATAATTAAAAAATGCAAATAAACAAAGTTAAAAAAAAAAAGTCTCCACACCAGCAAGCCAGGCTTCCTATCCATTTAAAGTTTGAGAATAGGTTGAGATCGTTTTGGCCCAAAGACCTCTAATCATTTGCTTTACCAGATAAAATTGGGTGTTCCGAGCACCAGCTATCCTGAGGGAAACCTCGGAGAGAAACAGTTACTAGATGGTTGAATTAGTCTTTCACCCCTATACCCAGGTTGGATGATCGATTTGCACGTCAGGACCACTATGGACCTCCACCAGAGTTTCCTCTGGCTTCGCCCTGCCCAGGCATAGTTCACCATCTTTTGGGTCCTATCCCGCACACTCATGCTCCACCTCCTCGATGGAGTGGGCGAGGTGGGCTGGTGGTGCGCATACGGTTGGCTTCGCAGTGAGATCCCTCCTCAGCCAGAGTGTGCCGGACCTTACCTTCATTGTGCCGTAGGATTTCGCTCATCCCTTCGGCTTGCGGACATGTTAGACTCCTTTGTCCGTGTTTCAAGACTGTTCAGGTGGGTAACCGACATTGCCACAGACCCTTGGCACCCGGCGTGGGCCACCCCGTGCAGCAACGCCATGTTGAGTAAAATTAGGCTGCATGATCCATTCCTGGTGGTGCCCTTCTATCAATTTCTTTATGTTTCAGCTTTGGAACCATGCTCCCTCCAGAACCCAAAGACTTTCCTGGAAGCTGCTTGGTGGATCATGGGAATAACACCTCTAGATCAGCATTGTTTATGTTGAGAAATAAGACTGTATCTGATCGTCCTCGAACCTCCGACTTTTAGTCTTCATTAATTAAAACATTCTTGGAAAATGGTTTAGCTTTGGTTCGTCTTGCACCGGTCCAAGAATTTCACCTCTAGCGGTGCAATACCCGTGCCCCCAGCCGTTCCTTTTAATCATGGCCCCAGTTTAAAAAAACACAACAAAATAGAACCAGAGTCCTAGTCCATTATTCCTAGCTGAAGTATGCAGGCAACTGGCCTGCTTTGAACACAGAAATGTTTCAAAGTACATGCTTTAGACACCCAGGACACTGAGTCAGGAGCATCAATGGGGCACTGAGGAGCAGGACCCTAACAGGCGGTAGCTTAACTCATGGCGGATGTTAGAATTCGGGGTCTCTGGTTGGCGCAGGTATGCACTTGCGACAAGCAGGGACCCTTTCCTCTAAGTCAGGGCAAAGAATTACTCTTGAAAAATAACCCCTGCTCATCCTCTAGGTAACGTGGCGCGAGCAGTCAGGCTAGATTCCAGAGGGCATGAGGTTAAGCATTTACGGTATCCCACAACAACCACCAACCCACCACACAGAGACTCCAGACTGTAATTGTAAAAATAAAGCTCTTTATATATAGACTCTTTAAGCAGGCTTCAAATACAGTCTTTCACTTTCAAAATAGAGTTCCAGTTACTTGTTGGCAATGTTCCTGGAGGCCACAGTTCTTAAAAGGCAAAGTTAGGTGCAAAGTTCCACTTCTTGGGGGCCAGTGCGCACCGTAGCGCCTTCCGTACGTCTCGTACCGGCGTTGGTACGCGCCGTACGATACGGGTACGATTCCCTCTTCGCCTCACGCTTCCCGCGTGAGCAAGCGTACAGGGGATTTAAACGGTACGGGCCGTACAGTCGCAGGTACGCTCTGTACGAGCTTGGTACGAGTCCTACTTCGCCTCACGCTTCCCGCGTGAGCAGGCGTACGTGGACCCAAGCAGTACGGGCCGCACAGTCGGAGGTACGCATCGTACAGGGGCGCACAGTACCTTAATTCTTTATGGGGAGTTCGCGGCGGCCTCGGCAGTCATCAGAGGGGCGTCCCGCATCGCGTTGCAGTCCCGCTTGGTCAGAGGACGGCGATGCTTAGTGGGGCGCCTCAGGACTTCCACAGCTCACCCGAGGGGCGAGGAAGGAGGGACGGCTCAGGGGTGAATTCATCGCGAGGCGCTGCAACTTCGTCCAGCGATGGCGAACCCTAGCGGCGTCAGTCCTTGCGATGGGCTCTACGGCTCGGGGGCCACAGAGCCTCGGTGCTTGGAGGGAGAAAAGCCTGTCTTACGATGCGAGTTCCGGCTCGAGGGGGCAGCAGTTTACTTTGATCAGGCCAGTCAGGGCAGGCCGTCACGGTGCTCAAAGCAGCACAGTCAAGCAGGGGTCGCGGTGCTCGGCAGGATGGGGCGCACAGGTTCTTTAGAGTCAGGAGGCAATTCACCCGCAGCAGCTTCCTTTTCCTCTTGGGAGGTGTAGCGCCCACTGTTCCTGGGGCGCAGTTCAGGGGGCAAGTTCACCAGCAAGCCCTTGGAGATTGTTCACAAAGCACAAGTTGATTGCAAAGTCTTTCTCAGTCTTTTCCTCTCCTTGCAGCAAGGCACCCACCACAGGCCATTCTCTCAGGCGTAGAGACAGTAGTCCTCCATGTAGCTTTCCCAGGTCCTCCTCTTCAGGCAGAGTTTTTTCTTGGCGTAAACAGGATCTGATTTCTTAGGTGCTGGGCTCCTTCTTTTATACACAGTTTCTTTTGTTCTTTGTGGCCAGGGGGCCTGTACCTGGCTCAGTCCGGTTTTGGAGCACTTTGTTGTGGTGACTCTGCTCTTTCCTTTCAGTGCACAGGGCAGAGAAATCAGCCGCTCCACACGGAGCGGAGCCAGCATTTTGGTGGCAGAGCACAGGTCTATTCAGAGTCAAGGTGTACTCCTCCCACCCATCCTGGTGTAATCTCTCTAGCCACCACCTGGCAGCCAGCCTGTCTCCTGGAATTCCCCAGCCCTGCCCCTCACTGAAACTAGGCAGCACACACACACACAAAGCAGAGGCGGACTGAAATGGCTAAGCAAGTAAATACTAACTTTCTAAAAGTAGTATTTAAAAACACAGGATATTAAAATAAACTTTACTAAAAGAAGTATTTTATTATTCTGAGTTCAGGCATACTAAACTTGACTTTCTACCATGCGCTCTGAGTCCACTGGGATTATAGAGTGTAATAATTCCAGCAGCCCATTCTGGCCTATGGAGAGCAGGTAGCCTTCAATAGTGAAAAACGAAAATGGCTGTAATTCACTATTAGGACATGCCACACACATCAGGGCATGTCCCACCTTATGCCTACAATGCACCCTGCCCTGGGGCCTACCATAGGGGTGACTAATATGCAGTTAAGGGAAGGTTTAGGGACTGGCAAGTAGGTGCACTTGCGCAGTCAGCATGACAGTACCAGACTGCACGCAGGTTCTGCAATGGCAGACCCTAGACACATTTTACTAGGCCGCTTCTGTGATTGGCACAACAAGTGCTGCAAGCCCACCAGCAGCATTTGTATTTACAAGCCCTGGCAGACCTGGTGCACTTTACTAGGGGCTGATAGTAAACCAAATAAGCCAAACATGGACACCAATCACTGTATACACTTTTCATAGGGATCACTTGCACTGTGGCACTGATTGGCAGTGGCACAGTGCCCTGAGCAGCTAACACCAACAAAACACATGAGGCACATCAGCAAAAAGTGGAAGGGAAACTCACGTCGAGGTGCCAGGTCTAACAGCGGACTGCCAGCTAATCCAAGATCCAACTACGAGCATTTTGACTGCAGCAACTTTGATATATACTATTGGAGCTGGAATTATCGCGGCTGCTGGCACCGGACTGGCCCTCCAATGGATCCTCGCTAAAGTATTTAAAGTGTACTCATTCCAATTACAGGACCTCAAATGAGTCCTGTATTATTATTTTTCCTCACTACTGTCAGGACTGGGTAATTTACGTGCCTGCTGCCTATCTTGGAGGTGGTAGCCATTTCACAGGTTGCCTCTCAGGAAACTAACTCAGATTCCCTGGTATCCATAGTCACCTTGGTAGGCACAGAAAGTACCATCAAAAGCTTATAGGGCAGACATCCAAATGCATTGCAACAGTCACAGGGACGTGTGATCAGCCCGAGGTCACCAAACCTGCTCGGTGAGCCTGAATTGGTATTGGTCTGAAAAATGCACGCATCATAGGTGGTCAGTGCTCATCGGCATGTTTTAGCTCTAGAATTACCACAGTTATCCTAATAACAGATGGAGTGATTAAAGGGACCATGATTTATTGAGCCATTCACAGTTTCACTGTACCGGCCAGGTGAACTTACACGTGCAAGGCTTGATCTTTGAGACAAGCATATGCTACTGGCAGGATCAACCAGGTAGCTGGCCGCATGTATGGTTGCACAGGCACCGGCGAGCCCGGCCATCTCCGCAGAAGGGAGAGGCAGGCTGAGGTGCAGCCTGAGTAAGACACAGGGGTGCCGGCCTGGGCAGCTAAAGACACCCTATGGGACAGTTGTTCCAAGCTGCTGCGTCCATCATCTGTGTGTCTTTTTCTGAAATGCGATAGGAGGGTGACAGTGTGGCATGCGGGGGTCCGGACTGCCAGCCAGCATCTGGGACCTGGCGCCACCTGTCCCACTTCCACTCTGGTCAGACCACTGGAGGCGGGTACAAGCTACCAAGGCTACTCACCCTTTGCTCTGCTAGGTGGGGTCTCCACAAATGGCAGGTCCTTGAGCTGGACAGTCCCTGGAAGGGTGGAAGCTCTTTGCTTGAAGCAACAACTGAGACTGGCCAAGCAGTCCATCCCTAAATGGACAAGGTGTGCCCCATCGAACCGAAGTATACAATGCTGGCTGGACCCTCCCCAGGCAGGCTGCCCTGCACTGAAATGTAAGCTTTATGTCTCTGCCTGCTCTTGGGAAAGGCAGGTTTGGAGGAAAAGACCATAAAGCAGGGCTGGGAGGCAGCTGCAGACCTGGGCCCCTGGGGACCTGAGTGGGCCTGCCCTGGCAGCACCTAGCTGAGAACCTCTGTATCACAAATTGGTCCAGTGTACCCTGCCCTTAATAATATGGAGCAAGGCTACTACCCTTACTTGTAATCCATGCACACTGAGGAACACAGGGGACCACTGCACAAACAAACCCAACCTACTAGAGCCCTGTCTGGGCTTAAGGAAGCAAATGATCCCTCACTGGGACTTCCAGGGCAGCTGAGATGATGGCTTCATGTCTCTGCCTGCTCTCAGGGAAGGCAGGCTCAGAGAAAAGGCCCATCAGCCAAGTCTGGGAGGCAGGCATGGACCCAGGCCCCTGGGGGCCCCAGTGGCCCAGGCCCTGGCAGCAGCCAGCTGGAAATCGCTAGACCACAAGAGGGTCCGGCGTACTCTGTCCCTAATAACACAGAGGAAGACTTCCACCCTTACTTATTACTCCATGCGCAGAACGGACATGGGGAACCAACAGCACAAATGCACTCAACATCCTGGAGCCCTACCTGGGCTTAAGGAATCAACTGAGCCCTTATCGGGACTTCCAAGGCAGCTGGTATGTCCACTTCGTGTCCCTGCCTGCTCTCAGGGAAGGCAGGTTCGGAGGAAAGGCCCATCGGTGGGGCTGGGAGGCAGGAGTGGACCCAGGGAATGACCCGGGTCCTGGCAGTACCTGGCTGAGAACTGCCGGACAGGGGGGTCCAGGGTACCCTGTCCCTAGTAATCCAAAGAACAACTACTCCCTTTTCATGTAATCCATGCGCACTGAGTGAAAGAGGGGATTGAAGGCGCGAACGCATCTGACCTCCTGGAGCTCTGACTGGGCTCAAGGAAGAAAATTATCCCTCATCTGCACTTCCAGGGCAGGTCAGCCAACTGGATGCTCAGATGGGCTCGATGTGATCAGATGGCCGGGCTCGAATGACGGCCATCTGGTTGCACTGATCCTTAACTAAAGGGCTTCTGCTTGTTACAGGAGGGGATGGGGACACTGCAGCCCGGTTGCTCGGAGCCCCAGCTAGGCCTTAGGCACAAGGGTGCACAGGGACAGAGCTCCGACCTGGGGCCCGCAGGGACTTTAACATGCAGGTAAAGCGAGGGAGTCCACCCGGGGTCCGATGGACGCCTGCCCTGGGGCCAGGTCACAGCTCCTGGACCCGGACAGATAAGAGAGGACTCCCTGGGCCTGTGGGAGCTTATCCCAGGGGCTTGGCCATGCGGTGGGCCAGAAGACGGAGCTCAAGATGGGGCACCCCCACTTCGGGGCCCGCGAGGGCCTGGTCAGAGCTTCTGAACCAGACCAAGCAGGGTAAACCTCCCCGGATCCGATGGACCCCCATTCCGGTCCCTTGGCCGTGCAGCAGGCCAGAGGATAGAGGCCAGGGCAGGAGTATCGGCTCTAACGCCCGGCCAGAGTTCCTGGGCCTGGTTGCACCACTGAGGCCTCCCCGGGCCCGCAGGAGCCCGTCCTAGAGGCTTGGCCATTCAGTGGGTCAGAAGACAGAGCCCAGAGTATGGGGGTCTCACACCGGGGCTGGCCGGGGCCTCAGTCAGAGCTTCTGAACCAGGCCAAGCAGAGGGAAGCCTCCCCAGGTCTGATGGACCTCTGTCAAGTGCCCTTGGCAGTACAGAAGGCAAGAGAACAGAGCCGAGGGCAGGGTAGCCCACCCCTGTGCCCGGTGGAACCCTGTGGCATGACAGGAACTCCTGGGCCCAGCCGTACTCGGAAAGGCCTCTACCGGCCCACGGCACCCTATCCCGGGTGCTTTGCCTTGAGGCGGGTTCAAGAACGGGGCCCAGAATGGGAGGCTCCCACCAGTCTGAGCTTCTGAACCCAGCCAAGCAGGAGAAGACTCCCCGGGTCTCATGGACTCCTGACCCAGGCTTTTGGTGGTGGGGCAGGCCAGAGGACAGAGCTCAGGGTGGGTGCGCCCACCCCGGGACCTGGCAGGCCAAGTCAGAGGTCCTGGACATGCACAGGCGAGGCCTCCCTGGGCCCACAGGAACCCGTCCCAGGTACCCTTGCTCTGGCTGGCCTGAGGACGGTAATTAGGATAGGGGCCCCCACCCCAAGGGGGCCCTGGGCCTGGGCCATCTGTTCACTGGCTGAGAACTGTCAAACCACAAGGGGGTCTATGGTACCCTATCCTTAATAATCTGGAAGAAGGCTGCCCCCCTTTCTTGTAATCTGTGCTCACTTAGGGGACGACCCAGGGGCCATAAGCACCTCAACATGCATGCAAAGCAGTAGACCAGATGGCCCAGGACAAGGGCCCAGGCCACAGGGTCCAGGACCAAGGCCACAGGACCCAGGATCAAGGCCCCAGAACCAGGGATTCAGGACCCAGTCCAAGGACTTAGGACCCAGGCCCCAGGACCCAGGTCCCAGGATGAAGGCCACAGGACCCAAGTCCTCGGCACCAGGACCCAAGCACCGCAATCCAGGCCCTGGGAATGGGGACAAAGGCACCAAGCACTAGGACCTAGGACCATTACTCAATACCCAGGACCCAGGTTCCCAGGACCACCGCACCGGGACCTGGGACCAAGGTCACAGGACCCAGGAACAAGGACCAGGGACCCAAGCACCAGGGCCCAGGCATCAGGCACCAGGTCCTAGGACTAATATCCCAGGCTCCAGGTCCCAGGCTTCAGGTCCCTGGACCTAGACACAAGGACCGAGGTCACAGGACCCAAGCCCCATGACCAAGACCCTGGGACCCAGGATCCAGGTCCCAGGACCTGGGATCCAGGCCCATGGACTCAGGACCCAGGACCCAGGTTCCTGGACCTGGCGTCCAAGCACCAGGCTCCAGGACCAATGCACCAGGACCCAGGCTTCAGGACCCAGGTCCCAGGCCCAAAGCCCAGACTGCTGGACCCAAGCTTCACAACCCAGGCCCAGTAATGGGGCCCTAGGACCAGACCCGGGACCAAGCCCATGGGACCTAGGTCCCAGGCCCTGGGACCCAAGCCCCACGACCTAGGACCCATGACCCAGGCACCATGTTCCGAGACCAAGGCCATGGGTCCCAGGCCCAGGGACTCAGGACTCAGGCCCTGGAGCTCAGAAACAATGACCCATGTTCAAGAACTCAGAACCCATGACTCATGCCCCAAGGACCCAGTCCCCAGGATGCAGGACAGAGTGACCAAGGCCACAGGACCCAGGAACGAGGATCTAGGACCCAGGACCCAGGACACAGGACCCAGGATCTAGGATCTAGGACCTAGGACCAGGGCTCCAGGACAAAGGCCCCAAGCCCAAGGACCCAGGACATAGGTATCAGGACCTGGGCCCCAGGAACAAAGCCCCGCCTCCCAGGACCCAGGGACCAGGCACTCTGCCACATGGCAGGCCCAAAGAAGAAGATCAGGATGGGGGGCCCTGGTCCTGGGACATCTGGTCGCTGGCTGAGAACTACTAAACCCCAAGGGTGTCCATGGTACCCTGTACCCAGTACTCTGGATAAAGGCCACCCCCTTACTTGTAATCCATGCACACAGTGACAGAGGGGACTCAAGGCATGCATGCACCCAACCTCTTGGAGCCCTGGCTGGGTTCAAGGAAGCAAATGAGCCCTTATTAGGAAATATTGGGCAGCCAGGCCATATGGTCGCCACAGTGCAAAGCATGGCGTGCAACCAAATTGCCAGGCTAAGGCGACCCTGCGGCCCGGGTGCTCAGAGCCCCAACTCCACCCCAGGCACAGGGCTGAGAGAATGGCCCTGATGGAGCTCTGACCCAGGGCCCACAGACATTTATTGCACAGGCAAAGTAATGGACCAGATGGCCCAGGACCCAGGCATCAGGACCCAGGACCAAATCCACGGGACCCAGCAGTCAGGTTCTGGGCCCAGGACCCAGCCCTCGAGACCCAAGCACTGAAACCCAGGACCCAAGCCCCATGACCAAGACCCAGGCTCAAGGACCCAGGCACCAGGATCTGGGACCAAGGCCATGGGGCCCAGGACCCAGGTCCAAGAACCCATGACCCAGGCTCAAGAACTCCTTACCCAGGTCCAGGCCCTGGGCCCCCCACACCCAGGACACAGGCAGCAGGACCCGGAGCAAGGCCACGGGCCCCAGGCCCCATGACCTAGGCCCAGGCTCAAGGACCCAGGCACCAGGATCTGGGACCAAGGCCATGGGGCCCAGGACCCAGGTCCAAGAACCCATGACCCAGGCTCAAGAACTCATTACCCAGGTCCAGGCCCTGGGCCCCCCACACCCAGGGCCCATGCAGCAGGACCCAGGACCAAGGCCACGGGCCCCAGGCACCAGGACTCAGGTCCTAGGCCCAGGACTCCAATCCCTGAGACCAACGTCCTGGGACCGAGGATCCAGGCCTATAGACTCAGGACTCAGGACATTGGACCCAGTACCCAGGCCCCAGGCCCCATGACCCAGACACCAGGGCCCTGGTCCATTGCCCCAGGACCAAGCCCAGGCTACCCAGGTCCCGGGCTCATGACCCAGGCCCCGGGCCCTAAGCCTGTGACCCAGAACTGGGAACCCAGGTACCCGGGCCCACAACCCCAGGCCCAGGCCACAGGCACCTAGACTCAGGTCCCAGGCACCAGGGCCCATGACTAAGGAAATAGGACCCAGGATCCAGGACCAAGGACCCAGGCCCCAGACACCAGGCACTAGATCCCAGGACCAAGGCCCCAGGCCCAAGGACACAGGACAGAGGCACCAGGACCCAGGTTCAGGCCCAGGACCTGGGCCCTTAGAGGCCCAAGCACCATCATCCAGGCCCCAGGAACTGTGCTACATGGCAGACCTGAGGACGGAGATTGGGATGGTGGGGACTGGTCCTGGGCCATCTGGTCGCTGGCTGAGAACTGCCAGACAAAAAGGGGGTCCATGGTACTCTGTCCCCAGTAATCCAGATAAAGGCTACACCCTTTTCTTGCAATCGATGCACACCGAGTAACAGAGGGGGCTGAATTCACACATGCACCTGACCTCGAGGAGCCCTGGCTGGCTCAAGGAAGCAAAGGACGGCAGGGGCGGCCTGCCCATCTGATTGCCCCAGTGGAAACCATGCCATGCAACCGAATGTCCAGGCTAAGGGGATGCTTCAGCCCGGGTGCTCGGAGCCCCAGCTGGGCCTCAGGCACGGGGCTGCGAGGGGGGCCCTGCCTGAACTCCAACCCAGGGCCAGCGGGCACCTTATTGTGCATGTGAAGTGGGGGACCAGATGGCCCAGGCACCAGGACCTGAGACCAAGGCTATGGGACCCAGAACTCAGGCATCAGGACCCGGGATCAAGGCCATGGGACCTAGTACCCAGGTTCTGGGCTCCTGACCCAGCCCCTGGGACCCAAGCACTGCAACCCAGGACCCAAGCCCCACGACCAAGGACCCAGGCTCAATGACCCAGGCACCAGGACCTGGGACCAGGCAATGGGGCCCCAGTCCCAGGACTGAGGACCCAGGCCCAAGAACCCATGAGCCAGGCCTAAGAACCCATGACCCTAGCCCCAGGCCCAGGGCCTGCTGGACCCATGTCCCCAGACCCAGGCCCCAACACCAAGGCTCCATGACCCAGGCCCCAGGCCTGAGAACCCGGGAATAAGGCCCCAGGACTCAAGCATAAGGACCCAAGCACCAGGACCCAGGTCCTTGGCCCAGGGCTAGGGCCCTGGACCCAGGCAGCAGGACCTGGGAGCAAGGCCCCTGGACCCATACCCCAGGACCAAGGCCCCTGGACCCAGGGTCCAGGCCCATGGGCTCAGGATCCAGGACCTGGGACCCAGGGCCCAGGACCTAGGCCCTAGGCCACAAAGCCCAGGCCCGGACCTGGGACCAACAACAAGGGACCCGGGTCCCGGTCCACTGGACCCAAGCCCTGTGACCCAGGCCCTGGGATGGAAATCATGGGACCCAGGAACTTGACCCCTTGCCAAGGCACCAGTTCCAAGGCCCAGGACCTGGGCCCTGTAACCCAGGTCCCATAACTGGGGACCAATGCACCAGGTCCCTGACCCAGGGCTTGTGACCCAGGCACTAGGCCCCAGGACCTTAGACCTAGATACAAGGCCCCAGGACCAAGGCCTCAGTACCCAGGCACTAGGTCCCAGGGCCCAGGCACCAGGGCCCAGGCATAAGGGCCAAGGTCCCAGGCCCAGGACTTTGGGCCCCAAGCCTTATGACCAAGGCACCGTAAACAGGACCCAGGCCTCATGACCTGGGACCCAGGCCACTCGACCCAGGCTCCATGCCCTGGCCTATGCCCTGTGACCCAGGAACCAGGAGCCATGACCCTGAACCCAGTCCCCTGCCCACTGTCCCCTGGCCCAAGATTCAGGACCCAGGCACCAGGTCCCAGGGCCCAAGACCCTGGCTCCAGGCCCCAAGACAAAGTCACCAGGCACCAGGAGTAGGGACCCAGGATCAAGCACCAAGGGCAAAGGACTCCTGACCCAGGACCCAGGCACCAGAAGCCAGGACTCGGGACTGAGGACCCGAGACCCAGGACCCATGACCCAGAACCCATGACACAGGAGCAAGTCCCAGGACACAGGACCCAGACCCAAGGCCCCAGGCCAAAGGAATCAGGACACATGACCCAGGTACCAGGACTAGGGACCTTGACGTCATGATCCATGGCACAAGACTCAGGCATCAGGTTACAGGCCCAGGACCACGTACCCAAGCCCCGCGACCCAGGAGTCAGGCACTCTGCCACACGGCAGACCTGAGGAGAAGGTCAGGATGGGGGGTGGTCCCACCCCAGGGTCCACTGGGGCCAAGGGGCTGGGCAATCTGGTCACTGGCTGAGAACCATTGGACCATAAGAGGGTCCTGGGTACCCTGTTCCTAGTAATCCAGAGGAGGCTACACCCCCTTCTTGTAATCTGTACGCACCAAGTGACAGATGGGGCCAAAGGGGTAAATGCACCCGACCTCCTAGAGCACTCATTGGCACTTCCAGGGTAGCCCAGCCATCTGGTTGCACTATTAAAAAGCATGGAATGTGACCAGATGGCCAGGCATGCCACCCGGATGCATGGAGCCCTAGCTGGGCCTCAGACACAGTGCTGCGAGAGGGGCCCTGACAGAGCTCTGACCCTGACCCTAATGCACAGGTGGAACAGGGGGACCAGATGACCCAGGCCCTAAGACCCAGGTAGCAGGACCCGGGACCCAGGCACCAGGATCCAGGACCCAGGCCCAAGGACCCAGGCCCCAAGAACCAGGCACCAGGACCCAGGTCTCAGGCCCAGGACCTGAGACACAGGACCCAGGACCCAGGACCCAGGCCCAGGACCTGGGAGCTAGGCCCCAGGACCTGGGAGGTAGGCCCCAAGACCTGGGCCCTGTACCTGGGAGCTAGGCACAAGGACCTGGGCCCCAGAACCCAGGGCCAAGGACCCAGTCCCCAGGAACCCCATCCCAGGCCCTTGATGGTTCAGCAGGCCCGGTCATAGCACCTGTACCCGGCCACACAGGGGAAGCCTCCCTGGGCCCAGACAATTTGTAATAGCCCTTGTTTTACCATTGTTGTTCTCCTAGATTTTGGACACTAGCTCAGCCAGCACCTAGGGAAACCTAGTCAAGCTAGGACTATCCATGGTGGACCGACTTGCGCGGCTCTCACTGTGGTTTTTACCGAGAATCCTTTGCACACATAATACTTTGCCAATAAAAACACATCTTCCTCAAATTTCTGTGATGGAAACTTCTAGAATCTGCAGGAAGACAAAAACTTCTGTCCACCCTGCATTCAACCAAGTCTCCCGATACAAATGATACTTCACTTGTGTGGGTAGACCATGTTCCTGTGAAATGTCCCAAAACCTAGACTTCTGTACATGGGTCCCCTGGCCAGAGTGAAGATGGGATAACAGGTGTCGCGACACTTTGAGATCGAGAGGGGCATCCGGTCCTGATGCTCCCTCTCACCCATAATGTTTGTCCTGGATATAGAACCCTTAGCTGGTCTGTTTCTCGCTAGTGGACCAGACTGAGGTGTGACAGTAGGAACTGACTGGCACGTTGTCTCTGTGTATACCAATGAAGCTTTGATTGACATATGGGACTATAGGCAGGTGCTGCTAGATCTGTTTGCATTGCTGGAGCATTTTGGTGATATGATCAGCATTAGGATTTACTGTGGGAAGTCTTGTTTGGTTACCCAATGTAGTTTAAGGCAGGAGGAGAAGTTGAAGGTGGAGCCAGAGAGACTGCCCTGGTATCTTGAGACCTTCTGCTATCTTGAGGGCAATGTGTACCCCACTGACAGGGACCTGTCAGATGGGAAACATGGCAGGGTCCTGACAGCAAAACATCAATCTCTGGGCTTCTGGATATGTCTCCCTCTGTCGCCCATGGGTCGAGCATCCATAGCCAAGATGCTAGTTCTACTGATATGGGGGATGACCAGAAAAGTGTATCAATGGCCACACTGCAGTGGCTGCTGTGGGAGGAGGGTTAGGGGTACCATTCCTCAAGTTATATTGTGCTGCGGCTCAGCTGCAAAGGCCCATGCAATGGCAGGCTGGAGATGCGCTAGCAGAAAGTGGAGTGATTAGGACTGAACTCTGGGACACCACAGTGTTGGACTGACTGTTGCCACAGCGTGGCCCATCGCGAAAACTGAGCAGACCAGGACGGGTGGAAAAGACTTTCTAGAATAGATACATCCAGCCCAGGCAGTTTTGGGTGCCATACGCGGCGCAGTTATCTCTGTGGAGAGTGTCAGGGATGAAAGCCATGCTAGACGCCCACAACCTGAATCCACGGTGTTGCACAGGAGTGACACAATTGGGAAACCTTTCTGCAGAAGGCGTATTGTAATCCTTTCAAGATCCTCAAACTACACATGACCTGGGAGCAGGCCTCTTTTTTGACACACAGTTGCACCACGGGCTACAGTATATCCTGACCCATGGCTGGTCAGAAGGTTGGTCATGTTTATTGTATGCTGCCTTGCAAGCATCTGACAGTGGTCACCTACTACACAGTAAGCCTAGGTAGGAGGTGTGCTTAGGGGTGGTCCTGACAGATTAGCAGTGGGGGATGACTATTGCACACTTTAAGCTGGTCTCTTGTAATGCCCACCTGAAATTCATGCAGTTTAACTATCTGCCTCAGATCTACCTCACACAGCACCAGCTTCATAAAATGTTCCCTGGATTAACCCCAATATGTGTGAAGCAGCCCTGCAGACGCAACATTCCTGCACATGATCTGAAATGCCCATTACTAGCCCACATGTTGGTACAGGTGAAGAACTCACCTCCTAGGAGACAGATGTGTGATTGGCCCCAGAGCCCTCACTATGCCTCATGGGAATTACAAAGTGAGTGAAGTGCACTTAACACTGTATGAAATTCATAGATCTCACCACGATCCTCTTCAAATGGCAGATAGCAATATCATGTAATGCAGCACAGCCCACCTCTGAGACGTGTTAGCTCCGGGTAGTACATAAGTAGGCAGTATTGGAAGCAGATGCCGTGTTCTGTGAAACGAGACTAGGCCACGCATAAGGCAGAACAGATTCAACAGGCTTTGCAGGCCACTTGGGGTTGAAGATACCAGTAACATATTGTCGGCAGAGAAGAGTGTAGATACTTTTTCCTTGGTGGGAATAGGGGTGTTGGACTTGGCCCTTGTTTTATGGTCATCCCAGAAATTTTTGCCTTCCTGCTGCATTTTTTCTGACATGTTGTTGGTGGTTTTATGACTCTGGGCACTTTATCTCTGCTGTTCAGTGCTAAAGTGCATGTGCTCTCTTTGATAAACTTGGTAAGATTGGTTTACACTTGTTTGGCATATTTAATTTAACTATCAGTCCCTTGTACCATGGTATCTCATGTACCCAGGGCCAGAAAATGAAATGCTACTGGTGGGCTTGCAGCACTGCTTGTGCCACCCATCAAAGTAGCCTTTCAAACCTGTCTCAGGTCTCTGCGACTGCAGGGCCTGCGTGTGCAGTTTACAGTTGCTGTGACGTGGCACATAAAGTGGTTGCCACATCTGTGACTCCCTTTGTACTACATATGAGTCACCCCTACGGTAGGACCTAGCTAGCCCTATGGGTAGGGTGCGGTGTAGGTAAAAGGTAGGACATGTGCCTTTCCTGTGTGGAATCTCCTGGTCGTGACAAACAGCCTATTTTGTTTCTCACTGCTTTGAAGCTGAACTCTCATAGGAATGCATGGGGGATTCCCTGATATGTGCTTTAGTGGTTATTCCTGATCTGAGTGTGTAGCGTGATCAAGTTTGGCATGTTTGGAATAGTAGTGATACATCCTGCTAATTGGTGAAAGTGGATTTATTCTTACTATTTTAGAAATGCCACTTTTAGAAGTAGTGAGAAAACTAGGACAAAAAGTCTTAGACTCTGCGTGCACTACCTGAAGGCACTCATAAGAGTATACAACAAAATAACATGCAAGTAATCATTTACAAACAGAATAAACTCGAAATACAAAGGTTCATTGAAAAAGTTATCCATAGAAGCAACAATCATCAATCACAAAGAGTCTTTAATTTGCAAGCCAGTTTGTGAGGATCCCGAAGGCGTATGTCTTTCAAATATGTTGTACGGCAAACATATGAACCCCTCGAGTAACACTTAAATCCCAATGCATTTCGGGCATAAAACGCTGCCCTTCGTCAGAGGCATCTACAAGTAAAGTAACTAAATGAGTTTATATCAAATAAAGAATTCTACATTTTCAAAAGCAGTAGTCAACTGCGAACCCGTGAGGTGCAGAGAAACATTTGAAAATGGGCATTAACATGATAAAGATGTGAAACACATGATGTATTTAGCTCTAGAGAAATGTACCTAAGCGTTCTGTCTTGATAATGAGAGAGAAATAAACAAGAAGGAATAAGATAGAGAAGGTAGGGAATAAAAAGTGTTTGAGGTTTATAGAAAACCGATGTGGAATCTGATTGATGTGTACCCAATAATGCGAGAGTTGCACAACTTAATGGCGCGGTCATGCATAACTGTGATAGCCATATTCCTGTGTGAAAGACCAAAGTGCAGTGAGAAACAATGTGAGAAACCACTCACTCATGCTGTGGTGACAAAATAAAACAAAGTACCTGTTAGAAACGGGATTTCTGGTTGGCTAGGGCATGCATCTAAGCCAGGCAGAAACCACCACTCTAGTCAGGGCAAGGGAGTTACACGCTGAAGATAACCCCTGCACCCCCCTTGGTTGCTTGACACTAGCAGTCAGGCTTATCCCAGAGGCAATGTGTAAAGCGTTTGCGCAACACACACACAGCAGCAACACACTAGGCACACCACAAAAGGAACTCCACACAAGGTTATATAAAAAATAGCCTTTGTATTATCATAAACACATTAGAAACATAATCACACATTTACACTGTGCCAACTGGCACTGGCAATATTCACCGGGGATTATATAGAGGACCAGGACAATCGGGCCACGGTCAGAACCATCAGAACAGGTAAGTAAATATAAACCAAAACCAGTAACTACTGGTATAATAATGACCTAAGCATTATCACAGTCACATTAGACACCATCCTAAAATATAATAGCTTGAAATTAGGCATATCCACATTAGGCCCAAACCTCATTAGCATAAGCACATTACGCACTAGGCCAGACCAGCATAAACACATTATGCATAAACATCCTAAACATATCCACATTATGTCATAGGCATCACAAGCATAAATCACATTACGCAATCACATTAGGGCATAGAACTAACCCCCTGTCCAACTGGCCTTTCGCTGGGGCTCAAATGCCCTCTATCCCAAAATGTCAGGGCTGGCTGCCAATGCAGCAGAATCCAAGGGCGCAATTGCGCTGGCACTACTGTGCCTCCTGGGTCCCCACTGGGACTCCTTACAAAGGCTTTGGCCTAAACGTTGCAGCTGCCCGCTACAGTGGCGCAGCTGTGCAGATCACTGTGGGCACTGGCACTTCCTGTGCCCTCTGACCTCAAAAAGAAATTCCCCCCCAAGTCCCACTCCAGGACTTCTAACAACAATTATGGCCAAATGAGCACCGATAATGTGCCCCGATGGTCGCAGCTACCCACTGTCAGGCGGGGCAGCTGGGATAATAACTAAACAGAGGCACGGGTACCCTTGGGCCCTCTGGAGTCCCACTTCGGGACTCTTGGAATCAAAAGTGCTCCCTTGATGCAGCCAACAGTGTGCAAAGTAAAGCCCCACTCACCGGGCTCAGCCAACTCAAAAAGGGGGCCCTCCGTTGCAGGCGCAGCTGTGATTAAAACGAGGCACTGCCACTTCTGTGCCCGCAGGACCCCCACTGGAGCCCTGCAAGCGATGTGCCCCTCGTTGGAGCGGCCCGCTCTCCTGCGCGACTGCTCGGGCACCGACAATGTGCCCCGAGACACCTCCCCCACCAGGTTTGCACTTTGGCCCCACTCAACGGGCTCTGCAGGCTCTCTTCGGAGTGCACAGAGGCGGGGTAGGCTCCCACTCTTCGTCCGGTACTGTCCAGTGCGGGGAGGGCTCCCACCTGGATTCTCTTCCTGCTCTACCTTGGGCACTGGGGCTCCCAACCGCTCAAGGGAGCCCCACTCGGCTGGGCCTTAGCTCCGCCCAATGTAAGGCAGCTTTGCCTGACTTCCAGTTCGCCGCTCAATCGCGGCGGCCGGCAGCTCCTCTCTTCTTTTTCCTGCGGCAAGTGCGGGGTGGGCTTCTGATGCGAACCTCAGGAGCGCTTTTCTCAGCTGGAAATTCAAATACAGCGCTCACGATGCGCTAGGTCCTGCACAGTTCAGGGGGGGCAAAGCTGGGCCCAGGCAGGCCAGCACACAAGGCCCTCCAGCAGTGAGGCAGTCCGTCATGGCCGTTCCTCCTGGCGCCCAGCAGCAGCAACAGGCCCCCCAAGTCACTGGAACAGCTCTCTAATCATGGGGTCACAGCCCCTATATTTATATTGCACATTGGCTTTGTCTTCCCTGGCACAGGGCTTGGGGGAACCAGCAAAAATTAGTTCAGGGGGGAATTGGAGCACTCTGTTTACCAGGCTCCTCTTCCCCTTTGTCAGGTGGGGCCTCGTCATCAGACACACTACAGGGGGGCGGAGACAGCATTTTACAGGCTAGGCACAGACCTATTTAGGGACCACGGACTTCTCCTCCCACTACTCCAAATGCAGATGTCCCATTCAGCCTAGTGCTGACTCACCCTGCCCCTTCCTGGAGCCACACACACCTCACCGGCCTCTGTCACTCAAAAGCCAGATATGCAAATCACATCAGGCAGGCAGACATATAGCACACAGAAATGCCATCTTCTAAAAGTGGCATTTCTAAAATAGTTATAATAAATCTATGCACACCATTGTGCAGCATTTATTATTACTATTCCAAATATACCAAACTTGACCACGCTGCGCCTCTCATATCAGGAATTACCACTGAAAAACTTATCAGGGAATCCCCAATACATTCCTATGGGAGGGCAGCCCCACAGTAGTGAGAAACCAAAATGGCTGTTTGTCACTACCAGGACATGAATGAATGAATATAATCTTTGTAAAGCGTGAACTTAGCCCAAGGGCGTCAAGGCGCTGCATGTCACACACTTAACGTACATGTCCTATCTTTTACCTATAATGCACCCTGCCCATAGGTCTAGCAAGGGCCTACCTTAGGGGTGACTAACATGCAGTAAAAGGGGGTCATAGAGATGGCACCCACTTTAGGTGCCACGTCCCAGCGGCAGTAACACTGCACGGACAGGCCCTGCAATGGCAGAGGCCTGGGATAGGTTTGAAAGGCTACTTTGGTGGGTGGCGCAATCAGCGCTGCAAGCCCACCAGTAACATTTAATTTACCAGCCCTGGGTATATGAGATACCACTTTTCAAGGGATTGACAGCTAAATTAAATAGGCCAAACAGGTGTAGACCACTTTTACCATATTTATCACAGAGAGCACACACACTTTACACTGAAAAGCAGTGCTAAAGCCCCCAGATCCTAACACCACCAACACCATGTCAGATAAAGGCTAGGAGAAAGGCAGAAAGTTTAGGGATGACCCTGCAAAAAGGGCCAAGTCCAACAGTACTTGAAGCTAACAACGAACCGCGACTCTGTATTGGACAAACCGGGCACTAACTGGAAAAGTAGTGCTATGAAGGTAAATGGAATAAAATTAAATGAACATGCGTGAAACCCAAAAAAGATCAAAAACTACACCATTGTGGCTAAAAATACTCACCAGCGTGGGCCATGTAAGTAGGCACATGGCCAAATCATAACAAGCTTAATCCGCAGGGGGGGCACCAAAAGTAACAAACACTGCCGCATGTCTAGAGAAACAGAAACACGCCATTGTGAGCACATCGAAAGTAATGTATATACAATGTAAAAGTCGGGAAGGAAGTGATTAGTTATAATAACTCACCAAGCTGTGAGCTCGGTTGAAGGCTGACTGTGTCTAAGCCGAGTGGTGGAACAGAGACCAAACTCCTACCAACTTTCCAGGAGCTTGCAGACTCGCAAGTGAGTACGCGTCGTCGATATGAATAAGGGCGTAGGGTCGTGTATTCCTCATTTAAAGGAGTAGAGTACTCAGTGAAATTAGTATGCTAAAACTACTATCTATTAATATGGCAGAAAGTGCATGTATCTCAGAACCGAACCGAAAAGGTGCACTTAACTAAATTAAAAATGATATTGTGATCATGCCACACAAAAAATGTTTAGTATGCCAGGAGTACAGTGAAAAAAGTAGGAAAATAGATCAGAAATCAAAAGTAGAAAGCCATAAGAAAATACAGAGACAGAAGGAGAGCAAGGGTAGAGTCATCCATTCTACAGTATACAAATATTGGGCACATGTCAGCATAATATTAAAATAAAGACCGATGAAATGCAGTACAAAAATACAAAGACACTTTAAGTTATACATTAAGTGTTAAGACATAAACTCTGATTGAAACACACTTGTATGTGAAGAATGCAAAAGATGATGATATCAACAACTCTAATTGCAGTGCGCATATGTGTGGTAGCGACAAGACAACTTGAAGCATAGAGAAGTTGAAAACAAAGAAATGTACAATAGTCAGAATCCACATAGAGGTGTCAATCACAAAATACAAAAGGATATCTGAAACAAATTAAAAATAAATAATAAATAAATCGGAATCACTAAATGACAAAGAATAGCGAGCTAGAGCTATCAAGGAGTGTTCCAATGGTGGTAAGCAGGGAAGCAAATTGTAGATCTAAGTAGCTGAGTATCATGGAGAGAGACAAACAAACTCACATCATAAAAATCAAGAAAATTCCAACTTGTCATTCAGACCTTTGGGCATGAGAGTATCCAAATAGCGTATCCAAAATGTTTCACGCTGAGACAAAAATGTAGACATATCTCTATCAGTTTGAACCCTAACTGTTTCTAAAATGGAGAAACATAGTTGGGCTTTCGTGTGGAGATACTCATGCCAGTGGACCGCTAGGGGAAAAGTGGAAGTCCTGGTTCTAATGCAACTCTTGTGTTCGGTGATGTGTGTTTGTAAAGATCTCTCACTCTTGCCCACATATTACATTCCACAGGGGCATCGAATCACATATATGACCCACCTATTTTTGCAATCTACAGTGAAATGTAATTTGATCCTTTTTCCAGACCAGGGATGGGAGATGCAATCTCCAACTAGCACATTATAGCAATGGGAGCAATTGTAGCATTTACGCATGCCTTTATACCTTCAGGAGACTCCTCAAGACCTGGCTCTTCTGAACAGCAGCAGCGTCCTCCCCCCTAGCACCTTTAGACCCTCACGGGTATGTAGTGCGCTTTACAAATGCTATGATTGAATGATTGAGTTTTTCATTTGATTCTTGCTTAGATAAAAGTTCTCTCAAATTGCTTGATCTCCTGTATGTAAAAATGGGGGTAGATGAAAAAATGTCTGGTTCAGACTGGAGTAATTCCCAGCGTTTGAGAATTATATGCTTAATGGCCAATGTTGAAGTAGAATAGGTGGATACAAACACTTCTCTGTTGGATGGTTGTTTATCTTGTTTCATCAGCAAGGATGCTCTGTTGAGTTTTTGAGTGCGAGTTTCAGCCTCATCGATAATTTCAACAGGGTATCCATGAGCCAAGAATCTGTTTCTAGTATCAAGCATGGAATGTCCCAGTTTGGACATGTCGGAGGTAATGAATTTGACTCGAAGAAATTGAGAGTACAGAAGATGGCGTTTGCGTGATGGTGGGTGACAACTAGTATATAGCAATGAGTTGTTCCGATCAGTAGGTTTCTTGAATATAGAAGTATTAATAACTGTACCATCCAGTTCAATGTTAACATCTAGGAAAGCAATGTTGCGACGGTTCATGTTGTAAGTGAACTGTGTGCGTGGATGGCAAGAGTTCAGACATGTTAGGTTCTCCAAGAGCTCATTTTGGGCACCCTGCCATATAATGAGAATGTCATCTATATATCTTATATATAGGATAAGATGCTTAGACCACCTGGTATCTGAATGAATATGCTGAAGTTCAAACTGCATCATGAAGAAGTTGGCATAGCTGGGGGCCCCAGAAAAACCCATAAAGGTCCCGTTGGTCTGAAGGTAAAATTTCTGTTTCCATTGGAAGTAACTATGGAACAAGGAGAATTGTAAAGCTAAAGCAGAAATACCCTATTAGCTCGCATTCCTTCTTTGGGTAAAAGCATCCACTTGACTGCCTCGATGCACTCAGAGTGGGGAATACATGTATACAACGTTGTCACATCAACTGTGCATAGCCTAATTTCAGAAGTTGCTGGTAATAAAAGTCCCTGCAAGAGTTGCAGGAGATGGGTGGTATCCTGTAGATACGTGGCTCCAGATTGTACTATGGTTTGAAGAAATGTATCAAGGTAGTTCCCTAGAGGTTCATGAAGTGATCCACACCCAGATACTATGGGTCTCAATGGAGGATCTACCAAAGATTTATGTATCTTAGGAAGCATGTAGATTGATGGCCATCGTGGATGCCGTGTAAATAGGAATTCCAAAGTTTTACCAGAAATCCAGGCCATCTCCATTGCAGCTTGGTGAGTTATTATAACTAATCGCTTCCTGCCTGACTTTTATGTTACATATACATTACTTTCGATGTGCTCACAATGGCGTGTTTCTGTTTACCCAGACATGCGGCAGTGTTTGTTACTTCTGTTGCTGCCCCCCCCCCCACCAGCGGATCAAGTTTGTTAGAATTCGGCCATGTGCCTACTTACAAGGTCCAAGCTGGTGAGTCTTTTTAGCCACATTGGTGTCGTTTTTGATCTTTTTTGGATTTCACGCATGTTCATTTTATTTTATTCCATTTACCTTCATAGCACTACTTTTCCAGTGAGTGCCTGGTTTCTCCAATACAGAGTCGTGGTTCATTGTTAGTTTCAGGTACTTTGTTTTATTTTGTCACCACAGCATGAGTGAGTGGTTTCTCACATTGTTTCTCACTGCACTTTGGTCTTTCACACAGGAATATGGCTATCACAGTTATGCATGACCGCGCCATTAAGTTGTGCAACTCTCGCATTATTGGGTACACATCAATCAGATTCCACACCGGTTTTCTATAAACCTCAAACACTTTTTATTCCCTACCTTCTCTCTCCTATTCCTTCTTGTTCATTTCCCTCTCATTATCAAGACAGCACGCTTTGGTACATTTCTCTAGAGCTAAACATATGTGTTTTACATCTTTATCATGTTAATGCCCAATTTCAAATGTTTCTCTGCACCTCACGGGTTCGCAGTTGACTACTGGTTTTGAAATCGCTGAATTCTTTATTTGATATGAACTCATTTAGTTACTTTACTTGTAGATGCCCCTGACGAAGGGCAGCGTTTTATGCCCGAAATACATTGGGATTTAAGTGTTACCCGAGGGAATTATATGTTTGCCGTACAACATATTTGAAAGACATACCCCTTCGGGAGCTTCACGAGCTGGCTTCCAAATAAAAGACTCTTTGTGATTGATGATTGCTGCTTCTATGGATAACTTTTTCAACTAACCTTTGTATTTATGAGTTTATTCTGTTTAACCAGAATATTTGTAAATGATTACTTGCATGTTATTTGGTTGTATTCTCTTATGAGTGCCTTCAGGTAGTGCACGCAGAGTCTAAGACTTTTTGTCCTAGTTTTCTCACTACTTTTAGTAAGGGGGTGGGCTGAACAACCTCTGTGCATGCACACCACATTGACGATTGTGATGTATCAAAAACCTGTTGTTTCCATTGTTTAAGTTGAGTGCAAACTGGCTGTTTGCTTTTCTTTACTTTTAGAAGTAGGTTTTTCTGTGTGCTATGTGTCTTTGGTCCTCTGGTCCGATGTGTATTTACTTTCTGGCTTTGGAGTTAAAGAGGCTAGGGATGTGCAGTGGCTCCAGAGAGTCTGGGTGAGTCAGCACTAGACAGAATAGGCCTGGCCTGCATTTGGAGTGGTGGGAGGAGTAGCACCTGCATCTGAATGAGACTGTGCCTGCCTTCCACAATCATGGCTCCGCCCCCTGTGGTGTGTCTGGAGCCAGGGCTCACACTGACAAAGGAGGTTGTTGGGCACTTGCAAAGTGCCCCCCCAGAACTAGTTTTGACTTGGCTCAGAGCCCTGAGCCTGGGAAGAACAAAGACACTTGCCAATATAGGTACAAGGGCTGTGACCTCATTTCTGTTGAGGTTTTTAAACTTTATGAACTTTTGGAACTGGAACAGGAGAACACACTGCATGGACTGCAGTGTGCCAGGAGGAACCGCCATCTAGGACTCCCTACCTGTGGGAGCGAGCCTGCTGCCTGCTGCCTGTTGGGCAACTGAGGGGGACTGCTGCTTTACTAAAAGTAACCCAGGATGCTGGCCTGCCTGGGCCCTGTCTTCTGGGATTTTGCTCCCTGCTTTTCCAAAGCGAGTGTGCAACGCTGTGCTGGGATGAGAGAGTTTTCCCCTTTCCCTCCCGTGGGCTGACAGAAAGAGCGTGAATAAGTTCTCTTGTGTGCGACAGTGCGTGGCGAGTGCTGTGCTTTCAACCAAGCATCGGAGCCTGAGTTTAAAGGTGTTCACAGAAATCAAAGGCGTCCGCTCGTCAGCTGTGTAAGCACCAGAGGAGTCACAAGCATTGCTGGGCAACTAGCCGAGCCGGACAGAGTTTGCAGCATTGCCCAGCCACACCCCCAAAAGCCAGCGAGGACACCACGTCCAAAGTTACTTTGCAGCATGCCCACAGCAGGGCCGGAGTGCGGCAGCGTGAGGAGCAATGCCGAGAGTGGAGATGTTGCTCTGCGCCTTGTTCTTTGCCAGAAGGTGGGACGTGGAGTCACCTGAAGCCAGTCGGTTGTTGCCTGGTTATGGGTGGGGCTCACGGTCATGAACAGTCCTGTGGAGAAGGGAAGCTGACGGAGGCTTCACTCTGTGTTTTGCAGACCGCCCTTGGGATTCTGACCCACCCTAAGGGTGAGTCCGGGCATCGCAGGCAGCTGCCATTGTGGGAGTTGCTTTTGAGGGGTGACCAAGTTAGGCCCTCCCACCCTCGGGGGCATTGCTCTGCCTTTTTGGGGACTTTGCGGGGATTACCCTGACCTCGGGGGCACAAGACCGAGAGAGGTCTCCAACGTAATGGGCTGGCCTGCAGCTACACAGCGTAAGTCACGGCAGCTGCTGAATTGTGTACACTGCTAGGGTCTTTTCTAGTTCCTGTGGGCATGGCAGGGTGAGTCCAAGATGGGCCCCCACCTTAGTTATCAAGGCAGCTGCAACATGAGCTGTGGGCAGCTGCCTCTTACTAGTGGGGGAAATTTGTTGCAAAGGAATGAACTTATGTGCCCTGTGACAAGTGTTTACTCTGGTGCCCTGGGGCTGATGTTTGCATAATGTGCTATATGGAGTATCATTACTATGCTTATGCCTAAATACTTTGAGCTAAGTAAAAACTTACCAGTAGTTACTGGTCGCCCTAACTAACTGTGATTTAAGTGATTTTGACAAGGGGCCTGTTGGCCTGGTGATATATATAATAGCTGTGAAATCATGACAAGTGCCTGGCGGCACAGTGTAATGTATGTCACTGCATTCCAATGTGTTTTTATGAATAATACAAAGTCTATTTTATATAACCTTGTGTGAAATTTCTTTTGTGGTGTGTCTAGTGTGTCACTGCTCTGTGAGTCTGTTGCGCAAACCCTTTACACATTGCCTCTGGGATAAGCCTGACTGCTCTGCCAAGCTACTAAGGGGGCGAGCAGAGGTCATCTTCAGCGTGTAACTCCCTTGCCTGACTAGAGTGGTGGGTTCTGCCTGCTTTTGGTGCATACCTTAGCCAACCAGTAACCCCATTTCTAACCAGGGACATCCATGGGACGTAGGGAGAGGAAGTGAACAACTTTTTTCAGATATAAGGAAAATAGTGTCTGAGCAAGCTCACATCCCTTGCACACATTCTTGCTCACAGGGATTTGGTCTGTCAACTGCTCCTGCTCCCCCCAGCAACTTTTTGCAAAGTTGTCCTGGTGGAGGTAGTCAACCAAAGCCAGGATTTCTTGTGGCATCTCAAGTCATTCAGAGTTTTCCAAAGCTTTTGCCCTGGTACCAAATCAAAGGCCGATAGCAATTCAACAAATGCCACGCAAAGGTGCCCCCTGTCGATTAGGAGCGTTTTCCATTACAAAAAATGAAACCGGAAAACCTGATCTATTGTACTGGGTTTCTTTCTGAAACCAGCCTGTAGGGGGATTAGTATGTTTTTTTCCCTCAATCCAATCTTGGATTTTGCCCAGACTGCCCAGCAAAATACCTTTTGGACAGAGTCAATTATACTAATGGGTCTGTAGTTGGTAGGTAGGTTTTGGTTACCCTTCTTGTGGATGGGTACCACCTCAGCTCCTTTCCAAGATCCAAGGACAGGGCCCTCTCTTACTAATGCATTTGACAGCACGTGTTTGCATTTGGCTGAGATTTCTTTTCCTGAATGAAAATTTCCCCTGGTATGCAATCAAGCCCGTGGGGCTTTGCTGCGTACTGTGGTATCTATGGATGTGGTGATGTCTCTTATATCAAACACATCATTCTGCCCTAGAGATTAAAAAAGAATAGGAGTCTCCGAGTCTGGGTTTTGTCATTATGCAGGATTTTGAAGTGATTAATCCAGGCAGGAGGTGTAATATGATTGGTTGGTTGACATGCAAAAGGGTTGCACTCCCCAAGTGACCAAGGCCCCAAACGTACTAAAGTCCTTGCTTGACAACGTTTCCACAAGGTTCGGCCACCTCTCGTCATCCCAGTCTCTTTTTGGTTTAAGCTGAGCTTTCATGTAAGCCTTTCTAACAGCAATTATCAGGCCCTGGTCTTTGTATATTGTTATTAGGGTCAGCTGTTTTCTGTACAACCTTCACTCCTTATTAAACCATAATTTAGAGTTTGGGGCTTCCGTTTTCGTAGATGTAGGGGGCACTAGAAAGTATGAAGCAATGTGCTAAAAAAGGTGTGTATGGATGATTGTTGCTTTCTCTTTATCACTGCCCCCCCTCCCCAGAATGCCATCTAAATTATCTAGGGTTGCTCGTAAATCGTGGAGGATGTGAGATAAAGTGTCATTTGTAGTGTAAGATGGCGCCACTTTAGGTGGTAATTGTTTTTGGACAATACAATGTCCTTTGTAATGCAAGATGGGAAAGAGTCAGATGGCTGCTTTCCAAATAATGCAAACATACTAAGACATAAGAGATTGTGGTAACTCTCTAGTCTTTCCTTGATTACCATATCAGTGTCAGGTCAACCAGTACATAGTTGATGCGACTAGCGCAATTTGTGCTGCTGTAAGTTGGGGCACCTCCTTTGTCAGACTTAGCTCTGCCATTGACCGCACTTAGCCCCAATTCTAATGTTAGACTTTTCAATTGAAGTGCTACTTGTCACCACTTTTTTTAACAGGGCTAAGTCCAACTGGGGGATGGCTCACAGATCGTCTTCCTCTCTTGTTTGGGTTACATCCTCCCTATCTAGGGCTCAATGGTAGTGTTAAAGTCGCCTGCTATCATAAGATGGAGATGGAACTCTCTCTTGTCCAGGTGTCCTTCCAGGATTTGCAAAATTTTGGACAACTTGCCTCCGTTAGTGCCTCTAACGTAGATGTTAATTATCTCTATCTAAAGAATTAGGGGCAGATTTATGTTCCCTGGCGCATCCCTGCAAATCTGCAGCGTTGCGCCAGGGAAGATGCGTCACGCAAGTTTGCCCTTGCGCCACCGCAGATGCGCCGCATTTACAATGCGGTGCATCGTGGCGCAAGGACAAGCAGATACGGGACGCATCTGCCGGCGTAAGGTTGGCGCAGTGCTGAAGTTGCGTCGCAAGCGCGATGCAACTCCAGCACTGTTCCAACCTACCCTATCCCTAACATGGTGCGTCAAGCCTTACGCCTGCTTCAAGCAGGCGCAGGGTTTTGACGCATCAGCATTGGGAAAGTGACTCAGTGAAATCTTATAGATTTCACTGAGTCACTTTTCAGGGGCGTTCCTGCGACGGAACGCCCCCCCCTGTGTGGAAACGCCCACGTGAAACCTGACGCAGGTTTGACGTGGCGCAGGGCTTTACACCGTAACGCATCTCCATAGATGCGTCACGATGTAAATGGGGCGCAACGTGGCGCAGGGTTTACGCCGCCGCTGCGTCACAAAAGTGACACAACGGCGGCGTAAAAGGGGCGCAAGTCCCTCATAAATCTGCCCCTTAGTGTTGTCTTGTTTAGTGCATGTGGCTCTGGCGCTGCTGATTCTGCCATTTACGTCATCTGAAATTCCAATACCATCTTCATTAGTGAATCCTTTGTTTCTGTTGCATTAAGGCCTGCTTTCATATGTTTCTGCTGTCATACATCGCTGTGCAAAGGTACGCAGTTTTCAGCAAGTTTATTCAATATTTTTACTTCATTTAGACCGTATTTTCATGCATCTTTTTGAGAACTCTGGCTGTCTTAATAGGTTCTGCAGGCGAAAACGATGCAGTCAAGTCTTCTTTGTCTCATTGGTCGTTTTAGGTTTAGCCTCTGACAGCGATTTCGCTGTCTGCAAACCTGTTGTATCACTTCCTCCTCGCATAGTGTGCAATGGCTTCTCCTCCCATCTGGACATGCAGCCTATGCTTTGGTTGCCATCCGATCACAAGGCAAGCTACCTCATAACACGGCACGTGATCCTCTACATGTTCATGGATGGGCTTTTGCCTACCTGACGGATTACTAATATTGAATATTTCATTCCCTATTTTGTTGTGAGATGTTGGTTAATTCTAATTACTATTTAATGTGTAAGATGGGAGAGCTGAAGCCAAGGCTCGAACCCAGGCCCCAGTCTCAAAGTCAGCAGCTCTGTATGTTGCGCCACATTCAGCCCCTCTGTTGTCTGAGATGGCTAAATGTGCTCCCTCCAAAGTTCCAGCTTCTCCTCCAGGCAGGCTTAGGAAACCTACATCCTGCTCCCTTGGCTGTGTTTGTTGGAGGCTCAGCTGAGGATAGATCTTGCCCCGATACCATTCGGTTGAAATGATGAGCCACAGATCCAGGTGTGCGCCCTGTATGATCACTTGTATTGTAGGAATGCTTTACAAAGCACAACGGTCCAAGTAGGAGAGACCGCGGCACATAACACCGTTAGGTGTGTGATGGTCCTATAGCCTAAGCACTGTCACCCTCTGTCCACAACCGCTGTCACGCGCTACTTCCTTTTTCGAAGTAACCGTAACTGGGATATTTCTTCACCCTGTTTGTTACGTAAAAAACTTCCTTGAGTGCCCCGGCTACTAGTCACTTGGACTTAGTAGCCCTCGGTAGCATCGGCTTGAACCCCTTTGCGAACTGGACTTCCTTTGGAGAGAGGTAAATATAACAAGTATTGTATCCACCTGCATTAAAACAGCTCAGGGGGGAGCAGCTTCTGTTGTAAAAATCTGCATGTATCGTGTAATGCTACTTATTCCCTCAGTATAGCTCGGCCGGTTGAGAGCCTGCTGCTGATGTCTGCTGTACCCTTCATGAATTTGAACCCTTGCATCGGGCAATTCAGCCTTCTATCCTTCCATATTTTTACTGTTTAACTGATGTTTGCACTCTGGAGTCTGCGAGGATGTGTGTGAAAGGCAGCCTATGCAAAAAGCCAGTTCCAGGTCACGCCATTTTTCCTTCCATAACTAAGGAGACAGTTGCAACCCCATTGCTGAGTTTTGAGTTTATTGTAACCGATTTGGGATCCGCACCTGCACATCTGAAGTATTTTTCATAGGTCGGTGAGCAGGGTAATTAGTCTGAAAATCTTGACACTAGTTTTTAGATCTACAAACCCCAGACTGTTCCCTTGTGTGTGACGAGTCGTGTCAACCGAGGGCACTGGGGTGGAGGCAGAGAGATGTGTACGTTTCATTGCACCGCACACTCGGTGTTGCAGAGTCAGCTGCTTAGAAAACATAAGCATTTACAAAGCCAATAGCATTGGCTTTTTTTTGTAGAGAGTTTTTTTTTCATGCGTCACTAGGAGTGCGAGCGTCCCTAACACATTGAACACATACAGCACAACAGCAGTCCAGCAAGCATAGACGGTCAACGGGCCAAAAGGCTGTAAATAGTAAAAGGGGGAGACGGGGTAAGGGCCAGACTGGGGAAAAAGTACATTTCCCCCTTTTTAGGCCTGCCTTAGTGCAGCTGTAGCGATTGGCGATGTAATCAAAAACAGGGAGGGACTGTGGATCCACCCAGATGTTAGGTCATCTGAGTGAAGCTTTTGATTTGGCCGGACGTGTTTGCTTCCACGGAAAGAGTGCCTAACTTTCCAGCACCTGCCATCACTTGTTTATCAAGCTGCAGGGATCCAGGGCTTTTTATCGAGTCTTTAAGTCAAGCTACGGTGCTGCAACAGGGCACGCGCATGGCACTGCTTTAGCATCAGCACGGATGGAAGGTGGGTTGTCAGGAGGCATGTGCGGCTCTGCTCTAATCACAGCCACCCCTCCCCTTTCTACCGTAAACACCAGACTCACTCTCAGAGAATGGTGTTTTGTATTTCATATTTGAAATATTCACGGGCTAGAGAGCTTTAAGCTCTTTTGTTCACCTTTGCTTATTCCTCTCTGTATTTGTGCCCAAGGCCCTGTCTGTTCTTACCTCACCAACCTGTACATTGGGAGCCATTACATCAAGGTATGTCCATCAGGAGTATCCTTACATCAGTGTTTATAGTTTGAGCCTCTAACAGCGCTTGTGCTGTGTGCAAGACCTTTTGTATCTCTTCTCTGGGGTTAAAAACGTATAAGATCCCAAAGGCGTGACCTGATGGCATTGCAAATTCTTGTTTTTACATGCAGGCTATATCATAGCCAGGCCTTATTCGGTACATTTAACTACTAATCACGACTCTTGGGAATTCCTGCCACCGTGTGGCTGGACTGGGGGCTGCAACTATCCGCTTCTTTATGACGATACACTTATAAAGCACACTTATACCGTATGCCTAGTCTCTGATAACAGGCATGGATTATTACCCAACAGTGTTTCTCGGGGATGGAATGAACTTGTGGGATAACCAGTGCTTCTCCACTCATTAATCTCCCTGCACATATATCTCCCTATTTCCATGCTATCTGCTGACCAGTGTGCAGTGTTTTGTTTTTCCATTTGGGTTTTTCTTGTGGAAAGCATTTTTTTCTGTGCATCTTTAACTCCTATCAGAATGATTTAGATATTTACCCCTAAGTAATCAAGTTATGCTTCTTAGAAGCCTTTGCATGAACTACTATGGCACTGCCTGTTATTAGTTGCGCAGTTTCCATTTAACAGTGGTGGCTGGTGACATTTGAAAGTGGTAGGGCGTAAACTTTCTGTTGGATTGCACCGTGGTGAGCGAGCGCGCCCGAACATCTTCGGGTGGCGGGTTCTCCCCCGAGAACATTTTGAAAAAAGAGTGGGTAAATGGTAAATTTTTAAGCAAATTTGAGAAGCAAGAAAGTTAATAAAGGAATTGTGAAAGTGCAGTTATTATATTAATAAAGGGATGTCATATAACAACAACATGTAGATAGAAATGTTTCTGAAGCTAGGCCCTGCCAGTGTCATGCACCTCTGAGCAATCAACACTTATGGCGGGTGTGCTTGTGAAGTTCACTCACTAAGCCCACACAGACACTCTGTGACCCATACACTGTCAGCCAGGGGACACACCACAAAGACATGGTGTGAGCTTCCACAGTGAGCGCAGGGCTTGGCCTACTAACCTGCACTAATGGAATTTTGTCCTTGAAGATCAGAAGGCAGCTTTGTTGAGGAAAGTTTTCAGGTCACATATCCACAGAAAGGCAAGCCTCACCCCCTACTCTTGAATGCCAAAACACCTACCAAACTAACTTATCACACCTACAGAATGGACAAGATGACCGTCCAGCAAAGCCATCTAATGTACCTCTAACACACCCCCAACCCCCCACACACATACAACACACACATACACAAACACACATACACAAACACACACACATACACAAACACATGCACACACAGTTTCTTCAAAGAAACGGAAAGATGATCATGTACAATATCCCTGTTGTCCATTGTATATCAATTTAAAGTTTTTAACTTTCCATCAACCAGACTACAGCTTGTGCAGTAAACAAATACAGCCCAGCACATGGAAATCATGAATGAGCACACGAAAAACACTCAAATAAAGGGCTCCGAGAAGGGAAATGCTAAATATAGGGTCCTTGATTAGCACGTGCATCAGAAATAGTCGTGTGAAACACTGAAAGTAAATTTTAGCATGTTTAATACACTGCATATTCACTTAGACTGTGTGTCACGCACAGCTAGCGCGCACTCTTTAGCAGGTATATCAGAAAGATTTGCAGCAGCTCTGCAGACTGGCGCTTCCTTTGATCTGGTGCATCCGGCACAGTCGTGCATGCTCCTCTTGGCTCCTACTACATTGAAGGACCAGGCAAGCGAGGCATTCTGCTAACACATTGAAAGGTGACACTTTCTGAACGCGGCACAAAGAAATTGAAAATGTGCATAATTTTGAGAGTGGGTTACACATCAGCATAAAACTTCACTTACCGTCCTCACCTCAGCTTCTGAGGTCCGACTCCCGCCATCTACCGTCCTGCTGCCTTTTCAAATTCCTGCAGGCACCTCCCATCGCGACATGATCAGCCAGGAAAGCCAGCCTCCCTCCCTCCCCTCCGCCAATCACAAAGCATGAGGCGAAGCGGAGCGCGCCCCACCAGGGCCACTTTCTCTATGTAGGCTGATGCATGCAGCAGCATGCAGCAGCCTACATAGAGAAAATGGGAGAGTGGGCGGCCCGGCTCTTGGGCAGGGGGGAGTGGCTTGCCCACTGATGTGCATACTGGCTGTGTGGTCGGCCCCCAGACCGACCAAACAGTCAGTATGCACAACAGTGGGCAAGCCACTCCCCCCCTGCCCTCGAGCAGGACCGCCCACCCCAAACCAGGCACTTCTGCTTTCTCGCCATGCGAGAAGGCAGAAACGTAAAATGGTAGTTATTACCATTAATGTTTCTGCCTTCTCGCACTGCGAGAAAGCAGTGGGGCAACACCCTCACGCCCCAATGGGGGAGCCTCCACTGCCATTTAAATGGTCTTTTTCAGGTTGCAGACTACCAGACAGCATAGTTCTGTGGTTTGCTAAAGAAATCTTGGGGACTTTCATAAAGTTAACCTAGGAATGCATTCCACCCATTGCTTGCCATTTGTGATATGATTTGCAACTCACACTTTCAGGCTTTCTGTTATCTGGCTTTATTTGCTTTAGGCTGTCCAGGTTCAGTTCATCTCTCCTGTTGCCTTAATCATGCTTACTGCATTCTTCCTTTAAATTGATTTCTGTAAATAGGCCTTTAAATCTTTTTCCTATCTTGTCACATAACCTGTACATTCAAGGACAGAGGTTGAATGTCAGGCTCTCTCTTCAGGCTTGATGGTTATTTTTCTTTTTCTGACTTCAAAGTGGGAGAATTTATGTGGCAATCCTGTTGAGTACCCATGTAACACGAGAAGGGATGCTTTTTTTTTCTAGCATAGAAGAAAAAAATTACTGTGCTGATGTTTCAGGATTTATCTGAATGAGTAAAAATTGAGCAAATTTTGTTTGTAATTCTCAAGTGTGGTGGAATCAAATATTTGAGTATGATCGAAACACATTTGCGGACTCACGTAATAGTGAGGCTGTTACCTCACTGTCTTGTTGGTCAAGCGAGGACAACATTGTTATTCATCATGGTGAGTGGCTCAACTGCACTTCTTTTAATACTGTGCCTGAACTGCATTTTTTACTGTGCCTTTAACTATCCGTAAGGCCGCCATGCAATGTTGCGTGTTGCAAGGTACAGGGTCGTCCGTTCTCCTTACCTCTCTCCCATCTCTCTCACTGTTGCTCCCATCGGGGGGTAGAGGGCCTGGGCCTTCAGCCATGACACTGCACCGCTGTCAGGTCTAAGGGAGCTGCCATCTTTCCTCTCCCCGATCAGGACATTGGCTGGGTGCCATTTTGGGGGTTGGCAGGCTAGATGTCTGCCTGCCCGTTCCCTTCAAAACGTTGTGGCATGGACACACAGTGGACGCATGCAGCGGGTGCATCGCAGGAGTGCCAAAGACAAGCCCATCTGCGCCCGTCGGCTTCCAGACTGTGGCCAGCACCAGCCATGCTGCCCAATTTAACAGCTACCATACCATTTCCAGGTCAAGAGAGGCGCTCCTAGCCCTAAAAACCAAGGAGTACCCTGGTAAGGTCAGAGCTGATCTCGCAATGGAGAACATGGAATATTGTTGCAGAACCTGTCATTTTAAATTAAGGAATGTGGGTGGTTTACACAGTAGGATTGTGGCCATCACTGGCCCAAATGCCAAAAGCCAGTCGACTATTAGAGACTGCCAAATCAATTGAAGATCCCTGTCGAAGCATGCAGAGTATATTTTGGGTCTCCTTAGACACAAATGGTTGGGACCTAATGTTCCTAATGGAAACATGGCTAAAGGAGGACTACAACCCTGACATAAGGCTTGCCAACAACCCCCACACTGGCTTTTGAATTGCTTCTGCTAATAGAGGGGAATACAGGAAGGGAGGGGACATTGCAATTGTCCTCAGAGACAAATGGGAGATCACTATGGACAGATTGGGTCCCATTGGGGATATTGAAGCCCTCTCCTTCGGTATCAGACTCTCACCAACCGCCTCCTGGGCCGGGCTGGCAGTTTACAGACCCCCAGACAGCTCTGCAATCCATCTCACAGGGCTTTGCAATATGATCAGTCAACGTTCTCTGCAATATACTAACTTCACAGTCTTAGGGGATTTTAACCTACTGTAGACATCCCCATTTGCACCCAGGCAGTCCAGTTTCTGGAACCTTTGGATGGCCTCAATCTCAGACAATCAGTCTTGGCACCCACTCATAGTGCCAGACACATGCTGGACCTAATTTTCTCTAATATTCAAACCTCAGGGTAGATGACCCCCATAGCCTGACCTAGTCTGATCATTCACTTGTACATTTCATTGTCAACCTCGAGGACAGCATGGCAGAATGTGGACCTGCGGTCGATAAAACACGGGACAGGCGTAAGATCAGGGATTCTCTGGGACCTGCACTGTCAAAATCATTGCCAGGGCTGACAGCCGAACCTAATAAGGACTGCGCTGGCTTCAACAAATGGGTAGCCGATGCCGTGGAGATGCTAGCACCCTTGGAGCAAGCATCCTGGAAAAGAGCTAAACCCTCCTCCCCTTGGTACTACGAAGAACTAAGGAAGGAGAAGAGTGGATGTAAGAAGCTGGAACAGACTTGGAGAAAGTCCTACAGCCCTACTAACAAGTAGCTCTATAAAAAAGGCCTGAAAATATTTCACCGACTCAAGCACCGCAATATGAGAGAATGCTTTGCCAGCTGCATAGAGAATGCAGTTAATTCCACCAAGGAAGTGTTTAACATCACAAAATCTTTTCTCAATTCCGCCGCCTTGGACAACTCCTTTCGTCCTTCCCCGACACTTAGTACTAACCTGACTTTTTTTAGTGCAAAATTCTTGACATCTACTCCATATTTCCTCTAACAGAGGAGCTGCCCACCTCTCTGCCATCTCCATGTTTGCATGGCCCACTGTCTGCTTTTTCATCCCTTACCCTTGAGAAAACTTTAGCTGAATTACTGAGATGCAAATCAGGCTCCCTTGGAGACCCTTGTCCCGCTTGCCTGTTTAGCTCACTGGCACACTGGTAAAATCCGACACTCAACCAGATTTGGGACACCTCCCTGTTGACAGGCGTCTTTCCTGCAATTTGGAAACATGCCTACTTACTCCCGCTCCTTAAGAAACCAACAGCGGATCCTGAAGTTCTCAGTAATTTCAGGCCTATTTCCCTTCTACCGCTCCCTGCTAAGATCTTGGAGAGGTTGACTCATAAGTAGCTGGCAACTTACATAGATACCCATTGCCTCCATCCATCCATCACAGTCAGGATTCAGTGCAGGTCACAGTGCTACTTGAAGTCTCTGAATCAATTTGAGAGTCCATGGATCAAGGTGCCTCTGCTATGCTGGTGCTGCTGGCAGCCTTTGATCTGGTGTCACACTCCATACTACTCAGCAGACTCCACCAGGCTGGAGTGAGCGGCACGGCACTATCCTGACTCCGATTGTTTCTGGAGAATTAAACCCAGCAGGTATTTCTTCTCACTTTCGTCTCATCTGCAAAATCACTATGATGTGGAGTCCCGCAGGGTTCAGCACTTAGCCCGCTGCTTTTTAACATCTACCTAGCTTCGCTGGCAATGCAGATTGAAGCCTTGGGTGTGAAAGTGTTGTCCTATGCTGATGACACGCAATTGGTATTTGCCTTTGAAGACCTCTCAGTTGAGGCATTTCACAGTTTTAAGACATGCCTAAAACACATCTTCGGCCGGATGCATAAGAACTCCCTTAAATTGAACACTGAGAAAACAGAGATCTTGTTTTTCAGACGGGCTACCCCCACCTCAGCCCAGTCTGTGGTGGCCATCAGAACTGAATCTTCCTCCTCCACCCTCAGAGGCTGCTAGGAATCTGGGAATTAAGCTGGACAAACAGCTTTCCTTCTCTTCCTAGATTCGTCATATCTTGTCCACCTGTTTTTGGAAGATGAGGGCCATTAGGAAATTCATGCGTTTCCTGCCTGAAGCTCATAGGAAAACAGTAGTCCATGAGCTAGTCATGCCCTCACTGGACTACGGAAGCAGCCTTTATCTGGGGCTACCTTCTTATCTACTGCACAGGCTTCAACTTATTCAAAATGCTGCAGCAAGACTAGTCAGGAGGGTGCCAATGCGCCACCATATCTCACTGCATTTGAAGCAACATCACTGGCTTCCTATTACTAGATGGATCGAGTTCAAAGCTCTGATCCTGGTCTTTAGGGCCACCAGAAACCTGGGTCCGGTGCACCTCCAGGAAAGGCTTCAGTTGTATCAACCAAATCGGGCCTTGAGATCCAACAACCAGTGACTCTTGACAATCTCAAATTATCACAAAGAGAGATTGGGCAGCAGATCTTTTACAGTGCCGTTGGCTAAACTTTGGAACTCCCTCCCTCTCCATCTGCATCTACTCGAATCAGAAATAGAATTCCGGAAAGCCTTAAAGACCTGGCTTTTTAGGCTATAACCTCTACCCGTCCCGCCCCAAACGTGATTGTCCGCTAGCGTCGGGACACCACTGCCAAGGCAGCTGTGCGCTTCACAAACTCCACATACATACATCAATACACTAGACGATGACTTTTGCACACATTATGGTTTGTGTTCAGTAAAAACGTATTTCGATAGAAATGTAATTCTCATTTAAGTTTAAATGTGTTTCTATAAGGACAGTGCACTACCACACCATGCATACTCCACACTACGCTCAATCTAACCCACTCAATATCACCCCACTCCAATCTATTCCACTCCACTCTACCACACTCCAGTCTACTCCAATCCACCCCACTCCAATGTACCTTAATCCAACCCACTTCACTCCAATCAGGCAGTCACAGGTGCAATTATCTAGCAGGTATTAGTGCCATGATTTCAATGGTGATACGAGTGTAGTGACACTGGTGCCAAAAGTTGTCAGAACTCCTCTAAACACCAAATATTTCCATATTTAACTACTGAGGTGCCGATTACGATCCGTTAAAAACCAGGTACGAACCGTCGGTCGGAGAGTTTTCTCCGTCCGACTCGTACCCGGTCGGAAAACTTTACAAACATGGAATTACGATTCGCACGGAAACACCATTTCCGTACGAATCGTAAAAAACACTGACCGACGAAAATATACGTACGAATGTGATCCAGGAATGCTGCGACGTGACGTTGGGACGCTTTCAGGCAGCGTTTCACGACCCAGGGAGTACGATTCGAACCGACAGCAGTCCGGACGGCGACCCCCCCCAGCCCCCGTACGTACGTGCCGACCCCCCCCAGCCCCCGTACGTACGTGCCGACACCCCCCAGCCCCCGTACGTACGCGCCGACCCCCGCAGCCCCAGTACGTTTGAGTCGTACCCCCACCCGTGTATGTACGGTGCGTACCCCCAGCACCGTACATACACGGGTGGGGGTACGACTCGAACGTACACGGGTGTACATACACAGGGGGGTACGACACGTACACGGGTGTACATACACGGTGGGTACGACACGTACACGGGTGTACATACACGGGGGGTACGACACGTACGTACGGGGGCTGGGGGGGGTCGGCGCGTATGCGGGCACATGTCTCCATGGTTGCTATGGGTGTTCGGTGCGGACGGTGTTTTTTCCATACGGTTGTAACATCGGACGCACGGGATGGATCGTGATTCCGCGGTCGGACTTCACTTTTCACATTTGTACGGTAAATCGTCTGAGGACGTGTCGGACACATTTTCCGACCCGAGGACGTGTGGGGAATAATTCCCAATGTGGTTCGTATGGACTTTTTACCATGCGAATCGTGATTGGCAGTTTGTACGGCACTTGTACAATTCGTACGGTAAAAAGACCGGATACGAGTCGTACGGGGAATTTTTTTGCCGGATCGTAATCGGCACCACAATAAGCAGTCACTAGTGCAGTTACCTTGCAGGCACTAGAGTCATGATTTCAATGGTGCAGCAGGTGCAGTGACACCGGAGCCCAAAGCTCTAGGAACCCCTCTAAACACCAAATATTGCAATAGTTTACTACTAAACAGGCAGTCACAAGTGCAGTTACCTTGCAGGCTACAGGGTCATGATTTGAATGGTGCAGGAGGTGCAGTAGCCCCGGACCCTAAAGTTGTAGGAACTTATCTAAACACATAATATTGCTATTACATCAATTCATTCCATTATTTCCCTCTTTCATTCAATTTTTCAAAAGTTTGCTACTACTCACCCGTTCTATACCATTAGTAACAACGCAATATATTTCCTTTTTTTACATAAGCAAGTCATAACATTTTAACATACTTTCTGTAACTTATACTGTACAAGTACTCAGCAAGCTACAACTTACAACAATGAATAGCTTTTTATTAATCACAAAGGAGAAACCTAATGGATTGGAAATGCTTCAGAATTACCCTTTTGTAGCTGTATTTTTGTATTTGCATGTCCTTTCTGCTAGTCCCTAATCTTCTTTTTCCATCTCCCAGTTTTTAGTAGATATCCCCTTTTTTTCAGCCACTGCTCCTTCCACATTTATAGCTAAAATCGAAAGGACCAGTGTAGGTCTTGTTCGATGCCATGCCTATGTGAACTGGATTTATGAGTAAGGAAAGTAGCACTAGAGGGCTAATACAACAAATAGGCATACGTTGCTTCATGAATTGCCTCTTTTGTTTTGCATCCTAACTATATTTAATGGCTCCACCAAGTAGCAAGTATTTGCTTTCCTTAATTAAGTTTTTGTTTGCACCAGCTCACAAGTAGTTTAGGAACGGTAAGGAAAGGAATTACGAAATATTCAGAGCATTCATTGGCGTGCTGTTTCATGTTGGACACATTTGGCACTGTGTTTCTGAATAGTTTTCGTTATCACTATATGTGCCCTTATTGATTTGCGTGCAAGAGGCTGCACCCTCTTGTTGTAACTGTGATTTATTGAGATAAAATGCCATTCTAGTGCGATAAGACACGTTTTAGGCATGAAACTACGAATTCACTTGTATTTACAACATATTTAAGCATAAACAGCACCGGCTAACTTTTAGCCCTTTATGTACTGTATGTATCAGCCACTGAGAAACAACTCACAATACTATGCTCTCGGATGCATGGCATTAGCATTTCCTTACTCATTCTTTATGAGTAACAGAGTGATGTGGGATAAATAAATAATTGTGATCGTGCCTTTCCCTTGTGACGCTTCTGGGTGATTTGAAGCTGTGTGTATTTTTGTTTTATGTTGATTCCATTATATTGAAGCCACAACACCGTCACCAAACTTCTAAAAACAGCAATATGGCTGTGTTACATCAGCGTGTTCTTGTTTATATAACCATAACTTATTTCAACACATTATTTTTAGGTCCCCTATTTTTTTATATATATATATATATATATATATATATATATATATATATATATATATATATATATATATATATATTACCTACTGGCGGTCGCCAGTAGGTAGTTATAGTTAGGACCCCTTTTCCATAGGAAAACCTCAACATTCTATTTTGAATAACTTTGACGCCGGTCGATGAATCCTCGCGAATTTCTCAAAATAGGTGGGGCGCTACGCTCCGCTCCTACCCTGAAAGTCTCGGGGGGATCCGTCAAGCGGGGGCTGAGATAAAAGGGGGGTCCCAAAACGCGTTTTCCCCATGCATTTTTCCATAGGACTTTTAGAACGAGCTACAGCCCGAACGGCTGAACAGAATTACTCGAAATTTGGCAGAGAGGTAGTCCCTAGGTCAAGGAAGTGCCTTTTGTAGGTTTGGTGTAAATCTGTTCAGTAGATTCTGAGAAAATAGCCTTTAAATCAATATATATATCTGAGCCCGCTTACGGTACGCTTACCGTACGCTTACGGTAAGCGTACGGTGGCGTGCGCGAGCGCGATTCTGATTGGCTCTTAGATCTTAGTAAACATTCGATTCGGCCGAAACCAGGAAGCGGCGGCCGCCATTTTGTGTATTTCACTCAGAAAAAAAAGAGTGAAAACAAGAAAAGGGGGCAATGAGGAGAGTTACAGACCCCCTTACATTTGTGAGGGGGTCAAAGAAGGACTGTAAAGTACAAAGAAAACATTTATTGATTTTAAAAAAAATCACGGGGTACGCGTACGGTAAGCTTACGGTAAGCGTACGGTAGAAAAAAAAAAAAAAAAAAAGGAAAATCAGATTTAAGTGTTCAGATATTAGGGGGCTCTAAAAAGAGCCGTTGTGTTTATGAAATGATTTTTTAGTGGTACCTACAAGTAAGTACCGATGCAGAGTCTAAGGTTCAAGAGGAAGACTCTGTTCCCTTCATCATTGAAGTGCACACCATCTCCTCTATAAATGTCTTGCATGTCATAACGCAAGTTGTTGTGGTAAATGGCACCCATACCATAGTCACGGAGGAAAGCAGAAACAGATTTGTTGACGTGCTTTCTTGCTTTGTAATCGCACCGCGTGCCCACCGTGCGTGCACGGCACTAACTGCGTAAAGTGGGCGCGCGGTGCGCGAAGCGCACCGCGTGCTCACTGTGCGCGCACGGTGCGCGAAGCGCACCGTGCGCGCACGGAACGAACTGCGTTAAGTGGGCGCGCACGCCACGAATGGCGTAAAGTAACTTAGCATTTAAAAAAACGTACAAATTCACTGAAAAAACCATAGGTTTCACACACGTTATAGTTAGGAATTAGCATTTAAAAAACCTTGCAAATTCACTGAAAAAACCATAGGTTTCACACATGTTATAGTTAGCGGAAATTTTACTGATAAAAAACCAATGAAATTCCCCCGTTATAGTTAGTGCAGGCAACTATAACTCACGCGACCGCAATCTTCTGCTGATGACATATGTGTCTTTATGAAAAAAAAATATTTGTAATATATGTATAGCTAAAAATGTATGGAAGAAGACATGGGCAAATAAGTGTCTAAATACAGTATTAGCATCAGCAGAGGATTGCGGTCGCGTGAGTTATAGTTGCCTGCACTAACTATAACGGGGGAATTTCATTGGTTTTTTATCAGTAAAATTTCCGCTAACTATAACATGTGTGAAACCTATGGTTTTTTCAGTGAATATATATATATCTATATATATATATTTATATATATATATATATATCTATATCGCAAAGCATTCTTTCACAGCCGTACCTTCTCGCTGGCAGTCGGATGAAAAGAGCATGGACCACAAGATTCTTAAAATACAAACGGCAGCCATTACGCGTTTCATCCCTCCTTGAGTACTTGATTACATGTACATATATATATATATCAGTGATGTCATTTGAGATGTCATCAGTGATGTCATCAGTGATGTCACTGACCATGTCACGAATGATGTAATATGTGATGTCATTAGCAGTGCATTGCGGGGGCGCGAGTTATAGTTAGCTCAACTAACTATAACAGGGGAATTTCTATGGTTTTCTATGAGTGAAATGTCCAACTACCTATAACATCCCTGAAACCTATGTTTTTTTCAGTGAATTTCAAAGGTTTTTTAAATGCTAAATGCTAACTATAAGTCTATAACGTGCCTGAAACCTATGTTTTTTCAGTGAATTTCTAAGGTTTTTTAAATGCTAATTTCTAATTATAATGTTCATTAAACCTATGTTTTTTTCTGTGTTTTTTAATTATCATCCCATTCTCAACTAGGTGAACACTGCAAATCTCACCACTCTCCCATCAATACCTTACACCAACAAAATCGCCACAAACGAGAGCCACAACTAATGCTAATGAAATGCAAAGTAGGCGTTCCCGTGCAAAAAACCACAAAAACACCACTTCCCCATTTTTCAACGACCATCCAAATCTGAAATGCGATCCAAAAATCAAGCGATAAGCCTAGTTATCAGTAACAAATTAACATCAACCTTTAACTGGTGTAAGGAGGTCGACTATCTACTCCGTAAATTGGACCCAACTCATAGCCACTTCAAAGACAAACACGTGATAGACCTACTGCTCATGCAGCTCCGACACCCAACAAGGCCACCCAGCGCCACCACACCACACCCCCTACTACCACAGAGGCAGCGCAAAACAGGACAACGGACCTTCCCAAAATGCCATGCCCCTCAGCCACACAATAGCTGAATGTTGGGAGATGTGGCAACCAACTATATATGAAGGAGGCAAGTCACCTATGAACAATAAAGCACACAATGCCAAGTGTAATGCTGATGTTCTGCACAGACCTCACTGTGGAAAGCACAAACCTCTCCATGTGGAGATATACTATTGATACTTGTAGTGTAGTGCACAGTGGACGCAACCATGTTACCTCAGGAAGTGGGGAAGATCTTCGTCATGTAGCTGTGTTGTCCCCCCCTGGAAGCGGAAGCGGAGTGGGCTGCTCCAATGTACGCCACTCCAGCGTAGGAGTATGAATAAAGAGGCTAGGCCCTAGGCGTGGTTCACTTGTGGGAACACCAACGAGTCTGTCACAGTGGCAGCCCTCACCCTGGCATGTAGCAGCCGTCATAACTGCGGGCCTCCTCGACACAGGCCCCCTGCAAACCCAGCAGCACAGCACCGCAGACTTATGTCTGTACCGATTACTGCCTTCGATCTACACTGTGGACAGCAGCGCTCACAATTCAGATGCAGTGGCGAATGCAGATGTCACAGTCCAGTTTGCAAGACACATTTCTCCCAGTGCAGCCCGCCCAGACCACGCATTATCGCAGGGTGCACACATGCTGTGTGCTTCAGGTGATTATAACTCACTGCACCGTAAGTCATCGCCACGTGGCCTCATCAAGCCAGAATTCATTAGACAAAACACATTGCTCCCAGTGCGGCCCGCCGGAACCAAGTATCATCGCAGCATGCGCACACGCTGAATACTCCATGTGCCACTTACTGTGCAGCTCAACTCAATGCCACGTGTCTTTGCGCCCATCCTGACCGCTGCCTCCGCCCTACACTGGGGTTACACGGTTCACAATTCAAGATTAGTAGCGACGCAAATTGTGTAAGAGACTATAATGAGTTAAGAAGGCCAAATTCTCCTAATCTGTGCAGCTCACATCAACGTCACCTGCCTGTGGGCCTTTGCTGACCGCTGCCTCCGGCCTACACTGTGGAAGACTGGCAACACGTGGTGCCAACTAACCCAGTTCAACACAAGCCGATCCCACATGTGTAAATGTGTCCTGAGTCCTGAATGGCAGCGACCACAGCACCAGACTCCCTTTGATCAGTGAGGGGTATTTCCATGTGGAAGGCCGGCGACACGTGGTGCCACTGAACCTGCACTACGCATGCCGGTGGGACCACCAGCGTATGCACATGGCTGCGGGCCCTTGCTCACCGCTAGCTCTGGCCTACACTGTGGAAGTCCGGCGATAAATGGTGCCACTAACCGTCTTCAACACAAGCCGATCCCAAATGTGGAACTGTGTCCTGAGACCTGAATGGCAGTCACCCCAACTCCGTGAGACAACCACAGCACCAGACTCTCTTCGATCAGTGAGGCCTATTTCCATATGCAACGGCGCCGACACGTAGTGCCACTAACCCTGCTCAACACAAGCCGAACAATCCCACATGTGAAACTGTGTCCTGAGTCCTGAATGGAAGTGACCCCAACTCCATAAGACAACCACAGCACCAGACTCCCTTCGATCAGTGAGGCATATTTCCATTTGAAACGGCAGCGACACATGGTGCCACTAACCCTGTTCAACAAAAGCCGAACAATCCCACATGTTGAACTGTGTCCTAAGTCCTGAATGGCAGAGACCTCAACTCCGTGAGACAACTACAGCACCAGACTCCCTTCGATCAGTGAGGCATATTTTCATATGCAACGGCGGCGACACGTAGTGCCAATAACTCTCTTCAACACAAGCCGAACAATCCCACATGTGGAACTGTGTCCTGAGTCTTCAATGGCAGTGACCCCAAGTCCATGGCAGCAAGCACAGCAGCATACTCCCTCTGATTAGTAAGGCATATTTCCATATGCAAGGCCGGCGACAAGTGGTGCCACTAACCCTGTTCAACACAAGCCGATCCCACATGTATAACTGTGTCCAGAGTCCTGAATGACAGTGACCCCAAGTCCGTGGCACCGACCACAGCACCACACTCCTTTCGATCAGTAAGGCATATTTCGATATGCAAGTCCGGCGACACGTAGTCCCACTAACCCTCTTTAACACAAGCCTATCCCACATGTGTAACTGTGTCCTGAGTCCTGAATAGCAGTCACCCCAAGGCAGTGGCAGAGACCACAGCACCACACTCCCTTTGATCAGTGAGGGGTATTTCCATATGCAACTACAGACTCCAGTAGGCAAGTAACTATCACAGTCCTACACCCTACATATTATCCTTTTAGTATCCTCGCTTCAAGAACTTTTTTTTATATCAGTTATAGCTTTACTACAAAGACCAAATTAATCTTCAAATGCAAACTAACATGGAATAGCAGTCTACACTGCAGGCAGTACAGCTCGCAATTCCAATTTTAAATGCTAATTTCTAACAACAAGATTGTACTCAGAAAATCCAACACTTTGTCAGTGTATTCTATACTTATTTAATCTTTTCATCATATGCCTCCACTGCACTCAGTAGGGCTCACAATGAAAATTATTTCTTCATTCATTAACTACAGAGTCCGCTAGGCAAGTAACTATTACAGGCCTCAAATCTACATAATATCCTTTTAGTATCCTTTCTTCTTGAACATTTTTTATATCAGTTATAGCTTTAGTACAATCACCAAATTCATTTTCAAGTACAAACAAACACTCAGCAGTCTACACTGCAGGCAGCAGACCTCGCAATTTGAATTTTGGACACGTGGTGCCAACTAACACTGTCCAACACAAGCCGATTCCACATGTGTAACTGTATCCTAAGTCCTGAATGGCAGTGACCCCAAGTCCATGGCAGCGACCACAGCACCAGACTCCCTTCGATCAGTGAGGCATATTTCGATATGCAAGGCCGGCGACACGTAGTCCCACTAACCCTCTTTAACACAAGCCGATCCCACATGTGTAACTGTGTCCTGAGTCCTGAATGGCAGTGACCCCAAGTCCGTGGCACCGACCACAGCACCAGAATCCCTCTGATCAGTGAGGCATATTTCCGGGAAACATCGTTTACAACGCGGGGATTACATCGCGATGCCATTACATCGCGGTTTTTACAACGCAAGTCGTTACAACGACTTGTGCTAGATGGTGCTCTAGGACAAGGAATAGTATAATTTACTATCCAACACCTTCCCTACTGTACGTAGACTGGAGTTGGAATAGTAAATTATACTACTCCTAAGTCCTATTCCTTGTCCTAGAGCGCTATCTAGCGCAAGTCGTTATAATGACTTGCGTTGTCAAAACCGCAATGTAGTGTACCGCGATGTAAATGTATGCGTTGTAACGTCATACATCCCATATTTCCATATGCAAGGCCGGCGACACGTGGTCCCACTAACCCTCTTTAACACAAGCCGATCCCACATGTGTAACTGTGTCCTGAGTCCTGAATGGCAGTGACCCCAAGTCTGTGGCACCGACCACAGCACCAGAATCCCTCTGATCAGTGAGGCATATTTCCGGGAAACATCGTTTACAACGCGGGGATTACATCGCGATGCCATTACATCGCGTTTTTTACAACGCAAGTCGTTACAACGACTTGTGCTAGATGGTGCTCTAGGACAAGGAATAGTATAATTTACTATCCAACACCTTCCCTACTGTACGTAGACTGGAGTTGGAGTAGTAAATTATACTACTCCTAAGTCCTATTCCTTGTCCTAGAGCGCTATCTAGCGCAAGTCGTTGTAACGACTTGCGTTGTCAAAACCGCGATGTAGTGTACCGCGATGTAAATGTATGCGTTGTAACGTCATACATCCCGTATTTCCATATGCAAGGCCGGCGACACATGGTGCCACTAACCCGTATTAACACAAGCCGATCCCACATGTGTAACTGTGTACTGAGTCCTGAATGGCAGTCACCCCAAGTCTGTGGCACCAACCACAGCACCAGACTCCCTCTGATCAATGAGGCATATTTCCATATGCAAGGCCAACAGCATGTGGTGCCACTAACCCTCTTCAACACAAGCCAATCCCACATTTGTAACTGTGTCCTGAGCCCTGAATGTCAGTGACCCGAAGTTCGTGACACCGCCCACAGCACCACACTCCCTTGGATTAGTGAGGGGTATTTGCATATGGAAGGCCGGCGACACGTGGTGCCACTGAACCGGCACTACGCAAGCCGGTGGGGCCACCAACGTATGCAAGTGGCTGTGGGCTCTTGCTCAGCGCTACCTCTGGCCTACACTATGGTCAGCAGGCCTCACAATTCAGATAGAGTCCTGATTCCACATGACCCAGTCCAATAGCCAAGACACATTGCTCCCAGTGCGGCCCGTCCACACCAAGCATCTTTACAGGCTCATACAGTCTCAATGCTTCTAGTGCCACTAACCCTCTTTAACATAAGCCGATCCCACATGTGTAACTGTGTCCTGAGTCCTGAATGGCAGCGACCCCAAGTCCGTGGCACCGACCACAGCACCCCACTCCCTTCGATCAGTAAGGCATATTTCGATATGCAAGGCTGGCGACACGTAGTCTCACTAACCCTATTTTAACACAAGTCGATCCCACATGTGTAACTGTGTCCTGAGTCCTGAATGGCAGTGACCCCAACTTCGGGGCAGTGACCACAGCACCAGACTCCCTTCAGTATTATTTGTTGTTCTTTTCTTTAAATAATTTTTTTTATATGTAAATCTATACATGACTAAGATTCTTCTTTGTCCAACCACACAGGGACACTTCCAGGCCCAAGAAGGTTGTTGGGGGTATGATGGTAATGTGGGAAGAGGGCGCGTTACCTGCTGATGTGGGGAGAGGCAGCGTCAAAGGGGTATCTATCAGCGAAAGAACTCTGAAATGTTTTCACAAATGCCAGCTGATGGACTGAATCACAAAATGTTTTTTCAATGCTTATGTAGTGTGAGTTATGAACAGTTCACACACAGGCTCGCAGAGGGACAGCTGCGGCCCGTCTGCTCGACTCACAGACGCAGTACTACGAGCTGTCCGCGTCATTGTAGCCATCCCTGCCCTGTTCCGTCGTATGCCACGCCACTCCGATTACGTTCCTACGTTGGCCCCACATAACTACCTGCCGCAGGCGTACTCGCTGTTGGTGTACAGGTCAGTGGTCTAGTTCTCAACATCTCATGGCCACTCCCTGAGGGCAGGTTTTCACACACATCATACCCATCCGGCACATGCATCACAGGCCATGTGACCATGCAAATATAACAGATTGACAACGTCACATCCTTTATTGCCGGTGCTGACTAGATGGCGGACGCTTCACGTGTCTCAACCATAAAGAGTTTTTGAAAAGTTGCGCAGAAGGTTAGTCGCACCCTGATCTGTATAGCCATCAGGGGCCTACCACCCTCTTACGCGGACTTCAGACGCACTGGGTTAGAGCCACCCGAAGCTCATATGGCCATCAGGGGCCTACCACCACATGCCACGGACTTGAGTTACAGCGGAGAAGCTGATGTGGTCTCCGCCATTGATGACTCAGGACTCAGCGACATGTGTGAGATCTGCCGGCCCGTGGAGAAGATGATGTGGTCTCCGCTATTCATGACTCAGGACTCAAAGCAACATCTGTGAGATCCGCGCAGAAGCTGATGTGGTCTCCGCCATTCATGACTCAGGACTCAGTGACATATCTGGGATGCGTGGAGTTTTAACTCGCACGTGGAGTGCCCACTGCACTGCTGCAGACTCCGGTGGCACCAGGTAATTATTCGCTCATGGATGCACAGGGGCGGCAGTGTCTGTCTGTCTCTCTCTCTCTCTCTCTCTCTCTCTCTCTCTCTTTCTCGCTCTCTTTCTCGCTCTCTCTCTCTCTCTCTCTTCCTTCTTTTCCTTCTATCTCTCTAACTCTCTTTCTTCCTTCTCCCTTTCTCACTACCTATCTTTCCTTCCCTCTCTTTTTCGCTCTGGCTTTTTTTTCCTTCACTGTTTCTTTTTGTCTCTCTCCTTTCATATGCCCATTACACACGTCCTTTTTGTATTATTTTTGAAATTTTTGTTTATTAGCTTATCGTTCATATATATGTTAATAAAAAAATAACGTTCGAAAATAGTTTATCGTTTACATATTTATGTTTATAAAACAATAAAGTTTAATTAAAAAATTAATAACATTTTTGGTTGTTCTCTTAACTGCTGTGTGACTCTTTCTTGTTCTTATTACTGTTATTTGATGGAATCCATCATGGTGTTAAATTTTGGGGCACTTATCGCGGGAATACTGGTGATGTCTGCAGTTTGCACCAACTTCTGAATAGTGTGTTAGATTTATCTCAACTTTACTTCCATTAAAGTGCTGATAATGAAATGCAGACTAGCCATTCCCGTGCAAAAAGACACGAGGTGCACCTTTCCGATTTATTCTAAATACTAAAATCCTGTATTGAATTGCACTGAGGTAGTGGCTGCACTTACAGTGCACACACAAAATCAATTAGGAAATCTCATTGTATTTATATTGATTGGGAATAGTGCATCAGGTGCTGCATCTTGACGAGATACACTGCTCAGTTCGTATATTGTTCTGCACATGAAAAAAATCATTTCACAACTTTCACACCAACTGCAATGCGAAACTAATTCCTGCGATAAGCCACATTAGCACCAGGGATTTTACACCTTGTTTCTGCTGGTGTTAAGCAGGACGACTACCTGCACCATGAAAGGGAACACAGCCAAGAGACACAACAGAACTCCCACAGGTGCCATAGAGTCAATGAGCATGATACAGGGATACCCATGAGGGCCACAAGACTCATCTCAACAACTCCAGGACCGCCAACGCCCCCCAAACCCACATCTGAGCAAGTGTGTCCCTGTGGTCATTGTCTTAGCATGATAGGCACAAGCCCTGCAAGATCACAGTGTGCTGTCACCTCAGTGTTGGCAGTGAGCCTGGATCTGTAGCTATGCACGCATCCTCCTGCATGCACAATCGGTGTGTGCTGGTCCGGAGTACACAGGTCAGCGCAGGGGTGTGCCTATCCGGCAAGGGGAACGGTGTGTCTCGGACATGTCCGTGTACAGGAAGTGCGGTAAGTGTGTCTCTGTGTTCTGGTGTGGCCTGCCACAAGGGCCGCAGCAGTCGATGTTGTAAAGTGGCATGCACCACCTCCAAATGGCACTGTGATGGTGTAGTTGGAATGTAGCAGGACATGCGCGAATGGGCATTACAATGGTGTGCCGTACGAGTGCATGAGATACAAAAGTGCACCATACAAAAGTGTGTGGGCTCATGGGAGGGAGGAGCAGCTGTTTGGCAATGTAACACACAGTGAACTCGCCCATGTGCCACGTGCTGGGCATCTCATCCATGATGACCACGGTCGCAGACATCCCATAACACCACGACCGGCCTTTGTACACATCCTGTATGAATGCAGTGTGGTTTTCACTCCTATGCTCATTCAGTGGTGTGATGTTGGCGGGTTGTGTGACTTGTGCTCCTGTTGGTGTGTTTCATTTTGGCCATTGTTTGTCTGTACTTGTGCTGTACTTAATTTTGCATGTGTGCCATTCTGCCCATCTCCCCCGTCCCCCCACTCCCTGCTTCTTCCTCTTCCTGATTCTATTGTGTCTATAATTTTGTTGATCCATACATAAATACATGTAAAGAAAAAAATAGAATAGTTCCTTGATTCTTTTAGGTTTCAAAACTCCTCTCTATTGGTTTCTTTTTAATTTTTCATATAAACCATTTTTTTAATATTCAACAACCCATAGAAGTCAGAAGTGCAACGTATTCTATCAACACACTTTCTAGAACATTCTACAACACGTGCAGGTTAAAAGTTAATCAATTCTTTTTACCTTAACGATGTTTTTTTGCAACATGTTTTCGAACATTTAACGCCATGTGCAGGTTAAAAGTTCACGATTGTTTTAAGTTTGAACAGTGCCTTCAAAATGCAAGTAACAGGTGTGGTTGAGTTGAGCAAATTTTATCCTATGATATGTACTCCACATTGAAACTGCTTTTTCTTAACCAATCACAAAGATGCTTTTCCACAAAACTAATGTGCACCCTACTTTAAAAAAAGAATGCTTTTCATCTACCAATCACGTATTCTTTTGTATGGAAAGAAAAAGTAGTTCCCCATCTTTAAACATATCTGTTATTGTACCAAGGAACTGCATGAGCTATAGACATCTTTCCATACCTTCCAGCCATACCTTCAAAATGCTAGTATGGATCGTAGAACATAGCTATATTTTCTGGTGCAAGAGGTATGCAGAACACAGACGTATTGACTTAGACCTAGGTTTACAAAATGTGGACATTAAATGGTTTGCACAGAGAAGATTGAAGTGGCACCACTTGGTACCTTTGGTTAAAACCTCTTTGCATCTTCCACACCCTGACCTCATAATTGTGCATTGTGGTGGAAATGACCTAGGCACATTGACTGGGGTAGGTTTGGAAATGCTTATGAAGAACACCTTTGGACACCTCAGCTCAGCACCATGTGACTCTGGGCAACAGCTCACTTAATAGCTCACATAATTTCCATGCCGGCCTCGAGGGCCTTCAGACCCATAGGGGTGAGTAGTTTTCGCTTTACAAATACCGTATTGATTTGATACGTGCAAATTTACCTTTGCACTCCCTGTATAACACCCCCTAAGCACCATACACAAGTTACAATGTTCGGAAAAAAAAAGTTCCTCCAAGTAGGTATAACTACATGCTGACACTACTTGACAGATGTGGCACAGCGGCCAGAGCACATGACCTCACAGCATATGACGTACAGTTTGGACTCCCGCTTTCATCCCCGACTCCGGCAGCACCTCAGCTGAGCACCATGAGACTCTAGACATTACCTCAATATTTTCCGTACCCCAGGACTTTCAAACCAGTTGCAGTCAGTAGTTTGTCCTAGTAGGTATAAACACATGCTGACACTACTTCCACAGGTGTGCTGCAGCGGCCAGGAGACTCTAGACATTACCTCAATATTTTCCGTACCCCAGGACTTTCAAACCAGTTGCAGTCAGTAGTTTGTCCTAGTAGGTATAAACACATGCTGACACTACTTCCACAGGTGTGCTGCAGCGGCCAGGGCACATGACTTCACACCATAAGACACACAGTTTAGGCTCCCGCTTTCATCCCGACTCCCGCAGCAGCTCACCTTAGCAGCGTCAGACTCTACGCAATACCTCACTTAAATTCCGTACCCAGCACTTTCAGGCCGGTAGGTATGAGTAGTTAGCTTTGCACCCCCTCTATAGTACACCCTAAACACCCCACAGTGCTCCTACCCTCCTCTTTCCTACTTTTTTCACCCTTTTTTCCCCTTACTCGCTTCGACAGAATCACAAAATGGAGGCCAACACTTCCTAGTTGCAACCGCTTGCAGCGCTCCTAACCAATAAGCAGCAAGCTCGTGCTCGTGCTCGTAACGCCTCAGCCAATCAGATGACAAATCACCCCCAAACTTTCAATATAGGAGCTGATATGAACAAATAATTATTTTGGAAAATGTCATGAAGATTCATCAAACGACGTCAAAGTTATAAGAAAAACAAAAAATACTCTTTCTCTGGAAACTTGGTCCTAACTATAACTATATATATATATATATATATATATATATATATCCAGTCAAAAAAAGTGCCCCTTATGGAAGAGCCACAACAGGTAGAGTATATTCCAATAACTTTATTCACGGGGGCTGCATACAGGTTTTGACACAGACATCATCCTAGATTAACTGCCAGAAGCGTTTCGAGTCTTACTAACTCTTAATCATTGACAACCACACGTAGAGCAGGACCGGCAACATGCAGCTCAATTTAAATTCACTTGGAGCGCCCCAGTGGGCGTGGCCACTTCTCTGGCCTTGTGGTTTTCGTAGTGCACAAAATTAATACTCCAGTGAGTCCGTCCTGAAACACATGAAATCAAAGTTCACTTTAAAACCCCAGTGGAATGATGTACAGTCTTAAAAACATGCTGCATTCTTAATCCTCCATGATAGGACTACCTCCCTTTGTGATGAAGCCCAATGGCCTCACCTCAGGAACGCTGCGCTTGCAGCGGGGCTTCTTTCGCGACTGGAGCCGGACGCTAAAATCCAGTCAAATAAGTGCCCCTTATGGAAGAGCCACAACAGGTAGAGTATATTCCAATAACTTTCTTCACGGGGGCTGCATGCAGGTTTTGACACAGATGTCATCGTAGATTAACTGCCAGACGCATTTCGATATATATATATATATATATATATATATCAAACAGCAAAGAAATATCATCGTAATGGTTTTAATGACCTCCTCTCCACCAACGCGTTTCGAACTACAACAGTTCCTGATCACGGTATTCACATAAGTCCATCTTTTGTTTCACATATTTATACCAACTGTTCCGACCATGCTTGTAAATGTTGAAATGTAAAACTACCACTCCCATAATGCCTCATCAATGGCAGGTCGGAACAGTTGGTATAAATATGTGAAACAAAAGATGGACTTATGTGTAGGCCTGGGCAAAAATTTCGTTCCGTTCGCGGAAATTGCGATAATTTGACATTTTTGCGTTCCGCGGAGAGCGCGAAAATGTCAAAAATTCCGGTTTCCGCAGCTTGGCGATAATTTGTTTCTTGCTCGCGCTGTAAAATGATACATTCTCGCGCGCGCGCGATCGCCTTACCTGAATCCCTGCGTTCGCCGACAAGTTTTCTTGATCCGGTCGCGTTCTCCATGAGATGTTGTATTGTTTTTAGCCATTTGCGCTGTCTCGCGACAGTTCGCGCCCGCAGTGACGTCATGCGTCGCGCGATCACGTCTTTCTTCTCGCGATCATGCACCGCGAGAACAACTCAAAACAAGATGGCCGCGCCCGCAAGCAGCCACATGGGTAAGTTGGCGACCCGCAACCATGCAGAAAATCGCGCGAACATGCCGGAAAAAAACTTCCGCATCTTCGCGATATTTCTGCTTGTTTGCGATAATTTTAAACATTCTCGCGATAATTTGCGAAGGTTAATTCCGCAAATTCCGCCCACCCCTACTTATGTGAATACCGTGATCAGGAACTGTTGTAGTTCGAAACGCGTTGGTGGAGAGGAGGTCATTAAAACCATTACGATGATATCCAGCAAGAGTGCGGCTTCGTTTCTTTGCTGTTTGAAATACTTGTGAGGTTGTCCTTACCTCACGGCCGGCACCAGCTTCTGAGTGCTCCCCCCGCAAGGGCACTTTGTATATTTTATATATATATAAAACCTATGGTTTTTTCAGTGAATTTCTGAGGTTTTTTAAATGCTAATTCCTAACTATAACGTGCCTGAAACCTATGGTTTTTTCTGTGAATTTCAAAGGTTTTTTAAATGCTAATTTCTAACTATGCCTACAGAGATAGGACATGTGAAGAAAGAAGAAAAAATGCACAGAAAGAAAAAAAAGAAGTGCAGAAAGAAGCAACAGAAGTCCTCAAAGATGAAGAAAAGTGCAGGAAGAAGGATAACGTGCAGAAAGAACAAAAAGAAGAGCAGAAAGAAGCCTTGTTGCAAAATCATCCTGTACCCTCAACTTTTTCAGACGGATACTGGTGGTAACTGAGTCTGACTAACCAGTCCTAGAGCCAGTGCTATGTTAAAAGACACTTAGAATACAGTGAAAACACCTACATACACTAGAGAACATTATGCGTTGGGGTCCCCCTGTGATTAGCATGACCTCCTCTGTAAGCCCCTAGTATATAATAGGGCAGGGGGATTAAAACTACCTCTTAAAACAGGCCACAGGGCGTTTTTGCACACGTTAACTCAGGCCCTGTCCCCTCCCTTCACCACTGTGTAAACACGCCCTGTGTCCGTTTTTAGTTGGGAGATTAAGTTCATTTGAATCCTGAGGGTCCCTAGGGTCCAACTAGCCCACTAGGTACCTCCAGTAAGTGCCACAGAGCTGCGTTGCAGAGAGGTGTAAAGAGTGGCACGGCCTGGACCACCTCTCTGCAATGCAGCTCAGTGGCGCTTACTGGAAGCACTTGGTGGGATAGTTAGCCCCCAGGGGCCCTCAGTATTGAAGGGAAATGATATCCCCAATTTAAAAAGTGCCATAGTGCGTGTTTGCACACGTCACCTCAGGCCCCGTCCCCTCCCTTCACCACTGTGTAAACGTGCCCTGTGGCTGTTCTAAGTTGAGAGATTAAGTCCCCTTGAATCCTAAGGGTCCCTAGGGTCAAACTAGACCACTAGGTACCTCCAGTAAGCGCCACAAAGCTGCGTTGCAGAGAGGTGTAAAAAGGGGCTTGGCCTCAGAACACCTGTCTGCAACGCAGCTCCCTGGCGCATACTGGAGATGCCTGTTGGGCTAGTTGGCCCTCAGGGACCCTCAGTATTGAAGAGGAATTAATTCCCCAACTTACAACCCGCCAGGGGGCGCGTTTGCAGAGTGTTGCAAGGAGGGGGCGTTGCCTCCGGCACGATGCCAGTCTTTTATTTATTTTAATTTTTTAAGATGGGGGGCTGTGTGGTTCCCCTTCTTATTCTAATTTATTGGCCCTGATGACCCCATCCCCCAGGGCCTGTCTCCTAATTATATTTTTTTGACCCCAATCCCCAGGGCCGGCCACTGTTTTTTATTATTTTTAAAAAATATATATTTATAGACACACCTAGGACATGCTGGACAAACCGTACGTACCTATCACCATGACGATTTGCGTGATATTCATTAAAAGGCGACTATGCATACAATGAATCCACGTGGAATGTATTTACACCACTAGTGAAGCTCTGACATGCCTGATGCCCTACCGTGCCTAATCCCGGTAGACACCCTTGTCGTTTATTTATACAAACATGGGTAGCTATTGACGGGCACATTTAATACACATGCACACCAAGCCATTCAAAGGGGATTCGACAAAAATTCGACCAAAACTATGCAAGAAACCCCCCTCACGATTAATAAAACACACATCCACTGCCGGATGTGTAATACTTTTTATTTTACTCTCTGGAAAGGGGACGAACATCACTTGAGAGTCACAGCGCGCTCCTGGCAGAGCCCAATGCTGTGTTACACCCACCATTGCCTGCTGAGTGCCACACACCTCTGTGTTGTATTCCACTAGCTAGTGCATATGCTATGATACTCTCTAGCCCATGTGCACTGTAACACCACCCCGTGAATATGTCATGCCACACTTGTCTTCGCACGGGTTATATTGCCCCATCTAACGTGCCTTCCTCGATGCCTATGTTATAACGCACAGTGCTATGCCATACATATTACAATCTGGGATCCATATCTTTGTCACAGTGAATATGCAACGTTACACACCTCAGCACACATTTTATATTACAACTTTAGAGACTAGTTAGGTTACACAACACTGCCCTGTGCATATTACACTCCAAGGCGCATATCGCATAGCACGCGCTAGTGCCTGTGCTATCTCGCGCTCTCCAATGAATCTGTCATTGCGCACAATGTATTGCATATTATATTTCACGCCTGGTTCATCTTATATCACACTTTTTGGTGCATAGTTTATACCATACACTATATCTAGTTTTCATTTACAATCGTGCTCTCAGGACTATGTTCTATATAACACTGTGTTCACCTACCCTTTTCACGGGCATTACATTTTGCGATAGGGGGTGGAGGGTCAGGGGGTGTTTCTGCCAAGTGAGCCCGGAGTCACAGTCACAAACGTCCTCTTCTTCCTGAATAAAAGTGAGATTATGCTGCATACTTGTTCATATTTTAAGTAGTTCGCACAGACACACGTTTTAAAAACAATAAAGCTCCTAATACCCGCCTTCTCTGAACAGTTAGCTTGCTGCCCCATCCCCCTCCTCCCTATCCTCTGTTGTGTGAATCCATGGACTAGCCTCCTCCCTCCTGCCATGCATGGTCCGATGTGCTGCCACTGCCCTCAGTTTAGTATGATGTACCAGTCCACTCCTCCTGCCCTCCATTGCCCAATTCTATGTCCCATCATTGACCTCCTGCTTAAACTCTGTGCTTAGCTTGCTGCCCCTATTCTCCTTCCCCCTGCCCTCCGATGTCTTTGTGCATGCCCCTGCTCCATCCTTTTTGCCCACCATGTTCCATGGACCTACCACTCCTATCTACTCTGAGTGTTCTGTTGAGCCGCCACTCCCCTCCCACCTGCCTAGCATTGTCAGATGACTGTAACCTGTCCCTGCCACCTCCACCCTGCCTGTCCACATGCCATGCCCCTATCCTCTTCCTCCTGTCCACATGGTCCATTGTACTGCCACACCCTTCTGCCCTCCCTGGTCTGTTGTGCTGCAACTGCTCCTCCTGCCTGCCCCGTGCGGTCTGTTGTGAGGCCCCTTCCCCTGAACTTTCTTGTCTGTGCACAGGTCCTGACCCTCCCTTCTATCCTCCATCGTCCTTTGTGCATGCCCCTGCACCCTCCTTCTTGCCCATCATAGCCATTGTGCTACCACTAACCCTCCCACTTGCCATGCATGGTCGTCTGTGCTGCCATGGCCCCTCCCACCTTCCCTGTGTGGTCAGTTAGCTGCCCCTGACCCCCTCCCACCTTCCCTCCATGGTCTGTGTGTATGCCATCACAGTCTCACTGTTGCTCTTCATGGTGTGTCCATCCTGCCTGACCTCCATGGCTATCTTGCTGCTCCTGCCCTGCCCCCTTGCCCCCAGCCCTCTGTTTACATGTGCAGACCCCTACTCCCTCCCTCCTGGCTTGTCTGTTCCATTGTAATGCCCCTGATCCGTCCCTCCTGCCCTTTATGGTCTGTTATGCTGCAGCTTTCTCTCCTGTCTGTCCACTATGGTCACCTAGCTACCATTGCCTCTTGCCCCTCTGTTCTCTGTTGTCCATGTGCATGGTCCTGTCCCCTCCCTCTTGCTTTCTATGGATTGTTGTGCTGCACTCCCGTCCCGCATGCCCTGTGTGGTGTATTGTGCTGCTGCAAACCCTGATGCCTGCCCTGCAGGGTCAGTTTGATGCACCTCTCCATGTCCCTCCTGTCCTCTGTTATCCAAGTCCATGTCCCTACCCCATTTCCTTCCATGATCCAATGTACCATACTTGCGAACATTTTGAACTTGGTAAGAGGGAGATTTTGAAAAAAAGCGGGGGTATTGATTTTCCCCTTTGAGTTACATTGAAAAAGAGGAGATTGTAGACAGGAGACAGATCAAATAAAGCCCATTTGAGCTTAAAAACATTGGACGTTTCCTGGCTGAATCCGGTCTGTTGGCATGTATGGTTGTACTACCATTGCCTCTTCCTTCTGCCCACAATGGTCTATTACATTGCCACAGCCTCTCTTGCAAGTCCTGTATTGTTGGTTTGTTGCCCCTGCCCCCCTTTCCACTGCCCTCCATAGTCTGTTGTGCTGCCACGGCCCTTCCTGCCTGCTCAGTGTGGTTAAATTGTTGCCTTTGCACCCTCCTACCTGCCTTCAATTTTCAGAGTCCGTGCCCCTGGCCTCTGCCTCTCAACAGTATCCTAATGAACAACTAGATTGCTAACATTCTATATTTATTACAAAAGTGTGGAACGCCTGACGTCATCTTGATGTAATCAAAACTGTAATACCTAGAGCATTTCCTTTAGAAATTACATATATGAGAGGGTCTTATTGGCATCAAAATTATGGTTAGTGCTCTAAAAGACTAAAATAAGGACATATTTTCTGAGTTTTCAAATAGCGAAAATCACTTTTAAATTATTTGTTATCTTTATGTTTTTTTATCCAGTTGACCACTTGATTAAATGTTGCACTTAGGGGAGAGGATGTGGTGTTACTTCCAGAACTGCAGACTTTGCAACTGGGGACCAGGTTGGAGTTTCTGCTTCAGCTCGACATTCTGTGATTCTGGTCAAATCACTTAGTCTCCCCATGTCTACAACCAAAATGAATTTGTTCTTGTGTGATGTAACCAATGCTCATGTAAAGCACTCCAATACCTGACAAGTCTGCACTATATAACACTGCAAAAACACAAAATAATAAGTGTTTTGCACACTTCTGTCATTGGGCTATATTTGGGCTACATCTGGGTGATTTTGGGCTACATTTGGGCTCTTTTGTCTCCGGTGGCCATTTTGGGAGATTTATTTGTTATGAAGTTTCCTAATTTCCTCATGTACTGCAGTCTCCTCAGTAGGAAATGCTTTCAGATTTTTACTTTGATTCCATCATGAAGGTATTCAGATATGTCACACATTTGCCATAAATTCTGAATGTTAGCACTCTAGTTGCTCATTAGATCACTGTAGTAAAACTACTGTTCACCATGGAAGTCTGCTCCTGGTATTAAAAGTGCATGTTTCAGTCTGCATGTCAGAATTTTTTAATGAAATAGAAGAGGATTTGAGAAGTCACTCAAAATGTGCCCTCATTTTCTTTCTTCAGCATTAATCATAATTTCTATGGCAAAATGAACCCCCTCATTGTGTTCCTTTTTAAATTAAATGTTTTAAGTGTTACCAGTTTATTCCAATCAAGATGGCTTCAGGTGTGCCATACTTTTGTCATAATGAAGACAGTAAGCGCTCTAGTTGTTTTTAAGAACACTCTGGGACATTCTGTCATTGGGCTATACTTGGGGCTACATCTGGGTGATATTTGGGCTACATTTGGGCTCTTTTGTCTCTGGTGGCCATCTTGGGAGACTTATTTGTTATGAAGTTTCCTAATTTCCTCATTTACTGCAGTCTCCTCAGTAGGAAATACTTTCAGTTTTTTACTTTGATTCCATCAAGAAGGCATTCAGATGTGTCACACATTTGCAATAAATTCAGAATGTTAGCATTCTTTTTGCTCATTAGATCACTGTAGTAAAGCTACTGCTCACCAGGGAAAACTGCTGCTGGTATTGAAAGTGCATGTTTCAGTCTGCATGTCAGAATTGTTTAATGAAATAGAAGAGAAGTCACTCAAAATGTGCCCTAATTTTTCTTTCTGCAGCACTAATCATACTTTTTATGGAAAAATTAACCACCTCATTTTGTTCCTTTTTAAATTAAATGTTTTAAGAGTTACCACTTTAATCCAAGCAAGATGGCTTCAGGTGTGCCATACGTTTATCATAAGTAGGACTGTTAGCGCTCTAGTTGTTCTTTGGAACACTCTGGGAAGCTGCAGTAGAACACAAAGGAATCAACTGACAGTCTCTGCCCTTGTTGGATGTACATGTTTTACTGAGAATGTCAGACTTCATTCTCACATGACTGAGAAAGATAATGTGAATTTACAGAAAATATGCTCTCAGGTTAGCTTATAGATCACCTTCCAAACCGCTGTGGGAAAAGCATGAGAAAATATTTTTCTCTCAATCATGATATCCCAGCAGAAGGCTTTTTCACATGGTGAAATCACCTTAGAACATACCACACTTCCTAAAATGAGTATGGTACCATCAACAAATGATTTATAATGTAACTAAAGTCTTAAAACCTTCTATTAACTGCAATGATTTTTAATGAGGTGCTATCATGTATATTGGTCCCAAGATGGCTGCCAACACTTCTTGGATGAAGTGCTGACAGCCAATCAGATCTCAGGATGAGATGTGTGGTTAGGCTCCGCCCACATATATATATGATTTTACTTTTGATTTTCTCAGGAACTACTGAACAGATTGACACCAGACCTGCAAAAGGCACTTCCCTGACCTGAGGACTACCTCTCTGCCAAATTTCAGGTAATTCTGTTCAGCCGTTCGGACTGTACCTTGGACTAAAGGTCCCTAAGGAAAAATGCATGGGGAAAACGTGTTTTGGGACCCCCCTTTTTTCTCGGCCCCCGCTTGACAAATCACCCCGAGACTTCCAGGGTAGGAGCGGAGCGGAGCGCCCCACCTATTTTGAAAATTTTGCGAGGATTCGTCAACCGGCACCAAAGTTATTCCAAATAGAATGTTGCGGATTTTCTATGGAAACACGGTCCTAACTATAACTATCTACTATTCATATATATTTTAATATTTCAAAACTGAATTTTTCTCTGTGCAAGCTGATGACTCAGTCTCTTCACATAATCTTTTATTGCACTTTTTGTACTAGTCCTCCTGGTGATTTGATTTTATCATTCTTACACCTTTACTCGGACTGTGGTTTTTACCTAATTGTACCCCTTTTGGGTTGTTTTTAGGTTTTTACTATGGTCTTCTTGTTATAGGTTTTTTTGAATGAATTTTTAAGTGCTTCCATTTGTACTCTACTAGGTAACCCCAGTCTTAGTGAGGTTTCTACTCAGTACGTTACCTATTTTATTTGGTTATAACCCCCTCTCCTGTTTCCTTATTATTCTTGCTGCTAGAATGTTATGCTATTTGCACATGTTATGCTACATTTGCACAGATGCACTTGCACTTTATCTCCTGTACAGTTGTTATTATCAGGTACTGTTCGCTGTATGGCCAAATGAATATTTTATGAATGTTCTTTTAATTAGGTCAGAATCTCATATTTGCTGCATTTGCAACATTTTGACCTCTGCCATATATGCTTTGCGATATTTGCACAGATGCACTTGCACTTTATCTCATATACAGTTGAGCAACTATATTAGGTCAGAATCCAATATTTGTTGCATTTGCAACATTTTGACCTTTGCCATATATACTTTGCGATATTTGCACAGATGCACTTGCACTTTATCTCATATACAGTTGAGCAACTATATTGGTTTTATTATCATGATTGCAAATGTGTATATATGTGTATATTTATATCAATGTGTAATTATGAGCGATTTTGAGATGGAAACGAAATGAAGGGGTTTATAGCTAACTGTTTACATTGAATTTATTTCAATTGTGTCATGTGATTTGAAGGTTATATTTTGAGATGGTGTTCCCCGATGACCTCTCTGTATTTAATTAATTATTCTTTTATGTGTATCGACAGCTTTCATTGGGGTCCCTCACGTTTTTAAAGAAGCCATTTCCAATTTGATTGGTCATATTCTGTGTCACAAATTAGTTGGTTTAAGGAAATGCGTGCATAATATAAATAGGGGTGTATCGAGTTTTTTACCACTATGGTAGTATTGGCTTTAATATTGGACATTTATCCTGGAAATATGTAGAGTCATAGTATCTTTTCCATTTTCACCCTGTTTTTGTCATGATCGTGGACAAGACGGAGTGGTCCGCGAGCCGAAGGAGAAGCTCGCGGAAACTACAACTCCCGTCAAGCATAGCGGTTCCGAGTAGCCCCACGTGACCATGAGCGCGGCAGGATTAAAGCCGGAATTAGCAGGGAGGCGGCGCCAATGATTCGCTTCAGAAACCCGATGCAGACCAACGGCCCCTGACCCGCTTCATAGACCTCTGCCGGGCGTTCTGTTCTACGAACGACCCGACTCGCCAGAAGCACCGACCCACGCCTCCTGAAGCCTAGAAACCTTGTCCCGCCTTGAACCGGCAACCGCTCTGGTGTACTCCGCCACATATGGAGGGGTAACGAGTGCCCTCCGTTCCCCGTCTGGAGCGTTTGCTGTCTCGCCTCACAACAGGAAGCACCCCTCCTGACCGCTACCACGGCGCTCCTCGACCCCACGGATTCCTGGGTCTTGAGTGGCAGCGCTGCCAGTGGTTAGAGGGGGCTCCTACCCGCCCCGTTGTTTCAAACTACTTTCCCAGCCAGTCTAGCACCCTATAGGCGCTCCTCGACCCCTCGGATTCCCGGGTCTGGAGTAGAAGCGCCTACTAAGGGACTTCAGCATCACCTTCTTGATCCTCACGGCCTGTTCGCCGGCACGAGGGCGGAAACACCCCCCCCATCCCTCGAGAACAAGCACTCATCCGGACCTCTAATTCAAGCCACACCCAACCCGGGGAGAGTGACCACCAGGCAGGTACACAAGGGACACCGGTGGGGGGAAACTAGCGCCTTTGGGAGAAAAGGAGTGGCAACTAAATCTTCTCTCCTTGTCTCCTTTCAGGTATCCATCCCTGCTTACTCTTCCCGTCCCTCGCCCACCTGTCTCCCGAGCCCGAGGGTCATTTTAGCATCCGGGCTGGGGACGGATGGGAGGGGGAACCCTTTAAACGTCAGCGTCATCCCGAGGAGAGGACCGAGTGAGCGCCACGACAGAATCATTGGCCCACGGATTTTCCTCCTCCTGATAACGCTGACATAGAGATGGCCTCGTTAGACGACGTGGTCGCCGCTCTGGCCTTAGTCCAGGTGGAGCTGGCTTCCTCTCGGGCGGAAACGGCAGCGTTACATGCCCGTTTTGACCGCCTCCAGAGAAACCCCTTTGATGCTGGAAACACGCACCCTTCACACCCGTCCCAAGTGGTGGTTGAGATGCCGGCACACGTCCCCTTGGCTCCCCCTGAGCGTTACCACGGGGAACTACAGAAGGTGCAGGTGTTCTTGACCCAGGTGCTTCTGCATTTTCAATGCAAGCCTAAACTTTTCCTAACCAACCAAGCAAGGGTAGCCTTCCTCATCTCCTACCTAGCCGGGGACGCAGCACAATGGGCCGTTCCGATAGTCCGGAGAGATGATGCCCTCTTGTACGACTGGGACTCCTTTCGAATGGAGTTCGAAAAAACCTTTGATCGTCGAGCAGACACCTACTCCGCCGACGGCGACCTCCTTGAACTCCGGCAAGGCAACACCGGGTTCCTTTGCTACGTCAACGCCTTTCGACGCCTGGTGGCCGAAACCGACTGGCCCGAAGCCAAGCAAGCCGCGATCTTCTACCGAGGGCTCACGGACGAACTAAAGGATGTGATCGCCCAGATCGACCCCCAACCCCGCACCTGCGTGGCCATGATCGAATTGGCCTCCCGCTTGGAATATCGGATGAGGGTACGTAAAGGGGACCACGGGCGCAAGGACAAACCCCTTGCAGCATATAACACTCCTCGTACCTCCGAACCCGGTACGACTCACCCCGAGCCAATGGACGTAGGGACGGTGAGAGCCTCCCTAACCCTCAGCGAGCGAGACCATCGTCGCAAGCAGGGTCTTTGCCTCTATTGCGGCAAGAAAGGTCACTTCCTCCGAGAATGTCCCGTACGTCCCAAGACCGGTCGCCCACGCCCCAACCAAGCGGCCGCCCTTACCAATGACGAAACGCCGGAAAACCCCAAGGCTTGAAGGTTCAGGAGGGGACCACTTCAAGCCACCTGACGATCCCTTCTACAGAATCCGACGTTACCAACGAGCCTAACCACTTTTTTGTATCCTTATACGTGGAGGTGAACCACGTTCCCCGTCTAGTTCGCGCCATGGTCGACTCCGGAGCCACCGGTTGTTTCATCGACAGAACCGAAGCCGAAAGGCTGGAAATACCGCTGATACTTAAGGACCAACCTGAACTCGTTTATGCGGTGGACGGCAAAGAGTTAGACGCAGGTCCCATTACGCATCAAACCCCTTCTCTATGGGTTACCATAGGGGAAGACCACGGCGAGTGGCTCTCCTGCAACGTTATACACGCTCCACGCTGCAACCTCATCTTGGGGCTGCCCTGGTTGAGAATGCATGAACCCCTCATAAAGTGGGCCACCAACTCGATATGGTTCAACTCCACCTTCTGTAGTCGACAGTGCAAGACGTCGAGAGGGCGCCTGGAAACCGACGCCACCCCCCCACAACGGGTGGCCACGGCCGCCGAAAAAGATACCACTCTTCCACACTGGTACTCCCCATTCTCGGACGTCTTCGACAAACAACGAGCCGAACAATTGCCTCCCCATCGGCAATATGACTGCCGCATCGACCTGATACCGGGGGCCACCATCCCTTGCAGCAGAATCTACGCCCTCACGGGCCCAGAAACCCAACACCTCCGTGACTACCTGGACGAATTCCTGAAGCTGGGCTTCATCCGACCATCCAGATCCCCAGCGGCGTCCCCCCTCTTCTTTATCCCGAAGACCAACGGCGAACTTCGCTGTTGCATAGACTATCGGGCCCTCAATGCGCTGACCGTGAAAAACCAATACCCACTTCCGCTGATTCCGGTGCTCCTGGAACAGGTACGGGGAGCGAACATTTACACCAAATTGGACCTCCGAGGAGCATACCACCTAGTGCGCATAAGAAGTGGGGATGAATGGAAGACAGCCTTCAAAACCCGGTTCGGCCTATATGAATATCTGGTCATGCCCTTCGGGCTATGTAACGCCCCGGCTGCCTTCCAGTTCTTCCTCAACGGGGTGCTGAGAGACTTCTTGGATAAGTACGTTGTGGTGTATATTGACGACATCCTTGTATTCTCGTCCAACCTCCAAGACCATATACACCACGTGACGTCGGTCCTGCAAGCCCTGAAAGACCATCGTCTATTCTGTAAACTCACGAAATGCGAGTTTCATGTAACATCGGTGGAATTCCTTGGCGTGATGTTGACCCCTGCAGGGCAGGTGATGACCCATCGCAAAGTCCAAGCAGTGGCGGAGTGGCCCCAGCCCAGGTCGGTGAAAGAGGTCCAAAGCTTTCTCGGCTTCTCGAACTTCTACCGCAGATTCATCCACCATTTCTCCCAGTTGGTAAGCCCCCTCACCAGGTTGACGCGAAAAGGGGTTCCCTTTGTCTGGTCTCCTGAGGCCCAATCGGCGTTTGAACAGCTCAAGGAAGCCTTCACCTCCGCTCCCGTCCTACGCCATGCTCAACCCGACCTCCCGTTTATCGTGGAAGCAGATGCCTCCGACGTAGCGGTCGGCGCGATCCTATCCCAGCGACAACCCGACACGGGACGGCTGCACCCGGTCGCCTTCATGTCACGGAAGCTGTGCCCGGCCAAACTGAACTACACCATCTCCGAAAAGGAATTACTCGCAATACGAGAAGCGTTCCTTGAGTGGCGGCACTGGTTGCTGGGCGCACAACACCAAGTGACGGTGTTCACGGATCACCGCAATCTTCAGTTCCTCCGTTCTGCACGTCATCTCACGCCCCGTCAAAAAAGATGGATGCTCTTTTTTGCGGAGTACCACTTTCTCGTTACCTTTCGGCCAGGCGCACAAAACCGGAAGGCGGACGCATTGTCTCGGCAGGACGTCCCTAACCTCACGGCCGAGACCCCCATCCAACCGATATTGTCGCCAGAACAAGTAGTGGGTAGTCTGAAGACCGAGTCATTTCTGCAGAACATCAGGAAAGGGATACAAACGTTTGCCTGGTCGGCATGGTTGAAGCGACACAAAGAATGGCGACTCTACGATGGCCTTCCCATGTGCGGCTCTCGAGTATTGCTCCCTACTCTTCGGCTACGCAAAATCATCTTTGAATGGTGCCATGATGCACCCTGTGCCGAGCACATGGGAGGGGCCAAAACACTGGAGTTAGTGTTAAGACAATGCTGGTGGCCGTCTGTTCGCCCCGATGTCCTGACCTGGGTACGGAAATGCGCTGTCTGCGCCCAAATGAAGGCCGACCATCGCAAACCGCAAGGCCTCCTGATGCCTCTTCCGACCCCGAAGTACCCGTGGGAGAACATCTCCATTGATTTTGTGGTAGGCCTGCCCACAGACCAAGGCTGTACGGCCATAGTCGTCGTCATCGACTACCTCACGAAAATGGGACATTTTATAGCATGCCAGCAAGTGCCCTCAGCCGGAGCTCTGGCTAAGCTCCTATTGGTCCACGTGGTCAGGCTACACGGCCTTCCCCTGGGAATAATATCAGACAGGGGATCGCAATTCACCGCCCGTTTTTGGAGAGTCTGGTGTGAGGAACTGGGCATACACTCTGCGTTGTCCACCAGTTTTCATCCCCAAACGGACGGCCAAACGGAGCGACTGAACCAAACCCTGAAGCAGTATCTACGCTGTTACGTGGATCAGGCTGAGGACTCCTGGGTGGACTGGCTCTGGGTGGCGGAGATAGCGTACAACAACTCTAGGCACTCCTCCACGCACCATTCCCCATTTTTTCTTGCTTCAGGGCACCATCCCCGTTTTCTCCCGTTCCTTCTCCCGAGGGCACGTAGCAACCTTCCCGAGGTACAGGACAGAATCAAAACCATCCACACATCCCTCAAACAAGCTAGGGACCACCTGCACTTAGCTAAAACACGGTACAAGGCTCAGGCTGATAAGCATCGTCGAGCCCCTCCGGAGTACAAAAAGGGGGATAGAGTGTGGTTGTCCACCAGACACATACGATTCAAGAAACCCAGCGCTTTCACACCAAAGTACATCGGTCCGTATCCAGTGGTGCGCCAGGTGAACCCCGTGGCCGTGCAACTGCGACTGCCCAACCACCTGCGCATACACCCCGTGTTTCACGTCTCCCTGCTGAAGCCTTCCTTTTGTCCGGTCCGCAAGGCCCCTGACCCTGTCTGGGTACACCACGAACAGGAATACGTGGTGAAGAAGATCCTCGATTCGAAACTGAGCAGGGGCAAGTTGTGGTACCTCCTGTCATGGACTGGGTACGGTCCGGAGGAGAACTCTTGGGAACCCGCGACGGCGGTGCACGCGACTCGCCTTGTGGCGGCCTTCCACCGCCGCTGTCCCGACACACCCGGCCCCTCTCCAGTTGGTGGATGCGGTGGGAAGGGGGATGTGCTGTCATGATCGTGGACAAGACGGAGTGGTCCGCGAGCCGAAGGAGAAGCTCGCGTAAACTACAACTCCCGTCAAGCATAGCGGTTCCGAGTAGCCCCACGTGACCATGAGCGCGGCAGGATTAAAGCCGGAATTAGCAGGGAGGCGGCGCCAATGATTCGCTTCAGAAACCCGATGCAGACCAACGGCCCCTGACCCGCTTCATAGACCTCTGCCGCGCGTTCTGTTCTACGAACGACCCGACTCGCCAGAAGCACCGACCCACGCCTCCTGAAGCCTAGAAACCTTGTCCCGCCTTGAACCGGCAACCGCTCTGGTGTACTCCGCCACATACGGAGGGGTAACGAGTGCCCTCCGTTCCCCGTCTGGAGCGTTTGCTGTCTCGCCTCACAACAGGAAGCACCCCTCCTGACCGCTACCACGGCGCTCCTCGACCCCACGGATTCCTGGGTCTTGAGTGGCAGCGCTGCCAGTGGTTAGAGGGGGCTCCTACCCGCCCCGTTGTTTCAAACTACTTTCCCAGCCAGTCTAGCACCCTATAGGCGCTCCTCGACCCCTCGGATTCCCGGGTCTGGAGTAGAAGCGCCTACTAAGGGACTTCAGCATCACCTTCTTGATCCTCACGGCCTGTTCGCCGGCACGAGGGCGGAAACACCCCCCCCGTCCCTCGAGAACAAGCACTCATCCGGACCTCTAATTCAAGCCACACCCAACCCGGGGAGAGTGACAACCAGGCAGGTACACAAGGGACACCGGTGGGGGGAAACTAGCACCTTTGGGAGAAAAGGAGTGGCAACTAAATCTTCTCTCCTTGTCTCCTTTCAGGTATCCATCCCTGCTTACTCTTCCCGTCCCTCGCCCACCTGTCTCACGAGCCCGAGGGTCATTTTAGCATCCGGGCTGGGGACGGATGGGAGGGGGAACCCTTTAAACGTCAGCGTCATCCCGAGGAGAGGACCGAGTGAGCGCCACGACAGTTTTATCTTGAAGTTTGTTGTTTTGTATGCTGCAATTCCATTGGTTTAAACGAGAGGGATGTTATTACATTGCACTATACCTTTCAGGATTGGTACCTTAGGTGTCATGTGATCAAGGCCGTGGTAATGCGGCCGAAACGCGTCATGCCGATCGACTTGGAACAATAAACCTGCACTAACCATATTCTACAGCGTGCTGTGGTCTGTACCCGTTCCCACTTATTTGCTGGAGTTTGGGAACTTTTCTTTTTATATATATATATATATATATATATATTCACTGAAAAAACCATAGGTTTCACACATGTTATAGTTAGGAATTAGCATTTAAAAAACCTTGCAAATTCAGTGAAAATACATAGGTTTCACACACGTTATAGTTAGGAATTAGCATTTAAAAAACCTTGCAAATTCAGTGAAAAAACCATAGGTTTCACACATGTTATAGTTAGCTGGACATTTCACTCGTAAAAAACCAATGAAATTTCCCCGTTATAGTTAGTTAAGCTAACTATAACTCGCGCGCCCGCAATGCACTGCTGATGACGTCACATATTACATCACTCATGACATGGTCAGTGACATCACTCATGACATCACTGATGACATCTCAAATGACATCACTGATGACATCACTAACTATAACGTGTGTGAAACCCATGGTTTTTTCAGTGAATTTGTATGGTTTTTTAAATGCTAATTCTTAGCTATAACATATGTGATTCCCATATTTTTTTTATTGATTTTTTATGATTTTTTTTTTATAAAAACAAGTTTTTTTAAAACTTTTTATTCTCTTAAAACGCTATGGTTTTTTTCTAAAAAATCTGCAATATTTCAAGTTTTCTCTTTTTTTTTTTTTTTTTTCCAAACAGGTAAGATATATTAGTATAACTTTGAAAATATTTTTTTTTTTTGTTTTTTTTGTTTTTTTTGTTTTTTTAGTGCGCGTACGGTAAGCTTACGGTAAGCGTACGGTTTACGCAATGTCCGTAATTTATCTACGCTGTTTGCGTATAGTTACGCAATTTGCGTAGCCGCGCGTACTGCGCTTGGGGCGCGTACGCGTGTACGCTACATGCGCACGTTACGCGGAAGTGTTGGGGAGTGACTGTTATGCGCATGCGCGCGAGCGCGTGTCTTTTTTACGCGCATGCGTACTTTTGCCGTAAGCGTACCATAAGCGCACCGTAAGCGTACGGTGGGTCATGTGATCATGAAAAACAACTTTTGATTGGTTGAAACTACTTTCAGTTCTAGAACTCTCCTACACCACACCCATTCCCCTCATTTCTGCTTGTGATCCCTTAGGAGAAGGAGCTGGGTTGTCTTTGTGATACGATGGCAGAACAGCAGAGCTCTTCTGAGAATGAGGCTAGCAGCACTACCTTGAGGCAGAGAAGGAGGAAAGAAAAGACCTCTTTCATATGGGAGTATTTTACTTTTCCAGAGGGCAAGAAAAAGGTAAATGCACCCTTAGTGACTTGTAAGCTGAGTGGCCGTGTACTTTCAAGAGGGAATCCCAACAAGAAGTATTCCTTCGGGAATCACACCATGTTGAGACACCTTAAAGATGTACACAGAAGGACACATGCTCGACATACTGAAGGTAACCCTTCAGTAAGTCAACCAAGCACATCCACAGCAGCTCAGCCTGGTCCATCATCTGCAGGGCCGAGTCCTTCTTCTGCAGGTCAGGTGAGCCCTTCATCTGTGGTGGGAGCATCTCCTTTTTCTTCTCCTCTGGAAACAAACCATCGTTTTTTGAGGGTTGAAATACGGTGCGCCACTTGTCATGATCTAATTTGTCATAGGGAGACCAGTGTTTCCCTAGTGAACAATAAAATAGATCAGCACATTTGTCGTACCGACTAATATTCCCATTCTTTCTTTCCTCTGTCCCTGCATGAACACAACGGCTCTTGTAAGAGCCAACCTTACCTTTCATCTATTTTTTATATATGTTTTTAAAACTTTTTTTTGATTTTTTTTTACCGTACGCGTACGGTACGCGTAATTATTATTTTTTTTTTTTTAAAAACACTAAAAATCAATTATCACATTACAAGGTCCTTGAGAGACTACAATGAAAAAGTGAAAATGTGATTGTGGAGAAGTGGAAAAAAGGGACCATGAAATTTTTGACTTACCATACCCACTCAAAAAATTATTTATTAATTTAAATTTAATTTTAATTGCTTTAAAAATGGTTCTAGTTGTCGAAAATTTTCTATCTCAATCTGAAAAAAAAGAAAAAAGTATTAATATTTAATAAAACATTTTATAATACAGTACACATATTTACATATTTTTCAAAAAAAATGTTTGCCTTTTTTTTGCTGTTTTCAGAATATATTGCATTTCACTATAAATTGTGAAAGCAATTGCATTCATCATTTAACAGCGGGCAAAAAAAAATTAACAATCTCAAAGATTGTTTTAAAAAAGCCCACAATCTCTTTTTGCATAAACATAACTTTATAGAAATGATTAATATTCTTAAAAAATATCATCTAATATCAATACTTATTTCTTTAAAATACCGTCTGACATTTTTGTTTCAGAAGTATAATCACAAAAATATATCTCAAATAACTCCACAATACATCTGATTCCATTTCCTTTAGGCCAAATAGTGATTTTAAAATTCTTTTTTGATTAAATTTCCAATGGTAATCCAATAAAAATCTAAAGTTTAAATTGTACAGATCTCACCGATTGTCTGTAACATTTTGGTTTCCGAAAGATTAATTAATAATTAAATAAGTCCACAATAGAATTGTTTACCTTTCCGCATGGCCAAATAGTAATTTTAAAAATCTTTTTGGAATAAATTTCCAATGGCAATCCAATAACATTCCAAAATTTAAATTGTGCAGATGTTACCGATTTTTTCTAAATTTTTGTTTTTCCAAAGTTTCATTAAAAATTGAAAAAGTCCACATTACAATTGGTTACCTTTCCATTAGGCCAAATGATAATTTGTAAAATCATTTTTTAAAAAAATTCCAATGGTAATCCAATAAAATGGTAAATTTGTTTTGTACAGATCTCGCCAAGTCTCTCTAAAATTTTGGTTTCAGGAAGATTAGATAGGAATTTGCTAAATCAAAAGGCAAACGTTGCTTAAAAATCAATTGGGAATCATTACACAGTGTCCAGCCTTTTTCACATTTAAGATAAACTGTGTAATGACCAGAAGTTACAGTAGGTCCATCATGGAAAATTATTGCAACTGTTACAAAAGTTTTTCCTGAAATTGATAATTGCTGTCCTGTAAACTTCTTTATTAAAGTATCTAATTTTGAACCATCAGCTTTACAGCGTTGCATCATTAAAATTACATACTGTCCGTATTCTTTTAAAATTAACGTTGAAAACATGTCAGATTGACACTCACTGCATTCCATGCTATGATTAGCATCTTTAACTAATTTAGCAAAAGTGACTGTTTTACTTTCTGGCAATGTTAAATAAATAAACCTTTCAGAATCAACATTAGAGCCACATATATTATAACAGTTTTCACAACTATGTTCCCATTTATAAGAGAGACCAAATAAATTTTCAATGGGAACCCCTTCTTCTTCCAGTACCTGAAGAAAAAACATCAAGAATTCCTGTGCGTCTTGCTGTACATTTTGAGAAAACTGTGTTCGTCCTGAACATACATTTAAAAGTTTTCTAATTTCAGTAGCACTTTCTATTTGAGTTTTATCATTACTCAGCTTTTGAAAAAGGAGACTCAACTCAGAACAGAATCTTTTTCCCTGATTTACTATTATCTGCTCTTGCACACTTTCCAGATAAAATGCAACATTCAGCACTACATTAGCGTAGCAGTTGACACCAGAGCTGTTTTCAAAATGACATCCTACAACCTGTTCTTCATTTTCCTTTTTCTTTTTGCTTGCAATTACATCACTCCTCTTTTTTTCCTCCTCTCTACATCTTCATTACAGATATTCTCATTTCTCCTTTTACGAGAAACTACACGTTTCTCCAACACAGGATACTGACCTAAATGAGGAGCATAGCTTCTTCTTAATCTATTATACTCCTTTACACAATTTGTATCAGCACTAACTTTTGAGTCATCAAAGTCTATCATGAATAAACCTGATAATGTTTTCACTCGTGACAAAGCAACATATGCCATACCTTCTTTGAACACAGTTGAACCAATGTTCACAAATGCACAATCTACAGTCAATCCTTGAGACTTGTGAATAGTTACAGCATATGCTAGAGAAAACGGAAACTGCTTCCTACGTACATATAAGTCTTTCACAAGCATGAAACGAAATGAACAACGACAAATATCTTTAACTTCTTCTATCTGATCAAATTTTATTTTTAAACATTCAATTCCATCTTTTTTCTGATAATTAATAAAACCCACAACTCTTCCCATAGCTCCATTAACTAAACCTTTTTCAACATCCAAATTTCTCCTTAAAAATACTCTACAGTTCATGCAAACATATAGATTTTTTTCTAATCCAGCTGTTTTGGAAATGTTCTTCTCTAGTGAATCCAATTTATTTTTCAGTGTGCTTGTTAATGTGATAGTAATTCTTCCATCCTCAATTTTGTCCACTGCTTCCAATTTCCTGATATCTTCCTTTTCCAATTTCAAAAGCTCCTCATTGAATATTGAGCATTCACGTAGAGTTGGCATTAAGCAGATGACACTTTTCTTTTCTGCAATGTTCTTGTATATCTTCTCTGCAACTATTTCTTCCTTTGGAAATAAATTATGTAGCAACCGACTCTGTAATTCTTTTGTGCCAGCTTCAGTGAGTAGTTCAATTCTGATATCTTTCAGAATACTTCCATATTCTTCATCGTTTGCTTGTCTCATATTGGTAGTGAGTTACTTGTACTCAAAGAAGGACCAAATATTTGCATTACCGATGCTTCCCAATGACTTCTTTGTGTCTTCATGTGTCACAGTATTAAACACTGGTTGTCCTTTAACTGGAGTAAGCTGTAGAAGATCCCCAAAAACTATGACATGTTTTCCACCAAATAACACGTCATAGTCTGTCCTTAGAATTTGCTGCATTCTTAAATGCACAAAGGCAAGCATTAAGTTTGATACCATGCTCACCTCATCAATAATGAGAACTTGCATCTTCTTCAATACTTTTGAAACTTCCAAGCATGCTTCTCCAGTTAGCTTGTTGTATTGTATTTTGTTCTCATGCTCCACTGGTAACATTAGCAAACGATGTAAGGTGATTCCTTTTATGTTATATGCTGCTAACCCAGTTGGAGCAGTAACCACACAAGACAAAGTAGAATCCGTTTTTTGCTGTAGGTAGCTTCTGATGACTTTTATTAAGAAACTTTTTCCAGTTCCAGCTTGTCCACTTATATACATCCTGATTGGATGAAATGATGTGCATGAGCACTCTTTTTTTTCATGTAGAAATCCGTGATCAATTTTGTTTCTGATCTCTTCATAAATTTGTTGCTGCTCTTCGTTCAGTTGTCTTTCCAAATTTTGTAAGTCTATAAATTCTTCTTGAGCTTGATTCATAGCCGTTTCCACTTCATTCATGGCTATTGATGCTTCATTTTCAACGATTGGTTGTCCTAGGGGATCTTGACTGAGTGTTCCTGAACTTTGGCTGTCCTGAGAACTGTCTCTAGCTACTTCTGCTGCAATTGTAGTTTCCTGTTCAATTTCTTCATTTAACATTTGCAGATAAGTTGAGAATGTACTGCATTGTATTCTGTCTTTGCAAGCATTAAAAGAATCTTCATAGCTTTGAAATTCTCCCAGTAGTTCATCCTCTGTACGCCATGGTTTAAACAGCTGTAAAAGAGCCAAGTAGTAAAATTCCTTTTTGTCAGTACTGTCGCAACTCAGCTTCCTGTGATTTATCAAACTTCCTTTTGTTTGCTTCACCAAACATCCTTCCTCACCAATGACTTTATATTTTCCATTGTTGATGTCTTCTGCGGCTTTCCGTGAATAAATGTAGTTCTGCAGCACTTCATAAAGACACATGTTCTCCAGATGATGACTTCTCTTTGGGTAATATGTGTCCAACATGTTTGATTTCAAAATATCTGTACTTTCTGGGTCATTCTCGGCCAAATATTCAATTTCTCCAACAGATTTCAGTACCCGATTTCTCATTGCTGCAAGGCCTAAACTTGCCCAAATTATTCTTCTTGATTTCGAGTAGAGACTTGCAGAAGATAACCTATCTGAACATTCGTAGGATCCAATTTCTCGATGCGATAACATCTTTAAACTGAAACTGTACAGCTTCTTACTGACAGTCTTCTCGTGAGAAATCTCTTCCCACATTTCCTTCAATTCTGTTTTTTCTGATTTCGTAATGTAAGACGTTACATATCGAGCAACAGCAATGGAATTGTCAGCTACATACTGTATATCCATGTTAGCATTCCACATGGATAAAATGACTGGGTTGTAGTCATTTATATTTTTTGATTCTTCTTTTCTTTTAAGGTTGTAGGTATTCTTAGGTGATTTTCTTGTGATAGTATGTCTCACAGATGACATAAAACTGTTTACTCTTCCATTTGAAAGAACAGGTCTAGGAAATCCAAATCGACATTTAGTGTAGTATTTATCTTTGCTCTTGTATTTCCGTCGACAGTATTTTCCACACCGATGACTTTGGAAACGTAAAACTTGCTCCTTTAACTTTTTCTCTTCTGTGCTTTTTGGTATAGCACATGTTGCATATTCTTCAATGTAAGATAACACTGCTTCATCAGCATCTGTTCCAAACTTTGGGGCATCCTTGATCCACAACAGCATATGAATATGAGGAGCACCTCTTGCCTGGTACTCTTTTCTCCAAAAGAAATCCACTACTTCTCCTAGAGGTGGATTTTTTTTATTGCAGATGAAGGACATCATAGCCTCAAATCTATGATTGAAATATCTGCAAACATTAACCGGATCCAATGAGCACAGTTCTCCTGCTGTCTTGTATTCGATGTTTTTAATGTTTGAATTTGCCTCTCGTAGAAAATCCAGTAAATCATTCCAAGCGTACTCAGCACAGCTTAGGGTAACGAACCATGTTAGTGTTCCTAAATTCCGTAACATGCATTTTAATTCACCATGGCGTCGGTACCAATATTCATTAGTCCCACGCTGACAAGCCATCAGATTGATCAGTTGTGTTTCCAAATGATCATCTCGGTGCTGAACTCTCTCCATAAAATCCTTAGCAGACACATTTTGTAAATGTACTCCACTTTTTAAAATGTGATTTACTGCATATGATAATGCAGACAAGTCGCTTTCAAATAAAAGATGGAACAAATAAGGAATACTTTGTCGAAATCTTGGATCTTCTGCATATAGTCTTGTAGTCCAAAACTCAGAAGCTGGAATCTGTTCTGGACGTTCATCGTATCGTCCTCCTTTTCCTTTAGGAAACAGCTGGGGAAAACATCGAGCTTCCAAGCTCTCCTCCCATACACTCACGGGAGTTCCTTTTGCTTTCTTCATCTGAAACAGATCAATATTGTCTCCCATAACTTCTTTTGAATGAAGAGGATGTATGCTAAAATGTTCATAAATTTCTTCTTCCTTTGACTTGTCCACTTTTTCAATTTGTCCAGTTGGTGTTTCTGTGTCTTCTTGTAAATCTTCTTCTTCTTCTTCTTCTATATAAATCGATTCATACCATTTGTTATTCCTTTTCAAATACAAATTTGCTCTTTGTACTTTCCGTACATCTACCAGCTCCTGCCAAATCTTCTTATTCTTTGTAGGTACACCATTAACCAGAATAACTAATGGTTCAGTTTCCAAAGTATCTGCATCAATAGTTTCCATATTTTTTTTCAAATCCAAGGGCAAAGATACCACTCTACCTTTTAAACCTCTCAGTAAATCTGAAGGAGGTAATTTACCAGTTTTGGGCTCCATACGTACTATGGTCTGGAACGGATGAACACATTGAATAAGTATAGACTCATAAGTATTTAATTCAGAAAGTTCGGCAGGAATAACATCCAATTCTAAATTATTATGTACAGCTCTGGTCGGCATTCTATTTTCTTCTAATTTGTTGTAACAGTATTTACAAATACGCTGAACTTCACCCAATTTTCAAGAAATATATATGTGGCAAAATCCTTCCACTTATAATTATCTTCATTTTCACTTTTTCTATAGAGATCAACATACCTGGTTTGTTTTCTATAATGAGTTCTGCGGCAACAAATACAAGTAATATTTGGTCTTTCATTAGAGATTTTTTCAAATTTTGTTATGTGATCATTAAATGTCTTACTTAAAAATGGTTGTACATTCTCTTCCACTTCTTCCTCATTTACTGTGTCCTTTTCTGCACTGTTTTGTTCAGGACCAAAGTAACAAAACTGAATTTCATCAACAACCTTCTCTACATCTGATACTGACCCACGGAACAGAGCCCTATTCAATTCATCTAACTTTATTGCTGGACTTTTAGCAAAATACAACCGTCTCACAAACTTTCTCATTTCAGTATGATGAACAGCCAGCATTCTAAAATGATGGAAAACACTAATACACACTTTTCTAGATAGACAAGCCAGAGAATGACCCTACAAACCAGTATTCTCTCTCACTCTGCATGGATCTAGACTTTGAAGCACCTTAATCTTCTGTTTTACACTTTTTTTACTATATTCTCTTAGAAACTCACAAAATTTATCAATAGATTCCTGACGCACAGTGCAAATACTACTACAATTCCAAGTGTACACTGGGGCTTTAGGACGTCTCCCCATAGCCTCATCCGCCATCACTTGTACCTCATCTCTTGGAACCATTATCTCCTTCTCCATTATGCAACCATTTTCACTTCGTAAGCACGACCTCTGGTGTCAACTGCATGCAGCAAACTATTACTTTGAAAATAGCTCTCTTCATTAAAAAAAGGTTCACTACTTGAACTATGCATCCATTTTCCTAAAAACACTTTACAAAAGTTTGTTCTGTTCACTACTCTTTTCCTTTTGCTTTGTGATTTCAGTACATTAACCATTTTATCTAATGTACGCATCCTATTCAAAATTAAAATGAATAGTTTCCTTTTTAATTCTAATGCCTTTGCTGCAATGGCTTCAATTTCTTTTTTTCTCTTGTAAAATTTAGCCTTTTGCTTATATTTCTTCACATCCTTTATCAAATTGGACATAACTCTTCTCTGAAACATTTTTCTACGTATCTCTTTAAACGCTGTTTTTCTGTTTAAGTTAATCTTTTTAGTTGCAGAAGGTATATTTGCATTACCTAAATTCTCAATTTTTTCCTCTCCTTTTCTATTGAAAACATTCTTTCCAGTACAGACATTTTGTACATTTTTCCTTTTTTTGAATATGTTCTTTAAAAAATCTTTTGTTTGCTTACCAGAAGAGTTTTTCTTTTTCCCAACATGAGCATCTCCAACTAACTTAGGTCCTCCAGTTGTCTTCAAATATAGGTTTTTTTTGTGGTCTTTCTTTACTCTGGATTTTGTAGGCATCTTAAATTTTGTTCACTGCTCTTCAGCAATACCTGAAAAAAACTAAAAAAAAATTCCTTTATTTTATTTAAATATATTACTACATTTTTTATGTTCTTTAGAAATCTTAAAATACTATAAACCCCTTTCCTATAAATGAAAATCACAATAACACCTTCACAAATTAAATATCTAAAAATAATTCCTTTGTGCACACAAAGTCATGCTTTGAAATTAGACAGAAAACGAAATTTCTTTGCCAATTGCAAAGCATACTTTCTACTACTTTTTAGGCAAGTGAAAAGTACTTTTACAGACTGACACATTATGAATCCACTTTTCAGATTCTTAAAAAAGCACATGTCCTAACTGCTTTTTCAGACCAGCACCATGTGTAACCTGGGTGACTGACTACACTCCAGCAAGGGCAACCAGCCTTAGTGATGCTGAATGTTTTTGCATTACTGACTGAAACCTCAAACCCCACTCGCTTGTGAATACTGTGCATGATTCCACAGGGTAAGCAGCTGGGTGTGTGCTAAGAGTCTGCTTCTGCACCAAAAAATGGCTCCCCCTTTCCATCTAATGCAACTGTGAAATCACCAGAGCAATACGCAATAAATCTCTGCCTGTAATTCCTCTTTGCACACAGAGTCATGTTTTCATATTAGTCACAAAACGAAATTTCTTTGCCAATTTGAAAGCACACTTACTACTCTTTTTTTTGGCAAGTGATAAACACTTTTACAGACTGACACATTTTGAATCCACTTTTTAGATTCTTAAAAAAGCACATGTCCAAACTGCTTTTTCAGACCAGCACCATGTGTAACCTGGGTGACTGACTACACTCCAGCAAGGGCAACCAGCCTTAGTGATGCTGAATGTATTTGCATTACTGACTGAAACCTCAAACCCCACTCGCTTGTGAATACTGTGCATGATTCCACAGGGTAAGCAGCTGGGTGTGTACTAAGAGTCTGCTTCTGCACCAAAAAATGGCTCCCCCTTTCCATCTAATGCAACTGTGAAATCACCAGAGCAATACGCAATAAATCTCTGCCTGTAATTCCTTTTTGCACACAGAGTCATGTTTTCATATTAGTCACAAAACGAAATTTCTTTGCCAATTTGAAAGCACACTTACTACTCTTTTTTTTGGCAAGTGATAAACACTTTTACAGACTGACACATTATGAATCCACTTTTCAGATTCTTAAAAAAGCACATGTCCAAACTGCTTTTTCAGACCAGCACCATGTGTAACCTGGTTGACTGACTACACTCCAGCAAGGGCAACCAGCCTAAGTGATGCTGAATGTATTTGCATTACTGACTGAAACCTCAAACCCCACTCGCTTGTGAATACTGTGCATGATTCCACAGGGTAAGCAGCTGGGTGTGTGCTAAGAGTCTGCTTCTGCACCAAAAAATGGCTCCCCCTTTCCATCTAATGCAACTGTGAAATCACCAGAGCAATACGCAATAAATCTCTGCCTGTAATTCCTTTTTGCACACAGAGTCATGTTTTCATATTAGTCACAAAACAAAATTTCTTTGCCAATTTGAAAGCACACTTACTACTCTTTTTTTTGGCAAGTGATAAACACTTTTACAGACTGACACATTTTGAATCCACTTTTCAGATTCTTAAAAAAGCACATGTCCAAACTGTTTTTTCAGACCAGCACCATGTGTAACCTGGGTGACTGACTACACTCCAGCAAGGGCAACCAGCCTTAGTGATGCTGAATGTATTTGCATTACTGACTGAAACCTCAAACCCCACTCGCTTGTGAATACTGTGCATGATTCCACAGGGTAAGCAGCTAGGTGTGTGCTAAGAGTCTGCTTCTGCACCAAAAAATGGCTCCCCCTTTCCATCTAATGCAACTGTGAAATCACCAGAGCAATACGCAATAAATCTCTGCCTGTAATTCCTTTTTGCACACAGAGTCATGTTTTCATATTAGTCACAAAACGAAATTTCTTTGCCAATTTGAAAGCACACTTACTACTCTTTTTTTTGGCAAGTGATAAACACTTTTACAGACTGACACTTATGAATCCACTTTTCAGATTCTTAAAAAAGCACATGTCCAAACTGCTTTTTCAGACCAGCACCATGTGTAACCTGGTTGACTGACTACACTCCAGCAAGGGCAACCAGCCTTAGTGATGCTGAATGTATTTGCATTACTGACTGAAACCTCAAACCCCACTCGCTTGTGAATACTGTGCATGATTCCACAGGGTAAGCAGCTAGGTGTGTGCTAAGAGTCTGCTTCTGCACCAAAAAATGGCTCCCCCTTTCCATCTAATGCAACTGTGAAATCACCAGAGCAATACGCAATAAATCTCTGCCTGTAATTCCTTTTTGCACACAGAGTCATGTTTTCATATTAGTCACAAAACGAAATTTCTTTGCCAATTTGAAAGCACACTTACTACTCTTTTTTTTGGCAAGTGATAAACACTTTTACAGACTGACACATTTTGAATCCACTTTTCAGATTCTTAAAAAAGCACATGTCCAAACTGCTTTTTCAGACCAGCACCATGTGTAACCTGGGTGACTGACTACACTCCAGCAAGGGCAACCAGCCTTAGTGATGCTGAATGTATTTGCATTACTGACTGAAACCTCAAACCCCACTCGCTTGTGAATACTGTGCATGATTCCACAGGGTAAGCAGCTGGGTGTGTGCTAAGAGTCTGCTTCTGCACCAAAAAATGGCTCCCCCTTTCCATCTAATGCAACTGTGAAATCACCAGAGCAATACGCAATAAATATCTGCCTGTAATTCCTTTTTGCACACAGAGTCATGTTTTCATATTAGTCACAAAACGAAATTTCTTTGCCAATTTGAAAGCACACTTACTACTCTTTTTTTTGGCAAGTGATAAACACTGTTACAGACTGACACATTTTGAATCCACTTTTCAGATTCTTAAAAAAGCACATGTCCAAACTGCTTTTTCAGACCAGCACCATGTGTAACCTGGGTGACTGACTACACTCCAGCAAGGGCAACCAGCCTTAGTGATGCTGAATGTATTTGCATTACTGACTGAAACCTCAAACCCCACTCGCTTGTGAATACTGTGCATGATTCCACAGGGTAAGCAGCTGGGTGTGTGCTAAGAGTCTGCTTCTGCACCAAAAAATGGCTCCCCCTTTCCATCTAATGCAACTGTGAAATCACCAGAGCAATACGCAATAAATCTCTGCCTGTAATTCCTTTTTACACACAGAGTCATGTTTTCATATTAGTCACAAAACGAAATTTCTTTGCCAATTTGAAAGCACACTTACTACTCTTTTTTTTGGCAAGTGATAAACACTTTTACAGACTGACACATTTTGAATCCACTTTTTAGATTCTTAAAAAAGCACATGTCCAAACTGCGTTTCAGACCAGCACCATGTGTAACCTGGGTGACTGACTACACTCCAGCAAGGGCAACCAGCCTTAGTGATGCTGAATGTATTTGCATTACTGACTGAAACCTCAAACCCCACTCGCTTGTGAATACTGTGCATGATTCCACAGGGTAAGCAGCTGGGTGTGTGCTAAGAGTCTGCTTCTGCACCAAACAATGGCTCCCCCTTTCCATCTAATGCAACTGTGAAATCACCAGAGCAATACGCAATAAATCTCTGCCTGTAATTCCTTTTTGCACACAGAGTCATGTTTTCATATTAGTCACAAAACGAAATTTCTTTGCCAATTTGAAAGCACACTTACTACTCTTTTTTTTGGCAAGTGATAAACACTTTTACAGACTGACACATTATGAATCCACTTTTCAGATTCTTAAAAAAGCACATGTCCAAACTGCTTTTTCAGACCAGCACCATGTGTAACCTGGGTGACTGACTACACTCCAGCAAGGGCAACCAGCCTTAGTGATGCTGAATGTATTTGCATTACTGACTGAAACCTCAAACCCCACTCGCTTGTGAATACTGTGCATGATTCCACAGGGTAAGCAGCTAGGTGTGTGCTAAGAGTCTGCTTCTGCACCAAAAAATGGCTCCCCCTTTCCATCTAATGCAACTGTGAAATCACCAGAGCAATACGCAATAAATCTCTGCCTGTAATTCCTTTTTGCACACAGAGTCATGTTTTCATATTAGTCACAAAACTAAATTTCTTTGCCAATTTGAAAGCACACTTACTACTCTTTTTTTTGGCAAGTGATAAACACTTTTACAGACTGACACATTTTGAATCCACTTTTCAGATTCTTAAAAAAGCACATGTCCAAACTGCTTTTTCAGACCAGCACCATGTGTAACCTGGGTGACTGACTACACTCCAGCAAGGGCAACCAGCCTTAGTGATGCTGAATGTATTTGCATTACTGACTGAAACCTCAAACCCCACTCGCTTGTGAATACTGTGCATGATTCCACAGGGTAAGCAGCTGGGTGTGTGCTAAGAGTCTGCTTCTGCACCAAAAAATGGCTCCCCCTTTCCATCTAATGCAACTGTGAAATCACCAGAGCAATACGCAATAAATCTCTGCCTGTAATTCCTTTTTGCACACAGAGTCATGTTTTCATATTAGTCACAAAACGAAATTTCTTTGCCAATTTGAAAGCACACTTACTACTCTTTTTTTTGGCAAGTGATAAACACTTTTACAGACTGACACATTATGAATCCACTTTTCAGATTCTTAAAAAAGCACATGTCCAAACTGCTTTTTCAGACCAGCACCATGTGTAACCTGGTTGACTGACTACACTCCAGCAAGGGCAACCAGCCTAAGTGATGCTGAATGTATTTGCATTACTGACTGAAACCTCAAACCCCACTCGCTTGTGAATACTGTGCATGATTCCACAGGGTAAGCAGCTAGGTGTGTGCTAAGAGTCTGCTTCTGCACCAAAAAATGGCTCCCCCTTTCCATCTAATGCAACTGTGAAATCACCAGAGCAATACGCAATAAATCTCTGCCTGTAATTCCTTTTTGCACACAGAGTCATGTTTTCATATTAGTCACAAAACGAAATTTCTTTGCCAATTTGAAAGCACACTTACTACTCTTTTTTTTGGCAAGTGATAAACACTTTTACAGACTGACACTTATGAATCCACTTTTCAGATTCTTAAAAAAGCACATGTCCAAACTGCTTTTTCAGACCAGCACCATGTGTAACCTGGTTGACTGACTACACTCCAGCAAGGGCAACCAGCCTTAGTGATGCTGAATGTATTTGCATTACTGACTGAAACCTCAAACCCCACTCGCTTGTGAATACTGTGCATGATTCCACAGGGTAAGCAGCTAGGTGTGTGCTAAGAGTCTGCTTCTGCACCAAAAAATGGCTCCCCCTTTCCATCTAATGCAACTGTGAAATCACCAGAGCAATACGCAATAAATCTCTGCCTGTAATTCCTTTTTGCACACAGAGTCATGTTTTCATATTAGTCACAAAACGAAATTTCTTTGCCAATTTGAAAGCACACTTACTACTCTTTTTTTTGGCAAGTGATAAACACTTTTACAGACTGACACATTTTGAATCCACTTTTCAGATTCTTAAAAAAGCACATGTCCAAACTGCTTTTTCAGACCAGCACCATGTGTAACCTGGGTGACTGACTACACTCCAGCAAGGGCAACCAGCCTTAGTGATGCTGAATGTATTTGCATTACTGACTGAAACCTCAAACCCCACTCGCTTGTGAATACTGTGCATGATTCCACAGGGTAAGCAGCTGGGTGTGTGCTAAGAGTCTGCTTCTGCACCAAAAAATGGCTCCCCCTTTCCATCTAATGCAACTGTGAAATCACCAGAGCAATACGCAATAAATCTCTGCCTGTAATTCCTTTTTGCACACAGAGTCATGTTTTCATATTAGTCACAAAACGAAATTTCTTTGCCAATTTGAAAGCACACTTACTACTCTTTTTTTTGGCAAGTGATAAACACTGTTACAGACTGACACATTTTGAATCCACTTTTCAGATTCTTAAAAAAGCACATGTCCAAACTGCTTTTTCAGACCAGCACCATGTGTAACCTGGGTGACTGACTACACTCCAGCAAGGGCAACCAGCCTTAGTGATGCTGAATGTATTTGCATTACTGACTGAAACCTCAAACCCCACTCGCTTGTGAATACTGTGCATGATTCCACAGGGTAAGCAGCTGGGTGTGTGCTAAGAGTCTGCTTCTGCACCAAACAATGGCTCCCCCTTTCCATCTAATGCAACTGTGAAATCACCAGAGCAATACGCAATAAATCTCTGCCTGTAATTCCTTTTTGCACACAGAGTCATGTTTTCATATTAGTCACAAAACGAAATTTCTTTGCCAATTTGAAAGCACACTTACTACTCTTTTTTTTGGCAAGTGATAAACACTTTTACAGACTGACACATTATGAATCCACTTTTCAGATTCTTAAAAAAGCACATGTCCAAACTGCTTTTTCAGACCAGCACCATGTGTAACCTGGGTGACTGACTACACTCCAGCAAGGGCAACCAGCCTTAGTGATGCTGAATGTATTTGCATTACTGACTGAAACCTCAAACCCCACTCGCTTGTGAATACTGTGCATGATTCCACAGGGTAAGCAGCTAGGTGTGTGCTAAGAGTCTGCTTCTGCACCAAAAAATGGCTCCCCCTTTCCATCTAATGCAACTGTGAAATCACCAGAGCAATACGCAATAAATCTCTGCCTGTAATTCCTTTTTGCACACAGAGTCATGTTTTCATATTAGTCACAAAACTAAATTTCTTTGCCAATTTGAAAGCACACTTACTACTCTTTTTTTTGGCAAGTGATAAACACTTTTACAGACTGACACATTTTGAATCCACTTTTCAGATTCTTAAAAAAGCACATGTCCAAACTGCTTTTTCAGACCAGCACCATGTGTAACCTGGGTGACTGACTACACTCCAGCAAGGGCAACCAGCCTTAGTGATGCTGAATGTATTTGCATTACTGACTGAAACCTCAAACCCCACTCGCTTGTGAATACTGTGCATGATTCCACAGGGTAAGCAGCTGGGTGTGTGCTAAGAGTCTGCTTCTGCACCAAAAAATGGCTCCCCCTTTCCATCTAATGCAACTGTGAAATCACCAGAGCAATACGCAATAAATCTCTGCCTGTAATTCCTTTTTGCACACAGAGTCATGTTTTCATATTAGTCACAAAACGAAATTTCTTTGCCAATTTGAAAGCACACTTACTACTCTTTTTTTTGGCAAGTGATAAACACTTTTACAGACTGACACATTTTGAATCTACTTTTTAGATTCTTAAAAAAGCACATGTCCAAACTGCGTTTCAGACCAGCACCATGTGTAACCTGGGTGACTGACTACACTCCAGCAAGGGCAACCAGCCTTAGTGATGCTGAATGTATTTGCATTACTGACTGAAACCTCAAACCCCACTCGCTTGTGAATACTGTGCATGATTCCACAGGGTAAGCAGCTGGGTGTGTGCTAAGAGTCTGCTTCTGCACCAAAAAATGGCTCCCCCTTTCCATCTAATGCAACTGTGAAATCACCAGAGCAATACGCAATAAATCTCTGCCTGTAATTCCTTTTTGCACACAGAGTCATGTTTTCATATTAGTCACAAAACGAAATTTCTTTGCCAATTTGAAAGCACACTTACTACTCTTTTTTTTGGCAAGTGATAAACACTTTTACAGACTGACACATTATGAATCCACTTTTCAGATTCTTAAAAAAGCACATGTCCAAACTGCTTTTTCAGACCAGCACCATGTGTAACCTGGGTGACTGACTACACTCCAGCAAGGGCAACCAGCCTTAGTGATGCTGAATGTATTTGCATTACTGACTGAAACCTCAAACCCCACTCGCTTGTGAATACTGTGCATGATTCCACAGGGTAAGCAGCTAGGTGTGTGCTAAGAGTCTGCTTCTGCACCAAAAAATGGCTCCCCCTTTCCATCTAATGCAACTGTGAAATCACCAGAGCAATACGCAATAAATCTCTGCCTGTAATTCCTTTTTGCACACAGAGTCATGTTTTCATATTAGTCACAAAACAAAATTTCTTTGCCAATTTGAAAGCACACTTACTACTCTTTTTTTTGGCAAGTGATAAACACTTTTACAGACTGACACATTTTGAATCCACTTTTCAGATTCTTAAAAAAGCACATGTCCAAACTGTTTTTTCAGACCAGCACCATGTGTAACCTGGGTGACTGACTACACTCCAGCAAGGGCAACCAGCCTTAGTGATGCTGAATGTATTTGCATTACTGACTGAAACCTCAAACCCCACTCGCTTGTGAATACTGTGCATGATTCCACAGGGTAAGCAGCTGGGTGTGTGCTAAGAATCTGCTTCTGCACCAAAAAATGGCTCCCCCTTTCCATCTAATGCAACTGTGAAATCACCAGAGCAATACGCAATAAATCTCTGCCTGTAATTCCTTTTTGCACACAGAGTCATGTTTTCATATTAGTCACAAAACGAAATTTCTTTGCCAATTTGAAAGCACACTTACTACTCTTTTTTTTGGCAAGTGATAAACACTTTTACAGACTGACACATTTTGAATCCACTTTTTAGATTCTTAAAAAAGCACATGTCCAAACTGCTTTTTCAGACCAGCACCATGTGTAACCTGGTTTACTGACTACACTCCAGCAAGGGCAACCAGCCTTAGTGATGCTGAATGTATTTGCATTACTGACTGAAACCTCAAACCCCACTCGCTTGTGAATACTGTGCATGATTCCACAGGGTAAGCAGCTGGGTGTGTGCTAAGAGTCTGCTTCTGCACCAAAAAATGGCTCCCCCTTTCCATCTAATGCAACTGTGAAATCACCAGAGCAATACGCAATAAATCTCTGCCTGTAATTCCTTTTTGCACACAGAGTCATGTTTTCATATTAGTCACAAAACGAAATTTCTTTGCCAATTTGAAAGCACACTTACTACTCTTTTTTTTGGCAAGTGATAAACACTTTTACAGACTGACACATTATGAATCCACTTTTCCGATTCTTAAAAAAGCACATGTGCAAACTGCTTTTTCAGACCAGCACCATGTGTAACCTGGGTGACTGACTACATTCCAGCAAGGGCAACCAGCCTTAGTGATGCTGAATGTATTTGCATTACTGACTGAAACCTCAAACCCCACTCGCTTGTGAATACTGTGCATGATTCCACAGGGTAAGCAGCTGGGTGTGTGCTAAGAGTCTGCTTCTGCACCAAAAAATGTCTCCCCCTTTCCATCTAATGCAACTGTGAAATCACCAGAGCAATACGCAATAAATCTCTGCCTGTAATTCCTTTTTGCACACAGAGTCATGTTTTCATATTAGTCACAAAACGAAATTTCTTTGCCAATTTGAAAGCACACTTACTACTCTTTTTTTTGGCAAGTGATAAACACTTTTACAGACTGACACATTATGAATCCACTTTTCCGATTCTTAAAAAAGCACATGTGCAAACTGCTTTTTCAGACCAGCACCATGTGTAACCTGGGTGACTGACTACACTCCAGCAAGGGCAACCAGCCTTAGTGATGCTGAATGTATTTGCATTACTGACTGAAACCTCAAACCCCACTCGCTTGTGAATACTGTGCATGATTCCACAGGGTAAGCAGCTGGGTGTGTGCTAAGAGTCTGCTTCTGCACCAAAAAATGGCCCCCCCTTTCCATCTAATGCAACTGTGAAATCACCAGAGCAATACGCAATAAATCTCTGCCTGTAATTCCTTTTTGCACACAGAGTCATGTTTTCATATTAGTCACAAAACGAAATTTCTTTGCCAATTTGAAAGCACACTTACTACTCTTTTTTTTGGCAAGTGATAAACACTTTTACAGACTGACACATTTTAAACCAACTTTTTAGATTCTTAAAAAAGCACATGTCCAAACTGATTTTTCAGACCAGCACCATGTGTAACCTGGGTGACTGACTACACTCCAGCAAGGGCAACCAGCCTTAGTGATGCTGAATGTATTTGCATTACTGACTGAAACCTCAAACCCCACTCCGTTGTGAATACTGTGCATGATTCCACAGGGTAAGCAGCTGGCTGTGTGCTAAGAGTCTGCTTCTGCATAAAAAAATACCTCCCCCTTTCCATCTAATGCAAATGTAAAATCACCAGAGCAATACCAAACAGCTTTCTGAGACCAACAACATGTGTAACCTGGGTGACTGACTACACTCCAGCAAGGGCAACCAGCCTTAGTAATGCTGAATGTATTTGCATTACTGAGTGCAACCTCAAACCCTAAAAGTATTCCTTATTTATACCAGTACACCTTAATTTATCGTGAAAACATAGTCCATATTATTTTACATGTTCCTCACATTTAAATTTCTCCCAAAACAGAAAATGATAAACACAACTTCAACAAAAGGAATTCCATTTCTATTATTCATTTCTTAATTTACCATATACATCCCCTCTCAAACTCTAAACTCACCTTTAAAATTAGTTAGTTGTGAAAGAAATGTGGCACTCAAACAGCAGATTATCAGAGCCAGGATCTCTGTTCTTTACACCTCTCTCCTCTCAGCAGAACCAGATAATGGCAAACTTTCACTCTCTTTTTCCACACATATACATGTTAATTTCAAATCTCAGTGCTTCCCCCTTTTTTCAAATGTAATCACACATTTCTATTGGTTGAAAACCAACCCTTTTCCAAAAGTACCCTTCCCCCAACTTGACTTCTGCCTAGTACCCTTCCCCCAACTTGACTTCTGCCTGCTACCATAGCAACAGCTCATGGAACACTGCTGTGTGGAGTTAGGTCAGAAGTTCACCAAACAATGTTTCATTTCCAAAGAGCAAGAGTGCTTGACTTTTCAAACCTAACAGCAAATCCATAGTACTGTTCTTTGGTAACACATTTTTCTGTACCAATACAACACATGCTTCTATTAATTTACACATACAGCCTAGTTTTTATTGTAGAATGGTATGAAACAGCCAATCAGTTCTTTTTTTTATAAAAAAAATATGTATGCCCCCATTTCCAAACTGTCTTTCATTTCTTTTTACCATTCTACTGAATTACACCTCCTGAGTGCATCCAGTTCTCCTTTGAAGACGTTCACAGTGTGGATTGTAGGGCACAGCTATGTCTTCTGGAGTGAAAAGTATGCAGAGAAAACAGATATGGTGAGAGACCTTGCTTTGCCAAATGTAGACATTAAATGGATTGGTCAGAGAGGGTTAAAGTGGCACCAATTGATGCCATTGGTGAAATCCTTCATGCAAATCCAACACCCTGACCTCATAATAGTGCACTGTGGTGGCAATGACCTAGGCAGTTTGACTGGGGTAGGTCTGGAAATGCTTATGAAGGACACCTTTGCACAACTGTTTTCACTTTTCCCTAAAACTGCCTTTGTGTTTTCTAACATATGCCAAAGGCAAAAATGGAACTGGTCCAATCATTTCTGTCCACAGATTGACAAAGCAAGAAAGCACGTCAACAAATCTGTTTCTGCTTTCCTCCGTGACTATGGTATGGATTCCATTTACCACAACAACTTGCATTACGACATGCAAGACATTTATAGAGGAGATGGTGTGCACTTCACTGATGAAGGGAACAGAGTCTTCCTCTTGAACCTTAGACTCTGCATCGGTACTTACTTGTAGGTACCACTAAAAAATCACTTCATAAACACAACGGCTCTTTTTAGAGCCCCCTAATATCTAAACTCTTAAATCTGCATTTCATTTCTTTTATTTTATTTTTTTTCTACCGTACGCGTACGTTAAGCTTACCGTATGCGTACCCCGCGATTTTTTTTAAAATCAATAAATGTTTTCTTTGTACTTTTCTGTCCTTCTTTGACCCCCTTACAAATGTTAGGGGGTCTGTAACTCTCTCCCTTGCCCCCTTTTCAAGATATCACTCTTTTTTTTCTGAGTGAAACACACGAAATGGCGGCCGCCGCTTCCTGGTTTCGACCGATTCGAATGTTTACTAAGATCTAACAACCACTAGGAATCGCGCTCGCGCAAGCCACCGTACGCGTACGGTAAGCGCACCGTAAGCGCACCGTACGCTGGCTCAGATATATATATTGATTTAAAGGCTATTTTCTCAGAATCTACTGAACAGATTTACACCAAACCTACAAAAGGCACTTCCTTGACCTGAGGACTACCTCTCTGCCAAATTTCAAGTAATTCTGTTCAGCCGTTCGGGCTGTAGCTGTGTCTAAAGGTCCTATGGAAAAATGCATGGGAAAAACGCGTTTTGGGACCCCCCTTTTATCTCAGCCCCCGCTTGACGAATCCCCCCGAGACTTTCAGAGTAGGAGCGGAGCGTAGCGCCCCACCTATTTTGAAAAATTCGCGAGGATTCGTCAACCGGCGCCAAAGTTATTCAAAATAGAATGTTGCGGATTTCCTATGGAAACGTGGTCCTAACTATAACTACCTACTGGCGACCGCCAGTAGGTAATATATATATATATATATATATATATATATATATATATATATATATATATATTTCTTTTTTTAATATTTCAAAACTGAAGGCAAAAATCTCCAGCTGTCCTGTCCCCAGGGATATGTTTTAACTCATTAAAACTTAAATTCTTGTACATACTTTTAAAATGGGGAGTCATATTAGTAAAATACCACGTGATAGGTGCAAAAGGCAGAATTTCATAACATTGAGAACATGACGTTGTACAAGTGAGGCTCTGACTGATTAACTAGAATCTTTCTGAGCTTGAGTGCAGTTTTTGTAAGCACTTGTTGTTGCGTGCAGATGACATTGGCCTTTGCAGACCATGATAGTGTATATTTTGGAATATTGATTAGTCCATAATTCATACACATTATTTTATTTTGATTTCAGCATAAGTTAAATGAGCATTAGCAAAGCCAATGGGTCTGCTTATGTTTGATGTCTCTTGTCTGTTGTTATTGCAGTGATAGATGCTTAATCTCACAGCCTAATGCAAGAGTGTGCACACCAGTGGGCCGAGTAATGGGTAGCAGTGACCACAAACAGTGTAGGAATCAAGGCCCTCCTACATGCCTCAATGTTCCATATAATAAACAACATCGCCCCACAGAGTCAATTCATCAGTGTCCACACTTAACGGCACATTATCGCAGCCAAAGTTGCAATAAACGTATTGCCCCAATCACAAGCTGGTGTTAACAGCCCACAGCACCAGTTTACCCGCGATAGCAGCCGCAAAAAACATCGCCACAGATGACCCCCGCAACTATCGCTAATGAGATGCAGAGTAGGCGTTCCCGTGCCAAAAGCCGCGCAACACCACTACACAACATTCACAACGACCAGCCAGAACTCCGATAAGAACACAAAACAGGCGATATGGCGCGTTAGCAGCAGGAAAATAACACCTGCTCTGACCTGGTGCAAAGTCGGATGGCTGCCTGCACCACAAAAGGGAGCCCAGCCCACAGCCACACCTGAAGAACAACAGATGCACCCGTGCAACTGAGCATGCAGCCCGGAGGGCCGAAAAGGGCAACAACACCCGTCGCCACCACCCTCAGGACCCCCCCTCCCCGGCACCACCCCGACCAAAGACATGGCACATAAGCTACACCTAAACATCTATCAAATAATCCGCTTGATGTTGCACAAACACAACTAGTGACATGCATGTGTCATCACAAAAATGAGCCTCACACATTCACTTTAGAAGCAACAAATGAAACTTTATTAAAATGAACACTGAAATGAAATGAAGACACATGGCGGCTCCCCTCGGGGCAATCTGTTGGTCACAGCCTGCAAGACAAAAATCATGATGAGAAGGTGTGTCCTGCGCACATCAAAGGACAGAGAGAGAGAGAGAGAGGAAGAGAGGGAGAGAGAGAGACAAGAAGAGAGGGGGAGAGAGAGAGAAGAAGAGAGGGGGAGAGAAAGAGAAGAAGAGAGGGGGAGAGAGAGAGAAGGAGAGGGGGAGAGATAGAGAAGAAGAGAGGGGAGAGAGAAGAAGAGAGGGGGAGAGAGAGAGAGAGAGTGCCGCCCCTGCGCCCCCAGGCCACACTGCTCACCTGTTGCCACCGGTGTGTCTCCAACCACTTGCTGGTATGTATAGCAGTACACCCGGTCACACATCTGAGACAGAGCCGTCATCTAAAACAGAGTCCAGATACATGATTGGCACAGTACACACACTTGCACAAGACAACATCGACAGCCCGCCCATGCACAGCCAGGCAGAGGCACCCCAGCCCCTCCTGCCACCCATCAGAGCATTCCCGCCCATGCACACCTTGGCCTCACTGCTCACCTTCCGCCACCGGCATGTAAACAGGAGGTCCCACCACATGCCACTGCAAGCCACAAGCCCCTGGCCCGCAGACATGGCACCCTCCACACCATGCAGCCCCGCTCTGCTGTCCACCAGGTCTCATGTTTTGTGCTGGGTCTTGATTACTCCATGGCATAGGACATACCAGTGCACCCAGCATCATCGCAGGCTGCACACCCGCTCAGCACAATGGGTGCCACCAACTCTGGGATCCCGGTATCGACGCTACGTGGTGATAGGCCCGCGCTGCCCGCCGGCTCTGGCATACACTGCGGTCCAGCAGGGCACACCAAACCTAATCTGTCCGGACCGCCGGGATGGGGCATCATTGCAGGCTGCACACCCGCTCAGCAGCTTAAGGTGCAACTAACTCACTGCACCCAAAGTCACCATCCCGTGACAGGGTGCCTCTGCCGGTGGCAATGCTCCGAATGCCACTAACCCTGTGCAACCCCAGTCAGCGCCATGTGGTGGTGGGCCCATGACGGCAACCAGGCCTCGGGTGCCACTAACCCTGTGCGCAACAACTCATGGGCCCTTTATGATTGAGAACCATGGAACGTCCGTCATCCAGTCACCACCGGCAGAGGGGATTGCGACGTCGTCGGCCCCTTATGTTGGTGGAGTCACATGGCCTGTGACACCTGTGCCGGATGGGTGTGGTGTGCGTGCAAACCTGCCCTCAGGGAGTGCCTGTGACATGCTGACAACTAGTCCAGTGACCTGCACACCACCAGCGAGAACGCCTGAGACGGGTAGCAATGAGTGCCCCCCATAGGAGCGTAAGCGGAGTGGTCTGGCCTGCCATATGCCGTACCAGGGCAGGGCCTGCAAAAATGACTCATGGGCTCTGGGCGTTGTTCAGTCCATGTCCGGACATTGAAGTGACTGATGCGTGTGTCCCTGTTGTAGTGTTCACAAGACCCGGTACACAATATGCAATGTAGCACCCTCTGACTGGCATCCCACAGGATGAGCATCATTGACGCAAGGGAAATCACTGTCCCTACATTCATCCACACATTCATACATGAATGATGAAAGACATGACACAGCAGTGCGCCACTGGATGTTTATTTCACATCCAGTGCAGTTCTGCAGCTGGAGCGGTACAGGGCAATGCCGAGCACACTACACAATATAGGTCCGTGGAGGGACAGCCAGTGTCCATCCGGGGATGAAAAGTACTGTGGAAGAGGAAGGGTACAGTCCACAGTCTGGTCGCCGTGTCATTGGTCATCAAACTTGATATGGCAGTCCATGCCGCTGTCCAAGGTGAGTGCATCGGAGTGTATCTGGGGTCAGTGGACGGTCATGAGGCCATGCACGGCACCAAGCAGAAACAGCCAGGTGGTGGAAATGAATGCTAGTGCCTCCTGATCACAAACCCATCCACGTCCTCATCCCTGGATGTGTGCTCTTCCCCACGTGTGGGTGTTGCAGTACCAGTTGAGGCACTGTGTGCCACTGACACATCAGGTGCTGAAGTGGATACGTCTGCCGCACTGTGAGGCAATGGCACACCAGGGGGCGGAGATGTGGATGGTGTGGGGGTTGCAGCATTCATCTGCGCCATGCCTTGAGGCAGCAATGCCATGATGATGATCTGCAGGGCATGGTAGATCCCAGCTACATTTCCCTGATGTACAGTGGTGGCTGCCATCCTTTCCGCCTCCATCCGCACCATGTCCTCCATGAGCCTCCGCATGTGTGCCAGCTTACGGCTGGTATCGCTGGTGCCCCACTGAGTGGACAGGTGTTCTTATCTCTGTGTCAGGACTACAGCAATGTCAGTCAGGGCTCATTGGAGACCATGGAGCGGGCCTACTGCGGAAGAGGATGGGTACAGTCCACAGTCTGGTCGCTGTGTCATTGGTCATCAAACAGGATATGGCAGTCCATGTCGCTGTACAAGGTGAGTGCATCGGAGTGTATCGGGGGTCAGTGGATGGTCATGAGGTCATGTGCAGCACCAAGCAGAAACAGGCCAGGTGGCGGAAATGAATGCTAGTGCCTCCTGATCACAAACCCATCCACGTCCTCATCCCTGGATGTGTGCTCTTCCCCACGTGTGGGTGTTTCAGTACCAGTTGAGGTACTGTGTGCCACTGACACATCAGGTGCTGAAGTGGATACGTCTGCCGCACTGTGAGGCAATGGCACACCAGGGGGCGGAGATGTGGATGGTGTGGGGGTTGCAGCATTCATCTGCGGCATGCCTTGAGGCAGCAATGCCATGATGATGATCTGCAGGGCATGGTAGATCCCAGCTACATTTCGCTGATGTACAGTGGTGGCTGCCATCCTTTCCGCCTCCATCCGCACCATGTCCTCCATGAGCCTCCGCATGTGTGCCAGATTACGGCTGGTGTCGCTGGTGCCCCACTGAATGGACAGGTGTTCTTATCTCTGTGTCAGGACTACAGCGATGTCAGCCAGGGCTTGTTGGAGACCAAGGAGCTGGCCTAGGCACCCATTGATGGCATCCAGTTTGGTGACCATAAGGTCGAACCCCACCCGCACCAGCTCAGCAGTCTCCCTCTGGGCGTTGGAAGGCTGTGTGTTGTTCCTGGGGGTCATGGGAGACTGCTGGGGCCATCGGTACCTCCTGCTGGGTGGTTTGGGTGGTGGGTGAGGTCTCCTCAATGCAGCTGGTCAGCCCTGATCCTGGAGGTGAGTCGCAGATGATGTCAATGATATCTAGGAGGGCTTGTGCGTCAATGCTAGGGTTGTCCTCCTAGTCATCAGTGAAGAGTGGCTGGGACTGCTGTGCAGGGGGTGTTGACGGTGGCCCTGAAATGTGAAGCGGAGATGGTGTATTGAAATGTGTCCACATGCATGTAGCCGCATGGTACATGTTGACATTCAGACAGCAGGGCATTGTACATTGTAACAGTCTATAGAACTGGGCGATGTCCCAGAGTCATTGAGGGTGTGCACTGTGCTCTGCTTGATTGTGCATGTGTGCCATCGTGGCCATCTCCACCCGTCCCCCCAGTACTTGGTGGTCACTCACCCTGTTGCGGTTGTATTGTGTCCTGTCGGGCAGTGTCCGGTCCCCTGACTCCGGCCACAGTATCCACACTGATGACTGTCGACACCAGCTCCTCCATGTCATCCAGCACGAGCTGTGGCGCTGGGCCCCCACCTCCAGTCTGCATTGCTGCCTTCTGGTTGTCTGCGAGCTACTCCTTGGTCTTTCTTTTGATGTCATTCCATTGCCTCTTGACCTCGTCCATTGTCCTCTTGTGCTCTCTGACGGCATTCACCTTGTCCACGATGCCCCACCATTTTCCAGTTTTGGTGCCCAATGACACGTTGGAGGTGACCAACAGTTGTTGATGGTGTTCCATCACCTCTGTGACTATGATCCTGTTCGCCTGCGGACTGAACTTGGTCTTCCTCTTCTTCTTGTCCATGCCCTTCCTTGTCCCCGAGGTCCCGGGCTGGTCGTCCGGGGTGCTTGTGGTGTTGCGCTCGTCCTCTGCGCCTGCTCCAGCTGCCTCCATAATGCTTGGGTGTTGGTCAGTTTGTGTTTTTCTACTTTTATGGTGATTTTTCCCACCTGCCAGGTTTGTGTTGCAGGCCTGGCGATGCTTATCGCTGATTTCCTCTTTGCACTTTGGCCCATCGCAGGTGTTTTTGTGTTGTGGTTTGTGTTTTTACCTCCATAGAGGTGGTTGTATCGCGGACATGGTCCAAGGTTTAGGCAGACTATCATCGCATGGTACCGCCTTGTTGTGAATTCCACGTTGTCACAGGGTTATTTTCCCACGATGGGCTGCGTTGTTGAGAGTTGCGTTAAGCTACTCTTGCTGTAGTTATCACACGTTCTTGTGAATATACCCCTTAATGTATCCATGAGCCTAGTAATGGGTGTATGTGGGTGCTCACGGTTCGTGCATGATTCCGTCTACTAAAGGCCATCAGAGGACTCACACAGAGCTTGCATCAATTGGACTAATATTGAGTGTCATTGGCACCATCCAGGACAAGTATTAATTTGACTAGTAGGAGGCACAAATGCCCCCACAGAGCGCAGGCATAATGCAATGGGCAGTGGTGTTCTAACAGTCACAGAGGTACCCACACGCTTCAACAGCAGCACCAGAAAACAAAAGTATCCAAATAGCCCAGAACACAGCAGCACTCAATAAACCCAAAAGTATCCTCTTAATGTAAAAGCCAAGGCATCATCACCAATTTATCAAAGCAGCACCCACAGAGCGGCTCTCAAAGGACCCAGAGGAACCCACTAATAATTATGAGAGCATCCACACCATAAAACTGTGCCCAGATGCCATAGCAGCACCCACAAATAAACAACCACTAGACGTCTTTGTAAGTAAAAAATTTTCTTAGTCTTGACCAGCGTGTTCAGTGGAAGCATGCCTAGAGGATCTGTGCACACATGGAAAAGGGGCTGTGCCTCTGTGGCTTATAGATACTGGGGCTTCTGCTTTGAGAGTCAAACATCAGAAGTGATGGGTAAGGGGTGAAGTGGGGAGGGAGAAACAGATAAGCTGCTGGGCTAATGCAATACTGATAATTAACCCTGGGCGTAGTTCGCGAAGTAGCACTTCGCGAAGCTACCCAAAGTGCAGTTCGCACTACGCGAGCTACGCGTAGCACTTCGCGAACTGCGTAGTACCTTGTTCGCAATGTGCCAGATGTCGTTTTCAATGATTGCACAGTGCGGACAAGCAACCGGCACTGTGCAATAATTGAAAATGGCATCTTGCACAGTGCGAGCTGTAATTTTCTGCTGCTCGAGTAGATTTTTACTCGAGCGGCAGCTTTCTCAACGCGAACTGGTAGTTTTTCATCGCGAGCGGTCGCGAGCATACGCGACCACTCGCAATTAGAAACCTGACCTCCTCGCGTTGGGAATCTCGCCGGGAGGTTTATTTTCCATGCTTGCGATCGCCAACTTGATGTTGCTGATCGCGAACAAGGAAAAAGTCTCGCCGGGATGTCATTTTGCTTGCTCGCGGTCGCCAACTTGATGTTGAGGACCGCGAGCAAGCAAAAAATGACCGCAGCACTACGCAACACTACGCTAGCGTGCTACGTGCAGTTCGCCTAGTGCGAAGTAGCGCGAACTTCGCAAACTATGCGAGCGTAGCATAGTGCTTTGCCAAGGCTTACTGATAATACAAAGTGGCTGGTGTTAAATGGCACGAAATATACAGTTATGATTGTTGGGAACTGACACCAATCAAAGAAATACTTCCGTACAGATAATGAAAACTTGTAGTTGGAAGATGAATACGACTGCTTTAGCTTCTGGTTTTGTCAGAAAAGATTCTATTGCCCCCAGATTAAAGAAGTTTATTCCTGTTTTGTAAATAAGGTCAGGTAACTGCTGCTCTAAAGGCAAACATTGGAAGGCGCTCTTTGTCTGCCCCATTAGAGTTGCATAGAGCAAAGTCGACGGCTTTTGCACTATGTGTGGCCGAACTCTAGAGCCATCCAACATTGACCCTCAATGCATGCCCATCATGCCTTTATACAGAAAATGTCTTCTCTCTCAGCCTCCCCTCACACAGTTGTAAAATGTGAGTTAGAAGTCAAAAGTATTGGAAATATGGCCACAGTAAAACGAATTTTATTTTAGGAAATGATCAGGGCAAACAAGGCCGCAAAAATCTTTCTAAAGTTTCTAATATCTGATTGTGTTGCGATCTCCCATGGATTACTGTTAAGCAAACTGCATGATGCTTTCGGGAAGTATATAGTTTGGTCAGATCCAGCTTCAAGCAATAACATCAGTTAAGCAATAATGAAACCATTCTAGGGGGATGCAATTAGTTGTGCTACTGTATTGGTTATGATGATATCACGGAGAATGCCGGAGATTTAAGGGCATACATGCAAGGGCGATTGTAAAGATTTAGGGGCATATTATCAAGACAGGAGATAAAACGATCGCCGCTTTAACGGCAGAAAACTGCCGCTAAAACGGCGACAATGGGCTTGATAATATGCCCTATGGAATTCCAATTGAAGCTCAGGTTAGATGTCCTTCACATCTAACATGGGCTTCAATTGGAATTCCATAGATCATATTATCAAGCCCATTGTCGCCGTTTTAGCGGCAGTTTTCTGCCGCTAAAGCGGCGATCATTTTATCTCCTGTCTTGATAATATGCCCCTAAATTACTTTTATCTTCAATTTGGGCGTATAAATAAGAGCCATTGTTCAAACTTCCGTGTAGAAGATGTGATGTAGTTTTTGTTTTACTTCTCCTCATATGCAAAAATACGATCGAGCATTACCTTTTGCAGAAACTGTTAAAGTACAACACTACCCCACTATTAAATCGTAACCGAATGGGGGAAGAGAAGGCATGCGTTGACTTAGTTATAGCTCATACTAGAGCTCTGATGAATACTTCGTTCAAAAAGGGCTCCTTTTCTTCTGCTTCTAAATGTGTTACTTTTAAAGAGAGATAACTTTGCATAGTAAAATCGATTCATCGGTGTGTATCTATTTTTTTACTATTTTTGATTTTAGAATTTTCAAACGAATAATTTTAAACTGAATTAATTTTATTTCAAAGGTGCCTGATGGAAATTCAAGTTTAATTCCTAGGATTTTTTTTATGATGATGATAAAAACTTAATTTCTTACTTTTGGGAAACTCTGGGTCTCATTTATGAAAAATTGGCATGGGGAGTGTCACAGGTATTTTTCCTGCGCTGCCCTAACCCAATGTGAAAGAACTGCAATGCTCCATATTCTATGCACTGGGGCACAATTTGCTGCCTGGTGCCAACATAGGCACCCTTGCACCATGGTGCAAGGGTGCATCCATTGCAGGCAGGATTGTTTTCGTGGAGGAAGGTGCACCTTCCTACACAAAAACAATCCTACGAGGCGTTTTCCTTTTTCTGTGTGTGCTGCAGAAAGCAGCACACATGGAAAGAGGAAAAAAACAAAAGGGAATACAAATATTTGTCCTCAGTATGCCTACCATAGGAAGCTTAAGGTTTTGACACTGTCCCCGGCTTACCTGATAAAGTCAATCTGGGCAGTGTTAAAATCCCTGGTTGCTGCATAGGAAAACCCACGGCAACACCCATGGAACTCCTCCTTGATGCAGAGTAAGGCAAGGCCGTGACTTGCGCTGCTTTGTCTTACTTCAGATCTATGAGGTAAAACCATGAATATATCAATCAGGCATTTGTTAAAGCGCAACTACTCACCCGTAAGGGTCTCAAGGTGCTAGGGGTGGGGGGGTGCAGGTTCCAGTCCATCAAGGAGGGGGTCTGTCGAAGAGCCAGGTTTTGAGGTTTCTTGCAAAGATGGGGAGCGATGTTGTCTGTCTGAGGTGGAGCGGAAGGGCATTCCAGGCTCTGGCCACAAGGAAGGAGAAAGAGCGACTTCCCAATATGGTCTTTCTGGTGCAGGGGACCACGGCTTAGGAGAGCTGGGCTGATGGTAGGTGGAATTTAAGTCGGCTGTTCAAGTATGCTGGTCCGGTGTCGTGGAGGGCCTTGTGTGCGTGGGTGAGCATTTTGAAGGTGCCTCTAGCCTTGATGGGGAGCAAGTGGAGTGTGCGCAGGTGCTGAGAGATGTGGCAGCGTTTTGACAGTTTAAGGACCAGTCTTGCCACAGCGTTCTGGATGTTCTGTAGCTTGCGGGTGAGGTTTTTGTTTATTCCGTAGTAGAGTGCGCTGCCGTAGTCGAATCTGCTGGTAACCAGGGTGTGAGTGATGGTCTTTCTGTGTGCGAGGGGGATCTATTTGAAGGTTTTACGTAGGAGGCGGAGAGTGTGGAAGCAGGAGGAGGAGACGGAGTTGAACTGGCGGTCCATTTTGAGCTCGGAGTCCAGGATGATTTCCAGGTTGCGTGCGTCGTCTTTGGTGGTAGATGGGTTTCCGAGGGCAGGGGGCAACCAGGTGTCGCTCCAGGCATCGGTGTCAGGGCCCATGATGAATACTTCTGTTTTGTTGGTGTTTAGTTGTAGGCAGCTGTTTTTTATTCATTTGAGTCCAGAGGTGGTAGGTGTAGGGTCCGAGAGGAAAGGGGGGAATCTGACCCGCTGCGTTCTGCCAGAGAGAAAGGATCAGATCCAGTCGAGGGCCTTGTACTGGATCCCTGCATCGAGGAGTCTGCGTATTAGGGTGCCGTGAGAAACTATGTTGAAAGCAGCTGCGAGGTCAAGGAGGATGAGGGCTACTGTTTCTCCTTTTTCCAGTAGGGTGCAGCGAGGAGGGCGGTTTCCGTACTGTGTTTTTTTCTGGAGCCAGATTGGGAGGAGTTGAGGATGTTGTGCTCTTCGATGAATGTGGCGAAATGGCTATTGATGACTTTCTCCATGACTTTCACTGGGAACTGGAGCAGGGAGATGGGTCTGTAGTTTTTGAGGTTGGTGGGGTCCGCAGAGGGTTTCTTCAGGAGGGGTTGACCTCGGCGTGTTTCCAGTCCACCCCCCTCCTATTTGAAAAGGCTCCCTTAAGCTAATGAGCTGATGAGCTCTGGTTGATGCACCTGCACCCAGCGAGTGGTACTGAGACCTGAGAAGAAAATGGGCAGCATCTCCAGCACCCCCCAAAAAAGTGTTGCTCTCTACTGAAGAAGGACAATTATCCTAAAACACATGTCTAGAGAAACACAGTACTGGCTGCGCCAACAAGGGTAAAAAACTAAAGCCTGACACCGAAGAAAGTGTTATCATGCACTGCATTTATTATGAGGCATCTGGGCAAACTGAGTGCTGGAGTGTGAGGCAGTGTGCGCCCACCCCCCTCCTAGATTGACTTCATTATCTTCATTGTGTCTTCGGTGGTGGTGGTTGGTGAGGGTTCAGTGTGTTGGTTGTCTTTGTCAAAGTTGTTGTAGATGCTCTTGATTTTGTGGTGGAAAAAGGTGCTGAGTTTGTCGCAGTGGACTTGTGAGGGAGGGAAATCAGTAGACTCGCTGGTGGGTTGGGCGAACTCCTTGCTGATGTTGAAGAGTTCTTTGCTGTTGTGTGCGTGTGTGGAGATTATGGACCCGATTCACAGGACTTAATACAAAATCCTCAACTTACTACCATTTTCGTATTCACAGAAGGCACTTACTCATTTTGGTATTCACAGAAGACACTTACTCATTTCGATATTCACAGAAGTTAGTAGTCCTAACTTTAGGACTCCTAAATGCCTTCTGTGAATACCAAAAGTCTTAAAATTAGAATTTTTCTCAGTTTAGGAGTCCTAAAGCTAGGACTCCTAACTTTACTACCACTAAATTGAGAAAAATCCTAATTTTAAGACTTTCGGTATTCACAGAAGGCAATTAGGAGTCCTAAAGTTAGGAGTCCTAACTATACTACTACTAAACTGAGAAAAATCCTAATTTTAAGGCTTTTGGTATTCACAGAAGGCATTTAGGAGTCCTAAAGTTAGGAGTCCTAACTTTACTACTACTAAATTGAGAAAAATCCTAATTTTAAGACTTTTGGTACTCAAAGAAGGCATTTAGGAGTCCTAAAGTTAGGAGTCCTAACTATACTACTACTAAACGGAGAAAAATCCTAACTTTAAGACTTTCGGTATTCACAGAAGGCATTTAGGAGTCCTAACTTCTGTGAATACCGAAATGAGTAAGTGCCTTCTGTGAATACCAAAATGAGTAAGTGCCTTCTGTGAATACCAAAATGGTAGTAAGTTTAGGATTTTGTCTTAAGTTAGTTCTGTGAATCGGGCCCTCTGTCTTCAAACGCTTTTTTCCTCGTTTCTCTGATGAGTTGGTGGTGGGCGTTGGTGGCGGCTCTAAATTGTTGTGGGCTTCTGTGGATTTGGTGTTCCTCCAGGCCTTTTTGAGGCGGCGACAAGTGCGTCTGGAGTCTCGAAGTTCGATTGTAAAACTTCTGTTTTTTTTGGGCGTGGGTGTTGTTGTTTTTCTTGAGGCAGCTATGGTGCTGGCGCTGTCCGAGATCCATCTATACAGGGTTTGGGCTGCGGTGTTGGGGTCGTTGTTTTCCACGATGGTTGATGATGAGTGAGGAGGTGAGCTGGTCATCGGTGATTTTGGTCCAGTATCTTCGTGGGAGCAGGTGCTGTGGTCTGTGGATGGTGGGTGTTCTGAAGGTGAAGTGGACGCATCGATGGTCATTCATTCATTCATTCATTCATTCATTCATTCATTCATTCATTCATTCATTCGTTCATTCATTCATTCATTTCTTTATTCTATCAGTTTAAAAAGACCATAAAAGCATAGAATAAATACAAAGTAACAATTTCCATAAAATACTTCATGTCCCTTGTATAAGAATTAAAAAAAAAGAGGATAATAATATAATGCAGGCACCAGTTTAACCTCGACCTTATGTGAGCCACTCTCTGAGATGCAGTAGTGGTTAACTTCTCCATGGCCTTTAAATACAAGCTGTCCCCCTCTTCCTTTTTCTCATACAGGCCCTGTAGGGGAGCAGGATCTGCTTCACATGGGTACCCCCACTTTTTGCTGGTGTTTCACTGTTTTTTGACCTTTGTCTGGCTGTGGCCATGCTAATCAGGACCCCAGTCTAGCTGTATCCTCTCTAAAATGGTTTTCATGTACATTAGGTACATCTCTAATTGGATTCTGGAGTGCCTTATGAGTCCCTAATATATGGTATACTATGTACCCAGGGCATAGGTACCTCAGAGGCCTACCAGGGGCTGAAGCATGTATTATGCCACCCCTGGGAAGCACTCCAAAATGACTCCACAGGTCTGCTACTGCAGCCTGGGTAAGGTGGTGCATGCACCCCTTACTGTGGTATAGGCTACCTATATCACTACCATTGCACACACATATAAAACCTATAAGTCACTCCTATGGCAGGCCTTAACAATCCTGAAGGCAGAGTGCTTGGTTTTTATGTGAGAGGGGGCCCCTGCATGAGCAGGGCCCCTCTGCAGCATTCAGAGTACCTCCTCTGATGCTGTTTGTGGTGCAGCCTAACCATATACTGACCATATACTCTTAAGTGCATTATAACCTTGCGGTAAATGCTAACTTTTGACTGGCTGCATGGAAACATGTTGTGTTTGGTGTCAAACACTTTGGAATACTACCCCCCCCCCCCACCAGTTCTGGCAGCGGGGGTAGCATTCCACACTTCTAGAGGGAGAGACATTTTCACACTGGTCTACCCGGTAGAGACTTTCTAGAGCCCTGGCATCACAAAATAGATTCCACTGCCACAGACACAGGTCTGGCCTCCTGCTGCTGACTGAAACTCTGGCAGGGGAGGCCTGGACAATAGGTTTCCTGTCACAGGGAGGTGTAACCACCTCCCCAGACAGGCAGATGTGTATTGGGGCTGGGTGGGAGCACTCTCTGGTGCTTTGAAGTCCTGCACTGAAGGCACACTTGGTGTCCCTGTGCATAGTCCAGTTCAAACCGGTTGCAGGGGCTACCTGCCCCTGCTCTGGCACAAAACTGGACAAAGGAAATGGGTGTAACCACCACTCTTTCCAACCCCTCCCATAGGTGGGTCCCCAGAGTATGTCCAACCCCCTATCTTAGAATAAGTATAGAAACCCAGGCCTTGAGACTTTAGATTACCCTGGACGAAACTCTGCAAAATATATCCTGGACCTTCGACTTTTTATTTCAACTAGAAGACTCAAGAAATCTCCCATGGGGTCAATTAGTGACTCCCCACCAAAGAAGCAACTGTCCGGTCTGCAACTCTGAAGCTCCCGCCGGACGCCGAAGTCTTTGCATCACCGGGGGGGAATTTCTAGACTTCCCCCAAGGCTACCCTGAGTCCACAGCAAAGCTGAGGCCCATGGCTATCGTGGGTGACGTGGAACCATGACCCCTGGACACCATGTACTTTTGCCGGTACATCATCTTCCTGGTCTTCCTCGAAGTTGTGCTTTAGGCTCTGAGTAGCCCCAGCCTTAAGCACCGACTGCACTGAAGATCTCTGGCCTCCACTCCACGAGTGACCGGTGGGCCAGTTTCAAGTGCAACCGCTTGAGGCTCCTTTGCGATCACTAGCCCGTTGGCTAGTGGGTCCCCACGAAGGCAACTCCTTTTCTGCTTGGCCTTTCCTGGTTGCTCCAGACGTGGCCTGACTTACCCTTGCTGGGTGAGTCCCCCAGACCTTGCTGGTCTGCACCGACGTCTTTCTTCTATTTCAACTTGACTTGCCGTTGCCAAGGCTTGTTAGGTCCATTCTGGTCACCGACATCGCAGCACTCGACAGACTTTGTGGGACAGCTCGAATCCAGCGCCTGGTTGTCGTCAACACCTCCTGGACCTCGTGGCTGAAGAGTCAAGACACCTGTCAACTCACCTGAAGCACCCGACATCTGTGGGCATTGGACTATCGTGCCCCTGGTCACTGGTAAGTGATCCAGACTCTGTCCCCTCTCCTTTTAGGTTCCTTCCATCCTCTATCCAGGCTTGGATCTCTTCGGACACTTCTCCTCTTCATGGCAGCAGCCCTTCTTTGCCAGCTTCCATTGAAAACGACGCCGTGACCCGACACCAAAAGACACCTATGCACTCGGCTTCCCTGTGTGAGGTAACTCGAGTACTCCGGTGCTCCTGTGGGCGTTGGCCCTAGACACCTCTAAGTCCAAAAGGGTTTGCTTGTAGTCGTCCTCTAACTGTCCTTAACTTGTAATTTTCCAACCACGACTTTCCCCATAGAAGTTAACGGCGATTTGTGCCTGTGTTCTAACACTGCACACGTCCCCCATGGGTCCCCTACGTCGCTACCTTGGGTGGTTACTTGGGGCCCAAGCACTTCTAAAGTCTCTAGGCCTTGTGTCTAGTTCAGTCGTTGTTCTTATCCACTTTATTGGTATATGGTTTGGTACGCCCCTAGGGCCCAAACGTGTATTTGTGCTTTTACTGTTGAATACTGACTTGTAACTTAAGTACTTCGAACTCCAGCCTCATAAAGAGACTAGAGGGGTGTGTTTTATCTTAAATACATATATTTTGAATATATACCTGGTGTGGTTGTCCTTTCATTTGGTCATTCAAGAGATTATAGACAGGTAAAATAAGCTACTTTACATTCCTTCAAGACTTAGCCTGATGGCTGCTCTCCATAGCTACCACTAGGATAGCTTTCAATAAAGGTTGTCTTTAACCTATCACCATAAGGGGTTGTTTGCACTGGTACAAGGTGCCAACTTTAATTAGTGGACAGCATATACCAGGCCAACTTCTCACAGGCCCAAAGAAAAGAAGCTAGTGAAAAACATGTTAAAAAGTCCGGTAATGATTTTAAAAAGAAGAGTGCAACTCAACACTGCCTAATTTTCTTCTGGTCAGTCCATTGGAGTTCGGTGGTGTGGCTGAAGGTGATGGAGTTTCCTGTAGTGAAGAGGGGGTCGAGGGTGTGTCCTGCTGAGTGCATGGGCTCGGTCATGATCTGGTGGAGTCCAATGTTGTGGTGGTTGTCCAGGAGGGATGTGGTGTTGGGGTCCAGTTGGTTGTCGAGGTAGAAGTTGAGGTCTCCCAGCAGGGTGTAGGTGGTGGATGCGATGGCCTGCGGGGAGATGATGTCTGTGATGGAATTGGCGAAAGATCCGCGTGGGTCGGTCCTTCCTGGAGATCTTGTATCCTTGGGGAATGGCGATGGCAATGTACGGTCCCGAGGTGGTATGGTCCCAGGTTTCAATGAAGAATGCTACGTCCGGGGTGGTGCTGTCAAGGAGGTCCCAGATTTCGGTGGCGTGTTTGTGGAGGGATCGAACGTTGAGGAGGATGCATTGTAGGGTCTTCGGTTCAGTTGTGTTCTTGTGGGCTGGTTGTGCTGGGTCTGTGTTCTTGGCGGTGCTGCAGGTGTGCCGGCACTGGTGACAGCTGAAGGGTCCGTGGGTGTTGGCTGGTGAAGCTAGCTTAGAGTTGTTGTTACGGCCTGGGTTGTGTGCATGGAGTGCTGATGGGTCATAGCGTTGGCGGGGCGGAGGTCCAGGGTTCCTGACGCTGGTAACGGTCGGGTCACGGATGGACGTAGACGGGCTTGCCTGTGGCGCGCCATCGGCACGCCCGCTACACGTGGTCGCAGAGCAGCCGCCATTAAGTAGGGGTCAGGGAGGGCTGGACAACTGGGAGGCGGAAGGGGAGCTGGATTGGGCCGGTCGTGCTGGTCGTGCTGGGGGAGGGGTGGGGCCGTGGGTGCAGCAACTGTGGGGAAAAATGGGTGGAAAAGCAGGAAAAGGAGGAATAAAGGGGGAAAAGAGAAGAAAAGCAGACAGGAAGGAAAGTGCAGAAAGCACAAAAGTGCAGAAAAATAGATTTAAGAAAAGAGGGTTAAAAAAAGTGAAAAACAGAGTGGAAAGCGGAGCAAGAAAAGGGAGACAGAGATCCACTGGACCACCAGGGATGAGGCGCAGGTGAACTTGTGGGTGGAGGAGGGCCTCGAAAACCAACACTATAGTGTTAGGGCTCGGTGGAGGCCTCACTCAATGGTAGAGCTGCGAGGGTGGGAGAGCAATTTCACTGACAAAAGGAGTGTCTGTGCGTTGCCTCATAGATATGATTGAGATGCTTGGGCTGCCGGAAGGTCAAAAAAATTGTTTCTCCGATTGCGCAAGCCTCTCATAAATAAGCCCCCCTATTTCTTACTTTAGGCGCAGTTTAGAAACAATCTACTGAATGTGCCATTTTAGAAGTATACCTGGCCACTTACCATTTTTCTTTGACTTTTTCAGGCAGATGTTTGGTCTAATAAAAGTGCAGTGGGACGCGGGTGGTAAACAAGGGCCTTGAAAGTCACATGAATGCATTCAAATTTGGATATTAGGGAATGCCTCAGACACTCATACCTAGCTCGGACAAAACCCTATCCCACTAATTTCCTCTTAGTCTGAATACTCTGTCAAACTACTAAATCAAAAAGGATTCCTAAGAAAAGTGAAGAAGAAAAACTGTGAAGAGTCTTGGAGATCAACAAAAAGATGTAAAATATTTCCACCATAGAGGCCACTTCTTCCTCGTCTGCCTAAAGAAAAAATGCAAGAACAGTAATGTCTACCATTGAGAACCTACTTTTAGAGCAGCAGGACAAATCGATTATCTTGAACTGCCCAGGCAAAATCGAATATCTCGAACTCCCCAGTCCAAATCCATGGTACAAGTCAACCCCTCTCCTTACTGTATGTAGCAAGCGCCAAACTCTGCGGCTGACTCTTGGTTCAGCACATCAAACCTTGTTCAATAAGTATAAATGTCCTGTACATTGCACTCCCGGAGTCTGCCGCAGTTCGGCTCCAATGGAATCCAGACAAGAAAGTTTACAAAAAATGGAAGGTGCACCAGGAAAAATGAGTCCAAGCGTAAATAGGGAACTCCTTTGGAATACTTTTATTCTGTATGATAAGACATGAAGTCAGGTCTCAGCCAACGCGTTTCATTCTTAAAAAATAACTTCTTCAGAGCAAGATTGATTATTGGCAGCAGTCCGGTCAAGTTAAAAAAACTGAAGGGATATTGGTGGAATCACAACTTATAACTCCCAAATACGAGTTCCAAATCCTTAATTGCAGTTATGGCATTCTCATTTCGTTGTATAATACATGAAAAGTCTTATGGGAAGTCCCATCTGGATGCCTCACAATCAGAGTTCTAGTCAGTCAGTTCCAGCCCAGAAAATCAGCCGGGTCCCGAGAACTTCAAAAGCAGGTCACAAAATCAATGTCCTGAGCAATATTCATATCAATGCCAACAATAAATCCACACAGTGGTCTTCTTCAATGTTCTTCTTGATTTATTTTGCCAGATCTTAATCAGATGAGTACTTCAGCTTTTATAACCTTTGTTTGCACAACTGATAGCCACAAAAAGCCAACACATGTTTCGTCTTCTATGGGCATTCACCCAAGACTCCCTTCCAAATGGATTGAAATCGGAATATCTGTATTCGGAGAGCTACAGCACTTTCAACAATATAAGTTAAAACCTATATAGTAGTGACATTCATGAGACAGCAACTCTGGAAGTTCCAGCAAAGTTATTCTTGTCATTGAATCGAAAACTTGTTTTATCATTGAGGAAATATGAATTTTGTGATCAGTTATGTCCCCTATCGTAGACCCCAACGGCTCCATGTACATGCTACACGTACATGTATGTTCCCTCCTGCTCCAGTTTTGAAGACGCAAATATATGTGCGTCCACCATCAACATGTCCTCTTTCAGATCCACTATGAATGGGTCAGATATTCCTTTCCTAAGTATGAAAGGCCACCGACTTTATGTGGTTCACTTTCCACATTTTACAGATTCAGGCGAGTAGGCCCGAATTCTGTCATCAAGCCTTTTCCTGCCTTCTGCCTCTGAAAGCTCCAGTCTGAGCCTGCATCTGTGACCATGAACTTTGTCTTACTCCCTGCGTGGCTCACGGTGCCTGATCCAGCCCGTAGCCTGCCAAAAAACTGTATTTCACCTTCAAGATTATCTCCTCCGCCCCTCATCCGATGCATTCCTGTCTAGCAGTTTAGGTAAACATTCCTCCAGCTACCGTGCAAAGGGGCCAGGCCTCGCTGTCCTCATGCAAGTAATTCCTAGCCCTGTTACCATGGAATATTCCTACCCCCTCGCATTTAGTGTAGACACTTAGACGCTTGTACACGCACTAGTCAGTATAGTCAGTATAGAATAAGATTCTATCCTAAGAGACCTCTCTTTTTGGATAACACAGTTCTTTAAACATAGGATATTAGATATGATTTGGGATTAGGTTGACATAACCCCAGACTTTTGTCTCCACATGTAGAGCTAAATGTCAAGTCCCTTTCTCCCTCTAGTTGCACGTCAATCACACGTCATGCGGCTGCGCACGCATCTCTGCCAAATATTTCTGCTGACATTGCAGGATTCTCTTATGGATACACCCACTTATGACATCATGTATGATAATGTTGTCTAGTTACGCCTATTCTAGTTACGCATGCATAGTTCATTTTTCTTATCAGTGGATACGCCTACTGCATCTGTTTTACTGTAATGCCTTTTCTATAAAAATGATTACCTGTCAATAATATATGCCCTTCCTTCCTGAACTTTCGTGGTGATGGAATAGAACGCCTACAATTTAAATTGTATTCCTTTGTATAGGAATAAAGCCTTTTTAAACCTCTAATACCACGGATTCTGCCTCTCATTTTACTGAGTTATTTCTAATAGACTTTACCGCATAAAAAATAGTACCGGTAACGGACAGTATTCCATCTCCAAAATCGGCGTTGTCGATTTTGGAGACGGAGTACTCTCCATGAGACACGTAACTCTTTTACGACAAAAAGAATTTTCGATTCTGTTAGACCTGGCACCTTGGCGTGGGTCTCCCTTCCATTTTTTGCTGTTGCCTCATGTGTGTTTGCTGGTTGTAGATGCTTTGGGCACTGTGCCACTGCTGTCCAGTGCCACAGTGCAAGTGCTCCCTATGGTAAATTGATGTATGGATTAGTGATTTCATTCTTGGCTAGTTTGGTTTACCTGCCAAACCCTAGTACAGTGCACCGGGAGTGCCCAGGGCTTGTAAACCAAATACTGCTGGTGGGCTTGCAGCACTGCTTGCGCCACCGACAGAAGCAGCCTTTAAAGTGTGTCTCAGGTCTGCCATTGCAGAGCCTGTGTGCAGTCTGGTACTGTCCTGCTGACTGGGCAAGTGCACCCACTTGCCAGTCCCTAAACCTTCCCTTTTCTGCATATTAGTCACCCCTATGGTAGGCCCAAGGGCAGGGTGCATTGCAAGTATAAGGTAGGACATGCCCTGGTGTGTGTGTGATGTCCTAATAGTGAATTACAGCCATTTCCGTTTTTCACTAATGCAAGACTAACCGGTCACCATAGGCCAGAATGGGTAGTTTGATTATTACATTTTATAATCCTAATTGACTCAGGGAACTAGGTGGAAATTCGAGTTTAGTATGTCTGAACTCAGAATGATAAAATACATCTTTTAGTGAAGTTGGTTTTAACATTCTGTGTTTGAAAATACCACTTTTAGAAAGTAGGTATTTTCTTGTCTAACCATCCAAGCCTGTGTCTGCTAGGTTGTGTATTCCTTATCTGGAGTTTGAGTGACAGGGGCTGGGGGATTCCAGGAGACAGGGTGAGTCAGCACAGGCCTGAATAGAAAGATCTGCATGTAGATGGGTGGGAGGAGTTGCACTTGGGACCTGAACAGGGCTGTGCTTTCCCTCCACAATGCTGGCTCCACCTCCTGTGGTGTGTCTGATGTCTCTGCCCTGCACTGTGAAAGGAAAGAAGGAGTCATGTCAACAAAGTGCTCCAGGACTGGCCAGAACTGGTTTGGACTAGGCAAAGGCCTCTCTGCCTTCAGAGAACATAGAGAAACTGAGTATAAATATTGGGACCCAAACCCAAGAACTTTGAATCACTTTGGGAAACAAGAAGAAACCTTTGCCGAGGAGAGGAACCAGAGAGACTGAGGAGTGACTATCCCTTAGCTGAAGTGCTGCGTGGGGGAGTAGCCTGCAGTGGTTGCCTAAACTGCCAAAGAAAGGGGAGAGGAACTTTATGTATACTTTCATGAACTTTTAACCCCTTTGCTGCTAGGCCTTTTAACCCCCTGTGCTAAGCCTTTTTTTGGCTATTTGGGGTAGTGCGCGCTTAGGCCCCTGTAACCTTTTGACCACATAAGGTATCCATGCCAAATTTGCGTCCTTTTCTTCCAACATCATGGAGATTCTAAAGGTACCCAGGGTTTGTGGATTCCCCTGGAGGGGTCCCAGAAATTAGCCAAAATACAGCTAAAGTTTGTTTTTTCGGGGGAAAAATGGGAAAAAAGGGCTGCAAATGAAAGCGTCTGGATTTTTCCCTACAAATGGTATCCAAAAAGGGTTTATGGTGCTGAAATCACAATTTTCACAGCTTTTAGGAAATGACAGACTTTTGTCAGAAAACCAACATTTTATACACAGTTTTGGCATTTTTCTGGGACATAGAGTATTTCTGCTATTTTTTGTGCTTTCAACCTCCTTCCAGTTAATGGTAGACATGAGTATGAAAGCAATAATGGATCCTGGAAAGCTAGAAAAGTAGACAAAATTCTGAATTCAGCAAGGGGTCATTTGTGTAGAGCCTTCAAGGTTTCTTTATAGAAACTAACAGTTAAATATAGGAAAAATTGAAAATTAGTTGAAAAAACCAGCCTTTTGTGTCAATGTTTTCACCTCTAACTTCTTCTAATTATGACAGCTCTTTGAAAGCAATATACCGTTACATCCGCTGGACCTCTCTGGTTGTGGGGATATATAGGACTTGTAAGTTCACCAAGAACCAGACGAACCCAGAGTCAAAATCTGAGCAGCAATTTGCAATTGCTTTTTATTATGTATCGGGTATATAGCAATTATTGAGGGAAAATGTATAGATGGAAAAATCGGTATGAAAGACACCTATGTATTTCTGAAATGGGAACAAAGGATAGAGTTTAGAAACAGTAGATATGTGTACATTTTCGAAATTGGGAATACTCATACTACCTTGAGAATTATCGGTCATTTTTCAAACTGACTTCTTTTTTAAACAATGTCTTTCATTTGGAAGGCAGAAATGCATCAAAAGTCAATAGGTAATAACAGTTGCTTTACAAATCTGAATTACCATGAGAATCCTGATAAAAATGGTACCTCACTTGTGTGAGTAGGCATAGTGCCACGTCAGGAAATGGCTCAAAACCCAACGTGAGCACACCACATTTTCACAATGAAAAATTACCATTTTTTGCTAAGTGCCTAGCTGCAGTTTTTAAACCCTAGCTCTGCCGGCACCTGGGGAAACCTAGCAAACCTAGACATTTTTGAAAACTAGACACCCAGGGGAATCCAGGATGGGGTGACTTGACTGCCTCCCACCAGGTTCTGTTACCCAGAATCCCTTGCAAACCTAAAACATTATTAAAAAACCCACATTTCTGTGGTGGAAAGTTCTGGAATCTGCGTAGATCCACAAATTTCCACCCACCCCGCGTTCCCCAAAGTCTTCTGAGAAAAATGATACCTCACTTGTGTGGGTTAGCCTAGTGCCCGCGACAGGAAACAGCGCAAAAAGCAATGTGGACACAGCTCAATTTCGCAGTGAAAAATGACCCTTTTTTGGCAAAGTGCCTAGCTATAGTTTTTGAACCATAGCTCTGCCGGCACCTAGGGAAGCCTAGCAAACCTATACATTTTTTTAAACTAGACAACCAGGGAATCTAGAATGGGGTGACTTGACTGCCTCCCACCAGGCTCTGTTACCCAGAATCCCTTGCAAACCTAAAACATTATAAAAAAACACATTTTCCCCACATTTCTGTGGTGGAAAGTTCTGGAATCTGCGTGGATCCACACATTTCCACCCATCCCGCATTCCCCAAAGTCTTCTGAGAAAAATTATACCTCACTTGTGTGGGTTGGCCAAGTGCCCGCGACAGGAAACAGCACAAAAAGCAACGTGGACACACCTCAGTTTCGCAGTGAAAAATGACCCTTTTTGGGCAAAGTGCCTAGCTATATTTTTTTAACCATAACTCTGCCGGCACCTAGGGAAGCCTAGCAAACCTATACATTTTTAAAAACTAGACACCCAGGGAAATCTAGGATGGGGTGACTAGACTGCCTCCCACCAGGTTCTGTTACCCAAAATCCCTAGCAAACCTAAATAATTGTCAAAAAATACACATTTCCCCCACATTTCTGTGGTGGAAAGTTCTGAAATCTGCGTGGATCCACAAATTTCCACCCACCCCGCATACCCCAAAGTCGTCCGATAAAAATGGTACCGCACTTGTGTGGGTCGGCCTTGTGCCCGCGACAGGAAACGGCACAAAAGGCAATGTGGACACAGCTCAATTTTGCAGTGAAAAATGACCCTTTTCTGGCACAGTGCCTAGCTGTAGTTTTTGAACCATAGCTCTGCCGGCACCTAGGGAAACCTAGCAAACCTATACATTTTTAAAAAATAGACACCCAGGGGAATCCCAGTAGGGGTGACTTGACTGCCTCCCACCAGGTTCTGTTACCCAGAATCCCTTGCAAACCTAAAAAATTGTCAAAAAAACCACATTTCCCCCATATTTCTGTGGTGGAAAGTTCTGGAATCTGCGTGGATTCACAAATTTCCACCCACCCTGCGTTCCCCAAAGTCTTCCAAGAAAAATGGTACCTCGCTTTTGTGGGTCAGCCTAGTGCCTGCAACAGGAAACGGCTAGCTCTGCCGGTACCTAGGGAAACCTACCAAACCCACACATTTCTGAAAACTAGACACCCAGGAGATTCCAGGGGCCCAAAACGTATTGAGGCAACATCAAAATTGCCTATCACAAAACAACCTGGTTTTGCAAGGGGGGTCACCTGGGTTTTTGGCCCCGTGCTCAGCAGCTATCTAGGGAAACATACCAAACCCACACCTTTCTGAAAACTAGACACCCAGGAGATTACAGGGAGGTATGGCTTGCGTGGATTCCCCGACGTTTCCTTACCCAGAATCCCCTGTAAACCTCAATTTTAGCTGAAAAAAATCCACTTTTTTCACACACTTTTGTGTGGGAAAGTTTGGCATCACTGGACTGACACAAATTTCCTACCACCCAGCATTCCCCCAGGTCTCCCGATAAATACAGTGCCTCACACTTGTGGGAGGCCCAACTACCCGTGACAGGCACAACATAGTGAGGCAACATCAAAATTGCCTAGCACAAAACAAACTGGTTTTGCCAGGGGGGTCACCTGGGTTTTTGGCCCTGTGCTCGGCGGCCATCTAGGGAAACCTTCCAACCCCACACATTTCTGAAAACTAGACACCCGAGGGCTTTCAGGGAGGTGTGGCTTGCGTGGATCCCCCAACGTTTCCTTACCCAGAATCCCCTGCAAACCTCAATTTTAGCTGAAAAAAATCACTTTTTTCACACTTTTTTGTGTGGGAAAGTTGTGGCATCACCGGGCTGACACAAATTTCCTACCACCCAGTGTTCCCCCAGATATCCCGATAAAAACGATGCCTCACTCGTGTGGGAGGACCAAGTACCCGCGACAGGCAATGGCCCAAAACATATTGAGGCGACATACAAATTGCCTATCCCCAAACAACCTGGTTTTGCAAAGGGGGTCTCCTGGGTTTCACACATTTTTGTGTGGGAAAGTTGTGACATCACCGAGCTGACACAATTTCCCCCCAGGGGGGGCAGAAAACCTACTAGACGCAAAGGGATTTTTTGGGGCAAATTTTAATTAGGTTGGGGGTTGCCAAAAACGGGCATGCCAATGCCCCCACCCTAATAAAAACTTTCTCCAAAAGTCGTCTAGTGGGCTTTTTACCCCCTGGGAGGGGCAGATTGGGGTCTACTGCCCCATCTGCTCCCCGGGGGGGGAGGAAGGCTGCAATTTTTGCGGGGAAGGGTGTGGGGGCATGGGCAGGCCTGTTTTGGGCATCCCCCACCCTAATTAAAATTTGCCCCAAAATGGGCATGCCAATGCCCCAACCTAATTAAAATTTGCCAAAAAAATCCCTGGCGTCTACTGGGCTTTTTGCCCCCCCGGGGGAGCAGATTGGGGGCTAATGCCCCCATCTGCCCCCTGGGTGGAGCAGAATGACTACTAGATGCCCCGGATTTTTTTGAGCAAATTTTAATTAGGGTGGGGATTGCCAAAAACAGGCATGCCAATGCCCCCACCATAATACAAATTTGCCCAAAAAAATCCCTGGCGTCTAGCGGGCTTTTTGCCCCCCCGGGGGGCAGATTGGGGCTGTAATGTTTGCAGAGGAGGGGTGGGGGCATGGGCATGCCTGTTTTGGGCAGCCCCACCCTAAGTCAAATTTGCCCCCCAAACAAAACCTGGCATCTAGTGGGCTTTCCCCCCCCCCCGGCTGGGGCTAAATGCAAATGCCCCCATCTGCCCCCCAGGGGGGGCTAAAAGTCCACAAGACGCCCAGGAGTTTTTTGGGCAAATTTTAATTTTGGTGGGGGCTGCCCAAAACGGGCATGCCAATGCCCCCACCCTAATTAAAATCCCAGGCGTCTACAGGGCTGTTTGCCCCCCAGGGCTAATGCCCCCATCTGCCCCCCAGGGAGGGCAGAACGGCTGTAATTTTTGTGTGGGAGGGGTGAGGGCATTGGCATGCCCATTTTAGGCAGCCCCCACCCTAATTCAGATTTGCCCCAAAACATCCCTGGGGTCTAGTGGGCTTTTTGCCCACCCAGGGGGGCAGAAAGACTGTAATGGTGGATGGGGGCATTGGCGTGCCCATTTCAGGCAGCCCCACCCTAAAAAAAAACTGCACAAAAAAATATCCCTGGCGTCAAGTGGGCTTTCTGCCCCCCTCAGGGGGGCAGATTGGGGGCTACAGAAAGGCTGTAATTGTGGTGGGGTGGGGGCATTGGCATGCCCATCTTGGGCAGCCACCACCCTAAAAATAAATGTTCAAAGAAATCCCTGGCATTTAGTGGGCTTTCTGCCCCACCGGGGGGCAGAAAGGCTGTAATGGTGGTGGGGGATGGGGGCATTGGCATGCCAATTTTGGGTAGCCCCCACCCTAAACAAAACGCACCAAAAAAAATCCCTGGTGTTTAGTGGGCTTTCTGCCTCCCGGGGAGCAGATTGGGGGCTACTGCCCCATCTGCCCCCCAGTGGGGCAGAAAGACTGAATTTAGCCCATTCTTGTATGGGGGAGTGAAGGCCCTTGTCCAAAGGGCCGCTCCCCCCTTCCTGGTGTCTAGTGGGTGGATCTCTGCTTGGGGAATCGCCTTCCTGGGGCGATCCCCAAGCAAGCATCCACTGGGGAGATTCTCCCCTTTCCAATGATACCTCTCCCAACTTTCTACGTGGCCGGGGGGCTGAGATAGCCCCCTGAGCACATAGAAAGTGAAACTAAAATGAGCCTAATGAAGACAGCGCGACGTGCGCGCTGATCTTCATGGCACAGAAACCAGGGAGGGGGCCTCGGGAGCTGGGGAAGCTCTTCCCCAGTTCTCAAGGTCACAGGGATTAAATAGAAATCCCTCTGCTGTCTGCAGCAGGGGATTTCGTGCCCCTGGCCTCATGACGGAATGGTTCCATCATGAGCACAGGGGCACCGATGCTCATGACGGAACCATTCCGTCATGGGCATCGAAGGGGTTAAAGGATCTCCAAGGGCTTGAGAGAGAGCTTGCCTCCTGCTGAAGTCTCAGGGACAACAAACTTCACCAACCAACTCCCCAAGAGTCTTTTGGAAGTGCCTGCTGCTGTGCGAGGCTTTCTGTGGGACTGCGTGTCGCAAGGAGCTGGAAGCGCGACTCACGAGCAAGAAGCGTGTTGCCGCTCTGCCGCTGTCTCTTCACAATACGATATTCCTCGCATCACCGGAGAAGAGGATCGACGTTGCATCAGATGCCGTTTCATCACCGGGAAGCTGTCGCAGGGCCTGTCGTGGCTCGCATCATTGTCGAAGCGGCTCACATCGCCGGAGAAGAGAATCGATGTCGCATCAGACGCCGTCGCATCACCGGGAGGTGTGTCGCAGGACCTGTCGTGGCTCGCATCATTGCCGAAGCGTCTCACATCGCTGGTGAAGAGGATCACCATGGCATCAGATGCCATCGCATCACCGAGAAGCGTGTCGCAGGGCCTGTCGCAGTTCGCATCGTGTCGCATCAAGAAGGAGACGCCATCTTTGTCGCATTGTACAGGATCTTCATCACATCACGGCATTGCGTGCTGCTTCACCACGGAAGCGCAGTAAGAAACCGACTCATCACCTCCCCTCGCAGAGAAGAACCAACGGACCCGACGCATCACCGTTCTTGCATGTAAGTAACCGACGTATCACCTTCCCTGTAACACTTTCTTTGACTAGCGTTACGCATCCTAAGGTACATTGAACTCAAAGTGTCGCATTTTAACATCTAAAGAGAACTAAGCTAATTCTACCATTTTAAGTACAGTATTGTGGATTTTTGTCGTTTATGGTCTTGTGTTAAAACTATGTAAAGAAGACTTAATTTTAATATACAACTTGTGTGGTGTCCATCTGTAGTGTTTTCACTGAGTTACTGTATGTGTTCACAAATGCTTTACACACTGCCTCTGAGATAAGCCTGTCTGCTCATGCCAAGCTACCAAGTTATTTTAGGAGTGTACCCCCTTACCCTGACTAGACGCAAGGGCCCCTACTTGGTCAAAGGTACCTACCTCTGCCAACTAGAGACCCCCAAATCTAACAGATTCATTGACAAGAATAACTTTGCTGGAACTCCCATAGTTGCTGTCTTATGAATGTCACTACTATTTGGGTTTTAACTTATATTGTTGAAAGTGCTGTAGCTCTCCGAATACAGATATTCCGATTTCAATCCATTTGGAAATAAGCGACCTTCCCTGAGGAAGTCTTGCGTGAATGACGAAACACGTGTTGGCTTTTTGTGGCTATCAGTTGTGGAAGCAAAGATTATGAAAACTGAAGTACTCATCTGGTTAAGATCTGGCAAAATAAATCAAGAAGAACATTGAAGAAGACCACTGTGTGGATATATTTTTGGCATTAATATGAATATTGCTCAGGACAATGATTTTGTTTGACATGTTGTTTGTGTGTTGACTCCGTCTACACCCAGATAACAACATTACGTGGTCGTTGTTCGATGTCCTTAGAAGCAGTCTAATGAATGAAGGGTTTGATTTACACAAGTTGCGCAATCTACACCCCACCACCTATTCATTTCTTTTAACTTCAAAAGCCGGTACGCCACGCAAAGAACAATGTAACTCATATCTGGGAGTTATAAGTTGGGATTCCACCTATATCCATTCAGTTTTTTTAAACTTGACAGGACTGCTGCCAATTATCAATCTTGCCCTGAAGAAGTTCTTTTTTAAGAACAAAACACGTTGGCTGAGACCTGACTTCATGTCTTATCATACAGAATAAAAGTATTCCAGAGGACTTCCCTATTTACGTTTTAACTGATTTTTCCTGGTGCACCTTCCATTTTTTGTAAACCCTCTCCTTACTGATCTCACAAGAACCTCCATTGGATCCATGTGTTTCAGCTAGAACTCCCTCCTCCATGCAGGTGTCTCCAGATCTAGAGTAGTTAATGACCTTGGGGAAAGGATTGAGACGTTACTTCTGCCGAGGCCTCTGACACCACCTGAGCATTTCTGACTGTGGTCTGCCAGACTGTTCGAAATCTTTTATATTAGGAGTCCCTTGTCCTTCTCCAACCAAATAGGCTACAGCAGTGGGCTGCCATATACGTACCTCCGACAATTATCCCAACAAATCTCTGACACTAACAACAGAGAGCGTTCACTAGACCACTCCCACTAAAAGAGGTCTCCAACCACAAGATGGTGAGGACTTGGCACAGTCAGAGTGATAAGGCATTTATAGGTCCAGCAGAAGGGTTGCAAGCAACAAGACAAAATAATGATTGTACAATGGTGTAAAGGGGCACTGCAAGGAGGAGATTAATTGGTATGACTAAATCTTGGAAATTTTTCCTTTCTGCAGGATCCCCTCTGATTTTTGCCTTCGCTACCCTATTTCTGTGCTGAACCCTTTTTGTTGGAATTGGGGCTCAGTTGACTTTACTCCTGATTGGCTCATTATGAAGCTGTAGATTTCTGTTTTTATCTTTCACACCACTTTACCTTTAGAGGCACTCTTATATATAGAACGCCTGAACCTAGAAACCTATTCCTCAGGCAAGCAGATAGCATACTGGAAACTGCACTAAGTGCCAACGCACACACTATTCTCGGAGATTTTAACTTTCACTTGGAAATACTCTCTGATCCTGATACCTCAAACTTACGAGACATGATGAGCAATGCTGGTCTAAAGCAACTGGTGACTGGCGCCACACACAAGGCCGGTCATACACTAGACGGCATCTTCTCAAGCGAAACACAACTGTGTTTTACGGGCATTTTCCCAGTCGCTTGGTCAGACCATAAGGCAGTACCATTTGAAATCACTACGCCCAACCGTCATACATGGAAACCAGGGAAAAAACAACTGGTTAGCAGAGCCTGGAACAAGATAAATGCAGAGGAACTGCATGAGCTGTTAACTGCGACAGCTCCTTCTTTCCCTATAGATTTAGATGAGGCTACACAAGCATATACCAAATGGTTAGAAGCAGCCGGCGATAAGCTTGCCCCAAAAAAACTCCTATACCCCAATAGGGCACGGCCATCCTCCCTATGGTACTCCCAAGAGTTGAGAGACCAAAAACTGATCTGTAAACACCTAGAGAGAAACTGGAGGAAGGAATATAGCGATAGACATAGGAATGAATGCAAACTCAGTTTAGCTCACTATAAACAGCTGCTTTTTTAAAACTAAACAAGAGTTTTTTACCAAACAAATTAATCTTGCGAAAAATTCGACCAAAGAACTATTTAAAACGGTCACATCTTTGGCACAGCCAGCTACTCCAACTATCACTGCTAGTCAGGAACTATGTTACAAAATTGTTCAATTCTTCCTGGTCAAAGTGGAGTCTATTTTTCCACTTTTACAAAGGTAACAGCCAAGCCCATTTCCACCCAGATCGATGGCTGTCAACTAGAAAAATGCTCCAAGGAATCTTTTGACAAGTTTTCCCTAGTAACACCTACACAAATCTTAAACCTTATCATGACAGTTAAATCAGGTTCCCCTAATGACCCCTGCCCTATCTCGTTGATGAAACTACCACTGGAACCAGTCGCCTCTGCACTGACCTCCGTCATAAATACTATGTTTTATCAAGGCTACTTTCCCAAAAACTGGAAAAGCGCCTCTATTTTGCCGCTGCTCAAGAAACCTACTCTGGACCCTAAAGACCCTAGTAACCTTAGACCGATATCAGGGCTCCCTCTTCCTGTAAAAGTGGCGGAGAAACTCATGAATACACAGCTGAGTATGTAGGCTCTGGATCCATCCCAATATGGTTTCAGAGCAGGGCACAGTACCGAGTCAGGCCTTATTAAGTCCACAGAAGAGATCAGGACCATACTTGATCTAGGAGGCAAAGCAGTGATGATCATGTTGGATCTCTCTGCGGCCTTTGATACGGTCCATCACGTTCTATTGATGGACCATATGAGGGAGATTGGAATCCAGGGTTCCGCCTGGAAATTACTGGAATCCTTTCTCGCTAATAGAATTCAAACAATTGCTCTTGGGGAATTCTATTCTAAACCATTCTCCTTGCCGTGTGGAGTCCCTCATGGCTCCTCTCTGAGCCCAACGCTTTTTAATACTTATGTCTCATCACTGGCTCCACTTATTGAATCCTATGGCTTCTCTCTAACCTCCTACGCCAATGACACCCAAATAGTGGTATCGTTGCTGCCAGTGGCGATGATGGGAACAGCATCACGTCTTCAAGAGTGCATGTCAGCTGTAGGCAGTTAGATGGCTCAGAACTGTCTCAAACTTAATTCCGGCAAAACGGAAGTGGTATTATTTGGTAATGACCACAGCTTCCGGAATCCTGCCTGGTGGCCGGATTCTCTGGGTCCCCTTCCCTCCCCCCCAAAAAAAGCAAAAAACCTTGGGGTATGGATTGACAATAAACTCAGATTTAAAGACCAGGTGAATGCGGTAATCTCCACCACCCCCTACATTCTCAGAGCATGCAGGAAAATAATCCCATTCTTTGTGTTTGTTGCCCTACTGCCTGCAGCTCTATGACTCTGTTGAAGGAGAGCTGGACTATTCCTTCCCTCTAAATGATCTCCAATTTGCTTGCTGACTTGCCTCCTGTTTTCTGAAGTCTCAGGCACACAGAGGACTTCCTACAATTCTGATGGTGATGCTGAACTCTGCATTCTGGGAGTCCTATACTTGACTGAGGTGTCATCTCCAAATATTGTGCCTCAGAAGTGGGTTCCTTATTTTTTTTTTATTAATTTTTTTTATTTAAGCTTGTGATTACAACAAAGAAGAAAAAAACAAGAAAGAACCAGACTTTAGTTCAAGGCAAAAAAAAAAAAAAGCGAAGAGAAAGAAAAAATACAAGTTGAATATAGACATATACATTCCTATCACAAAACTTACTAAACAATTCTCAACACAATATGAATTGACAAAAACAAATATATAAGGATGCTACCATCATCAATAATTACAGTACAATCTATCGATAGGAGACATTATATATCATTTTGCAGTAATAATAAGAGGCCAACTGCTTAAACTAAATAGGGCATCAGCTATTGGCCTATCCATGCTTCAAGCGGAGCCCAGATCTTTTTACCAAAGTCACACCTAACTCTACCCCACCTAGCCCAGATGGCAGACTCCAGGTTATATAATGCTAGTATCCTCCCTCTCCAGTCAAAAAAGGTAGGTGACACCGGACTTATCCACTCTGAGATGATACAAAGGCGAACCATGGCCATAGCTATTAACAAAAAAGCTGAAGAATAACGAGGCCGAATATGCTCACTATTGCTTTGATACCCACAGATAACTAACTCGGAGGAGAGAGCAGCAGAAATCCCAAGATTGACATTGAGGAACTGCTCTACTTCCTTCAAAAAAGGCTTCAGCTTCTGACATCCAAAAAACATGTGGACATCATCAGCCGCCATTGACCCACACCTTGGGCAGCTATGCCCCCCACAACCCGCCCACTTAGATATCTTGGCTGGGGTATAATATAGGTCGAATAGAGCCATGTAGCAATGAGATCGTAGACTACCTGAAATGAGGACCCTACCTGCTAGTTCCAGGATAGTAACTAGTAACTATATCTATTCCTGTTACACCAAATTTGGCTTCTAGTTTTATAGTAGAGGCAGTAATATCATCAGGAAGCCTTGTAAGTAAATGGCGATAGATTACCCCAATTTTAGAGCACTTAGCAATAAGCTCAAACAAAATTATCCTGCCAAATAGTGCTTCGGACTTCAGTTTGCTTCTCTCTATAAAACTGCGTAACTGTAAATATTTAAAGAAATCAAATGTATTAAGCAGATTCTTCTCCTTAAGGCATGCAAAAGAGGCGAGCCTCCCTTCATGTCCTAGGTTGCCAAGTACATTTATTCCTAAAGCTGACCAGTTAAAGGTGACTTGATCCTGGAAGACTGCTGGCAAAAGCCGAGCTGCAGAAAAGAGTGTATAGAAATTAATGTTGGAAACTGAAAATTTACGACGGACCTTACACCATACCGAAAACATGGACCAGATGACCTTGAACCTAGTTCTTTTATAGTAACTAGGTTCTAGAACCCGAACTAAGACTTGTTTGACATCTTCACCCAGCCCAATTTAAAAAATTGAGGGGCTGCAGGCCAAGGAGGGGGCAGCAGCATCTCCCAACAGTGGTAAGCCAAAGTATTGAATCATTGAAGACCAAAAATAGAATAATAAGCTGGGGACCCCCCAGCCACCACATGAGCGAGGCTGGAGCATCCATTTAGCCGCCCTTCTGGGTTGCCTATAACCCCAAAGAAACCTGCTGCAAATTCTATCTGCCAAGGCTAAGTTGGATTGAGGCACCTCTAAGGGTACTGTTCTAAATATATATAGGAATTTAGGCAGGATCAACATCTTAAGGACATTGCATCTGATGTAGAGCGAAAGATGGAGATTGTCCAACCTTGCCAGTATTATTATAACCGAATTAATTATAGGCAAAATGTTTAGGTCTGGGATAGTGCTAACCTGTGATGTAATATATACACCCAGATATTTTGCAGACTGCACTATCGGAGCATCCGAAGGACCCATAGCTGCAGATTGAATAACTTGGGTCTTAGCAGCATTAAGTTTATAGCCAGAATAGGCTCCGTACTGAGCTGCTATAGTTTTAACAGCCGTATAGGCAGACGAGACATCTGAAGTTAGAACGACAATGTCGTCGGCATAAGCTAAAACCTTATAATCCGTTGAATGAATCGTGACTGGATAGATGGCACGTAGCCCTGAAAATACCCTGTCTGAATTTCCCTTACTACAAGTACATGCGCAGGTACATGACACTGCTGCTACTGACTTGGCCTCTCAGAACCCAATTATTATGGGTTTTGAATCACCAAATCCTGTGGAAGAAATTATGACAGGGGCACATTTAGATACTCAGGATGAGATTGTAAACCGAAAATTAAAAGGAAAAAGGCAGGGGGCAATTCCAAAAAAGTGTGCTAAAAATAATAAGTTAACCAGCAAGAAAGTATAGGCAAAACCAAAAGTGGCTAAGAAGGGTGGTATTAAAGACCCTGTGGTAAATGAAATCGGGATCGAATCTGAAACTGAAGTTGCCAGCCGCAAGAAATTGTCCTTACCCATGATAGATGTTACTTTACCAGATGAGTCATTAGCTGATATTCTTGATGAGAGCATTATAGTTAGTGGTACAGATGGTTATGAAGATAGGGAGGACTCTATGATATATACCCTGTCAACATTAATTAAATCCTTACTTGCCCCTATACAAGAGAGGCTTCATGGTATAGAGAAACTACTACAAATACTGCAGAAGGATATAAAGACACAGTCGTGTACCCAGAAAAAAGGGGCAAATAATGAGATCATACAGGTGGATAAACCGCCGATCTTAAAAGATAACCAGCCGGTAGGGAAGAAAAGAATTCTTACAATTCCTCTACCTGAACCTATGCAAAATACAAATGGCTCAGCAGCTAGTTTAAATACTCCCGGATTAGTCCCGGTCCCTGAAGTGACTGTACCTCCTATAGTTTTGCCCTCTGTACCTACTCCTAACCCAGAAAAAGCACAACAGGAGAAAACTGAAAAGCGTAGAAGTATAAATTTGCCTCCGGATGTATGCCCTTATGTGGTAGTATTAACTGGGGTCCCTGAATTGGCTCCCCATACTATGGAGCCCTTTGAAGCACTTAGAAATAAGGTGATTCATTGGCTAAACTCTAACTACCCTATACCTCCAGTTTTGGCCAGTAGAATCTTAATGGTCCAAAGGGTTCCATGGGTGGGCTACAATAGAAAGAAACTACAGGGTGACTGCGTGGTTATAACTTTTGAAAACCCGCAAACGGTAGATTATATTTGCCGGGGGATCCCCAGGAATCAGGATCTGTCGATTACAGTTAGACCTCTATTTTATTTCTATACTCCAATCGAAAAACCAGATGATAGATGGAGTTGGATTAGGAATGAAAATTGTGCTAGGGAAGGGAGAAGACATAATTTGCATGAGGATTTAAATTTCAATAGGCAGGGATGGAGGGAAGATGACTACTGGACCTTAATACAGCGAAGGTCCGGGAGAAATCAAAAGGGAGGCTTGCAACATTGGGGAGATTGGCCAGGTACACAGTCTGTTCCATTCGCCCTTCCATGTTATAACAGATTCAGTCCATTGGATATGGTTGACTGACGCCTAGGGTTCGAAGAATTTTCTGACCTGTTGCCATCTGTAAATACTACCCTAAATCCATCAGCATTCAGTCTTTCCAATGAAAACTTTGATACGACTAATGGTAATCTATGTAATAAGATCGTACCAGTAAGCCAAGAATTGGATAATCCGGTCAAACTGACGGTGCAAGAGTGTGTAAGAGATAAAAAGGGATTACCCCTTTATAATAGTCAAAACTTGATCTCCGAGCCAAAAGGAATTATGGGTGAATCCACAGTTGAAATAGTTAAGATTGACAGAGGTCATGTCGTCACAGACGAGGCCACAATATCCAGCCATAAGGAAAATTGTACTGTGATGTTTTGGAACGTGGCAGGTTTAAAGCATAAAATCTCTAATCCTTCATGGAAAACGGCCACGGATAGTGTGGATATTATGGCCCTGCAAGAAACTTGGACTATAGATCCCATACATCTAATTGGCTACAAAACTTATTGCACTCCTGCAGTAGGAGGGACATATGGGAGATCTAAAGGTGGTATAATTACGTACCTTTCAAACTCCCTATTATATGAGAGGTTCCGTTTCTACCATAATTGCAGTTTTTATCATAAATTAGTTATAGATACTAAATATGGGATTAGTCTTGTCATTGTTAATTTTTATAATAATATCCCATCTACCGCAATTCAGAAGATTATGAAAAGGCTAAATGAGGATCTACAAGGGGAGATAGTTAGCAAGACGAGGGAAATAATGATTTTATGGGGGGGGGATTTTAATTGTCATCTTTGCAAAATGGGTCAAAAAGGAATCTGTGGTTTAATGTTAGAGCAAGACATTAATCTCACACATTTTGACCATACTCTAACTGGGGACTTGTTGAACGAGATATTATTTAACTGTGATCTGGGATATGTAAACGAGCTGACCATGCGCCCAACATCTTTTGTCCTGACCTTTATTGGGAGGGGTGCATCGACCACCATTGATTTTATTATTTGTTCAAATACCTCTGGATTTAGGGCCTCTAATTATAAGATTCATGAATTACCATTGAGCGACCATTACCCACAAGTACTCGAAATTGATAGCCCATTCTCAGCATGCCAACAAGATAGTTCGCAGACACAGGCAGCCCCGGATGTGCTGTTGGGGAGACAAAATGGGTATTCTCTCAAGTGGAGTAAGGTGGTCCCGAACGAATTCTTAGCTAAGCTAGTTAACACCTGTACAGAAAGCTTTAGAGTTTGTCTAGATGAAAATTCAAAGAATGATAATATAATTGAACATTTTAATATTCTAGCAGCCACCATTAAAGAGAGTTTGAGGGTGGCTTTTAGAAATAGGTCCAAAAATGACAGAAGATGGTTCGATAATGTATGTACTAGAGCCATGACTGAGCTTAAACACGCTATTCATCGGGAACCACGGAACCCCACCCAAATAAGAGATCTAAGGAACCGTTACAATCTTGCATTGCAAGAAAGAAAGAAAAACATAAAGAGGTTGGCTTGGGAACAACTATGTGATGCCTCACAGGCCAAAGATACATCGGCATTTTGGAGGGTGGTTAATGCGCCCCTCCTTTTTGATAATACCAAGGCCCGCATAGAAATTACAATTAATGAGGATGACTGGGTTACACATTTTTCCACCCTTTATATGTGTTTAGAACAGTCCCCACAAAAGGTTTCTGCCTCTTTATTCGAAAAAGAGACGGATGCACAAAAAGTATCGGTTACACCATTGGAGGTCCCATGGGAGAAACGGGGGGGTCCCGAAAAAATAGTGGTTACGCTGCCTGAGGTTTTACTGAGCCTAAAAGCCACAAAGGGCGGAAAGGCATCAGGCCCAGATGGGATCCCAGCCGATCTGTATAAAGCCAACAATGAGATCTGGGGTCCCATTCTGGTACAGCTTTTTAATGCAGCACTGGCGAAGGGCCTAAGCCTGTCATGGTTTACATCCATCATTGTCCCCATTTATAAAAAGGGAGACAGACAAAATTGCGCATGTTATAGGCCAATATCCTTACTCGATTCATCTATAAAAATCCTGGGTAGAGTTATTTTAGCTAAATTACAAAACTGGGCGGAGGATAATGGGGTAATAAGTGACCTTCAGTTTGGTTTTCAAAGGGGCATAGGAACTATAGAGCAGTGTCTAAATCTATTCTTTGTTCAGCAGAAGTACACATCGATAAAAAAAGAGCGTTTATATTTCGCTTTTGTCGATCTTACTTCGGCTTTTGACTGCGTGTCCCATAATAAATTATGGAAACTGATGCAAAGGATGGGCGTGGATGATTCGATCCTCTCCTTTTTGAGGGAGCTGTATTCTGGGGCTACAGCAACTGTGCGCTATGGAAAAGGGGGGGAATGTAGTAGATCGTTTGGGATAGGGCGTGGAGTACGCCAAGGATGTGTCCTAGCGCCTTTCCTGTTCCTGATCTATATAAATGGGCTGGAAGACTGTCTACTGCAGGAGGGCAGGGATATGCCTGTTGTTGGTAATAGGCGTATCCCTGCGCTCCTGTATGCGGACGATGCCGTTTTAATGGCACGAACACCAAATGCCCTTCAAAACTTATTAACATCCTTCAACAGGTTCATGCACAGTTTGGATTTAAAAATTAACTGTAGCAAAACTTTTACCAAGAACTGCGGAATACGATCCAAGAAGAGGATGAAAATTATCTTAATAAATAATGTTAGTCTAGAAAACACGCCCGCCTTTTCTTATTTAGGCATCTTATTTCATGAGACTGGCTCATGGACAAACGCAATCAGGGCAAGAACTCTTTTGTTCTCAAAGACAATAATGGCCTTAAAGAGTTTCATACAGAAATTGGGAAAAAAGCCCTTCAGGGAAATTTTAACTGTTTATAATGCAACGTGTATATCGGTTGCGGTCTATGGAGCAGGACTCTGGGGGTATGCAAATATAGATGCTATCCAAATAATTGAAAATAAGTTTATGCGATACATGCTGTCCGTGCCCGATAGTATTGCAACCCTTAACTGTCATGAGGAGCTGGGGCAGCCGTATATCTCAGACATAATAAGAATTCAGCCCATTTTATTATGGCACAGGGTCTGGACTGTCAATGAGTGTGTTGTAAATCGTGCCATAATTCAGGATGTGTTACAACTTGAAAATGTAAATGTTTTCAAATGGTTAAATTACGTGAAGACCTTCCTGACAGAAATGTACTGTCAACAATATTTTGAGGATCCACTTTCAATGGTACACATCTCTAGAAAATTATTGAAAAAATCCTGTATGGAATATCTTAGGGAAAAAAGACTGTGTGAGGAAAAAAAGAAAAAGACAGTGTGTTCCCACCAGCTGATATTGAGCGGTGCTAATTTACAACCATACTTATGCCTTCTTATGGAAACCTATGACAGATTTTGTCTTACACGTTTTAGATTTAATATTGTTTTTAGATTATTAACTTTCCCAGAAATGAACTCTTGGTCTAATGAACTGTGTTTATGTCCATGTGATGAATTATCCACGCAATCTGACATTCATGTGCTGTTCTTTTGTAGATTTTACACTTTGCCCCGTAGGAAATTTATTGTTCCAATTCTTAAAGAGTTGAAGGTAAATAGATGCCGCCCAGCGTTTTTAGAATTGCAAAGAATGGACACTGTATTTATTGTTGCTTCTTTGGTAGAATTTTTTAAAAATGTTTTTAAATTACGTAAATCAATGGGCAGATAATTTTTAAACTGCCCATACGGAAATCTTTTTGCACTTCTCCCCTGTAACAATAACTATATATTGAATTATTCTTAATTGTATTTGTATTCTTGTTGCTTTGATGGTTATTGTGTTTTAACCGAATAAAGTATTTTGACTTTGACTGGATAGATGTCCTGCGCTTTCTCAATTAAATATAAGAAAGGCTCAATATACAGCGCAAAGAGCAGAGGGGAACACGGGCAGCCCTGACGAGTGCCCCTTCCTACTGTAAATGGCTTAGAAACTAACCTAGAAACCGAGACAGTGGCTTTAGGGGTAATATACAAAGATTGGACTGCATGAATAAATTCAGGGCCCAGGCCCTTCCAACCAAGAACCGCCCAAAGAAATGGCCAGGCGACCCGGTCGAACGCTTTTTCAGCGTCCAGCAGGATCGCCCCTACAGGTGATGATGTTGCCTGGGCCCAGTCCAATAAAGCCACTACTCGAGATACATGATTTGCTGTATCTCTGCCTGGGATAAAACCATGCTGGCGTAACGAGACCAAAGGGGTAATTACAGCTGCTAATCTAGATGACAAGATCTTGGCGAAGATTTTATTGTCAGAGTTTATAAGTGAAATAGGCCTAAATGAGACAGGATCCAATTCAGATTTGTCTTTTTTCTTAAAAAGAATAATATTGGTCAAGGTCCAGGACTCAGGAATACTTCCCAATTGTGCAGCCCTAAGAACTGAGAGAAGAACCCTACGGGTCTCCTGAGTGAACACTTTATAAAACTCTAATGGGACTGCATCAGGACCTGCTGCCTTGCCATTGGCCAATGCTCCGATTGCTGTCTCAACCTCCTCCCACTCAATGGGGGCCGAAAGAACACTTTTCTGTTGATCGGTAGGTTGGGTAGTTGGAATATTTGCCAAGAAGGTTGCAGCATGCTGGTCTAAGTTTATGACGCCATTACTGGCTTCATTGTATAGGTTTTTATAAAACTGCTGAAATACCTCAAGGATCCCTTCTGGAGTTTCAATAAGCTGAGCTTGTGGGTTCTGTATCTTGGTGACATAATTAGCCAGCCCCTTCTGCTGAAGTCTCTTTGCCAGAACCCTACCTGACCGCTCTCCCATTTCGAACATCTCAGAGCGATATTGCATACATTTTGCGGCTAGATCCTGACCAAAATACTCCAGCAGAGAGGTCTTTGTCTTTGCTATTTTGACCTGAATTTGTATAGTGTCTCTACCTTCTCTTACAGCTTCAATTAATTCTGTCTCTACTGTACTTAACACTGCCAATCGCTCATGAATTTTTTGCTGGACTACTTTTCGATGAAAGAAGGAATAGCTCCTAGTCTCGCCCCTCATGGCCGCCTTGAATGAATCCCACACCACATTCTCAGAAGCTGTGCCAACATTGAAATCAAAAATTTTGCTGATCCAGCATTTCATATGCTCTATATAAGCCTGCTCTGTCAGCAGTTTCCTTTCGAACGTCCATGCCCTAAGTTCTAGTGCCCTCTGTGGCAGAGTATATTCTACAATAAGAAAATTGTGATCAGATAATACCCTTGGATGCAGTGCAATAGATGATGACATAACCAGCTGTTCGGACATAAAAAAATAATCTAGCCGGGACATTTTATTGTGTGGGGCCGAATAGTATGTAAATCCATCTAATAATTGATTATGGTACTGCCAACAATCTACCAGGAAATGCTCTTGTACCAAAGCTTGAAGGGCCCGAAACACCCTGGGCTTTTTCCCGGAATAAGATTGGTCCGTAAATAAATTAACACTAACCGCTAAATTGATATTGAAATCTCCACAGAGGAAAGTAGGATTTGGATACAAAGCGAATTCAGTATTCAGGTGGTGCAAGACTGCCGGGTCATCTTAATTTGCCCCATATACTGTACAAATTGTATAAGACCTAAGATTTATAATTACCTCGACAATTGCCCACCTGCCTGCACTATCTTGGCTGGTCCTTCTACAGGTACAAAGACCTCGTCGTGCCAAGACCGCCACCCCCCTGATCTTTGAAGTTTGTCGAGAGCAACCAATTAGTTCAAATCCAGGTATCCGAAGCATACCCTGCTCATTCCAAGCAATGTGGGTCTCTTGAATACAGATCAGATCCAGCCGTAAGACTGACAACAACTTTGAAAACAGAGCCCTTTTCCTCCCATTATTTAGCCCACAAATATTCCAGGAAGCTATCCTAATTTTTGCTTGTGCCATTCAATGTATATACAAATACCTGCACTATGATAATAGACATCTGGGGTTACACAGCTTCCAACAAATATCTTATCTGCATTGAATCCATCATAAAATACTGAACTACCCATAGTAAAGTTTAACCACAAGCTTTTTTTTATACTCAAAATGACCCCCCTCCACTTAAGACACCCCCCCACCCCACCACCCCCACCCCCACCCTGACCAACCCCTGCAAAGGGCAACAGGCCTAGGCCCTTGCGATGGAGGAGTTGGAAAGACTCACACTCCTGAGAGCCATCGCCACACTATATAAAGAAAAATGCCCATGACAGCATTTATCCATCTAGTACAATTCGCGAAACCAGTGAAAGCCATTAATAGGCCAAATAAGAGAAGCAAATCAGAAACATTATCTGGCTTTTAAATGAGAGTTTTAGAAGGGGAGACAGATAGAAGGACAAGTGTTATTCAGATTATAATGTGCACCAGCTAAACATCACCCCAAATCAAACCATGCTTTTCCCTTATAATGAATCCAGATAATCCTTAGCTTTTACTTCGGATTGAAAAAATTTAACTTGGCCCTTAAAGATGACCTTAAGCTTTGAAGGGAAAAGCAAAAACGCCTGAGCCCCCTTTGACTGAAAGGAGGTGATTAGTTGGCGGAGGGGCCACCTTCGCTCAACAGTGGCTGGGCAAAAATCGGGGCGCACAAAAAATTGACACCCCTTAGCAGACCTTTTTCTATCTGGCCGTGCCAGGTCAAAAAGTTTCTCTCTAGCCAAGAAGTTATTTAAACAAATGAGGATAGCTCTTGGCTTATCCAAGGCTTGGTTAGAGGCCCCACTCTGCTTAAATGGAGAGCGATGAGCACGTAGCACCTCTGTCCCCCAATCCCACTGCTGAATCTCTGGGAATGCTTCTGTGAATAGCTGCCCGATAAATTTACGAGCGTCTGATCCCTCAATCCCTTCAGGAACACCAAGGACCCGGAGATTATTCTGACGTGCCCTATTTTCAAGGTCCGTAAGTTTCCATATAATGTCATCCCTTTGTGACTGGATAGTTGCGGTTAATTTCTTTTGTGAACTTAGATCGTCCTCCAGCGTAGAGATTCTCTCTTCGGCCTCGCCTACTTGCGTGGCGATTTCGGTGCAGGTTTTTGCGACCCGCCGTATGGAGTTCTGGAGATGACGACAAGCCCCTTGTGTCCGAGCGCTTTCCTGCCTTGACTCTTCCCTGTGATCCATAATAGATTGATAGATCACTGCCAATGTAATTTCCGTTGGGGGGGAGCCCGGGACTGATCCACGGTTAACAGCATCTATAGAAGGCAGCCCAGGCACAGGAGGATCTTCAAAGGGGGTCTGTCCGGAGAACGAGTAATCCCAGGTTAGCGAGCCTGCTTCCGGGCGCTCCTGATCTGGGGCTCTTACAAATTTCCGAACTGTTCCACTAACTATATGTACGGGTTCACTACTGTCCCAATCCCCTGGGTCGCTGACCTCAGACCACTCCTTGCCCTCTAAAGGATCATCCTCCTCCTCCGAGGACATCGTATGGTCCGAAAGAGAATAGAATTTATCTGCCGCGTCGGTTCCACAGCTGTTTTTCTACAAAACTGACACATCATCATCGTTACGCCGATGGGAAAAGATGCATCACCCTTAGACACTGACCAAGGCAGAGGCTGTTCGACGACAGCAGTTCTACAGCATGCATGGCCCCATGATGATGTTCTACGAGGCTCGATGATGATGCATTGCCTTCACCTCAGTGAAGCTCTACAATGAGGCAGCGACCCACCTGTGTGGAAAAGATTGATGTATCATGCCCTCAGGGTCGATGCTTTGCTCCATCCGAGGTACTTTCTCAGTGGACCATGCATGAGTCCTGTAGCCTGCATGCCCTCCATTGCCATCAACCAGAACTTTGGATTTTCATCGGTTCCTAACGACCTCAAGTAACCTTTTGACATCCAAGCACTTTTTACATTTTAATCTTTAAAAATTCATATCCCGACTTCTACTGATTGAATTTTTGTCGTTTTTGTCTAATTTTACTCAGATAAATATTCTCTATTTATCTAAACCTGTGTGGAGTATTTTTGTGGTACATTCATTGTGCTACTGTGTGTTGCACAAAAACTTTACATATTGCCCCCTTAGATACACCTGACTGCAATGTGCCAAGCTACCAAATGGTGAGCACAGGTTGTCTTTTAGTGTGTATCTTGCTTACCCTTACTAGAGTGGTGGTTCCTGCTTGGCCTGGGTACATAACAAAGCCAACCAGAAATCACATTTCTACCAGCATTGACATCACAACAGTGGTTAACCAAAGTGCTTAATAACTGGTGTGATGTCACTAGCAGAAACACTTGTTTACCATTTGCTTCATTGCTTCATCCTGATCTCCAGAGATCACAGAACGGTGGCAGAATGAGTGTTGGAGGTCTCACCTGTCTTCTTCCAATGCACCACAGGCATTGAGGGATGTGGGAGAATGCAGCAGCAATGAATCTGCACCACTTGCCTTCTCCCAGTCCATGTGAGGCACTGCAGGAGCTGACAGGAGAAAGTAACCAATGCTAACAAGCAGCTTTTACAGAGCCACAGTCACACACATAGCATGCTCTCCACTGTCTGTTTGTGAGTGCAAGAGCATGGCTTTAGGCTTTGAAGGGGTGCAACAGCGCAGGGGGTGATAGGTGGCCAGATAAATATGTTGCCATTTAGTTGGGGGTGATGTTTGAGGAGGAGGTCAAGGTAGGTGGTAGGATGCCAAGTATCTCTTTCAAGTTTGTGCAGGGGGATGAATGGGTACACATATAAGGCAGTGTTTCTATGTACCAAGAGATGAGTTTTTTAAATTTGTTTGGCGATGGGCAGGGAGGGAGTTGTGGGTGAGAGCATATATTTTGCGGGTGCTAGGGGTGGGTGGAAGGAGAGCAGTCTTAAAAAAAGATTTTTTTACATGTTCTGTAAGACTACCCAATTACTTCTCTGTTGGTACCAATTTGTTGGAAGCAAGGGTGGATGATTTGAGGGGGCCAGATACATCAAATATAGATGAAAAATGTGAACTAAGGGATTGCTTTTCACCTCAGGGGTTTGAGTGACCTTTTTCACATTTACCCATCTATAATTCCAAATGATGAGATATACCTCTTTTGCTTAATGCTGCTGTGCCTATTCCATGGATTGAGAGCTTTAGATATGTAATAGGTTAGGAAAAAGCTGTTTCTTTCTGTAAGCTCTTTTTTTCTATACATCTACTAAGCCAATATGTAATTTCTTTCAATTCCCTTCCTTTTCTACAGCCCTTGTACTGCCAGTTCAGATGTATGTTCGGTGTGCATATAGAATATATAATGTTCTGCTAATTATTTGTGACTACTTACTATGTTGAGTCAAGATACTAGTGCGACCTATGTGAATCTCTCCAGAATACTTTGGTCATTTAAAGTACAATGTCTCAGAAAAGATAGCATTCCATACAGTGAGCATTTGAAGTGCTAATTTTAGGCTGGTCTCTGCCACAGTATTGGGCTGATGACAGATGTCCTAGATAGTGGAAATATTGGAGCAGCTTTATTTATCCACATTTGATAGTGATAACTGGTCGTTTGTCACTGGACCTTTAAAGAAATGTAATGCTTTTGGTTGTAAGTGTAGTAGCATTTGTTGATATTTCTGAAGTAATCACAGAGCAGAACACAACAAAACACAAAAACATAACACAGAGCAAAATAGCAGCACAATATGAAAGAGACACAATAAGCAAAAGAGTCAAAACAGAATCCAATTCAGTATATTGTACAATGCAACAATAACACAAAGCAATAATACAATGAAAAAGCACAACTAACACATCACTAGCACAACCCAGTGGCATAGGAAAGGGGTGGGGGGGCAGGACCCCACTGCTCTTAAGGATACCACGTGCGGCAAAGCTTGGGACTGCCAGAGGTGGCAAAAGGCGTAGCTACGCCACTCGTACAACCCAATTCAGCATGCAATTATGCACAAATAATCTAGTCACATATTCCCACCACCACTAATCTACTTCCATATCATTAAAAGGGATTTTCTCCAAACAGTGCCTTACTTACAAAAGTTGACATGTAGCATGTAGTGAGGCTGCATGGCTGTGTTTTGTCTCTATCTTTATCTTGTAACTTCCCTCTAGAAGGGATTTTTATATCGTCCACCAGATTTAACCTTAGATTTTGTAGTCTCTCTAGTGTTGGAGTTGTAGAACCACTCACCTGAAAACCAGGTAGTTGGCAGGGGCGATGACGAAGATTTCTCCCAAAGCCGTCCGGACTATTTCTCAACCTCACCAACTAAGACAGTGATGTTGCCAAATACTCCAAAAAGGAAGGGGATTGGGATGACTAACAACACAAAGAGAAAGAAGACACTGCAACTTCACTCCTGGACCAGCCGGGTTCTTACATAGGAAGTCACTTACATTCTTTTGCGCTGGAAGAGAATACAATAAACACACACACCTTCTATTATACCAACAAAACGATTAGATGGACTCAAATATTCTTTTTGGGTTAATATGAGAATCACCTGCAAGATCGCTAAATCTCTGCAATTGGATTCAGGAAAATCTACGGTTCGCTAAAGACTGTAAAGAAGAGGGATAAGACCATCACTTCCAATTGAGAATGAGTATTATTCTGAGTGTTGGGAAGTATAAGACAAACTGTACTTCAGCTCACCTTTAGACACTGTAGACGAACAATCTAATAGGGTGCACAGCAGAATGAGAAATCCTCTGAAGTTGACTTTGCCCCTATACCATTAGATTATACTGGTGTCTGGAAAAGATTACACTTGTGTCCATAAATAACATAAAAACAATGAATTCCTCCCAAAAGGGAAGTAGAAAGGATTTGGCTAAGGGCTTTTCAAAACACACACACTATTTCAACATAAAGCGCATTATACAATGATCGTTCTTTCTCTCATAACACCAGGGTTCTATATTGTCACTGCTGTGATCGTTAATTCACAAGTCTTTGGAAACGCTACATAACATCTCTCAACCAAGCGCAATAAACACACTGTGTTGTCATTAGTACATGCGTTAATTTAACAAGTCTTAACGCAATAAACACACTGTGTTGTCATTAGTACAAGTGTTAATGTAACAAGTCTTTTGAAGCATCAAATAACATTTCTTAAACAAGCACAATAAACACACTGTGTCAAGTCTTTTGAAAAGCGTCCAAAAGTCCTTTTAAATATAAGCACGATAAGCCCAAGAACATGGAGCTTTTAACAAACTTGTTCGCAATAGCGCGATGGCATCTTCTACAATTAGCTCGTAATGCGTCTAGTGTTCAAACAAATAAAAGTAGAAGGAACCCGAAGAGTCCTCGGGACTTAGCTCTTGAGGGGGCACGTTGCTGCTTTCATTGAGCCGGCTCTTCGTTCGTTCCTTGTAATTCCGATGACACTTGACGACCTCTCTAATGGGCTGTATGAAACAAAGTCAAGCAACGTAGAACAGCTTCGCGGTTATTTATAGCCGCGGTAGGGCGTTTTCCGAGCACACGCGTAATGAACTGGTTTCCTAGCAATCAGCAAGAGCATCTCTCCCGCACGTGTATTGTTAACGCGTGCTAGATGAAATCATGCAAAAGGAAGAGCATTGACTGTTTGCCCCCAAATACAAATACAACTAAAGAAAATAAAGAAACCACCCAAGACAATCTAGCAGTCTTTTTCAGGAATCTGAGGGAGACAAACATGATTACAATGGTTAAGCACTTTAGAAGCACAAAGTACACAATTAGGAAACCCAGTGAAACCACTAGCTTGTTGCTTTCTGACAGTCCTCCCGCTCAAAACCCCTGACACAGGGCGTGGCTTTGTAGGATTTTGTTGGTGGAATTGTCTAACCAACCGGGGAGCGTGTACAGAGGATGCTGGTTCCTATGAGTTTTCTTCAGAGCCGTAACCTTTCCAGTTTAACAGATAATACAGCATACCATTCTCCCTCTTTGAATCTAGAACCTTAGCAACCTCGTATTCTTGACGATTGACTTTTACAGGAGGGGGAGGTGGACCGGTTCTGGTCTGTGTTACATAAGGTTGTAAAAGGGAAACATGGAATACGGGATGAATCTGATAATCATTAGGCAAGGATAATTCCATTGTGACTGGGTTAATGATCTTTTTAATTGGGAAAGGACCTAAGAATCGAGGTTGCAGTTTCCGAGAACCATCGAACCTTAAATTCTTGGAAGACAACCAGACTAAATCTCCTACAGAATTTTTGGGAGCTGCTCTTCTATGTTTGTCTGCCTGTGTTTTAACCTGCTGTTGGGACAATAGCAGAAGATCACGCACCTTTTTTTGTATTATGTGCAGATTTGAGTGATGAGCAGAAACGGCAGGAACCGGATTGTCAAAGTCTATCTGTGGAATAGGCAACATACGTGGATGATAACCTAATAAACAGAAAAAAGGGGAAACCCCTGTTGCTGCATGAATTGAGTTGTTATAAACAAACTCAACCAAGGATAGGGCTTTATCCCATTCTGTGGACCACATAGAGGAAAAACAATGCAATAATTGTTCCATGGTTTGGTTGAGTCGTTCAGTTTGTCCATCTGTCTGCGGGTGATAAGCAGAAGACAGACGGACATCCATTTTCATGGAGGAACAGAAGCTGCACCAGAATCTGGAGATACACTGACGGTCCCGGTCGGAAACAATAGCAGATGGTAAGCCATGTAACCTAAGTATGTGTTGAATGAAAAGGACAGTGAGTTGTTTGGTGGAAGGCATGCGCTTGAGGGGGACAAAATGAGCCATTTTGGTCAAATAATCTACCATCACCCAGATAATATGATAACCATTAGAAACAGGAAGATCTTAGACAAAGTCCATACTTAGTGTATGCCAAGGAGCTGGGGGTATGGGCATTGGAAGCAGGTACCCTGCTGGGGCAGCATGGGGACTTGCAGCTTGTATACAAACAGGACATGTTTGAACATATTTTTTGACATCCTCTATGAGAGAGGGCCACCAAAACTGTCTTTCCACAAGCTCTATGTTCTTTCTACAACCGGGATGGCCTGCGAAAACGGAGTCATGTGTCCAGGCTAAGATCGTCTGTTGTAATTCCGTTGCAGGAAAATAAAGACGATCGTCATGAAACCACAAATCTTTTTGTTTTGTCAACTCAGGTAAGGTTTTGTTTTCTCTTTGTGCCTTTTGTATTTGTAACAAAAACTCTTGTGGAACACAGAGGGCAACAATCTTATTGTCAGGGTTAACCGGCTTTATCTTTTCTTGGTCTAACTCAGTCCCCTGGTAACTGAGACGGAACAAGGTATCAGCTTTTTGCTGTTCTTTCCCTGGCTTATAGATGATGACAAAATCATATTCATTCAAAAAAAGAAGCCAACGAAGCTGTCTTGGTGTTAGAGCCTTAACACTTTGGTAGAAGTGTAAATTGCGATGATCTGAGTAAATGGTGACAGTATGGCGTACCCCCGTCAAATGATGGCCCATTCTTGAAAGGCTAATTTTATGGCAAGCAATTCTCGTTCAGCCACTGTGTAGTTTTGCTCTGCTGGCAACAATTTTTTTGACAAGTAAGCAACAGGGTGAAGGTGACCAGACGCGGGATGTCTTTGCGATAAGATGGCACCCACCTCTACTTGAGAAGCGTCCGCTTCTACGTAAAAAGGTTGATTGGGGTCAGGATGATGCAAAACGGGTGCTTCAGTAAAGGCCTTTTTAAGACACTGAAAGGCTTTCTCAGCTTCTTCTGACCAGCAGAAGTGAATCCCTTTTTTCAATAACTGAGTAATAGGAGCCACCACGGAAGAAAAATTTGGAATGAAGCGTTGGTAAAAATGAGCAAACCCCGAAGAACCTTTGGATGTCTTTAATTGATCTTGGGGGTTCCCAACGCAAAATAGCCTGAACTTTAGAGTGATCCATGGCAATCCCATGTGGAGAGAGTACATAGCCTAGGAACTCGACAGTGGAAACGTGAAAAACACATTTCTCTAACTTGATGAAAAGCTGATGTTACCGAAGGCGTTGTAAAACTGCTCTAACGTGATCAATATGTTCTTCTGTGGAAGTAGAATAAATGAGGATGTCATCGATATAACAAATGACACAGATGTCCAAAAAGTCCTGAAACATCTCATTGTATATTCAGACAATCCGAACTTGATTCGGAAAGCCGTCTTCCACTCATCACCTTCTTTTACACAGATGAGATGGTAAGCACCTCTTAGATCTAGTTTGGTGAAGATGGTTGAATGACATACTTGGTCCAAGAGGACCGGGATGAGTGGAAGAGGGTATCTATTTTTAACAGTGACCTTATTGAGAGCGCGGTAATCAATGCAAGCGCGTAGTTCTTTGTTTTTCTTCGGCACGAAGAATAGAGGAGAGCTCACTGGGGAAGTAGAGTGACGTATAAACCCTTTCAAGAGTAAATCATCCAGATATTCCCGTATATATCGTGTTTCTGGATCAGACAGGGCATAGATTCTACTACAAGGCAAGGTGGCTCCTGGGATGAGGTCTATCCGACAATCAAATGACCAATGTGGCGGAAGCTGAGTAGCTTGTACTACTGAAAACACGTCATGGAAGTCTTCATAATACTGAGGTACTGTGGGTTCTTGTTCACCAGAGGAAACACAAACAGAAGCACAATACAAAGGTGTAATGGGCATTTTTCTTTCCTTGTTGATAACAAGAGTGAGAACAAAAGGAAGAATCTAAAGTAATTGTTCTTTTGACCCAATCAATTTTGGGGTTATGCGTCTGGAGCCATGGTATCCCCAAAATAGCGCCGAATGCCGGCGTATCAATCAGATCAAATTGGATCAATTCAGAATGTCCATCAGCACAAACCATAGTTAACGGCTGTGTCTGATACTGAATCAAGCCTGAGGTCAACTCGGAACCGTCGACAGCTCGAACTGGTTCTGGAACAGGTTTTTTATAGGCCTGGGCGAAAGTTCCGTTCCGCTCGCGGAAATTGCGATAATTTGACATTTTCGCGTTCCGCGGAGAGCGTGAAAATGTAAACATTTCCGCAATCCGCATCTTACCGGATTTTTTTTTCTTGCTCGCGCTGTAAAAAAATACATTCTCACGTGCGCGCCATCGCCTTACCTGAATCCCTGCAATCGCCAACAAGTTTTCCCGATCCGGTCGCGTTCTCCACGAGATGTTGGATTGTTGGTAGCCATTTGCGCTGTCTCGCGACAGTTTGCGCCAGTATTAACGTCATTTGTCGTGCGATCAGGTCATTCTTCGCGCGATCACATCTTTCTTCTCGCGATCATGCACCGCGAGAGTATGAGATGATTGAGATCTCGAACACGTCATTCTCCACCGCGAGCGAGAGCGTGAGGACGCGGGCACGTCATATCGAACGCGAGCGGCGGGACAAGTGAAAACAAGATGGCCACGTATGTGAGCAACCACATGGGTAAGTTGGCGAGCCGTGATCATGCAGAAAATGCCGCGAATGGGCGGGAAAAAAACGCCCGCGTCTTCGCAATATTTCTGCGTGTTTGCGGAGATTTTTTTTACATTTTTGCGATAGTTTGCGAAAGTGAATTTCGCAAATTCCGCCCACCCCTAGTTTTTTAGAGGTTTGGATATTCAGAGTCTTGGCTAATCCGATATCTAAAAAGTTACCCCTAGCTCCTGAATCCAGAAGAATAGGGATCACTTTTCTTGTTTGAGTTGAAAGAAGTAAGGTGACAAGGAGGGTTAAGTGTCGAGGAATAGTAGACACAGTATTTGCCAAATACTGTGGGGAAACCCCAGAGTCTGAAGCGCTCAATAGGGGGGTCTCATTCCTTATCGGGCTGAAACGTTTCCCGAAGAGTCATCTTTAACAGAAGAGGAATCACTACAACCTATGATTTTTCTAGGCGTGGTTGGTTTCAAAGAACATTCCCAGGCAAAATGTCCGGGCTTTCCGCAATACAGGCAAAGTTTTAATCTACGCCTGCGGTCCTTTTCTTCTTTTGAAAATGGACCTCTGGTCCCACCAATTTGCATGGGTTCTACATTGTCCGAGGAGGTATGATTAGATTCTTTTCTCTCTTGTTTGAATACTAAATCCCTAGGGGTGTCACATCGCGTTTTCTCTCCTTTATGCTCCCCTAAGCGATGGTCTAAACGAACTACTAAATTGATAAAGTCTGAACAGTCAGTAGGGAGATCAACAATTTGTGCTAAAACATCTTTAAGCTCATCCCTAAGCCCGCGATAGAACAATGATGTTCTCTTTTCTTCTGGCCATTCAGGTTCGGCGATAAGATATTTGAAGGAAGTGATATATGTTAATAAATTTTTAGAACCTTGGCGTAAGTTCAAGAGTTCATTATCACTACCCTGAATGGACTGATGTCTAGCAAACAATTCGCGCATCTCAACTTTAAAGCGTGAAAAACTATGTCAAATGGGATCATCCCTGTCAACAAAAGGAATGGACCAATTGGCGGCGACGCCACCCAAATAGGACAAAACAAAAGCCACCTTAGCCTCATCACTGGGAAAAGCCGCCGGGCGGCACAAGAAATGCAACTGTCATTGATTTAGAAAGATATAAAACTTAGAATGGTCTCCGAGGAAACGCTCCAGGGGAGCTAAGGGAACAGATGTAGGGGTAGTGACCGAGACATTGATGGGTTAGGCAGAAGGAGACTCGGTATTTGTAGAATGCAGGGTAAAACGGGGTGGTTGCAACATCACTTTGGGTCGAACTGTAGAGTCCCAAGGATTTTCTCAGGGTTTGTAACGTTGCAAATCATCTTTCAACTGGGCGTTTTCTTGTTTTAAATTTGAGACTTCTTGTCGCAAGTCCTGAAGCACCTTCGACAAGTCCTGCATAGACAGGGTACTATCAACTATGGGGGAGTCCATCGCCCAGGCCAACTTTGAATGTTATGGCTTGACTTTCTGTTGGAGTTGTCAAACCACTCACTTGAAAACCAGGTAGTTGGCAGGGGCGATGATGAAGATTTCTCCCAAACCCGTCCGGACTATTTCTCAACCTCTAAGACAGTGATGTTGGCAAATACTCCAAAAGGGAAGTGGATTGGGACGACTAACAACACAAAAATAAAGAAGACACTGCAACTTCACTCCTGGACCAGCCGGGTTCTTACATAGGAAGTCACTTACATTCTTTTGCGCTGGAAGAGAATACAATAAACACACACACCTTCTATTATACCAACAAAACGATTAGATGGAATCAAATATTCTTTTTGAGTTAGTATGAGAATCACCTGCAAGATCGCTAAATCCCAGCCCAAAAGGATATGTCTCCCTTCTGCAATTGGATTCAGGAATATCTACGGTTCGCAAAAGACTGTAAAGATGAGGGATAAGACCATCACTTCCAATTGAGCCTGAGTATTATTCTGAATGTTGGGAAGTATAAGACAAACTGTACTTCAGCTCACCTTTAGACACTGTAGACGAACAATCAAATAGGGTGCACAGCAGAATGAGAAATACTCTGAAGTTGACCTTGCCCCTATACCATTAGATTATACTGGTGTCTGGAAAAGATTATACTTGTGTCCATAAATAACATAAAAACAATGAATTCCACCCAAAAGGGAAGTAGAAAGGATTTGGCTAAGGGCTTTTCAAAACACACACAGTATTTCAACATAAAGCGCATTATACAATGATAGTTCTTTCTCTCATAACACCAGGGTTCTGTATTGTCACTGCTGTGATCCTTAATTCACAAGTCTTTGGAAACGCTACATAACATCTCTCAACCAAGCGCAATAAACACACTGTGTTGTCATCAGTACAAGTGTTAATTTAACAAGTCTTAACGCAATAAACACACTGTGTTATCATTAGTACAAGCGTTAATGTAACAAGTCTTTTGAAGCATGAAAAGCGACCAAAAGTCCTTTTAAAATATGCGCGATAATCCCAAAAACAAGGAGTTTTTAACAAACTTGTTCGCAATAGCGTGATGGCAGCTTCTACAATCAGCTCGTAATGAGTCTAGTGTTCAAACAAATCAAAGTAGAAGGACCCCGAAGAGTCCTCGGGACTTAGCTCTTGTGTGGGCGTGTTGCTGCTTTCATGGAGCCGGCTCTTCGTTCGTTCCTTGTAATTCCGATGACACTCGATGACCTCTCTTACGGGCTGCATGAAACGAAGTCAAGCAACGTGGAACAGCCTCGTGGTTATTTATAGCCGTGGTAGGGCATTTTCTGAGCGCCCCCTTAATCAGCTGGTTTCCTAGCAATCAGCCAGAGCATCTCTCCTGCACGTTTATTTTTAACTAGATGAAATCATGCAAAAGGAAGAGCATTGACTGTTTGCCCCCAAATACAAATAAAACTAAAGAAAATAAAGAAACCACCCAAGACAATCTAGCAGTCTTTTTTCAGGAATCTGAGGGAGACAAACATGATTATAATGGTTGAGCACTTTAGAAGCACAAAGTACACAATTAGGAAACCCCGTGAAATCACTAGCTTGTTGCTTTCTGACATCTAGCAGATACCTTACTGGTATGTTTTGAGATGCCCGACCTTCACAGTCATTGGAGACCTCAATCTCCATTTTGAGGCCACTGAGTGCCGAACGGTGGCCACATTGGTGGCTGACTTAGAAGATCTGTAACTTGCACAATTGGGTCATGGTCTCACCCATAAGCTGGGACATATTTTGAATCTCATTATCTCCAATTTAGCTAACCTAGTGGTGGATCATCCTCATCCTCTTCCATGGTCAAATCAATTTGTGCTTCCTTTTCATATTCCTGTTAGCACCCCGCTACCTTTGTCCATCTCTGGTCAATGGGTCAAGACTCAGAAAGAGGACAAGGTCTAGAAGTGAGAAGTCCTGTTTTTGATGACTGTGTAGACACAGCTAATTTTCAACTGGTTGATTGGATAAAGAGTTCCTTGGACCAAAGTGCGCTGCAGGTCAAGCGCACCATGAGAAGAATGAAGCCTTAGGTGGCTTGGTTCAGTGGTTCACCAAACCCACCGTACATCACTATGTCCACCGCTACCCTTGCAGAAGCTGGAACAATGTCACCGAAGAACACCTCACCACCTCGCTCAGCAACACCCCACCCCGACTTCCCGGACACTAATACCTCAGCTCACAACCTTCACCAATGGATTTCCAGCTGCGTCGATCCTGTGGCTCCTATCAAGAAAGCGTCAGACAAACCACACTACAAAAAAGCCTGCTGGTTCTCCCCTGCCCTGCATGAGTCCAGTTGCTCCTGTAGATGTCCCAAAAAGAGATAGATGAGCAGCAAGATTGTGGAAGGCCGACCAGCCTGCAAAACGGCTGTCACCGCACATAACCCCCTCATCACAACAAAGAAAAAAAAGAGGCCCTACAAGAAATGTTCAACCACAACGTGCAGAATGGACTCCCCTCACCACTGATGACACCCTCCAAATCATGAAAAGCATACACTAAGGATCACCTCAGACCCCTGCCCACACCACATCTTCAGCAGAGCTGGCACCTCCATCACTCCAGAACTGCTGCACCATTAACTGCTCCACCAACTCCACATTCCCAGAAGACTGGAAACACGCAGAGCTCAACCCCTTGCTGAAGAAACCCTCGGCCTATCCGATGAACCACTAGAACTTCAGACCCATCTCTCTGCTCCACTTCCCAGACAAGGTCATTGAGAAAGCAATCAACACCCAACTTTCTGAGTTCATCGAGGTGAACCACATTCTGGACTGCTCTCAATATGGCTTCTGAAGCAATGACAGTACAGTAACCACAGACGATGTCTTAACCCACCTGAACTGAGGCGACACTGCAGCCCTCATCCTCCTGGACCTCTCTGGCCTCTTTGACGCCATCTCCCACTCCACCCTATGCACAATACTTCACTGCAGCATCCATGAAAATGTCCTGGAATGGATCTGATCTATCCTCACCGGCTGAACATAGAGTCAGGCTACCATCGTTCCACTCAAAAACCACAGAAATCAGCTGCAGAGTGCCTCAGTGCTCCTTCCAGAACCCCACTCTCTTCAACATCTACATGGCCCTGCTCACAGCCATCATCAGGAAGTACGGACTCAACATTGTCTCCTACAATGACAACACCAAGCCGATCCTCTCCCTCACCAACCAACCCACAGTCATCAAGACAAACTTCCATGACAGGATGAAGGCTGTCTCCACCTGGATAAATAACAGCTGCCTCACGCTAAACTCAGAGCAATCTGAAGTCCTCATCCTGGGCTCCACCCCTTCTGCTTGGGGCTAATCCTGGTGGCCTGCAGATCTTGAACCTCCCCCCACACCCACAGACCACGCACAAAATCTCGGCATCATTTGGATTCCTCGCTCACCATGAACTGCCAGATCAACACTGTCTCAAAATTCCTGCTCCCACATGCTAAGCCTGCTCCGAAAGATCTTCAAGTGGATCCCTACCGAATCCAGAAAGACACCCACACACTCATCAGCAGCAGACTTGACTATGGGAAGCACTCCACACCAGCATCCCCCAGAAAATCCTCAAGAAACTGCAAAGAAACCAGAACACCTCTGCCAGACTCACCCTCAACATCCCTACAGCAGCCGCATAACCAGCCACTTGAGAGCCCTCCACTGGCTCCCAGTCAACAAAAGAATTGCCTTCAAACTCCTCACACACACCTCCAAAGCCCTACAGGACACAGGACCTGCATACCTCAACCACCGCCTCTCGTTCCATGCACCCACCAGACACTGCGGCTCCACCCAACTGCCCCTGGCCACCATCCCACTTATCCGCAAGACCATGGTCGGGGGGAGATCCTTCTCCTACCTCACAGCATAGACCTCTCCCCTAAGGCAGTCACCGTCACTGCTCCAATTTGGGAAGTACCTGAAGACCTGGCTCTTTGAACCACAGTGCCTTGCACCAGATCTTCAGTCCCTCCCCCCGCCCGCCAGCTCCCTTGAGACCCTTATGGGTGAGTAATCATGCTTTACGAGCCACTTGAATGATTGATTGAGGAGTTATCTGTTTTGAAAAAATCCTGTAAACATCTCAAACAGATCTGGCATAAAAACATTGATACTTCTAACAAGGCTAATTATTGTGCGGCCCTGAAGGATTACCACAAGCATATTAGGACAACGTGTAGGGACTTGTATGCCGGCAAAAAAAATATGGCCCAGAATTCCTCCTACAAACTCTTTGGAATAGTGAAATCACTCTCCTCTTTTGACCGTGTGTCAGCATTGACTCCACCTTCAGAGGCGTGCTGCAATGTCATGGCTCAGTATTTCTCTGACAAGGTTGTTCTATCTACTCTACCTTTCAAGAGGCTTTCAGAAATACTTCTGTCTCAAGGTCTGGTTTGAGCCTCCAGCAGACAGTGTCAGACTTTCTAGTTGAAAATCTACCGCTACAGAGGAACTATCTCCTCTAGTAGCAACTGCTCAATCAGGTTCCCCCTATAGACCTGCTCCTTAGCCATTCCTGAGCGGGGAAGAATTGCACTTGTACCTGTGCTAAGCTATCTTCTTAACAATTCCTTTAAGCCTGGCCAGATTCCCCTATCTTGGAAACACTCTACTATATTGCTGTTCCTTAAGAAGCAGCTACTTGACCACACAAAACCAGAAAATGTCAGATCCATCTCGTTGCTTCCCTTTGTTTCCAAGGTGGCCAAAAAAATGTAAACCAACAACTCTCAGCCTTTATTGAGGTGAGGGATCTTCTCCACAAGTTGCAATTGGGTGTTCTTCCCCAGTATAGTATTGATTCGGCACTTATGCTCCTCTCTGAGTCCATTCGGCAGGCTGTTGATAGCGGAGACACTACAGCAGTGTTGTTGCTTGACCTCAGTGCAACCTTTGACACAGTGTCCTACGGCCTCCTACTCAAATGGCTGTGGAACTGTGGAATTGGTGACAAGGCCCTGTTGTGGATATCCTCTGTTCTTCAGAACCGTACCTTTCAGGTGGCTCAAAAACCTTTTTCCTCTAAGGTTTTTTCCACTGCAGCATGAGGTGTCTCAGGGCTCTTCTTTGAGCCCTACTCTTTTCAATCTGTAAATGTGCCCCCGGCTGATATTATCAAGAGTTACATCCTTAACCCTGTATTATATGCCGATGACACAAAGCTCATTACCACCCTCTTTCGAGACACTTCCAAAACAGTGTCAGATCTTGCCTGTCGTAGGTTGCTGAGTTACTGAACCTCAGTTGCCTGAAGCTGGGAAAACTTAGGTTCTCACCCTCGACCAAGCAGCCTTTAATTTCTTCCTCGGCCTGGAGGCTTCACTCGCTTGGGCCTCTACCTGTGCCCAAGCCAAAAGTGAAAAACTTTGGAATCTGGTTTGACTCAAGACTTTTGTTTGAAAGCCAAATCACACAGCGGGATCTTAAAGACCTTAAAAAAAGTACTTAGCTTCCTTGCAAAAGCAGTTAGGAAGACAGTGCTCCAGTCTCTGGTTGGGTCCACACAGGACCATGGCAATGTTCTATATCTAAGGGGGGCTTGCAGTCTCGACTGATGAGACTCCAGCATGTACAGATAGATGCTGCAGCTTGTCTGTCAAGATGCTCCCCCATGGCCCCTGCTCTTGCACAATTGCACTGGCTCCCTTTAACGGTAAGGGTTTCCTGAAAGTGTTTCCTTTAAAGCCATGTGCTATAGCTACATAATTCAAGACAATAACGTCCCACGATATCTGCACTCTCTAATCAAACCCTACTGCCCAAGAAGAAATGTGAGATCAGCCAGGGCTTCTCTGGCCTGCATTCTGATTTTTAAAAAGGCACGCATCGGAGGTTGCTCCTTCAGCTTTCTGGCCAAAGATGTGGAACTCTCTCCCACTCTTACTTAGGCAGGAGATTTCTGAGCTATCCTTCGAGAAGGATATAAAAACCTGTTTTGTTAGGCGTATCTAACTGACCCTTCTTGGCGGCCTTTCTGTTCTGAATCTCTGGAATGTAATGTCAGCGCTAGGACACCTCTCACAAAGTGACTATTTGCTCTACAAGTCACTTTACTATTATTGTTATTATGAATAGCGCCAGTACCAAATATTTTGTGATCAGTCCCTTCTGTGAAAAACAAAAAAATAAAACTGTCGAGGCGTATTGATCCTTGCATCTCAAACAAATATTTCACAGCATTAAGATATCAGCCAATATAAGCACTCAGCATCGGTTCACTTGCAAAAACAATGGCTGCTCTAATGACTACAAAAATAAAACAAGCATTTGCAATGCAATCGGTCTCGCCTTTGGGACCTTATAAGTATCTAGCCATGCATTATAGTATCGCGCATTACTGCAATGGACTGTATTCCAGTAGTTATAAGTGTGGCAGTAGATTATGCAGTGAATGTGGTATTTGAGCTCTTAGGAGTGGGCTGAATATTAATACATTAAATTATTGATAAACTTTAATTACATTTAAAATAAGTGGAGCCTTCAACAGTATTTCTCTCCATGTGTTCCCATACTTGGCAGGTTCCGCAGTTTGGTGCTTACTTTCCCTCCATGTCAAAGAACAGTAGATGTTTCAGCACCCAGGCTAATGTTCTAAATAGTTAAATACATATTAGGTCACAAAGGAAAGACCGATTGCATTGCAAATGCTTGTTTTTAGTAGTGTGCAGTATAAGTAAGTATTTATTGTACTGAAATTATGTAGGCAGACAGTAGCCTCAAATTCTAGCTATGAATTTTATTTTGTCTTATTTCAATATCAAATAGGGTACAGCTAATAACTGTCAAAGCTATAACTTCTAATATCTGACTAGATTGCTTGAAGCAACTTTTCTGGTTTTAATCAACACCAAAGTGCCATCCAAGTTTCCAGTTTGGCCAAGAGACGCTACCACAAAGGAAGCCGGGGGGGGGGGGAAGGACTCACATAAAGGAGCATGTGGTGGTGGCACAACATTTGACAGTGAGTGGCAGACTTGAGGGTCTGTTCGGGAAATGTGATTCAAGCTCTTTATTCCAACTGGAAATACACGGCACAAGAGTAATATGTCAGCAGTTTTCTAACAAGATCAAGATGGTGTCTCCCTCCAAGCTGCTTCTGTGGCTACAGCACTGAATTAAAGTAACTGCATGGCAATCAGTGGAGCTAGCACATGACATGACAATGTTTCTAGCTACTTGAAAAGAGAAAGTGCACTGAATATGACTTTAGGATGAAACAACGCTGATGACTTAAACTGAAGAAGGAATGCTGGTACACCCTTCTCCCCCACTGGGAGTACATAGGCGTACTCTACCCAGCATTCCTCCTGAACCACCAAGCCCCAGATGAGGGCCGGAAAGCCTGGGAGGGGGGGAGGGATGCTATGAAGGGGACGAGGACAACGGGACCCAGAGTAATGTAGATTATTGGTAAGTAATAGGACATTACCCCCAGGTCCCTTTGTCCTCGTCCCCTTCATACTTAAACAAGTGAGAATACGCAAGCAGCAACCGGCCATCATCACACAACAAACCACCACAATACAGAGCCAGAGCAACCCAGCAATTTAATGAAAACAGTACAAAACCAAAGAAAAAAAGGGGAATCAGGAGCACACAGCCCTAAACACCCCCAAACCAAAGTTAGCGTCATCCCCCAGAACATTCTGAATCTGGTAATGCCTAACAAAGGTATTATCAGAAGCCCAAGTAGCGGCCCTACAAATCTCAGAAAGGGACACACCGCGAACCTCCGTCCAGGAAGCCGCCATCCCCTGCGTACAACGCCCCTGCACCCCAGTCGCAGGAGGAGAGCCCGAAAGGGAATAGGCCAACATGATGACTTGCTTCAACCAGTGACCAATGGAGGAAGCGGAAGCCCGGCAACCCCTGGAGACCACCCCAAAGGAAACAAACAGGGAGTCAGACCGCCGAAAGGAACGAGTACGGTCCACATAGACCCTCAACGCACGGCAAACATCCAGCAAGGACCAGGGAAGGTCGTCCTCATTGACCTGAACAGAACACAGAGCAGGCAAGACCAGCTCCTGGGAGCGATGGAATTGGGACGAAACTTTAGGAACAAAGGAGGAATCCAAACGAAGAACAACGCCATCCTCAGAAAAGGAAAGAAAGGGCTCCGAGCCATCAAAGTCCCCATCACCCCCAGGCGACGAGCAAAAGTAATAGCCACCAAAAAAACAACTTTAAAAGTGACAAACTTCAAATCAACCTCCACCAAAGGCTCAAAAGACACAGCCACCAAAGCCCTGAAAACCAAAGGGAGGTCCCAAAGAGGAAAAGATGGCCAAACCACAGGGCCCGAAATGGAAAAATTGCACAATAAACGAGAAACCAGGTCATCCACATCAGGCAGATTCCCCCAAGGGGAATGGAAAGCCTGAAGAGCAGCCCACTGGGCTCGCAGAGTTGAGACAGATAAACCCTTCTCAAACCCATTCCAAAGAAACTGAAGAACATCAGGCAAAGGACAAACCAAAGGAGACAACGCCAGACCGAGACACCAACGCTCGAAGTTCCCCCACTGCCTACCGTAGGACCGAAGAGTAGACAGCCTCCGGGACAGCTAAATCGCCAAAGCTAAATACTCGGGGAGACCCCGACTCCGCCACCCCCGCCACCCCGCCTTTCAACCTCCAAACCGACAGCTGAAGCCGCCGGACGGACAACATCGGAGAGGACCGCAAGGGAGTCGGAGGGAAGGGGAAGAACCAAGGACCCTGAACCGCCAACAATTTCAGAGTGGGAAACCACTACCGGTGGGGCCAGAAGGGCACCATCACCACCACCTCCCGATCCTCCATCACCAGTCGAGACAGAAACTGAGAGATCAGAGCAAGGGGAGGAAAGGCAGACAGCAGGCGAGAAAGCCAAGGCAGGGTCAGGGCATCCCCCCCCCAAGACCCCTCCTGAGGGTCTCGGGAGTAGAAGCGGGGAAGCAGAGCATTGAGCCGGGAAGCAAATAGATCCAGAAAAGGAAGGCCAAACCTCACGCACACCAGAGAAAAGGCCACTGGAGTCAAAGCCAACTCCAGGGAGGCAGGATAAAAACCGACTGAGGCCATCCGCACCCCATTGTCCATCCCCCGGACATGAACAGTCACCAGAGACAAGAGATGGCCCTCCGCCCAGCTATACAACGGGGACACCACCGCATTCAGGGACTGGGACCGGATACCCCCTGGTGATTCAAGTAGGCCACGGTCACAGTGTTGTCCGACCGAACCAACACATGGCGGCGCAACAGCAGACTCTGAAACCTCATGACCGCCCAAAACACAGGAGATAACTCCCGCTAGTTTGAAGACCACCGACTCACCAGCAGCGACCAATGACCCTGAAGGAACTCCGTCCCCAAAGTTGCCCCCCATCCCAACGCACTGGCGTCTGTTGTAAATACCACCGGAAGAGGTGACTGCAGAGGCAAACCCCAGGCCAGATTGTCTGACAATGTGCACCAGCGCAGAGCAGGAAGGATCAACAGATACACCAGAATCAAGAGAGACAAATCCCGAGACAAAGGATCCCACTGAGCCAACAGGTAGGACCAAAGAGTCCGAAGATGGAAACACGCCCAAGGCACAGTGAACACAGTAGCCGCCATCAGACCCAGAAGGCGCAACCAAAGACTGACCGGGAAGGACTGACTCACCAGAAATTGCCGAGCCAGGGAACACAATGTCACTGCACGAGCAACCGACAGAAAGACCTGATTCAGATCCATGCGGAAACGAACCCCTATGAACGTTAAGTCCTGGGAAGGCAGCAGCTGACACTTGGGAAGATTCAACAGGAACCCATGGGCCCCCAAGGCTGAACACACCAACTCCTGATACCTCAACAACAGAACCGCGGAGGGAGCGTGAAGGAGCCAATTGTTCATATAAGGATAAACCATCACCCCCTGAAGAAATGCAAGGAAGCCACCAAGGGTGCCACCACCTTGGTAAACACCATGGGGGCCGACCGCAGGCCGAAAGGGAGGACCTGGAACTGATAATGGACACTCAACAATAGGAAATCCTGGGGTCTACAATAATATTTCAAAAAGTGTGGAGAAACCCACTACAGACTGTTTGGTCAATGTAAAGTAAAACAGAGCCAATGACTACGCCCAACCGATTAAACTGTGGGCAATTCCCTGATAATGGACACCCTGAAGACAAAACCTCAGGAAACGACAAGAGAGGGGGTGAACTGGAACATGATAATAAGCATCCTGAAGGTCCAGAGTGCACATGAAATGACCCTGGAGAACCAGGGGAATCACCCGCTGAAGAGTCTCCCTCTTGAATGGAACACACAGCACAAACATGTTCAGGACCTTCAGATCCAGGACAAGACGAAACCCCCCTGTCACCTTGGGAACCAGAAAAAGTATGGGATAAAATCCCAGACCCCTCTTCCCGGGAGGAACCTCCGGCACCGCCCCCTTGTCCAGCAGAGACTTGATCTCCAGAGACAGTTCCGCTCGCTTGGACGGAAAAGACGGCCAGGGAGTCGGACGGACCCCCGAGCTGAAAACTCTATGAGGTACCCCAACCGCAAAATGTCCAGCACCCACTAGTCTGAACAGGAGGACATCCAGGCTGGAAGAAAGAACCGAAGCTGACCTCAGACCAAGGATCCGGCGTCGGCCACCATATAGTCAGGAACGAGGCTTCGCAGGAGGGGACTTCGCCTTCTTGTCTCAACCCTTTCCAGAATGAAAACGACCCCTGCCCCTGGTTAAATTGCCTGCGAAAGGGAGGATGGAAAAATGTCTTGGGCTTAGAAGAAGCGGGCACCGAGGAAGACTGCTTGAAAGATGAAGAATGCTTCTTCTCCTTAAATAGATGATGCAACTTGCCCTCCAACTCCTCACCAAACAAGATAGAACCCTGAAAGGACAATCGCAACGCATCAGACTTCTGGGCTGAATCCGTCTTCCAGTCTTTCAGGACCAAGCTACGACGAGCAGCCACACAAGCACCCCCAGAGAGGGCCGAGGCACGCACAACGTCGAAGGAAATATCAGACAGAAATTCAACCTGCCGCTCAACATGAGCCAGAAGCCCCAAACAGTCAGTGGCATCATCCATAGACCCATACAGGGACTTCAAGTCAGAAAGCAGAGACTGAGCCACATAAGTCCCATAAATGCCAGCCCGGAGCACAAGATGGGAACCAGAATAAAGCTTTCGCAAGGAAGCTTCCACCTTTTTTGTCCACAGGATTCCGCACAACGCATCCTCAGCCAAAGAAGTGCACCCAACAAAGCTGGCCACAAAAGAATCCACAGGAACAGAGTCTGGCAAGTCCCTGGCCATTTCCTGAAGAGGATAGAGCTTCGCCATGAAGCGAGGAAGCAGAATGCGATCCGGATCCTTCCATTCCCGGCCAAGCAGCTCCTTGACACACGGATGAACCGGCATAATCACAGCAGCAGAAGACTGGAACTGGTGAATCAAGGAACTCCCTGAAGTACTAGGGGCATCATCGGCAGGAAACCCCATATTCGCCTTCACATGACTCAATAAGTCCGGCAACATCTCCTTGTCGACATATTTGCCTTTCAGCACATCACTCCCCAGCCACTCATCCTCAGAAGCAGAAGAAGATGAAGGTGGTGGGGCCCGACCAGAGGACTTGGACCGAGGAGCACCACCCACCTCCAACAAGGTATCCTCAATGAGCCGCTTCAACATGGCATCACCACCCCTCGAACGCCGCCTGGAGCGCTCAGGAGAAGGTGAAGAAGAAGCAGAGGAAGAGGAGGAGGAAACATCCACATGCCTGCTCTTCTTGGCATGTTTACCCATGGGAAACAGGAGGAGGACTGCAGGCCCACGAAGCACAGCAAGCCAGGAAGACCACCGGCAGAACTGGACCACAGCCAACGAAGCCCCAGAAAGGCACTGCCCAGGTCACAGAACCCCAACAGCAGGCAGACACCCAAACGAGAAAGTAGGCAGGAAGCCAAGGAGAGCGACAGTGCCAAGCAGGATCTGTAAACAGCACAACACACTGCAGCACCTCACACCAACAGCCGGCACAAGAAGAAATGCAGCAGAAAGCAAACAATGTGGGCAGCATAAATAGCAAAAAAAAGCTACTCGTTCCTACAATAGGGCCGGTAAGCACCCCACGCCACCATCGCCAGCCTCAAGTGAAGAAACGCATGACTTCCTGCACCAAACAAAGGAAGTCAGGCAATCCCGGGAAGGAAGGGCCCCAGCCACACGGGGGCCGCCGCACTCCCGGAGAACATAGCAGGAACCGCCGCGCCCCCGACATGCCCAGCAACCCGGGAGGTGTGGCAAGGACACCAACAGCGGAAGGAGAGCAACTTGTCCCCAGTATCCACGCAGGAACCACCTGGAGGCATCAACATGGCTCCGCCAAAGACCGGCAGAGGGGGAGACCAGGAACAACCAGCACAAACCCGGAGCCCAGCAGCAGGTAAGCCCCAGGAGCCTCCCGGCTCCTGGTCCACTTCAGACTTCCACTTCAGACTGTCGGAAGACAGAAAAAGAACAGGAGGAATGCTGGGTAGAGTACGCTTATTTACTACCAGTGGGGGGGGGAGTGTACCAGAATTCCTTCTTTTATTTTTTTCTGTCAATTAGATAGATTATCTCACTTGTTTAAGTATGAAGGGGACAAGGACAGGAGGGACCTGGGGGTAATGCATGTAGCATCTTACAACACATGCTATTGGTGTTTGACAAACACTTTCAAAAAGAAAACTGTACATATTTTATTAATAAGAATGTTACAGCCCTAAACGCATGTTCAAAGCGTGGTTGGTGCTAATCTCTTGCAATTTCATTGAACGTCTTGTAAACCACGTCAGGCACAGCTCTTGAAGCTTCCAATTTACACGGGGTTTCCCTTTTCCGTCATATTTTACACATTTACTTTTTTCCATCATGCCATATTTCTCTTTTACACATGGTGCACCAAGGCAGGAAATACTTTCCAGACAAATCAGTTGTTGAGGGTCACTCAGCATCATGCCAGACTCAGACTGGAGGAACGGCTGGGGGTGGGCGGGCGGCCAGACAGCCCTCTGCTTCTTCCAGGCCCCGTCTCCACAGCTGCACTGGGTGTTTTCCTAGAATCACCAACTGGGTGACACTGCCTAGGATTTAGAAATTAGGTCAGCAAGGAAACATGAGCATTCAAACTGGCTGCCTCGAGAGGACCCGCGTTTCCGTGGGCAGGTGCTTTCTGGGGGAATTTCTCAGCTGGCCACCTGCTCGTTGCAATGGGGACAGAGACGCGGCTGTGGAGGGCACTTGTTTGTTTGTTTTGGTGATGGCTGCTTATGAAGTGGAGGACTCATTTTTACTGGATATAGCTCAACACTTTTGGCTCTGAGCTGAAGTGCTTCTTGGCTTTCAGTGCCGATAACTACAAGAGCAGAGGTACCGTGAAGCTATGTACACATAACAAACAAGCCAGTGGCATAAAAGAACTTTAGGGGGCCCCCTTGCAAAGCACACGGAAGAGGCCCCCCCCGGCGGCCCAGCCCACCCCCTACCACTTTGCCCCACCACCCAAAAATCTGGTCTATTTTGATTTGAAACCTCCAACATTTAGTGAAATGCTTCTATATTGTCTTGACTCTAAGTTCTAATGAGAAAGTGGCAAACCCTCAACATATAAGCTACGCCATTTGTAACAATACTGTCAAGAGCAGATTATTTAACTGAGGCAGCAATCAGAACAATGCCAAGGAGAGATCCTATTGTCTCAGGAACTGCCTGAAGAACAAAGGACAACTATGAAGGATCTGAATTAGAATTGACATTGATGGACAATAACTTGAAACATTGAAAGACAAACCCAAACCTGCAATTCCATAGACTCGACTGACAATATACGTGAGAATGACACAAGATGTAACTCGGTATCTTGCGAATTCCAAGAGAAATAGACTAGTGAATTATCAAAATGCCACACCCTAGCGACTGTTTAGGTCCGTGCATGATAATAACGTGAACTGAGGAAGCAATTTCAATTTCTACCATCATGTCTTTATTAGTAAGCAGGACAAAACCGGTAGGCAAACGAGGCTAAAGATGAAAACTGTTTGGATGCTTCAGAACATTGATGCAGATGTTTGTCTGTTTGAATTTATAATTTCTGTAGTATAAACAATTCTAAATGCAAGATTTAGACTAACAATTCCCTTTTTGAAGGCTCAAATATTTCAATTTCACTGGCAAAACAGTAACACATACAGCAGGAAGCAGCATACAAAAATCAAACCACTTTAGTCAACAAATGCCCTTTTGGTTTGTGCGCGAAGGTGCAAATATTTCAAAGTGACTGGTAAATCAATAACAAGTACAGCAAGCAGCAGCATACCAAAATCAAACCTATTTAGTAAAACTAATTTCCCTTTTGTTTGTGCATGAAGGCATAAATATTTCAAAGTGCCTGGTAAAGCAATACAATTTAGCAGCATAAACATCAAGCCCATCCAGTAAAATAATGTCCCTTTTATTTGTGCATAAAGGTGCCAGAGCCCATTTTGTCCATGCCTTAAAACATCTCTGGATGGCATCTGCCTTTAATGGTTGCAACAATCTCCCATCCAGCAATGGCAGCTTAAGAGGCAGCAATTGTGACCTGGGGAAAGTAAAGGAGGCCCTGGTAAGAGATGATCACAAGGATATGGCTCGACAAACATGATACGCGGCAGAGCACTTAGAATCAGGTCTGGGCCCTGGCATGGAACAGGAGCTGAGAATTTACTGCTCGTGAAAGGAAGTGTGAGGGAAGATAGCAGCCCATCACGAAATGGTGGGCAAGTAACAGGGTGGCCAGAGACAGTCCCGCAGGCAAAGGGGCACCAAAATCCAAGCACCTAAATAATTTGAACAGATGTCTTTCAGAACCCTCGCGTTGGTTCGCAACTTGAAAAAGGCATGTACATTTTAGTTAGAAGCATCCAAATCTGCTCAAGCGGGAAATTATTTCAAATGAATTCAAACAAATAGTAGTTAGATGTAAGCTTGCTTTTAAAATATGTGCACACATCTTTTTTCCAATACACTCCATTCCCATATAACAGCTCTCCGTCTGAGCAAGTCGATATTGAAGGGTTTTAGGATGTTCAGAGTAAAGCTGGAGATGATAGTGTGGTTAGTTGTTAAAGGGAAAAGTAAGATTCCGATCACCTTCCTTTTTCTTTTGCCAATGAATGCAATAGAATTTTAGAAGGGAGTAAAGCATACTATATTAAGGGCTTGGTTATACAGAGTGATGGACACATCCTTTTTTCCACAGAGAGGTGTTTGTGAAGACGAATCCCTGATCTTCAAAAATGGAGATGAATATTGCACATTCAGTGAACAATTAACATCAATACTGGGAGCAGTAAGAGACTTATATGCCCTCACATTATAAACACTGTTGTCTACAAAAATAAACATTTTCGAACAACTCATTATTTTCAACATGGTTGAATTTGTGTATTAGCATAGCCGTGTGCTTAAAAAAATCAAAGTCCATATTGAACTCCGTGAGCTTTCACTCATGTTTCAAAACGCAGAAAGTACCAAATCATGTCCAGAGGTAGACATATCTATACTATGGAGATCAAATGGGTGTGGCACTGGGGGTGGCACCCCTGTGCCCATTCACGGATTGTCTTTGCCCCTTGCTTCCCTAGTGGCCATCACCGACCTAAGCCTCAGATAACAAATCAGGGAAGCGAGAACGAAAGAACTGGGTTGGCTGGGGGATTGAAACCAGGGGTGCAACTAGACCCGAACTTCAGGGGGGCTACCACTCCCAGCCAGGGCTGGCCCTAGCACTGGTCACACATGGTGCAAGTCTTTTTTGGTGTCCTCTCCACTATTTCCTCCTTCTCCATGAATTCCCTCACTACCACTCACCAACAATGCACCGCATCTCACTATAGCACCTTTCTGACAAACATCTAATTTTTTATAGCACTACTCACCCTCAGGTCTGTGATCTGCATGGTACACGTTCTTTGTAGCAGGCACATTAACACTCTGCACTTTGTGGGTGGCAGGAGTTCCCATGTGAGTGCACAATGAGCGATGCAACAGTGTGAGAGTAGGGTAAGAGGCGTGACTGCAGTATAAGTGAGGTGACCATATGAATTTGGGTGCGGATGTAAGTGCAGAGTGGTAAGAAAGAATGCATGGTTAGTGATGGGGTTGTTTGATTGAGATATCAGCAGTGAGGAGGACAGTTGAGTGAAGGGTGAGTAGTATGCTTGTGTGACTGCAGGGTGAGGTACAGGGTGAACAGCGCAAGTGCATTGTGAGTGCAGAGTGATCACTGTGAGTGCAGGGTGAGCAAGTGAATGGTGTGAGTGCATGGTGATCAGTATGAGTGAATTGTGATCGCTGTGAGTGCAGGGTGAGCGTAAAAGTGAAGGGCGAGAATGAGGAGTGAGTTATCTAAATGCAGGGTGCTTCCCTGACACTTGAAGTAACTCAGCATGTTATTGACGGTGGCGTGGGGTTTCAGATATAAGTTAAACTATTGCTATTATGGCATTAATAGGGATCGAGGGTGTAGGAAATACATATTGTGCTGATCCTGCAACAAACTTCCAGTCTTATGATTAGGGTTGCCAGCTCATTATTTTGATGTCCCAGACTGGCTTATCTGTGCATACCTCGAACAGCAAATATAAATAGAAAGTACTTTTAATTGTTTTATAGGACTGCCTGAATGATCCATGACTTATAATTAAAGGGAACAAAAACAGAAAAGTCACATTAAAAATGAATACATACTTTTTGATTTATAACCAGGGCACAAGTCCTAAAAAAAAGAAGTGACATCATGGCGTGTGACATCACGGCGCGTGACAGCACAGGAAGTAGCATCATAAGAAGTGACATCAGATCTTAAGCCCTCAGATATATGTTTAACATGTCTACCATGAGTACATTAAAGCACATTTTCAGTATACAGGGAATCCCTCCTGATTTAGGCAGAATATTTGCACTTTTGTAAGCTACACATAAAACAGTGTTGCCTTTTGTCAGCGTAAACTTATTCTACCCATAGTGCCATACAAGAAAAAATAGTCATATTTAAATTATTACAATGCCTCCTCAGGGGTAGTAAGCACTATATAAATGCTATTTATTTTATGTAAATACTCGGAAAGACCAACACATCTGACATTCTTACTTCTTACAGCGCATGCATATCTACTAAACAGAGCCTGAACAAAGTGAAAAGCTGCTTCTTTTAAGTATGTGTAAAGTGCTAACAAGGTGTGAGCCTTTGTTTCCCCTCTGCTGAATTTGCCTCTAGGTGTGATGCTCCTGACTGCTGCTAGCCAGGAAACTCCAACAAAAGGAGGTCTGATGACCGCTCAGATTGGACCTTTGTAATGGACCCAGCAGGAGTCTGAACTAAGAAAAGGCCCGTCCCCGCCTGCACGTTATTGTGATCGAAAGCATACAACAAACCATTACAATACATTGTGGGCACTTCCTTCATCTACTGTGGTGCGTTGTTTACACATACTGAACATTAAGGACAAATAGGAAATGCCCTACTGTTAACAGCATAAGAAGCAAGCAACGCACATATAGGGGCCGATTCCGATGGCCGGTCGGACAGCTGTTCGTAGCCTTACCTTTCGACCGACACGTACCCGGAGCCGGTCCGTCCTGTAGAGTAAGTACGATGCGCATAACTGCCAAAAACACGACCGACACGTAGGCTGTGAATCAAGCCTCATTCTCCGTCCGAGCCGTAACTCCTAAAGATGAACCGAGTCGCCCGGAAGCAGTATCCATAGCAGTTTCCGGCATGACAAGTACGATGCGTACTTCCTACGCGCCGGACGGGTCGTCACACACGGGACGTCACAGCATCCGGAAAACAAGCATATCATCTACGATTCGCGCCACAAATCAATACACGGCTACGAGACGGAACAGCTTGCAGCGGGTACGAGACGGAGCAACAAGCAGTGTGTACGACATGAACACATCATGAATCCCATCGCGCAGGTCATACCAGTACTCTACATCTATGACCGGATCAGGGACCGACGCCGATGGCGCAGACGGTAAGTCAGACACCTACAACACTAACAAACGACACGTACCCGCAAAATGGCACACACACAGGGCATCCACATCCTGGCCACTAACAACAGCCCACCATAGGGGTTGCATGGCCAGCACCACTAACAACCCCACCCATAGGGGACCTGTTGCCCATCACTGCTGCCACCCCCAGCCATAGGGGACCTGTTGCCCATCACCCCTGCCACCCCAAGCCATAGGGGACCTGTTGCCCAGCACCCCTGCTGACCCCCACCCATAGTGCTTATGTTGCCCATCCCCCCTGCCACCCCCACTCACAGGGGACCTGTTGCCCATCACCCCTGCCATCCCCACTCACAGGGCTTATCTTGCCCATCACCCCTGCCACCCCCACCCATAGTGCTTATGTTGCCCATCACCCCTGCCACCCCCACTCACAGGGGACCTGTTGCCCATCGCCCCTGCCACCCCCAGCCATAGGGGACCTGTTGCCCATCATCCCTGCCACCCCCACTCACAGGGGACCTGTTGCCCATCACCTCTGCTACCCCCAGCCATAGGGGACCTGTTGGCCATCACCCCTGCCACCCCTACTCACAAGGCTTATATTACCCATGACCCCTGCCACCCCCACCCATAGTGCTTATGTTGCCCATCACCCCTGCCACCCCCAGCCATAGGATGGGTGATGCGCAACACATCCAGCATACGCAAACATCAGGTATGTCTGCAAAATACATCCCCCATAACATCATGACAACAGTGTGTAGTCTGTGACAAATGCCCACAACAGTGATTATGGCTACGAGCATACAATGTAAGTAACAGCACATGTGTGACCAACACATGAGTGTGACATACACAAGGGAAGCATCACCATAGCACTGGGGCAATGTAAAAAGAACACCCCCTCACTGTGTAGAACAGAAGTTAAGTGGGGGCTCACAAAATGCAGCAGATGTGGAGCATTGTGGTGATGGGGACGAAACCCCCCTCATCACAGTGACCAAAAGGTAAGTGTCATCATGGTCAAAGCTGCAAATAACAAACAGCATGTATGATCCCTGCTCCCAACACATCAAACACTTCTGGGGCAAACTAGTGGTCGTGTACCATACACACAGAGATGTGGTGAGGCTAACAGTGCTGTGAAAACATAACCCTCTCGGCCATGTGCAGACAAGCACCACACATGGGGTCTGACAATGCATACAGCGTACAATGACACAACAGCAGAAGTGACCATCACCAAGCATGCACACATTTCAAAAATAGACACACCAATCAAAACAACATGTGTAGACTGTAGGTGTCAGCTCACAAACTCACATTCCATGCCAGCAATGGCACCCAACAACCAGGATGAATGTGCACAATGATGTGAAATGACTCACAGGGACAGCATGCACAATCACATAAACAGCATCCAGACCAAGGCCCACAACAGCAATACCAATGCACTAGTGCAGATGCACAAACACAAACAGGCAAACTCACACTGCACATCGGACACAGCATGTGTGTGTGTGTGTGTGTGTCACAGTATCCCCAGGCAATTACACAACACATGAGGGGGGCTGAACCACAGTGACAGAGATGTGGACACAGTGCCATACAAAAGTAAACCATCATTGGGACACCCTCAGTGGGCAATCAGGCGTTGGGAGATGAGAGGAAGCACAACAGACACATGTGACACAAGCTGTAATGAACAACAACTAACACAGCAAGAGACCGACACACAACACCACTACCCCCAGTGACCGGACAGTGGGGTGACACAAGCATGCATGACACCTCCACTGTGATGACAAAGGCAGTTGCCGTACAAACTGGGAAACCCAGACATGTGTCCTGTGCCACAAACGTACATCACACATACACAAACACAAATGACTCAGCATGGCCCCTCATCCATGGACAAACGGGAGCTAGGGGACCATCCATGCAAACATTCACATCAGTCCACCCTCAACACCACACACCTGAACTGCAACAATGTGTATCTGTGAAGTCCACATGGACAGGTGACATTGCACATGCACCCATGACAAACACAGGAATGTTAGGAGGAACTAAGGTGCACAGACACATCACACAAGGACTGTTTACAACCCTGGGGTATGACAGACATACTGCACAGTATGCGGTACATGGCCATGACCTCAAAGCTCATGTAACCTTCAGAATCCTTGCCACGGTCCCAGGACAATGCAGATGCCAAGGAGAAACACAAGGCACCCATGCTGACACCTGCCAGCATCGCAGCTCTGAACCCAAGTGGGAGCAGTCATACACACATACAAATGTCTCAATCACTGAAAACTACAACCTAGGGACAACTACATGATATTGCGAACAAACAAGTGCCTTGAGGAACCCTTACTGTGTCCCATCTGTGTCTGACAACATCATCACCATTCAGAACTGACAAATCACAATGATGATACACCAATTAACAGTAGTGTGTCATGCATCCACACATCTGGTAGCCCATTGGAAAATTAGTGGGATGAACCCAGTACCACTCAGCAAGCATCAACAACAGGAAAATATCAAGGGAACACTGTCTGTGTATGAACAGGGATGTGGACACACACACATGCACATACAACACACACCATGGCCCAGGCCATGTCACTGGACAACACACTAACTTGAAGGGACACAACTCCTGTGGGAGCCCAGCTGTGCCAAACATATTCACCGCAAGTCCCACTCATGTCTGCAGAACACTTGGTCAGTCAGCCATCAGTTACCACAGAATGAAGGCTCTGGTCACAACAGCCTGGGTACGTGAGTCTCCCCTAAGTAATCTGCACATACCCAAAACATATGTCTAGCAAGTTGCACAGAGGCCCCAGTTGCTCCTATTACAATGATGCCCACACCTGTAGGTCCAGTCTTGATGAGCACAAAGTATGTGGAAGTGACAATTTGGACAATGAGAAGCACATCATATGTGCAGGGGTGCAAGCCACAGATGTGACCACACCAATGAAATGCTCACAGAGAGATGTACACAAATAGTTGATCCTTACACACCCAGGTAGCTGCAAAGGATGACATGGATGCCCACCAGAATAAGATACATATCTCATGGACCATAGGGAGTACCTCACATCAACACATCAGTATGCAACATTGTAAACCAAGCATTACAGGTGCAAGGGCATGTAAAACAACATCAACATGATGTACAGCTATATCAAGTTCACAGGGACAAAGAAAAGAGCTTTATTCAGCATATTAAAAGTGAAACGTCTGTTCTAACAAAAGGCCAATGGCCAGTCCATGTCCAAATGCCAAGGAGTGAACTACAGTGACAAATTCAGTATATGAAAATCTAAACGTCTGTGCAAACAAAAGGCCAATGGCCAGTCCATGTCCAAATGCCAAGGAGTGAACTAGAGTGACAACTGTCACACCTTGCTTGCCTGCACTGCTAAGGACCGGGGTCATCCCCTCAGAGGGGCATACATGGGGGCAGGCCAGGCACCGCAGGGACAGGATCAGGGCGCAGCAGAAGGAGACAGTGAAGAGGTGGGGGATGCAGGCGAGACACTTGCAACTGCAGTGGAGCTGACTGAAGTGGTGGGTGCTGTCACAACTGTGGGGCACAAGTCAGATGGGGTGAGTTCCGGCACAACTCCAGTGGGCAGGTCAGATGGTGTGGATTGGCTAAACACTGCAGTGCCCAAGTCAGACGGGGTGGTCGTGGACTCCAAAGCAGTGCCTACATCCATGGGAGCGGAATGGGGGACAGGTGAGGTCGGCAGGGCAGGGGGGGAAACGATTCCCACATCAGTGGCACCAACTGTCTGACCAGGTGTGGAGGAGCAAGTGCTAGGGGGGATGGCCTTAGCATTTTGGGGATGGTGTATCTGTGTGTGGGGGAACCCAGGGCAGGGAGTGGTGGGGGAACCTCTGGAGTGGTGGCCTGGGGGATGGAGGACAGAGACTTTGCCTTGGAGCTGCGTGATGGCGGGGGGGTCTTGCTCTTCTTGCGCCGGGGGACTTGCCGGTGGGCGTCTCGGTCTGACTGCGACTGGGGGAGGGTGTCTGGGTGTGAGGGGCACTCCTTTCTGTGTGTGGGGACTTCCTGTTCCCCTTGTAATCAGGATCTGCAGGGTCGGTGGCGAAGAGGCCAAGGTCACAGAGGAAGAGCTTCTGGGGGAGGGGGATGCGGGTGAGGCAAGGGAAGGGGGCTGAGAGGGAGAGGTCTTGGAGCACTGTGGAGTGGTTGTGGATGACTGTGTGTGTGTCAACAAACCAGCCCCTGTGAGTGTGGAATCAGTCCCCTGCGCTTGCTTGTGTGCACATCTAGCCCTTGGTTTGGGGGTTTCTGTGCTTGGGACAGGTAGGGTGCGAGGAATCGTGGGTGGTGCAGGGGTAGGAAGTGTGCGGGACTGTTGGAGGAGGGACACTGCTGCTGTCCGAGAGGAGGCCACGGACTGATTGGTCCTCTGTAGGGCAGACATGCCCGAGGAAATGCCCTCCAGGAATGACACCAGTTGTGTCAACAGACCTGTGTGTGCATGGAGGACCTTCACCATCGACGTCTGCCCTACATGGATTTGTCTAAGTAAGTCCACAGACTCCTCACTCAGGGCAGCAGGGGACACAAGGGCAGGGGATGCGGTGCCTGGCACAAAGGAGACATGCTCACAAACACGGGAGCCCACAGGAACATCTGGGATGGGAGCCAATGGGAGGGGGGTGGTGGTGGCGGTGGTGGAGACAGCCTCACTAGCTGGGGTTTGGTGGCTGCTGACACCCGCCTCTACAAGGGAGTCATCCTCAGAGCTGCTGTGGCCTTCAGCTGGGGTGGATGGTGCTGACGACTCCTCTGTGTGGCTCAACTTGCCCTCCGTGCCACTGGGTCCACCCGACTCTTCTCCTTCTGTCCCTATAAGGCTCTGTGGCTCCTCCTGGTCCGGGAACTGTCCCCTCCTGTGGCCGTGGATGTATCTGGATAGGAATAGGAAGTAACAGAACTACATCAGTCACCTGCACCGACTGCACATACCACAGTGAGTACATCACATCACAGGGCAAGCCCTGGCATCATCAGCTGAACACAACTCAAACTGCCAACACTGTTTAGGATAGGACAATTGTCATTCTCAACATCAACCATGGCACACATATCCCTCCTTGACTTTCACACATATGTCCATTGCATGTTGGATGCTAACACACCAATGTGCCAACATGCACCACCCACATATTAGTTGTACATGCAAGTGAACATGTAGGAGTATGTCACTATACACACAGCACATCTCTTGCTACTGACTCAGTACAGGTGTCCGGATGAAGGGATGGGCAGAGACTCATTTCACATGCTTGGGATGCATGCCAGCAACACACACTATGATGTACTCATGTCCTGATGGGCAAGGCCACAATGGGGTGCATGGTGCACACTTGAACACACCACAGGCTCACTCATAGCAAGTTAAATGCCATGGCACTGGGATGCCCTGAAAGTCAGTCAACACTGTCTCCTGTCACAGGGGCAGGGCATCCAGACAACAACAAAATGCACTGACTCACAATCCTAGCTCAGGGGTAATGCTAATTCTGCAGATGACTGGCACACTTGCCCATCCCATGCAAACAACATATCCAGGACCCAGAAGACCCCACATTATGCAAATCATTCATATGAGTCTCAGCAAACACAAATCCCTGTACATTAACACATCACAGTCTGCCATGCATGTAACCCAGATGCATGGAGGACACAGTTGCATACACCATTGTGCGCTGTCAGATGATCACACACCTATATGTCACACAGGTCTTGTCTCTCACAGTCACATCGCAGATGTCATGCTGACCCTTTGAATCATGGACACCCCAGTTGTACATAGCAACAAGCCACACCCTAATGACACAGAGGCAGACACCTGAGGGCACATGTCACTAAGCACAACCTGCAATTTCATACACAGGAGTGGGATTACAGAGTGTTTCTGAATGCCCTTGAGGGGGCATGACTGGCAAGGACTAAGTGAAACAGTGTTTTGCCCCGGACAGTAGTCAGGTGGCTAAGCAAGTATGACATACTTGATATACATACTCCTGATGTCCAAAAATTTGAGTCCCCTGCTGCATTGGGTTTGTTTGGAATACCCCAGTCACATGTTGCGAGTCAGACCAGCAATTGGTACACATCTCAAGGGTACACACAGATCATATGTCATATCTTAGGCATTGTGTAAACAATTGACCCACCCATGAAACACACAACAGATTCACGGGAACTGATGCTGACCGGTACCGGAAGCATAGCTGACTGCAGGGACACAGTGCCCTAGTGACACAAGCAACAGACTGGAGGGGCCACACCTGTGGAACACCTGTGGATAAGGAGGGTACATCACACAAATGAGGGACCTGAGTTTGGGACTACAAGACCTACGTAATGTGGAAGTGTGACCAGGACAAAAGACTGCTATTTGCATGTCAGACATAGTACACAGATCAGGCATGGACTTACTTCCTTCCTGCTGCTGTCTGGCCTTCAGCTGCCTATCTAGGTCCGGGAAGACCACCGCCAGGATACGGACCTTGTGGGGATTCAGGGTCCGGTGTCCGCCCCTCCTGCGTGGAGGTGACAGCTTCAGCTGGATTCTAGCTATCCTCCGGGTCCAGCCCCGAAGGTCCTGCCACCTCTTCTGGCAGTTGCAGATCCGGCGCTTGTAGACCCCCACAGAACGAACAGCCCGGGCGATGGTCAGCCAGATCTCCTGCTTCTGGTGGGCATCAACCTGTGGGGATGACAAAGTGAAAAGTACATTAACACACATGCCCCAGATTTGTGCAGCACACATTAGGATATACATGTCATCATCACAAGGGGAGATAAATTACACAGGTAGTGCAACCATGGGGAATGAAAACTCACATGCATGTCTGACATGTTAACAATGCCTGGATAGTTTAAGCTTGCAATAATGCACTTTAGCAGCAGGAAACCTAGTCATTACATGTACCTACACACTTTGGGGGATGAAAGTAGTCAGTGAGAATGCTTGCCACTGGTGTACACACTGCTAGTACTGCTAGTCAGACAACATGCATAATTAAGAATGCAGTGGACAGCACACTCACCTGCTCCCCTGGTGTCCCATATAGCTTTCTGTACTCTGGAAGGAGCCCGTCCAGCAGGGCCTGGTTCTCCTCCTCAGTGAAGGCTGGGGCCCTCTCCAGAGTACGTGCCATAGCAGGAGCCAGAGGATGCATAGACAGCAGCAGTGGTAGCAGGGATATGGTCCAGTAGCATGTAGTGCAGGCAAGTGAGCTCCCTGGGGGCCAGCCAGCCTTATATCTGTGCTGCAGAGGCAGACTCGGTGCCATGTGTCCTAAGAGATAGGTCCAACACGGTTGCATTCTATGAATCTGTCCAATCCATTCAAAAGTACGACTCGTACACGCCTTCCGCATCATTCAAATCTTCACCTTCATGGAACACTTGAAATTGCAACATTGTTGTAGGCATCCAACTGAATTTCCAGTGCACAACTCGTACAAGTTTTGAATCCGCATCCATCTCCATGACAGTCCTGAGCCAATGGGTGCGCCCGGCTCGTTCAACTGACTGTACAATGCGTATTTTGAATATACACATGCACCCGTCTCCATACGATTCAATGGCCAAGGCGTACACCTAACTCGGACCATGCCTATCCGACGTGTATGCATGATAGTCCCCCACGCTGGACCTCATTGCATTCAATGACAAAGCGTACGCATGGCTCGGTCATGAACCGTGCAATGCGTACGCATTGTCACCCGCGTCGGACATCATTGCATTCAATGACAAAGCACACGCACGGCTCGGTCATGAACCGTGCAATGCGTACGTATTGTCACCCGCGTTGGACCTCATTGCATTCAATGACAAAGCGTACGCACGGCTCGGTCGTGAACAGTGCAATGCGTACGCATTGTCACCCGCTTCGGACCTCATTAGTGTGACTATTATACGGATGCAACACACATATACTGGCCATGGACACCTGCGCACACCTGCCACACTATAGCATTGGCCACACAGTGTCCCATGGCATGTAAGGCTGCATTCCCTGGGTGGTTGGGGGGGGCCACAGCTGTTTTTTTGGCTGGCACTATGTGCAGCCACTCCCAGGCTGTGCACGTGAACATGGGGGCAGAATCCTTTGTGTGTTGTGCACATTACCACTGTGATGTGCAATTGGACAGTAATGGGCATGAGTCAAGGCCACAGTGTCAGGTTGGATATGTTTAAGACATGTCACATACACCCTGAGTCCTGGGGGTGATGGCATGTACGTCACAGTGAGACCTGTAGCCCCAATACTGATGTGCTCCCACAGTCTGTGTGCATGTTGTGTCTCAGATGTGTCTGATCACATGTTACCAATGGGTGACAGTCTCCACATCCATGTGGTATATGCATCAACCTTGATGGGGTGTGTGTCTAAGAGACGTACATGTAGGGCCAGCAGGAACAACAGTGGCCACTACCTGTGGGACTTACGCTTGCCTTGTGGTGTGTACGTGCTACGCCATGTCCATTGCTGTGTTAATGTGGCAATACAGGGAGCCTGGGTTTCTGCATGGCAAAGATCTGTGATGCCTGGGAGACATGAGGCCTCAATTTTCACTGGGGTGTGTTTATTGAACGTTGCAGCAGCACATAGGTTGGGTGACACAGCCAGATAATTGTCCCATTGCACTACATGGCACTCATGTGGATATGTGGAATTGAGATGTGAGGTGGTGGTCTTGTAGGTGACATATGTGTCCATGCCCAACAGCACACACCTCAGTACATTGTGTAATGTCATGAACTAGCATGTGATAGTGATGGTGGTCATGGCCACATGGGTGGATGTACTGACAATCTTCCTTTGTGCATCTCTGTACTGCAGGGCACCAGCTGTCCATCGTCCGTTCCCAGACCTTGCAACCATGCAGGAATGCGACTGCATCAGACGGTACCACTTCACCAGGCCACTGATTGCGGAGTTGGCGGAGCAGTTGGCACCACATCTGACTGGACATACCCTACAGCACTGACCCCAGAGGTGAAGGTGATGGTAGCCCTGCACTTCTTTGCTACCGGTACCTTCCAGTACACTGTGGCTACTGCTGGTGGTATGTCGCAAATTATGTTTAGTCGGGTGCTACGTGATGTCTTGGGGGGTATGTTGCAATTCCTCGACCTGTATATCAAGTTCCCGAGCCCAGATGAACTCCCTGAAATTAAGGATGCCTTTTATACACTGGGGAGGATGCTGAACGTCATTGGATCTATTGATGGGACACATGTTGCCCTGATACCACCACAGGCACATGAGCAGGCATACCGGAACAGGAAGCACTACTATTCGATCAATGCTCTGGTGGTCTGTCTTGCTGACATGTCGATCAAACATGTGTGTGCACGGTTCCCTGGTTCGCCGCACGATGCCTACATTATGAGGAGTAGTCGCATTGCAACGCTGATGTCACAGATGCCTGCTCAGCGTGCCTGGCTTGTCGGTGTATACTGACTGTCTCTCATTATGTGTGTTTGTCACTGTTGTATTCTGCACTCCTACAAAACTCAGCTACTTGTTCATTTTTGTGTGTGTAGGTGACTCCGGATACCCCAACATGCCGTGGTTGCTGATACCACTCAGGAACCCTGTGACACCAGCCGAGCTGCTCTGCAATGAGGCACATGGTCGGAGCAGGAGGGTGATTGGGCGGACATTCGGCCTCCTGAAAAGCCGCTTTCACTGCCTGGACAAGACCGGAGGGGCCCTCCCATATGAGCCTGCAAAGGTGTGCAAAATAATACTGGTCTGCTGCATGCTACACAACGTGGCGGTGCGGAAGGAGGTGCCTCTCATCCAGGATGACGATGACGACGACCAACCTCCGGCACCTGTGAAGGATACCGGCCTGGGCCAAGATGCCAGTGATGATGAAGATGATGGTGACGTCCGCTCTCAGCTCATCAACAACTTCTTCACCTGAATGTGAGTTTCCAGGGTTGTTATGTGAATGTATGGAGGTAGCCTGGAATGTGTTGAGCCAGCTCTGTTGCTGTCTGAGTGTGTCTGTGTGCCACTTGACTGGATGCGTGCTGTGATGTGTCCATTCAGCTGGTGTGTACTCCACAATAGGGTAGTACTGCTAACTAGTGTTTGTCTAGGTGTTTTGCAACATATTTTGTGCATGTGTATTGCATTTCTCTCCTGTTCTTCTGTGCTTTTGACTGTATCTTGTCTGACCTTCCCAGGGTACTTGGCCTGATGTGTGGTCAACACTGACCCCCAACACCCAGAAGCCAACACCAGTGTGGAAGTTGACAATTCCCATCAACTGATGTGCCCCACATCCCTGGACTTCCATTCTCCAACACATTGTGAGCGCATGTCCACTGTTACGTAGAATTACCGTGCAACTAGTGTGGAATAAACGTGTTGCTGATGTGTAATGAACCTGTGCTACACTTTGTTATGTGCGTTGTCTGTCTTCCCACATCTGAGTGACATCTGCTTACCTCACCTGTGGACTTGTTACCACTGACTGGGCTTGGTGTTGTGTCTGTGCATGCCAATGTGTTTCAGGTCAACATCATTGTGTGTGATGAGTAACATGGCCATGGTGAGTATGTTTTGTGTTGCCATAGTGGTGGGTCTCCCTCACATGTGTCACTTCCCCATGACTCATCTTACGTTGGTCACATTGTTGCAGTATTTGGCATGCACAGTGTTGTGTAGCAGATCGACATCTCCCTGAACATGACAAGTTGGAATCACAACAGAGGCAAGTATGGTGTACTGGTGAGCTTATTTATAAACATGTGTGAGGGAAGTGCACAGGATGGTGGGTGCTGTACAGTGGTTTGGGAATCCAAAGTTCACATTGGAGTTGGAAGTGCTGGTAGATGAAATGTCCAGAGTAAAGTCCACAGTCATCTGATACATTGGCCCAACATGAACCCCCCATGTCATGTGGGCGAGTTGTGTGCGATTGGACAAGGTGTACGGGTTGCACACAAAGAACACTGTCCAGAACAGGTTTGGAGGCCCTGGGGGATGTGCTGGGACATCTGCCTCTCACATGTCCTTCTTCGGACGACCCCTCTTCTTCTGGGGGGGATCCTCATGTGCAGGCCTCTGTGGTGCAGGGGACTCTCCGCCAGAGTCCTCCTCCCTCCCTGTGGCGCTGGCAGATGGTGTTGCGACAGATGTTGTGGGCACACAGGGGGGTGTGGACAGGTTGGTGTTGATCTGGCGGTGGCATTGTAGTATGTCCCGATGCACCGCAGTGATGTCATCCCACTTGGCCTCTATGCGGGCATGGTGGGTGACCTGCTCGTGTTGCATGTCTTTGAGGATCCCCACTACCTGGCCAAATCCTCCGGTGCTATCCTGGTACGCATCTAAGATGCGTGTCAGTTGGGGGTCATCATGCAGTCCAGACCCCTCTGCAAGGCGTGCCCTGTGCCTCCTACCCCTCCCAGCACCCCTCTCCACACGGGCAGGACCAGCAGCGGTACACACAGGTGACACTGGGACCCCTTGGCTGGTGTTGCTGGTGGTGTTGGCTGTAGCTTCCGGGGGGTCCTGTGTCCCTGTGCTGTGGGTGTTGATTGTCCTTGGTCTGTCCATGTTGGCGGGGGTGCCCTGTCGGTGTCCAGATGCTGGAGGCTTGGGTACAGGGGGGCAGATGTTGATGCTGCTGGTGCTGCATGATGGCTCACACCGGAGGGGCCAGGTTGGTCATCGTCATCCGAAGACGACAGTGAGAGAATTAGACCAGAGAGCTCAGTGTCCACCAGAGTCTGTGCCTGGGTATCCTTGTCATTTGGTGCTGGGTGCCCAGCACCACCTGTGTTTGGTAGAGACACACAATGTGATTTATGTTGCATCATTGGTTCACTGACATGACATTTTCTACTTTTCAAACAGATGCCTGACTGTACACTGCTTTTTCCCAGCTTGTCACGGACAGAGTTTGATATTGTTGTTGGCCATTTCCCAGCATGGCCTTGTGCTCCCCACAACAGAGCCCAGTGTCAGACTTCTTGTCATTCCCTTCCCACTCCCAGTGAGTCGAGTATGATTCAGTTTGATCTTGCTGGGCCATGTGTGTGGGTGTAGGTTGTCTGTGTCTGCGACTACCATCATACTCTTGGCTACACGCCCCTTCCCAGCATGCCCATACTTCCTCCCTCTTGACTCTGCTTCCCTGTGAGGGGGTGTGACAGCAATGGCAAGATGGCTGACTGTGAAAACCTGGTGTTTGTTTGGCTACAAGTCCCAAGTGAGCCCCTGTGCTTCACACAGCAGCACCCAGTATGGGGTATCTTTTGCTGATATTTCAATGATGTGTGTGTCAATGCATTGTACCCGGTGAGTTGTGTGGAGTTTGTGTTGAGGGGGGGGTGTCTCCCCATGCTGAGTAGTCTGGTCAGGGCTGTCAGTTCTCCTTCCCATCATGAAACGTGCTTCCATTGTAGGGCGTGCAAGTTGTCTTTCAGGATGTCAGTCAGTGGTGTCCTGCTTGTGATTTGCACACACGCCCTAGCAGGGCCTTGTGCTCCCCACAGCAGGAGCCAGTGTCAGCCATCTTGTCAGTCATTATCCACTCCCTGTGATGTGGGGATGTTTCAGAGAGGTCTTGATGGGCCAATCAGGAGGGTGTGCATTATCTGTGACTACAGGCCCCATCATGCTTTTGGCTACACTCACTTCACCTGCATCCCCACTATTCCTTCCTGACAGTCAGCTGCACTGTGAGGTGGTGTGTTTGTGGTGGCAAACTGTCTGGCAGGGTCTATTTGGCTTAGTGCCACTGGCTTACTCTATTTGTTTGTAGGTTGGTGCATGTCATGACACAGTCCCCAGTCACTATGAGATGGCAGGTTTTCTGTGTGTTTGACTGGCATACACATTGTGGTATGATTATCTATTGGTTAGTGTAGCATTGCTTGGGGTGCATGGTTTCACTGTCCCCTTGCCACACAATCTTGGGTATGTTGTTTGTGTACTCACCAGGCTCTGGGATGTGTGTTAGGCCATGGACGCTCTCTGGTGGTAGGATGTCCCGCACCTTCTCCTTCCAGGTCCTGAAGTAGACTGGTTTGGCAGGAGGGCCACCGCCGGTGCACTGACTCAGGGTGTGTTCTTTTTACGATGAGTTTCTTGACCCTCCTGCGCACGTCATACCACCTGTTCTAGATGTCGTCCTTTGTGCGCCTTGCTGGTGCTTGTGCGTTCACCTTGTCCACAATCCTTGCCCACATCTTGGTTTTCTGTGAGATGGGGGTCATTTGAACCAATGTACCAAACAAATGTGACTCTACTCTGATGATCTCGTCTACCAGCACTTATAACTCACTATCTGTGGACTTTGGATTCTTCTTTGGAGGCATGGTGATGGGTGGTGGTGGTGGGGTGTTGGAGGGAGGACCACCGGGGAGTCGGGGGGACTACTCCGGGGCACCTTCCTACCGCAAAGTTATAGCCGAGCGCCGCCTGAGAAGCCTCCTAGGAGAGGTCCTTCTCCTGTGATCGTACTAGGCCCAGTAACACCACTACACAGGACTCCGTATCAGTTACTTATCTTGGTACTTTATCAAAGGTAGCACATTCAATATTTTTACAGGGGGATCGAGTGATCCAGAAGAGTCTCAATGTCTTTGTGGGGGTAGGGTAGCGGGACAGTCTTAGTACCAGCCTGGTACGGGGAGGCTCTGCGCCAGACCTTGCGTGCCGGTCTCAAAGCAGCTCGGACGTGGGGAGCCGCGACGGTGTCTGCCGGGCTCGGGTGGTAGTTCCGCTTGGGTCGAGCCGTGACACAGTCAGCAGGGCTCCGGTGGTAGGTCCGCTTCGGTCGAGCCGCGACGAGGTCAGCTGGGCTCTGATGGTAAGTTCAACAAGGTCGGGCCGCGACAGCGTCAGCAGGGCCCCAAAGGTTCGTGAAGATCTTTTAAGCACGATGGAGCCGCGACGTCGTCAGCAGGGCTCAGAGAGTGGTTTCAGGATGAGTCTTTCTCCGTAGGGTCAGCCGCGATCCGATCAGCAGGGCTCTTGACTCCGGGATACAACTGCCATCTTGGTGTCGGGTCGCCCCAGATATAGGTCTGGAGCCCTTTGATGTCCGGACCCTTGTGCCCGGGGGGGGCGGAGAGGCCGGGTCGGGAGCGGCCAGACGCCCAGCAGGAGAGGCGCCAGGCCCAAGAGAGCTGTGGGGCGATCGCACCTAGGTGTGGAAGGACGGTTGGGGGTCCCATCGATACTGCCCTCCGCCGGGAGTGGGGAGGTGGTCACGTGGTATCCCCCTGGCCAGGGGTTGGCGCCCCGATGTCGGGCCTCGCTGGGACCGAGGCCGGGTGGAGCGGGGTCACGTAGGTGCTTACGTAGTGTCACGTACAATCCAAAATGGAGGAGCCCCGAGGTGCATGGGACCTCGTGCGGCTTAGCGAGGGGGAACAGGACCACGTCGCGAGGCCAGTTCCAACACGGGGATGTGTGTGTGAGGGTGCAAGTGATGTTGGGTTGGTGTTGGTTTTGCTGTGTGTATGTGTGTGTGCTTTTGTATGAGGTGCTGATGATGTGTGAGTTGTGTGATGGGTGAGTTGTGAATGTGTCTGTGGTTGCTGTGTACTGGTGTTTGCTGCTGGCTGTGTCTCCTGTTTGCAAGGGATGATGGTAGTGATTGTAGTCCTTTATATAGTTGGAGTTGTAGGTGTGTCTTTGACCCATGTTTTTTTTGTGGTATTTATTGGCTTTGTCATTGCTTGTTTGGTCCTTTTTTGGTCTTTTTTCCTTTGTGTTTTGTAGGCATGAAGGAGATGTTCATGTGATGGAAACGGACTCTGCTGTTGTCTCGTGCGGGCTTCTCCGCCTCGTTCACGCTGCCTGTCTTCTGTGTTTGGTACGCATCGTTCGCGGCGGTCTCTATTGCTTGTGTGCCTGGTTGTCTGTGCATGTCGGTTGTGCGGCTTGGTCTCCGTGCGAGTCGGTCTGGTTTTACACGCACTGCATCGTACTGCGCTAATTGTACATCGCGGGTACGGGTCGGTCGGGTTCATTCCGGGTTTGTGTTGATCGGTGAAAATCGCGTCGGTTTTCTGGCCGGATCACTATTTTCCCTACGGCTCGGTCGTACGGCTTGTATTCCATCCGTGTCGATTGTAATTCACACGCGTTGCATCGTACTGCACGGGTCGTACGACGCTGGTCCGTGTCGGTCGGTATTCGGTCCGGGTCCGTGTCGGTCGGTTCGTTTTGCGGGCGGAATCGGCCCCCTTATAGTTAAAATGAGTATGAAAACCTTCAAAACATTTGTATGCATTCGGAAAGCCCACTGAAGATTAAATTTACTGTACCATGCCAATTGAAAAACTTTCCACTGCATAATAACCGACTTCTACACATAGGCAACGTGGCATTCCAATCAACTTAGTTGGGTCTTTTGTGTTTGAGGGGCATAGATACAATTTAAAATGTTATGGTGCACATTTGTTTAAACTGTGGGATTCGTTTCCTCCTACAGCAACACTTTCCAAGCTATTCCTTCTCGCCGCATTGCCACTTAGAGAACAGGCAACAATTACAGCATCGTTTACTAATAGGAATTAAAATAATGCGGTTTTGTTTGAGCACATGCTCAGTACAAAATAAAAACGTAAGCTAAAAAAGAGGAAAAAGAATTACAATAATAAGCGCTTGGTAGTTAAAGCTGTGGTAGGCCGAGAGCTTTCAACCCAGAACAGACACATGCAAGGGCCGAGGGTACTGGACACTTTCCAAGGGGAAAAATAGCACAAACAAGGCAAACGTGAAACATAAAGTCAAAATAACCCAAGCACTCATGCGACTCTCAGTCATTAACCCGCATTTCACCAATCACTGAGACCAGTTGTGGATGTTAAAAGGTCGCAGATTTATATATATTCAAGTGACTGCTATCAAGAGGTTGTTCATTTTAATCACAGTCCATAACATTAAGATGACAACATTTAGTGATAACAATCAATGCCAAGGTCCGCTTGCTGCGAGGGGCTGTTATCTGGGGTAATACTCCATACAGATTTTAAGCTTTACCCTCTGAGTAACGCTCCAAGACTTAAGACTCCTCGCTCGCTCCTCCGACACTCACCTGATGCCTGCCCTGCAGTGTCTGTTGCAGGCGCGACAGGGCAAGGCTAGCAATAATTAAATTACGGCCGACAGCCGCGCAGTCCCTCTGTCATATCAGGGATGCCTCACTTCCCCACGCACTCTTTTTATTCGCGTGCAATTGTGCATGACAATGGGTACCTCTGCGCAGACTCAGAGACGTGTGCGCGCCGCGCACCATTTAGTTTATTGAAGGGGCCGCAGTGAGGTATCTACCGCAAGCGTAACATAAGTGCGGGCTGCGCGGCTGCGGAGGAGGCCCCTGGAGCGCGGGGGGTGCGGGGCCTGTGTTACACCCCTGAAACAAGCATTAGCAATGCAATAGGACTCGCCTTTACGCGAGACCTATTACATTGCATCATGGACGGGGGGCGGGGAAGCACGGACATTGGGAGTGTGGGTGGGGGGAGGCGGGAGGGGGGAAGAAGGGGGCAAGAAGGCACGACAAAGTAGTGCTCACAGTCTAAATACCGTACTGTGTAACATCCGAAGTAAAGGGGACTGTAGCAATGGGAGGGTACAAATGATGACATGGCCTTAATAAGAAGGGACTAACAAGCCACATAAACAATCAGAAGGCAGCATTTACAAACCACAGTGACACGAGCCAATTAAAAACATGGGCGGGGATTGGTGGAGCTTCCACGGAGCTTCCACTCCATACTCGATTACTGCATGCCTCGCTGCCGCTATAGGCTCGACCTAAAAATGTGTACAACTAACGCATGCAGTAGTATACAGAGCCTGCTTCGACACACACAAACAGAACTGACATTAATATCTGCTATTACTATTAAATAAATCCTTAAACCTCGAGTTTGGTATTTAAGTGCATACAATAAAGCATTAACACAAAAGCTAGCATTCTCGTAATTCTGTTCTTGCTGTACTCTGCTATGTAGATCTCCGTCTGTTTTTCTTATATTAAAATGTATTTTGTAAAAAGAAAGGTAAAAGCAATCAATTGCAAGCAATTCATTTCTATCACACATATATATATATAATTTGTGGACGATTTATTACTGCATAGTTGTTCCTATATTATTTTAAAGCATGGATGTTGGAAATATATTTCAGCAGCGATCCACCATTTTGCAAGTTAGTGTAAAACGAATTACTTTGATATTAATATCTAAAAGTTAAGTTACAATAATTATGGGTAGCATTCTAAAAGACAGTTACACGGATTGTTAAATGAATTTCACTTTTCCAAACTATAATTTTTTTGCTTTATTAGCTAAAGAGTTTCATAATTTATTGAAGATGAGGACCTATTAGTCACACTTTTGAATAAGGACATGGATATTGGAAACATTACATTCACTCATAAAAACGTTAAAGCATCATTAAACTGGGATCAAATTAATGCTATTCAGCCAACTTCAGACAGATATTTCTTATAATGTTTGAGACAATACCTACTGGTGTAAGGTGGAGAACATGGCTCATTCATCAATTTATAATCCTATAAAAGATACAGGTATCGCTCAAATATATAATTAACAGTTCATGCCTCAAATTAAACCAAATGACTTTAGTAAGGAATTGCTTCTATAATGTATCCATTATTATAATCCTACCTTTCTTGGCATCTCTTCTAACAGCAAACTAATGGTAGAAAAGACAGATTTAATGTAGTTTCAAATTAATACTCATGATTTATATTATTTGTTACTTGGCAACATTTTCAGTTCCTTTCTTAGGTCCAGCTTGATATATGTATTAAAAATCAGCCTACGGATGTGTCAATTTCTTTTTATTTTAATTTGAGCGTAAAAAGTTCACAGCTATTGGAGTATCGCACCTCACAAGGCTAGGATATAGGGACGTTAAACTATATATCATTATTCAAATTGTATTGTGACATATTTAAATTAAATTGTGAAAAACTGCATTGCATTCAATTAAGAAAACAGGTTCCCCTACATAATCTAATAACAAAAACAAAGGCCACTTACTAAAAGATTGTAACTTAAGGCCTATGACAAAGTCAAGAAGTTCTGTCAAGGTTAATATGTAGTTGTGATCCGTGGACCAGACCCTATATTTACCCAATCCTATCACTAAGTTTTGCAAGTACTAGTCCAGTGCGATATACTAATCTATTACCAGCACAAAGACACCCGGCATTGATTCAATGTTCCCACCCAAACTGCTATTCTTCTTCAAACTCTCCTCAAACTAATTATTTGTATTACTTCACTGCTGCTATAAAGGAAAGGGCTCTGTCTCTTCTGCCCATTATCAATGTGTTCATCAAAACACCTTTTCAAACGCCCTTAAGACTGGACGACTACTCATGAAAAAGCCAAACGTGGACCCATATGTCCTCATAAACCTCCTTTCATCATGCATTCATCATTACATGAAAAGATCATTGAGAAAGCTGCACAATACAATTCCACCGTAAAGTAAAAGACAAAGGGCCTCATTTATGAGGCATCACCGGCACTATTGCACCAATGGAACGTCACTTTTTTGACGTTGCGGTGGCTTTTAATGGCCTTAGAAATAGGTACCCCTTTTAAGCAGAAAACTGCGTAAAAGGGGCATTCCATGGGTGTTGCTGGGGGCGTTCCCAGCAACATCCATGGCTTTTTTACACTACCCCAGATTTAGGAGAAATTGTAAGTCTAAGGCAGCACCAAAAACTTACGTTTCCCCAGAGGAGGTGTAAGGGTGCCACAACGAGGAGACATATCTTTATTTCTCCTCGTTTTTCCTCTTGCTATGTGCACACATAGAACGAGGAAACAGCCTCTTGTGATTGTTTTTGTGCAGGAAGAATTCCCTTCCTGCACAAAAATAATCATCCCAGCAACACAGGCACCCTTGCACCATGGTGCAAAGGTGCTTACGTTGATGGCCATTGTGTGTCAGCGCAGGGAAAAAGGACAGGTATGCGCCCTACGGCCCAAAAAACATAGATGAGGCCCAAAGTCCTACGTTAAGACAACCAATTCAGGGTTTATTGCGGTACAGAAAAGGCAACCATCTGTTAACTCAAGCGGAACCTCAACAAGATAGAATTGTAGTCTTTTTTTGGTGTGAACAGGCACTAGAGAGGTTACATTTAGAAGGCATCATTCCAGAGGTTTGTGTGTCTTCAGAACATTTTCTAGTGCCCTGCTTATCATGCTATTTTATTTTCCTGAAACAATCTTCAAAAAAACACGGCCCTGAAGCACAGGGAGTTCTCTTCCAGCATCTCAGTGCCATAGAGTATTATACGTACACTTCGTCGTGGACCAACCCAAGGCACCCAAACCAACCCCACGCCCATCACGAAGAAACTGGAGCAAGTTTACCGATGAGCAACTTAACTCCACCCTCACCCGAGACAACCACACCTGGGCATTCAACACAAACATCGCAGCCAGAGAACTCCACACACGGATCTCCAACCGCGCAGATGAGCTCACCCGCTACGCAACCCCAATAAACAGCGCCCAGGAAAGCCGCCTGGATCACCGCCGATTTCCAAGAAGCCAGACGCACATGCAGATGCCTGGAGAAGAACTGGAGAAACGCCAAGACAGCTGAAAGCTACTCCACCTACAAGGACGCCATGACGGACTACCACAACCAAATCAGAACCACCAAGAGGAACTTCATGCACAACAAAATCCTCGCCAACTCCACCAACTCCAAGGAACTCCTCAGTGTCATTCAGGAATTCACTAACCCATGCAGCGAAGCCAACAACATCACCCGTCCCAAGACCTCTGTGACAAGCTTGGAACTTACTTCCACCTCAAGATCAAAACGCTCTACGACTCCTTTGTCGACCATCCACCAGAAGCCACAACGGCCCCCCGCCCTCCAAAGACACCAGCCATCCCACCATTTCCAACTGGACACCGCCTCGACCATGAAAGGCATCCACTCGGGGCCCCCACTGACCCCTGCCCTCCTCACATCTACCACAAAGCCACTGATACCATCACACCCGAACTGCAATGCACCATCAACACCACCTTAAAAACAGGCACATTCCCAGATGACTGGAAGCTGCCAGAAGTCAAGCCCCTGCTCAAGAAGCCCACAGCTGACCCCACCGACCTCAAGAACTACCAGCCCATCTTGCTCCTCCACTTCCAGCCAAAGTTGCAGAGAAAACAGTCAACAGGAACTGACTCGATTCATTGAAGAGAACGCTGTCCTCGACCCGTCCGAATCCGGATTCCTAAGCAACCACAACACCAAGACTGCCCTACTCACCGCCTCAGACGATATCTGCACCCTCCTGGACCAAGGCCAGTCCGCAGCCCTCATCCTTCTCAACCTGTCAGCGGCCTTCGACACCGTCTTTCACGCACACTAGTCGCCAGGCTGCACAGCGCCAGCCGACAAGGAACAGCCCTGGACTGGATCCGATCGTTCCTCACCGGAAGAAGCCAAAGAAGCAGACTGCCACCCTTCCTCTCGGATCCCACAAAAATCCCCGGCAGAGTCCCACAGGGGTCATCCCTGAGCCCGACCTTCTTCAACATCTACATTGCCCCCTTCGCAGCCATCGTCTGACAATATGGTCTCAACATCGTATCCTACGCCGACGACACCCAGCTCATTCTCTCCCTCACCAGAAACCCCACCACCGGCAAACTCAACTTCCAGAGAGGAATGCAAGACGTCGCAGTCTGGATGACCCCGAAGCTCAACGCTGAGTAGACAGAAGCCCTCGTCCTTCAAACCGCCCCTTCAGCATTGGACAACACCTGGTGGCCTACCATCCACCTACCCCCTCAGACCATGCCAAAAACCTCAGCATCTTACTCGACTCATCACCCACTATGAACCAACAGATCAACGCTGTCACCTCCAGCTGCTTCAACACCCTCCGCATCTTTTGCAGGACCTTCAAATGTATCACCCCTGAGTCAAGGAAGACAGTCACCCACACCCTAATCACCAGCAGACTGGACTATGGAAACGCACTCTAAGCCTGCATCAACAAGTCCCTACTCCGCAAACTCCAGACAATACAGAGCACCGCCGCCAGACTCCTCCTCGGCATCCCGCGGCACGAACACCTGAGCCAACACCTACGTAGACTCCACTGGCTCCCTGTGGAGAAAAGAATCACCTTCAAAATCCTCACTCACACATAAAAATGCCCTACACAACAACGGACCCAAATACCTCAATGACAGAATAAACTTCCACATACCCAAAAGAAACCTCCGATCTGCCAACCTCACACTGGCTGAAACCCCACACTTCCACAGAGCCAGAGCAGGCGGAAGATCCTTCTCTTACATTGCAGCCAAGACCTGGATCAAGCTTTCGGCAGACATCAGACCCGCCCACTCCCTGGACACCTTCAGGAAGACTCTCAAGACCTGGCTCTTCGGCTAAACAGACCTGCGGACCCCCCATCACCACCTTGAGACCCTCAAGGGTGAGTAGCACGCTTACAATTCCCCTGATTGATTGATTGATTGATTGACCCGAAGCTGCACCGACCAGGCCTCATATGGCAGGCCCAGGCAGGGATATCCAGTGATAGTTGTCATTTCCTAAATAGGGTAACTAAAAAAGTGGCCATGCAATCAACTGACTGCCAGGTAAAGTGTTTTTACTGGCACAGCCAGGTAAGTGCCAACCAGTAGGAATCGTGCAGTTCCCTACCTTGGATTTCAAACCACTTACATTGTAGAAAATGTTGAAAATAGGTTTTGAAGCAGAAAAAGCAAGGAGGCAAAGCCCGAGCAGATCAAGTTCCTTACATAGGCCTAATTGAAGGTTTGGTGGATGGAGTAGAGCTTGTCAGGGAGGCAGATGACATTAATAATATTCATTCTGACTAATGGGCTAGCGTTTGCCAAATGTAGCGATGACTGCTGGACCAGTGGTCATACTGTAAGGGAACTGCCATCACAGCAATTCTCTGCACTCTACAAAAAGTTTAGTATTTGGCTTTTTCAAGATGTGCTCTAAAGTGGAAGTTTTCCACGGTGTCAATGGTGACTCAATTGATGGAAAGTTAAAGGTCTACCTGTCTCTAAATGAGGTGGGCTCATCTAGGATTTAGAGGACCGGATACTCTGTCACGCAGGCAATGCGGTACGCGAGCAGAGAACTATGAGTTGCACCAAGAGTCCACTAAAATTTGGTAGTCCAAAGTTTTTTTTAAATTTAACTTCAAGACAGTAACTTGTCTTTACCCAGGATGGTCCGATGTTTACAAATCAAGAGACTCCTCAGATACATTTTCATGCATCTTTATAGGAAAATACCAATGCTTCTTTGGAATTTTGGTATTCAGTAACCCCTGAAAAGATGAGCAAAAGGTGAGTATTTAGTAAAAAAATAACAATGGTGACTACATTACACACAAAGAAACTTTAAGAGATCTAGCGAAATAAATTTACAATTTGTTTGATAAATATTTTGTGATAAACGAGTACTGTAGAAGGTAAATTGTTATTCTTTAGAAATGTTAATTCAAAAATATGTCTCAAACCTTTAATGAATGCTTTCAAATTTTCAGTTGATGATTCAGAGGTTCGAAGACCCAACTCGGATGGCTTAGGTCGGAAGCACAGGAAGGGTCGTCAGAAGGATGAGCTACACTGCTCTGTGCTTCTCTGGAGGCCCTCGGCCATATATGGATCTCTAGGACCCCGGGACCTGGCCCTATGAGGACCTTTTATGCCCTAAACCTTCCCCCCGGCTTTGCTTGTTTGTCATCTTGCTCCTTCATGGTAATTTCCGGGAGCCATCAGGGGGCTGTGAAGGATTTCGCTAGCTCAATCTCTCCCCTTCTGAGCGGCTGAGAAGTTCTGAGTTTAGGAGAAAGCATGAGCCGAGGTAGCACAGGAACACCATGGGCACACTGCCTGTGGGGGGTTGGTGAGCTCAGAGGCTGTATTCATCCATCATTAGTGTGAGCCTGGTGGCCCAGCTAAAACTGGGTGTGGCTTGGGGATGCTTCCCGGTGAGCTCCCACTCAACTACCCCTTATTCAGCTGCCTCACTACTCACTGCCCACCACCGTTTGGACCTAGACCTGGTCTTGGCATTAGTTATGCCCACCTGCCTGCCATCGGACCACAGTGGATAAGCTGTCAAACTGAGGTGAGGAGGTGTGAGAGGTGAGAGAGACATTGTACTGTCTTTGTACTGACTTGGCTGTGTCGGCAAGTGGCGTTGAGCGAAAGTGTCCTAAGTGGCACATCTGATGCCTAGCCCTGGTGCCTTAAGGTCCCCTTTGAAGACCACTCGACTTGATCTAAATCAATCTATAAGAAAACTAGTGATAATGCCCAGGAGGAATCAGCCATCTCATATAAAAGACTTTGGGCCGTACCCTCTTTTCTGATATCCCCCTTGCATACCCAACTTCAGAGGCTAACGAATTGGCAGGCAAAAGAAGGTGCTTAAGCAGAACCCTTGTGGCTAAAACATCTGTCTCAAGTGGCTCGATAAAGCAGTTTTTTCATAATGTTATAGACTCTGCACCACTAGGAGCAGGCACTACTGCCACAAAGGTGCCATCAAGTCCTCATACCACTATATGAGTGGTTTTACCAACTACCGGACCAACTGTTTGTAGGCCAATCTCATGTCTGAGGTTGAGCCTAGACCACTCTACAGTCGAGATACTGCCCCAACCCCATTCACCCTCAAAAATAGAGGGAAATTACAAGAGGGAAATTGCTGCAGAGAAGCAGCTATGGACAAATACTCAGCATGCCACATCAGCCACTACTTTGGCTTTTAGTGGTGCACCAGCAGTAGAAGCTATGCAAAACGTGTTGGGCCCGATTCACAGATCTAAACCTATATGTTTGGTCTAAACTTAGACCAAACGTCTACATTTACAACTCTGGAAATTCACAAACGGCATTTATGAGTACTCTCTTTATGTCTGCAATTTGCCCCGATCTCCGCTCAGAATGCTGACATAAAGATAATACTCGTAAATGCCTTTTGTGAATTCCCAAAGTCTTAAACTTAGTCATTTGGTCCTAAGTTCAGACCAAATGTCTAAGTTTATCTTTGTGAATTGGGCCCGTTGATGATAGCAGTCCAAATTCATTCAAACCAGAGATGGCCACAGACACAGGATAATGGAGAACTACTGATCCCCACAGGGATAATACCAACTCTTACCACAAGGGAAAGTGTAACAGACCAAGAACTAGAAAATCTTTCGGATCATTTCCATTCCAAATGTGAGGCTCAAATAAAGGAGAAACTTTCTCAAACTCCAATATTGGCAAGGGGCCGCATGGATAGGGCCATTGGGCTTGCCAATGATACTGCGCCTTTTGCCTCTAGCCTTTCACTTGCCTCCATCAGTGCCTCGCCGAACACAGTTGCAGTCGAATAAGATGAAGATGCAGACTGACTTTATACAATAACTTGCAGCCCATTTGGCTGACCTGGGGACTAAAATAACCGATTTGAATGCTAAGGATACTAAGGATAATGTAAAAGGAGAAACCAGGCCCTTTTCCCCATAACTGATAATTTAAGCACCATATTACGGCCATAATGGCCCTCATGACACATTCAACAGAGGAAATCTCATATGGTTATTTGGATATATTCCTTCATTAAAACAGCTTAATCCTGAAGATATAGCATGAGTGAGGTTTGAATTCCTGGCCTCAGGCTCAAGCACATAAACTACTATGACAGTCTGAAAGAGGGAGGCCCACAGAGCCACCGTCCTGGCAGAGAAAAGAACATTCGCTGATTGGGGGATTGAAATCTCAAAGCCCCAGCCATTGAAATACCCATATGTTCTTCTACTGCATCTACTGCATCTCCCAAACCAAACAATCATGATCATACTGATGTGCAGGACAGGGGGCAACCACGGCTTGGCTTCAGTAGTAGACAAGAAAGTAACACTCTTAAAAATATCATGCTCACACATCCGGAGGAAGGTACACCGTGATATAACATCTAGTGGGAGTTGCGGGTTGGGGTAGCTAGCACAAACCTTAAATGACTGATCTGATTATCCCTAGCCTCGCAACAGGTTACCTACAGCATTACTTAAAGACATATTCCATTTGCCTATACCTTACATAACATTATGGGATGTTGCTGGCCTCAAAGGTATCATGGCAAGCAATAAAGCACTAGCCTACCTGGAGAAGAGTGGCAATTTGTGTCTGCAAGAGATCTGGGCCCTTTCATAATTAAATCTCACACAACAGAGATAGACTTTATAGTACAAATAGAGATCCTATACAGTAGAGAAGGGAAAATAAAAAAAAATTCTTAATACTGCCCTCACACACTTGGTAGTGTCATGCTTCATCATTGGGCCGCATCATACACCCAGGTGCAGACCAACACACTGGGTGGAGCCCCTTTTTTTTTAGAGGAAAAAGGATGAAGCGCAGTGGTGAAGGTAGAGTATAGTAAAGAAAGACAAAGACACAACACAAAAAGTGTCAATCAAATTATACAGGAAAATAAGTTTTCTCCTAAAACGAAAAGGGACCAAGAGAGGTGCAGAAATACTTCTAAAACTGCCTAGGGGTTAACCCGTATCTATTTATTCTGTCTCAACCTCTGGCAGGGTTAAAATTTTTCAATATGGGGAAATCGGGGAAGGTAACGACCCTTCCATCCCCACTGCAATTACCAACATGTTTCTGCCAGCTTTTTATGCGCCCCACAAGGTCGCTCTGGCATTCGTCAGGGTGTTGGTCCCTATTTTTGCGGTCTGGACCCCTATTTGGGTATTTTTTACCTTATTTACTCTGTAAACGTGGGCTTTTTCCCAACGTCTATTTTCTCTGGAAAATATCGAGAGGAATCTCTATTCTAAAATGAGAGAGAGACAAAAACAGACAAAACCCAACCTTGATTTTCATACTCATCATTGAATTTCATTGTCTTTCCTCACACCAAAATTCCCGTGCATTATTAAAAAGATTTTATTTCAGCCAGTGGACTTCAGCACACACCTAGCCCCTCACCATAGGCACACCACACAATACGTTTGCTTAATAGTTTCCAACACATCGTGGATAGAAATGGTCGGCTTCAAGTCTGTATATAGATTCTATGGCTTAAAGAACCAAACCACCGATCCCAGTGGATTAAAACCGTGCACCACACCATCAACCAGATTCATAGTTACTTACAAGAGTTTACGGATTAATATTCTTAACCCGGGACGGTAGGGGAGGTGCTCTTGTCGTCACACTCTGTCAGTGTACGTTTCATCAGATATATCAAAAGACATATAAAGGATAAAAAGGGGGGGGAGAGAAACACCAGGATACTAGCGTCACCAAAATGCTAAGCAGAGCAAAAAGTAAGTCCTTGTATGCCCCCGCCTATTCTACCTCTAAAGGCTCTTTTGTCCAGGTTTAAAAACAGCCCTTATTTCCTTCATCCTCCACCTAGTCTCCGATTTACAAGTTTTCAAACACATTGGGGTCCCTCTGTGGTGTGAGGTCGATATACTTTTAGAACACCCCCAAAGCACTGCTTGGTTCAAACACACATTCAGATGCAATCTTACTCACTACTCCAAAGAAGCACTGCCTCTGGTAGCCCCTCATGCGTCCTCCGTCGACGCTTGTCCCGGAATCTCGAATCTCCATATAACGGGGAGGAAGGCTAAGTCCTACCTTCCTTTCCTGGTACACTACGTCAGTTCCCCTGTTTCCTTAGCAACTCGCCAGCAACGGAACACGAAACTTCGTCTAAAGCCTCACCTGCGACTGACTAATGTGGCGGCCATTGCTCACAGAGGCACAGATCTTAAATCGTATTATCAACAAAGAGAAGAAGTTCAAATATATATTACCCTTCAGGTCTACTCGCAAGGTTTTTATATATATATTTTTCCTCGGTTATAATTATAAAAATTACAATTCCCGAATGTATGAAAATATACTAGAACAGGAAAGGTTATTTTCTATAAACAAAGGGAGGGATCAATCTAGTACTACCAGACCCGACCCACGGGACCGTCGTTCCTTTTAAAAGTACAAACCCGCCATCTGTACTGGTCAGTATATATTTGTGCTAGATTGTCCTTGAGACACATCTTTTTATCATCTTATATAAGTGACGATCATAGCCATCAACTTCAAAGAGCCTGATATACTCGATCTTACATGAAAAAGGTCTGTTTCATTGCCCAACTTCGTTTGTGCTTGCATGTATGGTTCATCTTTTCATTATACCATATAGTTGGAACCAGGGTATGCCATCATTTAACCCCTTTGTGCTGCTTCCAAGTCTTTCAACCCATCTTTGTTCTCTCACCAACAGGTAGTTTGAAATATCGCCCGTGCTTGGCGGGACAAAGGATTTATCTAGCACCAACCATCTCAACTCGTTTTCCTTATGTTTGTATTCATAAAAGTGAGCAGTCAGTTTTGTATTAGTTTTTCCACACCGTATCGTACTCATGTGCTCCAATATGCGGGTTTTTATTTTTCGAGTCGTCATGCCCACATATTGCAACCCACAGGGGCACATGAGCAGATAGATAACCTTTTCGGTATTACACGTGGAGTGTTGTCGCAGCTCCCATGGTCGACTTAGTCCTAAGTCTATACTTTTTCCATTCACAGACCCTGGGCACGCTCTACAGTATCCACATGAATAATGTCCCACAACTGGTGGTAGGAACTGATTGCGATTAGATGGATTATCTGGGTCTCTTAGTGACCTCGGGCGTGTATTCACAATCATATCTTTTATGCTCGCACTCTTCTTAAAGGAAAAAAGAGGGGTGGGTTGATTCAATCCATTAGAATTCAGGATGCGCCATTTCTTCTCTACAATTTATTTCAAATGATTAGAAATTGTGTTATATGTGGTCACACATATACTCCTTTCTTGGGTCTCTCTAATGTTGGTTTCCAATAGAGACTCTCTGTCACAATTTCTGTCTCTCTTCTGTGCTTGCTTAATGACCCTCTCAGGGTAGTCTCTATTCCTAAGCTTCACACTGAGATTTTCTGCTTCCTTTTTGTAATCAGAAATATTCGAGCAGTTTCTGCGAAGACGCAGAAACTGCTCATAGGGCAGGTTTTCCCTAAGTGAGCGCGGGTGAAAACTAGAGAAGGATAATAAGTTGTTCCTATCCGTTTCTTTATGGTAGACACTGCTGACTAAGGTCCCCCCTTCCGCTTTGATGTTTAAATCCAGAAAGGGGAGAGTGTCATTCGTCACTGAACCCGTGAAGAAAAGAAACTCATTCCTTTGATTCAACCAGGTTATAAAGGCTTCTGCAGAAATTCTGCTCCCCCTCCAGACTATGAGCACATCGTCAATATACCTGTGCCACTCACTGATGTTATTCTGGAAGGGATTAGTAGAAGGGAAGATAGTTTCTTCTTCGAACTTGGATAATTAACCTTGCATATTATGAAATCTTTAAGTTGGCATCACGACTCAGCCTCTTTGCCACGCTTAAGGAGTCCTATCTATTTTCATCAAACACATCAGCAAGTTAAAGGCCACCTAAATTAACCTCAACTCCCTAGTTCAGTAAGCAGCCTCTATCACAGGCATAAAACACAATTACAAATGTATAGCCTTGGTGCTCCTAAATTGCTCTCTCCATGCTCAAAACAATTCTGAGGTGACCATTACAGAAGACTTATGAGACAGCTTTGAAAGGCTCTTAATGGACTTTCCAAGCCTTGAAATCCTGCTTGTGGGTGACCGTAATGTTCGCAGACTGGGGAACACAGGCGAAACCATCCCCCTATCCAAAGAGGAGAGAAAGATGCAAGATTTCCTTATGACTTTGGCACAACAGCTTTAGGTACAAGCTCGGAGGCCGTTTGCCCCCCCTTCAAAGTCGTCTTGACAATTGACTAAGTCTTTATGACAGAGCCCTTACTGGAGAAGCTTGTTAATTTAGAGATAGCCATCAGATCAGAAAGGGACCTGTTAGACCTGTCAGCCCTTTGGGTGGTCCCTCCTCATCATTATTTATTTTGTCCCACTTTTGCCTCAAACCCTGTTTGAATTTTTCCTTTTTGGGAACCACCAGACTTTTTAGTGTTGCTACAGATTCAGGGAGCCATTTTAGCTACCCCTGAAACTTCTGTCTGAGGGCCTGAAGCACAAAATGGTGGCCTCCTATGACATCACCAGCATCCACTGGAACCTACCAGCACCTTCCAGAACCTTCCATGAGATTCCAGAACTGTGTGACAGTTGGAAACCGTTTAGAATGTTGGGAGGATAAGAGAGGCAGTTGGCAGTTGGAGCTGGCAGTTGGCACCTGACTGGTGAAGAGAGAGGAGCACAACAGTGAAGGAGGAAGGAGTGAAGCAGCAGGGGTGGAAACTTGTGCCTGGAGTGGGGTCCATAAACCCACCCTTGATACTTGTCCCTACTGATGGATCCCAGCCTATAGCCCTGTGTGGGAAGAAGACAGAAGAACACCATCCTAAGGACCTGGACAGCAGGAACAGGCCTTAGAACCAAGGAAGCAGCAAGATTCTGACCTGAGAACTGGTTTCCCTGGAGTCTGGCGTCGAGTAGCCGAAGACCTGGAGCCCGAGGTGGAGAAGCGGCGCTGACTGAGGTAGCAGACGTCGTACCCGGAGCCGCCTGAGGTCGTAAGAGGGCGCCGACGGAGGTCGAGAGGAATACCAAAGGTCGAGAAGGAAGTGAACCGAGGTCGAGCGAGCGGCGTCATCGGAGGAGTGAAGTCCGCCCTCCGGAGTCGTCGGAGACCGAGGTAGAGGAGCACCGGAGGTCGGGAGTGAGGATCGCACTCCGGAGTCGCCCGGAACCTGTGAGGAGGAACACCGGAGGTCGGGGGTGAGGATCGCACCCCGGAGTCGCCGGAAGTCGACAGCGAGGCCAGGCCGGCCGACGTCATCGGAGCCGAGAGCGCCATCGGACCGGAGCCGCCCGAAGTCGACATCGTGCAGAGACTGCCCGACGCCGTCGAATCGGAGGTCGAGATCGAACCGAGGCCACCGACATCGGACCGGAACCGCCTGCCGGCGTCGTCAAAGAACTGACATTGTGCCGAGGCCGCCGAGACCGAACCGGAACCGCCTCACGGCGTCGACACGACTCCAGCGGCGTCGGAACATCAGAAAAAGGGCAGTAAGTGGAGTAGAGGGCGCCTAAGGCCCTGTGGAGACCTGAGAGACTGCTCTAAGGGGCTAGGGAGGTGCTGAAACCCACCTGACTGTGCCTGGGGTGAACTGGGACTAACCTAGAGAGGTTGTGTGGAGAGGAAAGCCAGGGCATTGGAATTCCCCCCTTTGATCTACCTCAGTTTAGGCTTCAGCCTTTGCCTCAGCCAGGGAGTAGGACCCCCCCAAGCCTTCCACACCCTACAAGCTGTGCCTGGGCCAAATCAGCCCTTAAGTATTGAAGTGTCATCTGATTCATGAGTGCTACTGTATACTTCTAATTATTTATTGAGGAAACTGTATTTATTAAGTTCTTATCTATTTAATGCTGCACTGTATTTATAGGTCCACAGGACTTGTTGGTGTACAGTATTTATTGGTACAGTATTTATTGGTACAGTATTTATTACCTCAAAGTATTTAATTGTCTGTATATATTGCACTTGTATTTATGCCCTGTTATTTATGATCACCCCTATTTATTTCAGCAAACAGCAAATATTTATTTGACCTGCTCTATTTAAGAATTTGTATATTGTGATTGTTATTTATTTTCCCAATCAGCAACTAAGAGAAAAAGATAAAGAAAGGATATTTTCATAATTTTTACGGTGTAGAGTCGTTTTTGGAACGGATGCACGCATGGTTATTGTATGGGTATATTGTATGCTTAGCACTGCGCCTGTTTCCTGACCACTCGAGCCAAGCTACCCCATTGTGTCGGGAAGGTCCACCACCACCCTGCGGAGTGGGAGTGGGCAGTTTCCAACATAAATTGGTGTTCAGTGGTGGGATAGAGCTGTGCCTACGTATACTCAACAATAACTGTGGGTAGTCCATAGGCCTACACCGGGAGTTTTCTCAAAGCGGCCTTCCTAATTGTGGGTTTTTGTTTTTTCCAAATTTACTCTGGTGGTGGGAGGAGGTATTATTAAAGGTACCCCCCTGCATTGTTACTGCACAAAACCTGTCCTCTAACCTGAGTGGGCAAGATGGAGTTTGTTCTTGAAAATCTAGACACGTACACTGTGGCCCAACTCAGGGAGTTTTGCCAGCGAGAGGGGGTGTACTGTCCCCCAGGAGCAAAGAAGGGTGCACTTCAAACCAGCTTAAGGGCTTGGGGGGAGGCACGCAGGGAAAGCAAGGCTGAGGAAGAGGACAGGGATGGAGAGCCTGACCCCGAGGGGGCTGAGATGTACCAACCTGAGGTGGGGAACCTGTCAGCAGGGCCCAGGACACTTTCTAGGAAGGGCAGCACTGTCTCTAGTGGGGGCTTATCCGAAGTGGAGTTAGCAGACCGGAGAGAGAAGAGACAGCTCACATGGGACTTAGCAAGGCTGGAAAAGGAGAAAGAGGAGCAGAGGATGGCCCATGAATTGCGACTGAAAGAAATAGATCTTCAGATTTTGAGAATCGGGGCACAACCTGTTCCTAATGGTGGCAGCCAAAACCAAGAGTCCACCAGGGAATCCAAACCTTACCTGCCAAAGGACATTGTAGCGAGCTATGGGGCGGGTGACGACATCGCCAAGTGGCTAGCAGCCTATGAGGTCTCATTGAGGGCCCATGGGGTTCCAGCGAAGTATTGGGGAGGGGGATTGTATAAGTACATGCCTCCAGCTGGTAGGGATGCTTTATTGGCCCTCGAAGAGGAAGAGCAAACCCACTACCCCACCATGAAACTGGCGCTCATCAGGAAGTTTGGACTAACTCCGGAAAAGTACAGACAGAAGTTCAGGGGTAGTCACAAACTGGGCACACAGAATTGGGTGGACTTCCTGGACTATGCAAAGAAGGCACTGGAAGGTTGGATTCAGGGCAGTGAAGTAAGGAACTACGAGGAGCTGTTTGACCTGGTACTGAAGGAACACCTACTCGAGAAATGTTTCCCTGAACTGCGGCAACACCTGGTGGATAGCAAGCTGACCAGTCCCCGGAAGCTTGCTGAGGAGGCGGACATTTGGGCTAGTACCCGGGTGTCCACAAGGGGGACTGGAGGGGATACTCAAAAGGCCGGACAGGGCGCCCCCCAGAAGAAAGAGGGAGGGGAAAAGAAAAAGGAGTTCTCCAAAGGCCCCCAAAATAACTTCCAAGGGAAGGGAACAGGATTCACCTCTAAGGCTAACCCACCCAGAAACCCTAATCCTGGCCAGAGTCAGCAGCCAAGGGTTGTCCATTGCTACGAGTGCGGTGGCGTTGGACACTATAAAGGAGATCCGAAGTGTCAGAAACGATCACCCCCTCCCACTGGAGGAAAGCCCCCCGGAGTAGCTAGTGTAGTGCTCGGGGAGGAGATGCCCTTAACTAAGGGAAGGGAGTGGGCGGGTGTCACTTTAGTGTCCCTGGGAGAACGGGAGATGGTTCCTAAGATCCAGGTGCCCGCAAATACTGCAAAGTATGGGCAGTGGATCACCATCAATGGCCAAAGAGGGGAGGCTCTGAGAGACACAGGAGCCAGTATGACTATGGTACGTAGCCAACTGGTGTCTCCAGAGCAAGTCATTCCCGATGTACTCCACCCAGCCGCGATGGCTGACGGCAGAACCGGCCACTATCCCGTGGCTGAGGTTCCCTTTGAATGGGGGGGGGTTGCAGGTTCACTTCGAGTTGCCGTAAGCCCTGCCGTGCCAGTCGATTGTCTGCTGGGCAATGACATGGAGCACAACGCTTGGAAGGAGGTGGAATACCGGACTCATACCGAGATGCTGGGTACACCTGACTGGGCCTGTGTTAGCACAAGGTCCGGGACTACCCGAAGAGGGAGTTCATTCCGGCTGGAGCCTGGAACAAAGGCCCAGCCAGCTGCCAGTCAAGGGAAGAACCGAGGACAGGAGGAGCCTGCCTCGGCGTCTCCACCCCGTAGGACGGATAGGCCACCGGAGGTGGTGGACCAGGAGTCTGCGGAGGGGGACGTTACCAACCTGGAGGACCTACCCATCCCGGCCGAGTGGCACGTGGAGGGAGGCCCGTCCAGGGAGGAATTCTGCCAGGGCCAGAGGGAGTGCCCTACCCTTGAGGGGCTGAGGCGACAGGCCGAAGCCCAGGCAGCAGGGAACGTTGAAGGGAACTACAGTGTTTACTGGGAGGATGGCCTCCTCTACAGTGAACCCAAGGCACCCCTACATGGATCGTCACGAGCCTTGGTAGTCCCTCAACGTTATCGAGCCTTCCTTTTAGAGTTGGCTCACGAGATACCATTGGCAGGACACCTGGGGCAAGACAAGACCTTCGCCCGTCTTGTCCCACACTTTTATTGGCCTCAGATGAAAGTGTCGTCCGATACCTACTGCCGGACATGTGTGTCTTGCCAAGCCAGTGGGAAAACAGGGGTGAAGCTGAAAGCTCCCCTGGAACCACTTCCTGTCGTTAGCACCCCCTTTGAAAGGGTGGGCATCGACATTGTGGGTCCGTTAGATCCACCAACTACAGCTGGTCACAGGTTTATCCTGGTTCTGGTGGATCATGCCACACGGTACCCAGAGGCAATACCTCTGAGGACCATAACAGCACCTGTTGTGGCTAGGGCCCTGATGGGAATCTTTACCCGAGTGGGTTTTCCCAAGGAAGTTGTGTCCGACAGGGGGACCAACTTCATGTCAGCGTATATGCGGGCAATGTGGAAGGAGTGTGGAGTGACCTACCGGTTCACCACTCCTTACCACCCCCAGACCAATGGTCTGGTGGAGAGGTTTAACAAAACCTTGAAAGGCATGATCAGAAGTCTGCCTGAAAGCCTGCGGAGGAAATGGGACGTCCTCCTACCCTGTTTACTTTTTTCCTACAGGGAAGTGCCACAGAAGGGAGTGGGCTTCAGCCCCTTCGAGCTTCTGTATGGGCACCCTGTACGTGGACCTCTTAACCTGGTGAGAGACGGATGGGAAAGAACTCCCAGAAAGCTCCCCCAGGATGTGGTGAGCTACATGCTGGCCTTCCGGAGCCAAATGGCTAAGTTGTGGAAGCAAGCTTCTGACAACTTGGAAGCCAGCCAAGCAGTGATGAAGGCGTGGTATGACCACAATGCTCACCCGGTGGAGTTGGAGCCTGGCCAGAAAGTGTGGGTGATCGAACCGGGAGAGCTTAGTGCCCTCCAGGATCGCTGGTCAGGACCCTTTGAGGTGTTGGAGAAGAAGGGTAAGGCTACCTACTTGGTGGACCTGAAGACCCCTCGTCAGCCCCTGCGGGTGCTGCATGCCAACCGCCTCAAACCCCACCACGAGAGGCCCGAAGTCATCTTGATGATGGTGACTGACGGAGGAGAGGACGTGGAAAGCGAGCCTCTCCCTGATCTGTTTGCGTCTCAAGAGAAGGATGGGTCGGTGGAGGGAGTGATTCTCTCCCCATCTCTAACTCCTGAACAGCAGGAGGACTGTCGCCAGGTCCTGGGGCAGTACTCTTCGTTGTTCTCCCTTGTCCCGGGTAGGACTCACCTGTGCGTCCATGACGTGGACACAGGAGACAGCCCACCTGTGAAGTCCAAGATCTACCGGATGTCAGACAAGGTGAAGGCCAGCATTCATAGTGAAGTCACTAAGATGCTGGAGCTAGGAGTGATTGAACCTTCTAGCAGCCCCTGGTCCAGTCCGGTGGTGTTAGTACCAAAAGCTGCACCACCGGGTGCCCAACCAGAACTGAGGTTCTGTGTGGACTACCGGGGACTGAATTCAGTGACAAAGACTGATGCTCATCCGATCCCTAGGGCGGATGAATTGATTGACCGGCTGGGAGCTGCCCAATATCTAAGTACCTTTGACCTTACTTCGGGGTACTGGCAGATCTCTTTGACTGATGGAGCAAGGGAAAGGTCAGCCTTCTCCACGCCCAATGGCCACTACCAGTTCTGTGTGATGCCCTTTGGGCTCAAGAACGCACCTGCCACGTTTCAGCGCCTGGTAAACCAGATCCTCACCGGAATGGAGAGTTTCTCTGCTGCTTATCTGGATGACATAGCCGTCTTCAGTAACAGCTGGGAGGATCACTTGCGTCACCTGCAAGCTGTTCTCCAGGCCCTGAGACAAGCTGGATTGACGATCAAGGCCAGCAAGTGCCAGATCGGGCAGGGGTCGGTAGTGTACCTTGGACACTTGGTGGGTAGGGGAGCGGTACAACCCCTCCAGGCGAAGATCGAGGCCATCATGGCCTGGGAACCCCCCAAGACACAGACTGAGGTCCGAGCATTTTTGGGCCTCACGGGATACTATCGCCGCTTCGTGAAGGGGTACGGTACCATCGTAACCCCCCTCACGGAGCTCACGTCCAAGAAACAACCTCGACGGGTAGTCTGGACGGAGGCTTGTCAGCAAGCCTTTGAGAGATTGAAGAAAGCCATGTGCGAGGCCCCGGTCTTAAGGGCCCCAGACTTTTCCAAGAAGTTCATTGTCCAGACAGATGCATCAGAACATGGCATTGGGGCAGTGTTATCGCAACTCAACGAAGAGGGTCTGGATCAACCCGTGGTCTTCCTATCCAGGAGACTACTTCCCAGGGAACAGAAGTGGAGTGCAATAGAGCGTGAAGCCTTTGCAGTGGTATGGGCTCTGAAGAAGTTGCGGCCATACCTGTTTGGCTCGCACTTCCTGGTTCAGACCGACCACAGACCCCTTCGTTGGCTGATGCAAATGAAGGGGGAGAATCCCAAGTTGTTGAGGTGGTCTATTTCCCTACAGGGGATGGACTTTCAGGTGGAACATCGGCCTGGAGTGGACCACGCCAATGCAGACGGTCTCTCAAGGTATTTCCGCCTTAGTGATGAGAACTCCCAAGGGGTTGGGTAGCTCTCCCCACTTTCAGCTGGGGGGGACGCGTGTTAGACCTGTCAGCCCTTTGGGTGGTCCCTCCTCATCATTATTTATTTTGTCCCACTTTTGCCTCAAACCCTGTTTGAATTTTTCCTTTTTGGGAACCACCAGACTTTTTAGTGTTGCTACAGATTCAGGGAGCCATTTTAGCTACCCCTGAAACTTCTGTCTGAGGGCCTGAAGCACAAAATGGTGGCCTCCTATGACATCACCAGCATCCACTGGAACCTACCAGCACCTTCCAGAACCTTCCATGAGATTCCAGAACTGTGTGACAGTTGGAAACCGTTTAGAATGTTGGGAGGATAAGAGAGGCAGTTGGCAGTTGGAGCTGGCAGTTGGCACCTGACTGGTGAAGAGAGAGGAGCACAACAGTGAAGGAGGAAGGAGTGAAGCAGCAGGGGTGGAAACTTGTGCCTGGAGTGGGGTCCATAAACCCACCCTTGATACTTGTCCCTACTGATGGATCCCAGCCTATAGCCCTGTGTGGGAAGAAGACAGAAGAACACCATCCTAAGGACCTGGACAGCAGGAACAGGCCTTAGAACCAAGGAAGCAGCAAGATTCTGACCTGAGAACTGGTTTCCCTGGAGTCTGGCGTCGAGTAGCCGAAGACCTGGAGCCCGAGGTGGAGAAGCGGCGCTGACTGAGGTAGCAGACGTCGTACCCGGAGCCGCCTGAGGTCGTAAGAGGGCGCCGACGGAGGTCGAGAGGAATACCAAAGGTCGAGAAGGAAGTGAACCGAGGTCGAGCGAGCGGCGTCATCGGAGGAGTGAAGTCCGCCCTCCGGAGTCGTCGGAGACCGAGGTAGAGGAGCACCGGAGGTCGGGAGTGAGGATCGCACTCCGGAGTCGCCCGGAACCTGTGAGGAGGAACACCGGAGGTCGGGGGTGAGGATCGCACCCCGGAGTCGCCGGAAGTCGACAGCGAGGCCAGGCCGGCCGACGTCATCGGAGCCGAGAGCGCCATCGGACCGGAGCCGCCCGAAGTCGACATCGTGCAGAGACTGCCCGACGCCGTCGAATCGGAGGTCGAGATCGAACCGAGGCCACCGACATCGGACCGGAACCGCCTGCCGGCGTCGTCAAAGAACTGACATTGTGCCGAGGCCGCCGAGACCGAACCGGAACCGCCTCACGGCGTCGACACGACTCCAGCGGCGTCGGAACATCAGAAAAAGGGCAGTAAGTGGAGTAGAGGGCGCCTAAGGCCCTGTGGAGACCTGAGAGACTGCTCTAAGGGGCTAGGGAGGTGCTGAAACCCACCTGACTGTGCCTGGGGTGAACTGGGACTAACCTAGAGAGGTTGTGTGGAGAGGAAAGCCAGGGCATTGGAATTCCCCCCTTTGATCTACCTCAGTTTAGGCTTCAGCCTTTGCCTCAGCCAGGGAGTAGGACCCCCCCAAGCCTTCCACACCCTACAAGCTGTGCCTGGGCCAAATCAGCCCTTAAGTATTGAAGTGTCATCTGATTCATGAGTGCTACTGTATACTTCTAATTATTTATTGAGGAAACTGTATTTATTAAGTTCTTATCTATTTAATGCTGCACTGTATTTATAGGTCCACAGGACTTGTTGGTGTACAGTATTTATTGGTACAGTATTTATTGGTACAGTATTTATTACCTCAAAGTATTTAATTGTCTGTATATATTGCACTTGTATTTATGCCCTGTTATTTATGATCACCCCTATTTATTTCAGCAAACAGCAAATATTTATTTGACCTGCTCTATTTAAGAATTTGTATATTGTGATTGTTATTTATTTTCCCAATCAGCAACTAAGAGAAAAAGATAAAGAAAGGATATTTTCATAATTTTTACGGTGTAGAGTCGTTTTTGGAACGGATGCACGCATGGTTATTGTATGGGTATATTGTATGCTTAGCACTGCGCCTGTTTCCTGACCACTCGAGCCAAGCTACCCCATTGTGTCGGGAAGGTCCACCACCACCCTGCGGAGTGGGAGTGGGCAGTTTCCAACAGGACCATAATCCACTGAGGTCAATTTTGGAATTAAGATCATCCGCAGTGGAAAGAAGTAATACCATGGGTTGGTCAACCGGGGCTGAATCAGTGAACCTTGTAAGGAGAATAAAGTGGAGACCACGACACAACTCAATGGTCACTACATGGTTTGGAAAGCAGGATATTGAGTAAAATTTAAAGTGCCCACCATCCCAGCATCAGGCATGGGATTGTCTTTTAGAAGATTTGAAAGCCTACTTGCTACGCCAGACATTCAGGCTCGTTACCAAAGAATGGCATGCGAGGTAGGACACAAATTCATTATAAATGGTACCATCATTTCCACCAGAAGATATTTACGTAAGGTTCAGCAAGAAAACAATCTAAACCCACAGCAAGGTCCACCACGGTGTTTAAGTATATATGAATGCAGCACAAAAAACAGTACAGGAACAAAATAGGTGCTAGGGCTCTAATCACTTCCGCTTGCACTGCCCATTTCCGCTTCAATTAAAGTAACAGTATAACGAATGAGTCATACGCCTACAAGTGTGACAATTATGACAATTTCAGTACCCCAAAAGGTAAAGGAATAGCTCTGGCTGCAGATATTAGTCATTCTTAATGTATATTGAATTAATAAACAACAGCTTTTGTGCTCATCTCTGAATTATAAAAACAGCACAACCATGTGGCAGACTGTCATAGGTACCTGTGCTGACAATTAAGATATGATGCCGAGCACTGGAAACCACCAACTCAAATTAAGCACTACCATAACCTACAGTGCAGCATATGGTCACTTGAAGTACCACAGTGCAAGCAGAACATCAGTGTCATCACACCCCATTTTTATTCAGGAATGGTATTTTGTCCAGGTAAATAGAGGTGTTTGATTAACTAAACATCGCTATTATTCAAGTCAATGCTAATAATTTTAACATCCTTGAAATTTCATAATTTGCTAGGTGTTTCTCATCTGGGATTCATATCTGTAAATTAAGTTTGCTGAGCATTTGCTCAGCTCAATAAACAGCATCATGAAAGATAAAATAGATATGTATCATATATTTTCCAGCGATGTGTGCTAAGTGCTGGTCACAGCCAGCAACATGATGAGCAGCGGTGTATTGTGAGGCAAATGTGGACCTGGTAAATGTCTTCATATTTGCCACTGTTCTTAGTGCCCCGAATAACCACAGCAAATGATTTAGGGGAGGAGAGTCAAAATGTATGTCTTCAAGTACATTATGAGCTGCTTATCAGGCTGGATAAACAATGATTACATTGTCCCTGCACCGCTAAAAGCACCATCCTGGTCCTCAGTCTAAGACAGGTTTTATATGGTAGTCAAGTCCTAGACCGGAGTACGGTAGCAGATGCCTGTAGTTGCTACAACTAATGTTAGTGTCACTATCAATACCAGCACTACAACTAGAGCTACTAATAGTAGACCAATTGGAACTGCTAGCAGTACTAGAAATAATACTACCTCCAGGGGCCTTATTTCAGAGTGCCCCAAGGGTGCAACGGGCATATGCACACACTTTATGAGCCCTAGGGCACTTTGGTATTATTAAATGACCATAAGGTTAACCTGTGTTTCTCAGAACCTCGGAATCTAATACAATACAAAACAAAATTGGTTCTGTCGGATCAGTGAACATCTGTTACTGACGCGAAATGAAGAGTTGCCTCTGATTGTTATGGGGGCCTGTTTGCCTTACCTGCCTTTCTGCCGCTCCTGGGGTCCTGACGCTGTGTGTCTCCCCTTCCGCCGATACTTTCCATCGCACGGCTTCTGCAGGGGGAGACTACAGCTCCCAGGCTGCTCAGCGGCCAGTTGACGCTATCCTTGTGCCCGGAGGCGTGCAAAAGACAGAGGCTCCCTCGGTGGAGCCGATTTAATTTCCAGAGTTGCCTGTGATTGTTCAGGGGACCTGTTTGTCTTACCTGCCTTCCTGCCGCTCCTGGGGTCCTGACGCTGTGTGTCTCCCCTCCTGCCACTACTTTCCATCGCACGGCTTCTGCAGGGGGAGACTACAGCTCCCAGGCTGCTCAGCGGCCAGTTGACGCTATCCTCGCGCCCGGAGGCACTCAAAAGACAGAGGCTCCCTCTGCGTCGCAAGACGCGCGCGGGCGGCGCCGGACAAAGCCCGGGCAAAGGGCGGGCCCTCGGTGGCCCTCAGAGGCCAGAGGAGGCGGGCTGGGCCCTTCCCCTTCATTTCCTTATTCGCATTTGGACCATACATCATATTTGCTGCCCCCAGATAGGTTCTCATGTGACTTTCGTCTGGCCTTTTTGTAAATTGTTATCTGTATAATTATAGTTTTTCGTTAAACAGCACTAAAGGCTAAGTGGGATTTGCCTAGCAACCTATACTTTTGTAGCACGTATTATGACCCTGTCTGTTTCTAAAGAAAAATCCCTAGTGGGAGGAGCTGTCAACCGAGGAACATTAGACAATTATGTCATTAGGGCTACCCCAGGAATTGACAGGGATATTGCACTTGCTGATCGCCGGGCCGAAAGACGCCGTTCTGTTGAGTTTATCAAGAACAAACGTTCATCTCTGGGCCCGTTACAGCTAGCCATATCACCACATTCTAGCATGCCGTGCGAAAGCGAGGGTTTCGATGCTTCTTTCTGTGATAATATACCATTACTCCTCCGAGATGGAACCCCCCCACTTGAGCCAAATAATGACTTAATTATTAATTTATCTGCTTCCTTTAGTAACCCAATATTAGAGCCAGAAGTTTTGCCAGACACACTGTCATCAACTGTACAGACTGTCCAAAAACCTACTATTACCCCGAAATTTTCTCGAGTACAAGGCCCACCACCGAAAAAAAGGAGAAAGAGGGGGAGTGGACCAAAGAGAAACAAGACCAAATTAATTAATTTTGGTAATTCTAAGAGCTCTTGATCTAATGCACCCACACTATCCACCTCGGATACTCCATTACACTGCCCAATAATAGAAACATCAGATACTAACTTAATGGTAAACATGGTAAAAATCGAAAAACTGATTAGATCTCTTATATTGCCATTAGTAGAGAGACTAACAAGAATAGCCTTACAGTTGGGGAATTTAGAACAGGCAATTGGGGAGATCAAAGAGGGAACCAAGGATTTACCAAAGTCCCCATTAGTTCCCTTAATTATTGCATCAGCCCCAAACACTATCGACCAAAGGGGAGCAAAAACTATGAGTCAAGTTAAATCAAAAACCCCGGAATTATTGCTCCCCAAAAATCTCAGTTAAATGTAAATACTAGAGAAAAAGTGCCTGAGGTGGGTGGGAAACTTAATTTTCTACGAGGTGCCCAAAAACCAAATGACAATGAGGATTCTGCAAGGACACCCTTCCTTAAAAGTCACAATGTGGAACTGCCTCCGGAAGCAGCTCCGCTCGTGGTGGTCCTTACGGGAGTCCTTGTCCTAGAGGACGGAAAAAGAGAAGATTATAGCCAGCTGAAAAATAAGGTCATATTTTGGCTTAGGCAGAATTGCCCACTTCCTCCAAATGTACATGTGGAAATTCTACATGTGAGGCGTCTTCCCTGGCTAGGACACAGAATAAAAGAAATTATGGGGGATATTATCATAATCAATTTTAGAGATAAAAGGGCAGTTAGATATATTCTAAATTGGTTTCCTTTAAAATCCAGTAACGCAATCACAGTACGTGAATTGCCCTACTTTTACCCTAGAGCACTGATGACCTCTGAAACTAACTTGAGACCACCATTTCGAAATCAGGATGACTCCATTAGACCCTTACTTCAACTCCAGGACGTGCACTCTGGCCCCGCATTCAAACACCAAGTCGATTGCTCTAGGCCCCCATCTCAACATCTGGAGGATTATTCTAGGCCCCTACTCTTAGACCAGAAGAATTACTATAAACCCTTATATCAATACCGGAATGATGTTCTTAGGTCCCTACCTCAAAATCAGAATTATTGTTCTGTTTCACTATCTCAGTCTCAGGCTGATCGTTTCAGCCCACCGATTCAATATCAGAATGGTCACTATAGGCCTCCATCTCAACATCATGGTGGTCGTTTCAGGTCCCTATCCCAATACCAGGAGGATCGCTTCAGGCCCAAATTTCAACATCAGGATGATCATTTGTAACCCCTCTGCAACCGCTATGCGGCATTATGAGGTTTGGAGGGAGTGGATTGACTTGATTTTTGGGGTATAACAAAGGATGTTGCTGACAGTCCACAAAAGGTCCCTTCCACAAGCACTGAAGTAAATACTAACTACACTGTTTATGCCTCTTATGTCTCTCATCTAAGACACAAACGGAATCAGGTCACATCTATTGACCAATTGGATATGTCCGTAGGTCTAAATCAGGTTGAATGGATTCCTGCTTCTGATCAGAATCTTAAATTCTAACCCTATTACTGGACCCGTACAAGATACACAGGAACGTATAGGGGAGGAGAGTAAACCCCATATTGAAGTTCTATTTTGGAACATAGCAGGCCAACGATCCAAGGTCACAAATGACGTATGGAGGGACTTTAGCTCTAAATTTGATATCATAGCACTTCAAGAGACTTGGGCTATTGATGTGATACATATGGAGGGATTTAAAACCCACTTTATACCTGCCCAGCCCTCCATCTCAGGCAGAGCGAAAGGAGGTTTAATAATTTATGTTTCAAACCTCCTTAATACAAAGGAAGTAGTGCCTATTACTCTGGATCCAAATTTTCAGATTCTTAGGCTGACTCTAAACAACAGGGACAGTTTCCTTCTAGTTAATTTTTATAATAACCTTCCTGACGTTGAGGCAATGAATTTGGTATCCTTGATACGGTCTATATTATTCGCCAAAATAAGGAAGACAACTAATGCAGAGGTAATTATTTGGGGGGGGGGGGGAGTTCAACCTGGGACCATGCCTTACTACTGATAATACCAATATCTGTGGTATCCTGGACGAATTTGAAAACCCCATCCCACATTTTAGACATTCCATCCTAGGTAATTATTTAAATGAAATCTCATTTGAGTTAGACCTGGTCCAGGCAAATACCTTGAATGATAAGAATTCAATATTGGCCCTTACTTTCCATGGGAGAGGACACCAAACAACTATAGACTATATCTTGGTCTCAAATGGTGAGAGGACTATAGATGCAGGATTTATTAGACACACAATTGTGCTAAGCGATCATTATCCTCTCAGCATTTCTCTATCATTGTCTCATAAACCGAAGAGTGGCCTGGGTTCTGTTTTATTACAAAATAATCTGGTATTAGGCAGATTAAATGGATATGCGCTTAAATGGGGGAAAGTTGACCCCATGGAAATAACAAAGCTAGTGATAGAGAGGGCCTATCCCTCCATCATGAAATGCCTTACTCTAGATACTTCACATACAGAAGTAATTGCCAATTTTGAACTGATGGTTAAAGCGATCAATGAGGCTCTGTGGGTAGAAATAAAACATAAGCCAAAAAAGAGGAAGGGCTGGTTCAATCATGACTGTACGGTTGCTTACGCAAATTTAAAAACTGCACGGAGAAAACTGGTTATGGTTCCACATGAAATAACTTAATTAAGGAAAGCGTATAACTCCGCATTAAAAAACAGGAAAAAAGAACTAAAAAATCAACTCTGGGACCAATTGCATGAAACCTGCTCCCATAAAAACTCGGCTGCTTTTTGGCAAGTGGTCAAGTCTCCCCTTCTAACTGACAAAACTAATCATGCTAAGTTAGACTTAGCAATAGAAGAAAAGTAATGGGTTCTTCGTTTTTCCAAGATTTTTTCAGCTGGTCTGGAGTCTGCTAAACTGCAGGACCCAAAATCTCAGAACTCCAATCCCCGAAACGACCTAGATAGCGCTTATCCCATTGACCTACAGTTCTCCTTGAAACAAACCGCCCAGGCTCTGAGGGCAAGTAAAAATGGGAAGGCACCGGGCCCAGATGGTGTCCCTATTGATTTATTTAAAGCTCAAATTGACCTCTGTACCCCCCTTCTAACTAGAGTCCTGAATGCATCCTGTAATATATGTTTACTAGTTTCATGCTCAAAATCCGTACTAGTCCCCATTTTTAAAAAAGGTGACCGGGAGTCAGTAACCTGCTATCGTCCAATCTCTCTCCTAGACTCTCTTGGAAAAGTGGCAGGTCGAATTATTCTAGAGCAACTACAAGATTGGGCGGATGACGGCAGGAATTTTTCAGATCTACAATACGGGTTTCGTCAGGGTCTGGGGACCATCGAACTATTGATTGATAAGTATGTTTATATTAAAGGAGGTGACCTGTACATGGTCTATGTGGACTTATCGTCCGCATTTAATTGCGTCTCCCATTCCAAACTTTGGGCATTACTGGTTGATATGGGGGCTCCATTGAATTTGGTTAAGTTTGTAAGGGATCTTTACGCTAATGCCACCGCAAGAGTACGATATGGGGTGGGAGGGGAGTTGACGGAAGAGTTCCCAGTAGAAAAGGGGCTTAGGCAAGGGTGTGTCCTGGCCCCTTTTCTCTTTACATTGTATACCAATGAGCTGGAAAGAGAGATGATGAAGGGATCCCAGGATCTCCCAATGGTGAATAATCGTCTAATACCTGCACTCCTTTATGCAGATGATACCGTCATCTTAGCTCATACCCCCCGTGAACTTCAAAAGAATTTGGACAGATATTCCACATTTATGGCAGGCCTTGACCTGAAGATAAACATTAGTAAAACTTTTGTCATGAGGGCAAGTTCTGGCCACAAAAGCATAAGTAAAATGAGGGGTATTTATCTGAACCAAGAAAAAATAGCGACTACGCAAAAATACTCCTATTTAGGCGTAACAATAGATCACAAGCTATCCTGGAAACCGGCTGTAGAAACGAGAAAACTTCTTCTTCTAAAAACAACTACAGCCCTTGTCAATTTTACCAGGAAGTTGGGAAATAGAGCTCCCCCTGAAATTATTGCGATCTATAAAGCCAAATGCCTCTCTGTGGCGTTGTACGGGGCGGGTTTATGGGGCTTCACGGGTACGGATAGTATTCAGAGAGTTGAAAATTAGTTTCTGAGGTTCCTTCTTGCAGTTCCTGGGAGTGTGGGTACCTTTGCTTGTCATACAGAGCTGGGTCTTGTACATGTGACGGACCTAGCCAAAGTTGAACCACTTTTATTATGGCGCAGGATTTGGTCCTCAGATAAAGCAACCTTTTCTCAGTCTATTCTGTCTGACTGTCTAACCATGGATAATGCTCGCAGGTCAAGGTGGCTGTGGTACATTGCGAGTTTTTTTCATGATTTGGGCTGGGATAAATATTATCATAATCCCCCCTCAATATGTGAGGTTTCGAGAAAGGCCTTAAAAAAGAAAGGTCTCGCCCATCCTGAGGCGCTGAGACTGATGACCGAAGCCGGTAAACCTTCTGTTATCCACAGTCTAACGACACAATTGGTACCTACAATACAGCCATACCTTACCTTTAATACCACGAGTTACGAGCGTTACCTATTGGTAAGATTTAGGATGAATCTCTTCCATCGAATAGTTGCATTTCCAGCGCAAAATAATTGGGCTAAAGTACTTTCTTGCTGTCCCTGTGATGACATTTCTTTACAATCGACTCTGCACACTATTCTTTTTTGCAAATTTTACACTGAACCCAGGAAAAAATGGCTTATTCCATTACTGAGGCGTATTGGTTATAGACAATGTCGCCCAGCCTTACTCTTTTTACAGATGCTGGAGGGAGAGCTATCGGTATTTATAGTAGTCAGTTTTTTTAAATGTATTCTTCGCCATCGTAGGAATTTAGATCAATATGGTATGGAGATCAGCTATTGCCATTTTTGACTTTAATGGATTTATGCCCTTCCCAGTTTTCTTATATAAAATGAGGTGGGGTATATATTTTCTTTTTTTTAACTTATAAATATTATGTTTTTTATTCTTTTTATGTATTTAGGACTGGTACTTTTATTGTATGTTTTTACGAATGATCATTTTATTGTAGGCTTTTTATGATTTGTAACCAAAATCGAAATAAAGCAAGAATTGAATTGAATTGAATTGAATTATTCACTTTGTACTAAAATCAAACCCTGGAACTCAACTTCTCATTTGGGAAGAGGGAAAAACATGGTGGTCCGAACAATACAAACATTACAATTTAAATGAATTCAATGAATATAGAATGGATCTCAATCCAAAGTGTTAAACAATTAAGCGAGTCAAAATAAGTTAAACAAATAGGTGCTCCATAGGAAATCAATGAAAAATAGTACTTATGCAGTGCATCAAAAAGAAATTAATGTAACATTTATACACCAGCTTTATAATTTTCAGATATATCTGCCCAATTTTCAAAAATCTGTGATTCACCAAAGATGGGCTGAGTATATCTTTCGTTAAATTTCCCATGTCCCTGAATGCATTTGTACCGGCTGGATATGAGATCGTCTGAAAAGCATGTGTTTTTATCAAGTCATGGTAGGTTAAAATATATCACGTCAGACCCCATATAAAAAAAAATCCATCAAAATTAATCAATGATTTGTGTCAAAAATAGCTGACCTGAAAACGTTGCAGGGATATGGGTGAGCTTGTATCACTAAGAAATAAACTCCCACATATTATGAAAAATAATGGTTTAGATTAACTCTCACTCATATAGAATATTAAATGGTGGTTTCATGTAAAAACTCATCCAAGTGAACAATTGGGCAGTTGATTTACTTTATCCCAAATAAAGGTGTGAATAGCTCATTAGAAACCCTATAGATTAAGGGATCAAAATAAACCATCATAAGGTTGAAAAATTAACAGAGAAATATACCCATGGCGGTATTGTAAAAACTAACCCAATCTTATAGGGATGGTGTGTTAATTTATTACATCAACTTCCACATAACTCACTGTGAGGCAAAAAATATACGATTTAAAATGTAATTAGGGTATCTTAAAAGGGGACATTGTCAGGGAATGGTGAATAAATCATTCCTTGACAGGAACTGCCTTTTCCACTGGATAAGAGCCTGTATGGGGAATGTGGCATCATTCTCACAAAATATAAAAAAGATGCTGCACCTTGATGTATGTGTGTACAGACCAGAAACGCTAAAGACCTTCTCCCAAAATGTCTGCCTGAAATGCTCGATCACTGCGTTAAGACCAATATGCCCCTGTCTAATCGACAATTTGTAGTGCCTTGCGAGTTAGCAATGACAGATCCCTTTTGGCTCCTGATGGACTACGTTGAACTTTGATGTAGCTGTTAGAGCAGAATGCTGGTAAGGCTGATTCAGAATGTTGAGTTCACACACAGAAGATTACAGAAGTGTAATACTAAGCTCCGTATATGGTGTAATCATTAGCGGGTACCCAGTTTGGGGAACATGCTACAAATGGCGATAAGATACTGGATAAGTAACCCAAAGATCAACAGTGTTCTCCAAGAGAGTTTCCCATGGTCCAAGCAAACTGCTTGGGCGTGCCACATGTGCTATTATCAAAGTACGGAATCAACGCTTAATGCATATGGAGTCAAAGAGCTGTGCCAGCCATTTTAACGCAGAAAGTATTGCAGAGAATCTACATATTGTTGGCCGAGAACCTGCTGGTTAGGCCATACATAAAGGTACTGTGCTGCCACACAAGATAGTTATACATTATACAGAGCATTACTGTGAAAGACGGATACGTACAGATACAGGAAATAAGTGCTAAAGAATGCAGGACTCAAATACATTAAAATACATGAAGCATTGGCTGATGAAACAATTTAAAAGAAATCATCCTGTCATTGCACTTACCAAAGACTCAATAAGTGGAGCTCTACAACCTCAGCACTGGGCGAGGAGACCCAAGAAGAAGCACAAGGGTTCTGCTTACTGAGCTGTCCAATACCTGAAGTGGCCACTACCAAAGCTGCCAGGTGGCGGCTCAGGACAACTCCAGAGGTCTCCAGAAAGTGAAGGGCCCTGATGAAGACCAAGAAGGAGGTCTTCATACCACAGACTGTCCAGGACGATCCGAAGGTCAATCCATTGCCGGACCTCTGAGCTGGTACAGATGAAGCAGGTCCTAGTGGACAGACGAAAAACTCTGACAAAGCTCCACCCTCAAAGTCAACCACTCCAATAAATAGGTACAATGCTGCTGACTTCCTGAAACCAGCCACGCATTTCGATATCGCCAAAAAACAAAATATTGTCAAAAGATGGATTGTGTGGCTTTGACATTGATGATTTTAATGATGTACTTGAAGAGACTGATAACAAAAAGATTACCAAAAACATCAAAAACATTGCAGGGGATGGTATAAAAGAAGTCATAAGGAAGATGCTGTGAACTGATGAAGAAATCACGTACCATCAGACGAAAGAAATTTTGAATTGCAACTTCAATCTAATGCCTAATGTAATGGAATGTAATGTAAGTTGGTTCTTGTAAAGCGCGGGCTGTCACTCCGCGAGGAGCATCCAGGCGCTGTGGAGGTTTGGAGGTAAGGGGAGTGGAGGGGCACTGGCTATCCTAGATGAGGGAGAGGCATAGTTCCTCTGGGGCTGCAAATACCCAAGTCTTCATGGCCTTCCTGAAAAGTGTCTCTGTCTCAAGTGACCTCAGGTAGGGTGGTAGTAGGTTCCAAGCTTTGGATCCTAGGACGGCCACTGTTCGCCCGCCTTTAGTTTTATATTTGAAGGAGGGTGGCTTAAGATAGTTGGCCTGGAGGACTTGAGGTTTCTAGTTGTGATGTATGTGGTGAATCTTGCGGAGAGGTACTTGGGTCCAATTTTGTGTTTTGCTCAGAAGGTAATGAGAAGGATTTTGAAAAGAACTCTTTTACGTACAGAGAGCCAATGAAGGGCTTGTAGGGCTGCAGATGCTGATGATCTTCTAGGAAGCTTCAAGACGAGTCAAGCCGTGGCATGCTGGACAACCTGCAGCTTTTTTAAGGTGGATTTATTGGTACCTGCTAATAGACTATTGCAATAGTCCAGACGCGAGAGTATCAGGGCCACTGCCACTGATTTCCGGGTAGTCAGGGGGATGAGGTCAAATAATTTTTTTAAGGATTTAATGAGGCTGAAGCAGGTCCCTGCTACTGCCGTGGTGTGGGGGAGAAAGGTGAGTGCGGAGTCAAATTTTACTCCCAAGTTTTTTGCTACCTTGACTGTGTCAGGGCGGGGGGTGGTGTCCCATCTGGCCACCATTTGTCAGGTTGGAATTGGACATTTTTCCCTATGGGTAGAATCTCAGTTTTGTCCGTATTGCATCTCAAATGGTTCTCTCTCATCCAGTGGATGATTGCGGTGAGGCAGTGTTTGAAGGTAAGTTCAGACGAAGATGAATTGTTGTCTAGGGAAAGGATCAATTGGGTATCATCTGTGTAGGACGTGACTTCAATGTCAAAAGATCTTATTAGGTGGATGAGAGGGGTCATGTAGAAATTAAACAACAGTGGGCTCAAAGTTGAGCCCTGTGGGACGCCAGTTGTTATATTACATTCAGTTGAAATGAAGGTACCTAGGGCAACTGCTTGTCTACGGTTGGAAAGAAAGGATTTAATCCAGTCTAGGGCAGAACCTGAGATGCCGCTACGTTTGAGTCGTTTCAAAAGTATATTGTGGGAAATAGTATCGAACGCAGCCGACAAATCAAGTAGGATGAGGACAGCTTTCTTGCCATTGTCGGCTATGGTTTTTAGTGCATCAGTTATTTCCAGTAGTGCTAATTCAGTGGAGTGTTTGGGGCGAAAGCCGGATTGTTGAGGGTGAAGAATATTATTATCCTCCAAAAATTTGGACAGTTCTTTATGAACGAATTTCTCTGTTATCTTGCCGAGCAATGGAAGTAAAGAGATAGGCCGGAGATTAGAAAAGCACGGAGGAATCAATGTTTTGTTTTTTCTTCAGAGGTTTCACAAGCGCGAGCTTCCACTCCTCCGGGACGATGGCTGTGCTGATGGAAGAATTCACTATCTGATTAATGATGGGATTGACTGTATCTATAATTTTATGAAGAATCAGTGGAGGGCGGGCATCTAAAGGTGAGCCTGATTTGCAAGTTCTTATGGCCTCATGGGTTTGTTCTAAGGAGACTTGCTTAAAGGTCCTAATAAAGTAAGTAGGTGCAGGCTCGAAACCTCTATCAAGATCTTGTGACTTATCAGGAGGGAAGTCCTTCTGAATTTTCCTTATTTTTTCTTCGAAAAATGCTGAAATATCATCACAGAGATTCTGTGAAGGGGGTATCTCTTTCAGTAGTGCTTTGGGGTCCATGAAGGACTTTACCACTGAAGAAATGGCTTTTTGTTTTTGGTTAGCTTCCAAAATTTTCTTGGTGAAGTGTTCTTTCTTAGTGTATTTGATCTGCTGATGGTAGAGCTTTCTGCCATTTTTGTAGGCTGCTCTATCCTCAAAGTTGAACATTTTGCTCCATTTACGCTATTTCTGCTTACATATTAGTTGAGCTTGGGCCAGGGTGGGTGTGAACCAGGGTTTGTTTACTATTTTAGGTTTTTTGTGCTTATCCCGTCCTTCCAGAGGGGAAAGCTCGTTGCACGTAGAGGTGAGCCAGGAGTTGAAAAGGCGCGAGTCCTCCCTAGTGTTTCCTGTTAGTGTAGGAATTAATGATTGGGCAATGGTAGCTAGTCTCGAATTTTCAGCTAATTTTGCCCATCTCCGTCCCTGTCGGGGCAGAGGGGATGGCCTGTAAGCGAGGCTCGTCTGAGGGATTGTAAGGGTAAGGGGGACGAAGAGATGGTCCGACCAGATCAGGGGGAGAGGGGGGCCAACTGAGAGTAGGGCGAAGTTGGAACAGACCCCATCTAATGTATGGCCTGCTTGGTGTGTTGGACCCTCTACGAGTTGAGTCAGAGTAAGCAGTTCTGTGATTTGAAGAAAGTTATCTGCACTTGAGTCAGTCCTGTCTTCAAGGTGGAGGTTGAAATCACCAAGTAGGGTGAAATTGGCATATCTGAGCAGGAGATGGCTCAATCCATCCCCAAGCAAGTCAAGAAAGGCGGTACTGTGTCCCGGTGGGCGGTAGATTAAAGCACCCGAATTCTGAGAGAAACCCTTAGTATGGAGCGAGTATTAATAACTGCCAGAGCTTAAGAGCATGCAGATAGTTAAGCTGCTGACATGGACGGTGGAGGTGCCCAAAATGAATCAGTCATGAGGGTGAAAAGTAAGCCACAGACTGAAGGACACAAGGTGATATCCACACATAAAAAAGAAGTTGTGTTTAGATGTGAATTTTCATTTCCTCACGAAGGTGAATTACCCGCCATTGGACAGATATGTAAAGGCCGTGTAAAGGAGAACTATTTTGTGATGGTTTGCAAAGCCAAGAAAAAAGTATGTGCGTCATGCTACGAAGACAAAATGGCCACCAGAATGTTCCAGAAGTAATGATCGACCCGCACCCACAAGGCCAAGTGGCGACATCAGATAGGACAAATCGAGACTGAAGGGAGCCAATTGTCATTTAAATCATCGTCAAGCGATTCATTTAGATCAGTATCAAGTGATAGTGGAGAAGATGGTTGTGCCATGTCAATGTTTACTTCAGGAAAACATGCTCATGTTGCACTGGCTACACGTGAGGAAAAATGTCAGTCAAAGAAAAGTCGGCATGTCAAAGCACAAAAGTCATTCAAACATTGTCAAATGTTTGCACTAAAAGTAAAAGGTTGTTGAATACCTTTCATCATTCACAGTGGTGTTTGATAAACATTATGCCTGAGGTGAAATATAATGAATTGTCTCCATTACCGTGACTGATGCCCATGAAAACCAAAGTGTATATATTGGCTGCGTCAACACCCTTAAAGAGTCAAGGTTCATTTGAATCAATGATTATACACAAGCCAACAAAGGTGCAAACACCCATCCATTTGCTTCAAGGTTGAGAGTCATGAGCCTGTCTTAGTTTCACCCCAGTTGATTACTGATTTCTGTAAACTACAACATGAATGTTCACCATGAAATAGTAAGTCAGTTCCCAAAATTATTTCATGGTTTAGGTAAAACTTAAGATCATAAAAGTAAAAGCTGCATATTAATGAGGATGTCTGTCCTGTTGTTCAAAGACATAGATGATTTTCTTTTACCTTACAAGATAATGTTGAAAAGCAACCTGAATCGTTACTTAAGCATGATATCATTGAGCAGTGTACTGTCCGACACCAAGGATTTGTCCCATAGAGGTAGTGCCCAAAAAGGACAGTAAAGGAGCTGTATGCATATGCGTGGATATGCGTCAGGAAAACAAGGCTATTGAACGAAAGCGACATCCAGGTCCCGTATTGCTGACATGATAACATTATTACATGGTGCAAAAGTCATCTCTAGCCTTAATTTGAATAAATGTTATCATCAGTTGGAACGCAGAGAAAATTGCAGGTACATTGCAAACTTTTCCACACATGTTGGTTTGTTTTGATACAAATGACTAAGGGTCTGATTTAGATCTTGGCAGTTCTGGTCCCGCCGTCACTTTTCTCTGACTTCTAGGTGATCTGCCCACTCAATTTAAAGGGTGGCAGGACTATGGACAACAGTCCATCTAAGTCATGCCATCTCCACCAGAATTTTCCACCCACGTCGATGGCCTCATAGGTAAAAGTGGCTGTTGGAGGAAATACAGACAATCTTTCTGCCGAGACTATCACATTGTGCCTTCCCGTCAACGTACCTTTGGCGGGTAAAACTCCACACCTTAGTTGGCAGTTTCAAAGAGATATAAGGTAGAAGCGTACCTTTTCTTTTCACTTCTATATCCGTCATGAACCCGATTGTCCAAGTCCTTCCTGTGCTGCTGCGCCATCACTACGAAGCATATCAGCCCCGTTGTTGCCGGTATTGAAGGTCAGTTACGTTTTTTTCTTGCTTTCTTTTAAATTGTCTGTTAACATTTGCTCTGGACTCATGCATTTTTACCTTTCTCTAACAAGCAATTGTTTTTTAATGTGCAATGCATATGTGTGTAATGTTGTCATGTAAGAAAATGAAAAAACACAAGCCTGCGATTAATTTTCTGTGATTTGTTTTCCAAATTTGGTGCAAGCTACCATCACGATAAAGTACAGTTACACAAAATTAGATTTTAAGCAAAAATTCAAGATGTGTTTTACAGGTGTGTTGAATTATTGTAGAAGAATATCAAATTATAAACACATGCATTACACATTTTTAAATAATTTAAATTTAACATAACTCAGTAATTGCACTAGACAAGGTAAAAAGTTTCTTTTAACAAAAGTCAAATCAATGTTAGTTCTAAACTTAAGTCATAACTTTTAATTCTCTACGTAACATTTCTCCTTGTCTAGTGCATTTTCTGTATTCTATTAAATTTTCTTTAATTTATTTTGATAAGTTGTAATGCATTTGTCATGCAATAAGTTAAAATAGACACACCTATAATAAAACTTACAAAAAATATATTTCTATTGGTTTTATGGTGTAAATGTTTGAACTTTACAAATATAAACATTTTAAACATATTTTGTCAACATTTTCATCATTAAAATTTTGATAATTAATTAATTGTAAATGAATATAGTGTTTGGAAAAACTTAGTAAAAATGTATTTTTTTATTTATAATTGAGTTCATTCTCTCATGAACTATTTTCAATGAAAAAGAAAAAATTAACAACAGACAGTGAAAGCAAATAACCTGATTTCACTGAAAACGTTCTCATGGACAATGATCTGCTGCAGCAGAATGGCAAATGATCATGGTCTGAAATGGAGTGTGCTCTATAATGTGGGATGCAGGTGAAAAAATGATCCAAAACACATTGTGTGTGTGATGCTAGCATTCATCCAAAAGCCACAGGAATGGTATAATGTTGAATGTGTCGCGCAACAGAATCCCTCCATCAGAGATCTGCCACTATGACAATGCCAGTTCAACCAAGACATCTAAATAGTTTCTGCACAATCCCACCACTCTAACGGTGATGGAGTAATGTTAGCCAGCAAAGGAGTCTGACACGTCAAAAGAGGTGAACTGCTTATGTAACGGTAACCACTCTGTTAACGTGGACAGAGGTACAGCCAGCCCACATCTAAATAGGGTGGGTGAATCCATCAGCTTCACAGAGTGCTAGTAAATGCTGCCATGGAGGGACAGTGGGAGTCCCGCTACGATCTAAATAGGCCCTAAGTTTTGGCTTGTCATCGGCAGCAGAACTTTACCAAGACATCATTCGACGTATCATACAGCATGTAATTAATGCTGTCAATTATAACAATGACATAATAGTTTTCGAGCAACACAAAAAGAGCACAATAAAGCTCTCACACAGGTATGTCATTTATTTGCGGATGCAGGTTTGCCTTTAAATGGGGATAAATGTGAGTTCCACAAGACAAAGTTAAAATTCTTTGGCCATATCTTTTCTGATCGGGTATGTTTCCTGATCCATCTAAAGTACAAGTGCTGTCAAATGCTGATCCTCTACAAGATGTTTCAATGTTGTGTTCATTTCTTGGTATGGCCAGTTACTGCTCCAGATATAAACAAGACTTTGCCGCTGTAATTGCTCCATTAAAAGGGAGATGAAAAAGAATGTTTCATTTAATTGGTCACATGAATGCCCGATAAGTTTAAGAGAATTAAACAATCCATTGAGAATGCTACTGACATTGCAAATTTCAATCTGAATCTTCATACAGATGCTGTTGATGCTAGCCTAATCGGGTTAGGTGCCATCCTTGCACAGCATAGCAGACACCCAAATGCTTGAAGTCATATTGTGGCATATGCAAGTATGAGTTTGTCTCAAACAGAATGTGGTTATTCACAACCTGAAAAAAAATTGTAGCTGTGGAATGGGCTGGTGAACATTTCCATGTATTCCTGTATGAAAAGTCTTTAATGCTGGTAACTAATCGTCAAGCTTCACTAACTGTATTTGGCAATACAAAGGCCAAGATGCCTCCTTGCATTGAACAATGGGGACTCTGATTGCAAGAGTAAACTATAACATCATGCATCATCCAGGGCAGGACCAGAACCCTGCTGACTACTTTTTCAGAGTGCCTATACTAAGGTCATGGTATTCCATCCAAAATGGCTAAAGCCAATATCAATTTCATTGTAAAATCAAACACACAAGCTGCCATTTTGTTTGCCCAGATTATCATTGCCACGAGCCTTGACAGTGACAGTCTCAAGTTGAAAGATATCATTACACATCAGTCATAGAAACCAACACCCTCGACCTCTCACCAGTAATGGTGAAGATCAAAAATCCTAAAATGACAAAGATGAACTGTCCATAACTCAGGAAGGACTTATATTCTGAGGGGCGAGAATCCAGATTCCGGAGAGTCTGAGGCAGAAGATGATTGAAGTGGCCCACGAAGGACATCGTTGAATCATTGCTACAAAATGAGCTCTCTGAGACAGAGTCTGGTTTCTGTGCCTCGATGAGCAGGTTGAGAAGGAATTAAAGCCTGTCAACTGTGCAACTGCCTTTCCACTAAAGTTACTCAACACACCTTAAAAATGTCAGAACTCCCGAAGCATGCCTGGTAGAGAGTAGCCAGTGAATGTTTTGGTCCACTTGATAATGGATATCACCTGATGGTGATTGCTGACAAATACTTCTGCTTTCCTTTAATTGAGGATCTCTCACCTACTACTCAAGACCGAGTCATTGAGAGACGAAATGGCATCTTTGCGACATGGGATGTTCCAGCCGTATTGAAATCTGACAATGGTCCACCATTTAACTGTTGTAAGTTTCAAGTTTTCTTTGAGAATCTGAGTATAAAGCACTAGGAGAGCACACTTTTGTGGTCACAGGCCAACAGACTGGTTGAGCACTTTATGAATATGCTAAAGAAAGCAGGGCAGTGTACTACTCTTGAAAAGATCGATTTAATAACTGTGTTAAATGTTACCTTAAGAGCCTATAATTCAACACCTCACACAACCAAAAGTGAAAGTCATGCAGTGCTGATGTTCAGGAGAGCATTAACAACCAAGATCCATCAATGGACCAATCAAAGAGAGAAAGACGAGTGCGCAACTCATGAGACGGACTTGGTTGCAGAAACAAAAGATAAAAGCCTATGCTGATAAAAGATGAAATGCGAAGAACATCGTCTTTAAAAGAGGATGAGGAAATGGAAATGTGATGCTCCATTTGATGAAGAACATTTACAAGTGGTGTCTGCTAAGGGACTCATGGTGACTGCCCAGTGCCCTTGGAAGTCTATCACCAGAGACTCTTCTAATTTTTGGCATTTAACTCCTTGTTCATCAGATCTACATGTTGAAGGAGAGACTGGTTCTCATGCACCAGTGACTGTTGTTGCTTCTCCACCATCAACACAAATCCTGTATATTGATGGTGACAGTTCCCAGTTTTTAAGTACAAGATCAGTTGAAAAAATTAAAGAGCCAGAAAACTTAATTGAAGAGATTTATTTGTGTGTGTATGTATAATTGTCCGATAGCATGCCTTACATTTACATTTTCCACACTTAAAATGTCCAAGAATTGGTGACAGACCCTATTGCATTAGCAGATGCGGCGGTTCCAGTGTCTTCAATACAACACTAACAACGTCGTCCCTAAACCTTTTGCCTTTCTTGAAGGCAAACACGGGTTTGTCTTTGGTATACATTTTATCACTGATCTGTTCTCAATGCCAGTCAATGATTTTTTAAATATCATTGCTGCAGGTGCAAAAAGTGGTTATGAAGATCATCCTTTCGCTATTGGGATCAGTATCACTTCTAGAATCTAACAAGGTCCCTTTTACATAACGCTGGAATAATCCCTTGGATTACCCTCTGTCATGCCCTCTATTGATGAGAATGTTGAATTCTTCAAAGTAATCTACCCATCTCAAACATTCCTTCTGACCCTTAAGAATTGACCATAGGGAAGGTTATCTCATAAACTCTGGGGGTGGTAGCTAATGTATCTCAGCAGTGTGTTGCATTCAATGGGTTTACGAAATGATGTGGTGTACAATTTCCCATCCTCCACCTTGATGGTGATATCTAGAAAATTAATTTGCTGATTACTGTGTGATATGGTAAACTGTGAATTTGTGGATCTGTTAGTAAGCCACTAAAATAAGTGTTCAAATTCATGCTTATCACCTGTCCAAAGCATTGAAACATCATAAATATACCTTCGCCACAAGGTAGTGTTGTCAAGAAATGGACTGTTAATATATTCATACTTGTCCATGTAACTGTTTGCTGAATCTGGAGCAAGCCCTGTTCCCATAGTTTCATCATGGGTTTGATAATAGTAGTCTCCCTGAAATGCATAGAAATTCTTTGTCATAGCTATCCTGAGAAATTCCACTATAAACTCTGTGGGGACTTGGGTTAGTTGGTTCAGCACCTTTCTAAACACCTCCAGTGCAGGTAGTTGCGAGATATTAGTGAAAAAAGAATTAATATCCAAGGTGACAAGTAGCCTATTAGTGGATGTAATAGGGTGATTTTCTATCAATGTAATCACGCCCATAGTGTCTTGGACATAGGAATTGGTAGTGCTAAAAGGCTTTCAAAAACAGATCAATGTACTTGCATAGTGGTTCCAACAAGGACCGTTATCCATATACAACTAGACAATCTTTTGGTATCACAAGAGTTTTCTGTATCTTGGGGAGAGTGTAAATCATGGGCATTCATGAATGTTTTTTATTGAGGAAATCAAATTTAAGATCACTCAAAAACCCTTCTGTGAGTCCTATTTATGTCAACTGTTTGATCAGTTTAATAACTTCACTGGTTGGGTCCATTCTGAGTTTGAGATTCTTGTCTTGACACCCTAGTTGTGTTATTATTTCCATTTTATTACCATGTACATTCTGCCCCAAAATAGCACCACCTTTATCATCTGGTTTGATATCAATAATGTTGTTTTTAGAGAAGTAAGACTCATATTCTCTTACTTGCTACTAATGTATTTCATATGTTGTTTCATGGCAAGCAACTGCATCAAATCTCAAACAACAACATGTTCAAAGTCAAAAATGTTATGCAACATGAAATGGGATGGAGGAGTAAATGTTAAGCGTATCCTCAGTCTTCCACCCACTACTCTATTTTGATGAGGAAGCTTGTTAAAGTAATACCTTAAACTAACCTTTCTAAAGAATTTGTGTAATTCTATCTTAATATTAAAAGTGTTTGGAATAGTTGTGGGAACAAAGGGAAGGCCTTTGGAAAGTATATTTTGTTCACCTTTAGACAGTGAATAATTTGAAAGATTTATTACAGGATTGTTGCCTGTGTGGTAACAACGCGGTCGTTGTAACAACCTCGTTGTGAATGTTTAGCGATGTAAAATCTGCATTGTAAAGGTATATATTCTCTGAAAAGCATGTGCTTTTATTACATCACATAATAACAAATCTTCCAAAATTTATCAATGATTCAAGTAAAAAATGACTGACCTGAAAACGTTGCATAGATATGGGTGGACTTGTATTGCTAATTAATACATTTCCGTATTTAATAAAAGTAATGGGTTAGATTATATCTTTCTCGTGTAGAATTTTACACTGCGGTTTCATGTAAAAATTCACCTGTGTGTATATTTGGGTTATTCGTTTACTCAATCCCAAATATCAGCAAGAATAACTCATTAGAAAATGTGAGGCATGCGAATTGACAATTGTGGCCAGAGAATTTGAATATGAAGGGATACAGCACACCCTGGGAAATCAAACAAATTCTAACGGCACGGTTTTTATATACATCATCAAATGTTCATGCTATTTATTCAGTATAGGCCAGACTAGGCAGAAAGTCAAAGCAAGGATTTTGCAGCATTGAGGTAAAATATGGTGCAAGACACATGGTGCACCTTTTGTCGAACATTTCACTCAGGCTGTCCATGCTGCTGACAGTTTGAAATGATTGGTTGTAAAAAAGGTGATAGGATATATCAGAGGTGGTGTAGTGTAGTCCTAATAGTAATCTGTCATGAAGAACCTATGCTGCTTACGGATAACATATACTGTGGGTCTGGTGGCAGACTGACTCCGTGCAACCCCACCGCATATGTTAGCCTATGGTCTGCATTAGCTTGCTTGCAGTGCCACTAGAATCTCCTGCTATCAGAGAGATTAGTTTTTGGCAACTTCAGAACACAATATCCTCAGACTCGTGCAAACAATATACTACTTTTCACCCAGTCACTCGTGCTTGCTTGTTTTGCTCTCAGAGAGATACAGAGAAGAAACAATTGAGCGTTTTTACAATAAGAATTTATTGTACCGTAGTTCTTCTCATATAGAACAAGTGCGCTGTTACAACTGTAACACAGTAGCAGAGATATAGAACCAGCAGTACAGTGAATAAAAAGTAATAGCATTGTTCTACCATTTTGCAATAGTCGCGAACATATAGATAATTATGAAATGCATTTATAAAAATAAAGTGCGTACTCCTAAGATGCCTAACTAGATGTACCTAAGTGTACCTAGCATGTGAATAGGTTCTACAGAGCCTAAGAGCCTATGAGCCAAGAATCCCGCTAGGATTGAGAGTGTGGGACTTCATCCTGGACTTGAGCTGGACACCCCGCAAGGGATCGTCAGACCACTGTCAACTGGAGCGACTGCATGCCGGAGCTGCAGCGTCTCTGGTCAGTATGTAGGTCTTGAAGTCTCGGTCCCCTCCTGCCTTCTGATAGCAAGAGGTGCTCTATTTATACAGTCAATGTATGTGTGTTACCCATTGTTCAGTATGAGGATGACGTTGGGGATTAAACCTTGTGCGTCAATGGGAGAGCTGAAGTATGCCTCCTGGAGAGTATGTGCTAAGGATGACGTCTTAGCAATATCGATTGGGAAAAACCCACCCTCAGCATGGAACTAGGTGAAAGGTTTAGTCCATAAAAGGCTGCAGTCCTTATAAGGCATGATGTCCCTATTAGGCATCCTGTCCTTATTTGGAATTATGTCCTTATAAGGCTCGTTCATATGAAATAACAGGAGCTGATGTAGAGAAAGTGTACGATGTTTCCTGGACCTATATTAGGGTACCGATATGAAATATAACACCCACTCCACCTTATACTTAACAATAATAATACACATTCTGAGATACACATTTTCATAACAGTGTCAGTGTATAAAATTATCAAGCAGTCATTCAAAATGTTTCTAAAAATGTGTACGAAATCATTTAAAAACAGTTTAAAAAATGAGGAAAAATGTTCTTTGGTAAGGTTTAACATTGTTGTAAAGTTCCGCAAATCACAGTTCTAAACGAGTTCGATCACACAAGTTGAGTTACTGTAAGCGTACTTAGAAGGCCACGCTTCGTGAGAGAAAGTGTCAATTAGAAAAAGTTATTTTAGAAATATAAAGGGAAGGAAAAAGTTCCATATTCGTTCCCAGCACACGGTGAGCCAGATTCAGATTAAATGTACTGGCTGGGAGACATAATATTATCACTGCCAGTTACAGCAAGGGATAAATATTGCAATACCTTGCAAGCACATCAAGTGTGCATAGATGAAACTCCTCGCTGCCAACAGCCAGTGTGTAGGCTTCCAGGACCGGATTAGAAACCTCGGTGTCAATGCTGGAGCTGAAATTTAATTCAGTCATGAAAGGCACCTGCGGTTCCACAAGGAAGGCATGTGTCAAGATGGGAATATGCTGGGGACAGAGGCATGCATTGGACCACAAAGGTTCCAGCCTGGAGTCTAAGTCCACTGATGTCTCCGTCAGAGGTGTCAGACAGATGTCCAACTTGCATTCGCCTCTGCAGAACAGGCATCGGAAGACAGTTATGATACAGTCCTCAAAGACTGGTCTGAAGGATAAGAACCAAGAAGCACTTAGTTCTCGTAGGCGAGGTGAACCGAGATGCTGTACCATGCACTCACGGTAATGTGTTTCCAGCAGAGCCTTCACAATCTCTCTGGCTAATGGTTCGTCCATTGCGCAGCAGATAGACAATAATCAGGATTCCAGCTACAGCGAGCAGTATCAGAGGTAGACCCCCAAAAATACTTCCAAACACAGAGTGTATGAAGGTTAGAATAACTCAGAGGATAGACTGGAAAGTGCAAGGAATCCAGACCCTATGGTCTTAAATAGGTGTATAATGCCACTTGTATCTGACATATTAAAGATACGTCCCACCATTTCTACGAAATGTAGGGGGCAGATCTGTTCGAATTAGCGCCTGTATCTCGGTCGAGGTCCTTGCAACTTGAAGTTCAAAGGTTTCTCAACTGGAGGTCAGTGGCACGGTTTCTGTAAAAGCATGGCTTTCATTCTGCTCAAAGCATCAAATTGTATCAACGAAACGGTCAGGGAAGGCCATACTAGTGCCTCCCTGACTATAGTTGTCAGAGGAAACAGAACTTGTATACAGTTCACGGTGACCAGATATGCAACGCCTGGAAGCATGCCACAACAACCTTGATCGTTCAGCATCAAGTAACTCCCATTCAAAAGTAACTTGAACACTGGCGATATTACGGCAGCTGGTGTTCCTTTCATGTGGCAAGACAGATTTGAAACTGAACCATTACAGGCTTCCTGCAAAACGATATCTTGCCACATGAAAGAACCGCTAAAAGCGTTCTTGCAGTTGGTACCACTAAGCAACACTTCTCGATCCCCACTCCGGCATCTAAATCTATATGGTAAATCCCAGAATTTCTTAATGTATTCTTTACCCAATTTTTCAAATCAGCCTGCCTGCCTTTGCTCATGGCAATAGTGAAACTTAAATGTAGGGACCAGAAGAGTGATTTGGCCACGGATTAGCCACTCAATTGATGGTAATTCAGCTACTGTAAATGGTAGTCTGTCCAGTTTTTCAATTTGCAGCATTGTATATTTAGCTCCCCTTTGTGCCATTTCAAACTGTGTATTTTGCATTCTGAAAATAGGGACATACTGTTTATAAAACGCCAAGGCACAAGGCCTGCACGCAAAGATTGGAGCGTTCAGCTCAATAACATAATAGAACGTAACTGTGATTGGCCGTGTTGTAATATGGCTAAATCCTTTTCCAGTATGTCAATAGCAGCAGATACAATGTTGCCCAATGAATATACTCTGGCGGTCAAAGTTGTTAACCCATTATCCACCACAGCAAAGGCTTTTTCTAAGTTTATACGGTCTATTTCCTGTATTCTCTCTGCGGCTTCTTGTTGTGAAATCTTCCAGATTTTATTATAGGCAGCATAAATGTCTGCATATATGAAACGTTTTTGACGTTGTTTCCTTGGTCCTTGTAAAAAGTCCCTAAGATCCATGTCTTGTGAGAGTAAAGATAAGTGTTGTTTCACTTCTGCAAGTGTTGAGGTTTCTAGCCATTGTAGGTACAACTTCCCAACACTATAGGATGCCACTACCGCTGGATGTTCTCTCTGTACATAACGTGGGTCTGGCCTATGCATTTTGAGTCCCTCGGTGATGTGCAGGAACCTTTTTATGACATGTGTTTGTGTCTAAGGATCAAACCACCCACTCCTTCCAATTGGGTTCTGTTCTATTGTACTTTAGTATGTCATCAACTGTTGCCCCTCCCTTTGTAGAAGAATTCTGCCACCCATGTGTTGGTGTAGGTAACCGTAGAGTGTTCAGGTCCTTTATCTTGGCTATTCCAAGACAGGATGTCTTTTGCACAGTATCATTTAAAAAGATCATCTGCTGTGGAATGAGGCATGCTCTAAATAGTGCCTTTGTACCCTGGACTTGCCAGTTCCTCGAACCCCAAATTGATTTTAAGTCAATTTCGTCTTTCCATGGTGGAAACCCTGTTCAGACAATTGGGACAAAAAGTAAGCAGAGTAAATCTGTTTGGTGTTTGTCAACATAATTGTCAGTGCTGATGTTGGTGCAACCTTATAATAAAATGAGGCTGGATCTGTTGTGTTAAATCCTGAAAAGTATGCAAATATCTGTGCAAACATTTGTGAACTAGTTTTTGGTGGTGTTGGGCGATGTTCCCACTGATGGTACTCAAATACATTCCTAGGTGAAATGGATTTGTGCTGAAAATGATGACCAAAATGTTGATAACAGTACCATCATAGTCTGAAGAACCCTCTAACATTTCATTATTAGAAAATGTAGCAGTTTTCTTGAAATCAGACAACATGTTATTAACTGTTTCAGTGTCCCAATCATCAGAAAATGTACTGGAGGTAATGATATCACTCAAAGATATTTTAAATACATGATTAATTTGTAAAAGTTCAGTCGGGCCGAAAATTTTGAAATCAACCTTGTCCCATACTATACCATCGGGTATGGGACCTGCTGTAATGTTCACTGATGACAAGTCTCTTCGTTCATGATGTGACGATGTGTGTGGATTCAGGAGGATGTTGACCTTTCGGGCTGTGGAATATTGTTGACGATAATGTCCATTAATAAGCATACTAAAAGTCAATACTAAACCTAGCCATAAAAGAATAAACATTATCCCAGAAGTTACCTAGAGTTCAATCCAAGGTGATACCAGGTATTTTTTTTGAAGAAAGAGAAGAAAGTTCTTTAATTCTTGCTTGAACGGTGTTTTGGCTGGCGTTGTTTCTGGCTCGCTTGGATCCAGAGAAAACGTATCAAAGTTAATGAAATAGCCAGAAGCAGTTCAATCAATTGTTGGAATAGCATCGGGATTAGTTGAAATGTTATTTTCCTCTTGACGAGGCATGTTGATGTAGACGTTTGTATTAGGTCTAATTGCAACTTGTGAATTATTCTTTTTAGGTCCCGCCTACGCAGCGCGCATGTGCTGCTTAGGAAAAAGACCTTTAGTAATCGGCACAGCTTTCGTCCAAAAACGTGCACCCGTTGCATTGCTTCCAATGGCAACGCGTGCACGCCTGGCAATTCCCTTGCGGGAGCAAGCTTTTTCTCCATGTGTTATCAATTATCTCTCCTGGCACGGCTCGCGCCCGCAAGGGAATCGCTTTCATTTTTGCCGCGGTGGCTTTAAGCTGATTTTGTTTATAAATGTTCGCTTTCACTTTTCCCACGGCTTTAAGTTGACTTTGTTTATAAATGTTCGCTTTCACTTTTCCCGCGTCTTTAAGTTGACTTTGTTTATAAATGTTCACTTTCACTTTTGCCACATAAATGTTGAAAGCGTGTTTTCCGTTCTTCAGAATCCTGCTTTTCTTTCCATTTTGCCGCGCGCTTGTTTGTAATGCTATGGCTTTAAGCGCAGGTTGGCAATGGGAAAGCAGATTTAATCACTCAATCGAGATGGCTTAGTTTTCAGTGTCGGCAGGACCTTGAACCTTTCCGATCAATTGTTCTCCTATTCCTCTAACATAAGGAGATTACATTTTCAGAATCATTGCTTTACTCGACTGCTCTCTTCCTCAACACTTTTCCAAGCACCCAGCACGCTGTCTGCATATGAAGTGTTCATATGACCATCTGGTTTTGTAAGCTTTCTACCAAGATCCCCCGGTAGTGGAAGCTGAGGTGTATATGAAGATGTTTCACCAACACCAATTACACCTCTACTCCTTTACTACCCCTCTACCACTCTACCACTCTACTATCACTCCTCTACCCCTCAAATATTGCTCTACCCCTCTTCTACCCCTCTTCTACCCTTCTACCCCAATACCCATCTACTACCTCTTTACCTCTTTACTACCCCTCTACTACCCCTCTACCCCTTCAATCACTCTAGTATCACTCCTCTACCCCTCAAATATCGCTCTACCCCTCTTCTACCCCTCTACTACCCCTATACCCCTCTACCCTTCTACCAAAACAGATAATTACATAACACATAAAAACAAAACAATAAATACAACATACACCCCACATAATACCACTCACTGTAACAAAATTACTTCTTAAAAATTCACTTAAGGTCCCTAAAGCAACACCTATTGGCTATGCCAATGCTTGTTTTCATTTAGAATTTGAATGTCTGTTTCAAGCAGAACAAATTCCATTAGCATTGTTGCTTAGTCCTTCATTCCTTACAGATGGCTCTTCAAACGTGATGTGTCTTTCAGTTTGAACTTCTTGGATTGTAGCAAGAGGAGGACGTCTGCTACATTGTAGCACACTAGGCCTACTGTTTAGTATCGGCCACATAGTGTGGTTTGATTAGGTCGATTGAGACAAATCTTTTCTCCTTTTTTCTGGCAAGAGGAGGAAGCAGCACAGTTCTTGTTCTGTTTACTGCAAGGATTGGTACAAGTTCTCTGTAAGAGGGCCAAAATTCCTATTTGTCTGCAATTTTCTCTCTGACCAGATCCCCAACTTTTGGGATCCAGACAGGTCTTGCAATGACTACCTTGACTTCTTCAGTGGTGGTCTGCTTTAGCTGGACATTGCTTTGTTTTGTCCTGGATTCTTTTAGATCCTGTAAAACAGCCAAACGATCATGGATGTCAAATGGTTTTTCATTCACCACTGCGCCTACCCAATCAAGATCAGGTACCCACATTTGTGTCCCAAAGAGGACCTCATATGGAGTGACACCCCCTAGAGAGCTTCTTGGCTGGTTATTTAATGCCCATTGTACCCCATAATGGTGTGTGACCCAACTACCGCCCTTGCCTAATACCCGAGCTGTTAAAGATTGCTTTAAGTCTCGTTTTTTCTCTCCACAACAGAATTTCCCTCAGGATGATACGGAGATGAGAACCGCAATGCTACGCCCATTCCTTCCATGGCCTCTTTGTATGCCCGAGAGCTAAATGCAGGGTCGCGCTCAGACTGTAACGTGCTAACTGCGTATGTACCGTTAAAGACTCGCAAATCTTTTATTTCAGTTCGAGCGTCAGCAGAATGCTGAGGCTCAACCCAAAGGAATCTTGAGCATGAATCCACTGCCACCATGATATACCTGTAAGCCCCATCCGTTTCTAAGGGGCCGCAGGGGTCAAGGTTTGTTAGATTTTAGTAATGGCGTCTGTGCTGGGCGTGTAATGGTGGAGCCTTTCATCTGCAGGCAGATGTTGCATTTCAAGACATAGCCTTTAGTTTGCTTAGATAACCCTGGTCACCAATAGCGCTGTTTCAGTAAAGAAATAGTCGCTGTAACGCCTGTGTGTGCAGAGCCAAAACCATTGAGTGCAGCTAATATTAAACCTTGCCTACGATCCATTTGGTATAACTCTATCCCCCACTCCAGGAATCTAAGTATATGGAATGTTTTGTGTATCTAACTTGTAGGAGTATTTTAGTGGAAATTTTTTAGATACTGCTGTGCTGCCTTTGCATGAAGCGATGACAGCCAGCATTATATCTCAGTCTATTCTGGTTTTAGAACGAGTCAGCGCAGCTATGGAAGCCGTGCAAACTGCCCCCTTTGCGACTTCATCAGCCAATGAGTTCCCTTCAACGTGAACGTCATCACGTTGATGACTCAGTGTATGGATCATGTGAGTCCTCGGTAGCTCGGTTTTCAACTCTGCTACCTGTTCCCATAGCATTTTGTGCTTAATTGTGCCACATTTTGCATCCTTAAACCTGTTTTGTTCCCAATGCTGTAAGTACTCATTGTACGACTGTACACAGGAAAAAGAATCACACACGATTAGTGTGGGGAATTCGTGGTTCGTATCTACAAGTGCCAGTTTCAGTGCTTTTAATTCTGCCAACTGAGCCTAGCAGTCTCCTAGAGATTGCGTCTTTGTGCAGCTAGGATGGAACTTGCCATCACGCATGCGACCTTTAACGATAGCACATGCCGAAAAATATTGCTGCTTACTTTCTATCGCCGGTTGAGCTGATCTGTCAGTGTAAATATTATATTCATACTGGTCAAGAGGCAAGATTTCATTTGGTAGAGGATATTCTTGTTCATATAGCAGGAATGCTTGTGTTTTTATACTTGGATCAAATCTGTATTCAACATCTGTTGCAGTAAGAGAATTAGTCCATTGTATCCATCTTGGATGTAACGCTTTCACATTCGGGATGCTGGCTTTTGTAACAGCTTCTAAAGCCGGTCCCGGAGTTACGACAATAATGCTTTTCCCCTGAGCCAGTGCTCTTTCTTTTGCTACTGCAGTCTGAACGGCTGTTAGGATTTTTTCTGTTGAAGTGAAACGCATTTCTGCTTTTGTATGCAGGTGTGATTTGCATGTGATTGGTACAGTTTCTCCTTCATTGAAGGTCAAATAAGTGTACCCGCTTTGACCCGCAATTATTCGGATCACCAAGTGGCGTACGTTTACTTATGTTTGTAAGTGTTTGGAAGCAATTATGTTTTCCTGGAGTAAACAAAGTTTATTAGTATGTTCTTGTGTCCAATCTCTGGCTGAAAATTCAAGTTTGATTAATTCACAAAAAAGGTTTTACCCTTTGTGCATAATCTAAAATGTATGTTCTGCCAAAATTTAGGAATCCTAGTATTGATTGTAAATTTTCCAATGATTTTGGAGGCTGGAGCAGTTCACACTTTTCTAAAAAGTTAGCTGCCAGGCTTTTGCCTTCACTTGACAGCTCATATCTCAAAAATAGGACATTGAGGTGGGCTATTTTTGATTTTTTAAAGTTAAATTTGTAGCCCTCTCTGACAAATCCCATAATAATGGTGCTTACCCTGGTCAAGTGCCTCGCTAAGTTGTCGTCTGTCAGATAAATATCATCCACATAGGATAACGCTTCTTCATCAAATTTTTGAAGTAACTCTGTTACTCTTGCAGAAAATACCCCGGGGTTATTTTTGTACCCTTGGGCGAGTCGACAAAATTGTCGTTGTGACCCTTACGCACTGAAGGCTGTTAGATACCTGCTTTCAGGTGCTATATTTTGACAGAAAAATCCATTTGAGATATCAAGTGTGGTTTTGTATTTTTTGCGCACCATGTTATTCATTAATGCAGCACTGTGTGCATTTTGAACAGCAAATGTCTTTGTGCATGAGTTTAAATGTCTGTAATCTAAAACTAGACAATATGTATTGTCAGGTTTAGCTACAGGAAACAAAGGATTGTTCATTGGAGAGGTGCATTTTTCAATGCCCCCTTGGTATTCAAGTTGATCTAAGATCTCCCTGACCTGTGTTTTAGGTTCTTGCTTTATTGGGTATTGCCTCTGAGCATTAGGTGAAACTTTTAACAAGGTAACGTGGTAGGTTGAGTTCTCATCCCACCATGATTTTTGTACAATGCTGGGGCTTGGGCTACTACAGACTCCTGTGCATATGTATGTTTAAGGTGAAAGGGAACGTGGTTGGAAAATGCAGGAAAAATTACACTTTCTCCGCTAGGGCACTCTATTACGAATGCAGGTGGCCAATCTTGTTCTGCTAACAGGATGTTATAACCAGATGATAAGTCCTTCCAAAAAAGACATTTTCCTTTCCTGGGCTTGTCCCCCTCCTACCAGAGTGTTATTTCAAATAACGTATGTGGGACGGCACCCTGCTGTCTGGTGTTTCCACTGTGATGTAATAATTCAAATCCGCTGTCACCAGAAATTCCTTCAGGTTCAGGCAAGCTATTGTTACTTCTGCCACACTGTCTAGCATCGTCAGAGCCCATTTCCCTTTCAGAAGTTGTGTCCTCAGAGTTCTGGGCATGTCTGGTTTTCAGACCAGCAACTTTCTTTTTCTTATATTGAGGTTTTGGATTGTGCTTATCTTCTTTTTTAGAAGTAAAGTATTGAGCGCTCTGCTTGTCTCTGGACTGTGTGCGCTCCTCTCTGTGTTCTGACCGTCCTTCTCTTTCGGGGCCTTTCTTCGAGCCCTGAAAGGAACTAGAGGAATGTCTATCAGTATCCTGATACCTGTCAGGTTTCCTAATATTATCCCTATTCCTGAGGTTGTATCTCTTTTCAGAGTGCTCCTGTTGAGGAGACCTACCTCGGGACTGAGATCTCGGATCTTTAGAGTTTTCTTTTTTATCATGCCACTTCTTTTTAGAAGATGTAGGTGCCTGTTTAAAGGGTCCTTCTCAGGACTGCCCTGTAGTTGAGGTTTTAAATCTTTTCCCCCCAAACTATCCCTGCCTAATTCTGCAAATGGTGTGTTTCTCAAATGGTGTGGTATTTGGGAATACTGCTTCTAACTGGGTTTTTTTCTGAGCTACCCAGAAAGGATTTTGTTCACGTTTTGTGGGCACTTTACCGCATGTATAGTTTGTGGAGTAATGTATGTAATAATGAAAAGTTTTTGTTACAGCATCGGCTGCTGGGAATATAACCCATGAGTAGAGTATCTCTGTTTTGAAATCTTCATGCGCCTCTATCACAAATATTACTACACCTCTGGGTTGTAACCCATGTTTGAGTAGTTTTACTGGTAAAGTGTGTCTTACTTTGGGGGCAATTTCTATTGCATCTGTATCGACCTCACCAGTCTGATTAGATCCTTGGTTTAAAACTCCTTCCTCATTCGCTATCGTGTTTAAAACACAGAATTATTGTCCAAGGAAAGGATAAAAATGTTGTATGCAAAGGTTTTATGCACATTTTTGGGAATTTTGTCCAGTCAAGCTTGATTAACCAAAAGCCAATACATAGGATATCTCGCTACTCAGCTGTGGCGGAGTTTTTTGCCCACTTACTCCAGACGTCTCTGGGTTTTGTAAGTAGGGTCTCTGAGAATAAGCACGACCGGGCTACTCAGATTCTACTGTTGAGTAAGTGATCCATCAATATACCCAGTTGGGCGCCATATAGTGTAGTCCTAATAGTACCTTGTCACGCAGGACCTATGCTGTTTACGGATAACATATACTGTGGGTCTGGTGGCACGCTGACTCCACCCCCGCCACATATGTTAGCCTATGGTTTGCATTAGCTAGCTCGCAGTGCCACTAGAATCTCCTGCTATCAGAGAGATTCGTTTTTGGCAACCTCAGAACACAATAACCTCAGACTCGTGGAAACAATATACTACTTTTCACCCAGTCACTCGTACTTGCTTGTTGTTTTACCAGAGAGATACAGAGCACAAACAGTCGAGCATTTTAACAATAAGCATTTATTGTACCGTAGTTCTTCTCATATAGAATAAGTGCGCTGTTACAACTGTAACACAGTAGCAGAGATATAGAACCAGCAGTACAGTGAATAAAAAGGAATAGTATTGTTCTACCATTTTGCAATAGTCGCAAACATATACATGAATATGAAATGCATTTATAAAAATAAAGTGCGTACTCCTAAGATATCTAACTAGATGTACCCAAGTGTACCTAGCATGTGAGTAACCCTGGGCGGACAACTACGCTACGCTAGCGAAGTTTGCATAGTTTGTCCTACTTCGCGCTACGTGAATTGCACATAGCACAGTGCAAAATCACGCAGCGTAGCGTAGTTGGCATTTTTTCTCTCGCGCGGTCCTCAACCTCTACTTAGCGACCGCGAGCGAGCAAAATGACATCCCGGTGAGACTTTTTCCTCATTCGCGATCAGCAACATCAAGTTGCCGATCGCGAGCGTGGAAAATGAACCTCCCGGCGAGAGTCTCAACACAGGGAGGTCAGGATTCTCATTGCGAGTGGTCGCATATGCTCGCGATGAGAAACTAAAAGTGCGCGTTGAGAAAGCTGCCGCTCGAGTAAAATCGAGCGGCAGAAAACGACAGCTCGCACTGTGCAATATGCCGTTTTCAATGATTGCACAGTGCGGACAAGCATCCGGCACTGTGCAATCATTGCGAACAGCGCACTACGCAGTTCGTGAAGTGCTACGTGTATCTCGCATAGTGGGAGGTGCACTTCGTGTAGCTGCGCGTAGTGCTACTACGCGAACTACGCCCAGGGTTACATGTGAGTAGGTGCTACAGAGTCTAAGCCTATGAGCCTATGCGCCAGCAATCCCACTAGGATTGAGTAGAACCCCCATACCTGAATAGTGAGAGTATGGGACTTCTTCCTGGACTTGAGATGGACACCCCGCAAGGGATTGTCAGACCACTGTCAGCTGGAGCGATGGCATGCCGGAGCTGCAGCGTCTCTGGTCAGTGTGTCGGTCTTGAAGTCTCGGTTCCCTCCTGCCTTCTGATAGCAAGAGGTGCTGTATTTATACACTCTATGTACGTGTGTTACCCATTGTTCAGTATGAGGATGACGTTGGGGGTTAAACCTTGTGCATCGATGGGAGAGGTGAAGTATGCCTCCTGGAGAGTGTACTCATCAATTATGCATATGTGCTAAGGATGACGTCTTAGCAATATCGATTGGGAAAAACCCATCCTCGGCATGGAACTAGGTGAAAGGTTTGGTTCATAAAAGGCTGCTTATAAGGCTTGTTCATATGAAATAACGGGAGCTGATGTAGGGAAAGTGTACGATGTTCCTTGGACCTATATTAGGGTACCGATATGAAACATAACAGTGGAGATTTAAATATGGTCCTAAATTTGAGAGAATGCAAGTGGATTCATTTATTGGACAGTGTACAGAAAAGATTAGCTGAAATAAAACAAGATTCTGTCTTCAGCAGTGGTTAATAGAATGTTATTCTCTTTTGTTTATCCTTTACATATGACATAGGCTGTTACTTTGGATCAAACCATTGTTGTGTAGTTCCTACAAATCTGTTGGATCTGAGCATTGTTTGGACAACATGAACTAGAGGATTGGCGCCAAGACTGATTATGGACACCCCAGCAGGATATGTTGGCCTATAGGCCAGCCATTTCACAGTGTCACCTTAAGCCTCACTAACCCTACAAGAGAGTGATTGGTTTCTGGCAACCACTGTTGTTGTTCACATCACGAGGAACTGAAGCATCCCAGGTTGGCTCTAAGAATGCATTAATCATCAGTGGAATACACTGGGGCAACAATGCACATTGGCCTTTAAGGGGCCCATCAGTACGTCACTGTCTGGTGGCGCAACCAATTGTGATCCAAGACATATATCCAGGATGCATTTGTTTCTGCGAAGCAGACAGTGGAAGACGGGTTGTATGTAGTCAAGCTAGACATGCCTGAAGGATAAGAACCCGTGGTCATTCAATTCTTGAAGTCAAGGTGTGCTGGAGCAGTGTGTCATGCGTTAACGGCAACACAGCAGCAACAGTGCTTTCCCCATTCCAGGTTAAACTGGGATGTCCAATGCGGAGTAGAAAAATTTTAATCTGGATTTCCACCACAAATAGCAGGACAAGCCCTCTAAAAACGCTTCCTAACACAGAGTGTATGAAAGATGGTATAACTCCAAAAATCATCTAAAAGGTGCTAACTGGACCGGATCAGATACATTTAAAAAAGCTAGTGTGAACTAGTGTCTGTATCTCAGACGAGGACCTTGCAACCTGAAGATCAAATGTCACTTTGGCCAAAGTTAAGGCCACATCCTTTTGAAAAAGCATGGCTTTCAGTTTCCTCAGAAAATCAAACTGTATGCTGGAAATATTTATCTAAGGCCATAGCGCTGCCTCCCTAATTATGTGGGCCAGTGGAAAAAATACTTGTGTGCACCAAGTCACTATGGAATTAACCATTAGTAGATAAGTGATGCCTGGTTCCGTTCTGCAGCAACTTGATCATTCAGCATAAATAGCTCCCATTCGAGAGCAGCTTGGACACCGGATGAATCATGGAAGCTGGAGAACTCTTCAGATAACAAGACAAATTCGCCACAGATACGTTGCATGCTCTGTGGAGAGAAATGTCTTTGCAAACTTAGGACCCACTTAAAGCATCCTCACAGTAGGAACTACTGAAAAAAGCATCTGTGGCCCCATTGCTGCATCTATACCTGAATGGTAATTCCCAGTACTCATGCATATACCCTTCCCCTAGCACTTTATATCTGTCTACCTGTTGGTATTGGAGACAGTTTTGGAATTGGAAAGTTGTGACTGTAGGGTGATGTAACCATGGATTATCCAATCTGTGGATGGTGTCTCAGTCACCGTGAAAGGTAATTGGTCTGATTTTTCAATGTGCAACATAGTATACAATGCATCTCTGGGTACCATTACCATCTGCCTATCCATTAGATCATATTCAGAAAGAGACAAGTACTGTTGATGTACCGCAATGACACATGGCCAGGATGTAACGTTTGTAACGTCCAACTCAGAATTACAATGCACCATAATTGTGACTGCCCATTTGTAAAACTGACATGTCTTGCTGTATGAATTCAATTGCAGAAGACACTTTATTGTCCAGTGACTAAATCCTAGATGATAATTGTCATCCACAGCCAAAGTCTTTTCTTAATTAACTCTGTTCATATCGTGCAATATCTCAGCAGCTTCCTGTTTAACGATGTATTCCAAAGTGCGATGTGTCTCCCTTTTCGGCTTGACTTGCTCTTCCGATCTGTCCTCTGACTATCTATCTGTCTCTGAATGCTTTTTGGATGATTTCTGAAAGGATCGAGAGGAACGTGTATCAGTATCATGATACCTGTCACGCTTTCTAATATTGTAAGTATTTTTCAAATTAAATTTTTACTCGTGTGTTCCTGTAGAGGAGACCCACACCATGACCGTGTTTTGATTTGAAATTTTTTTTCTTTGTTATCCCATTTCTTCTTGGAAGAATTGGGTGCTTGCTTGGAGTTATCCTTTTCAGAATTGCTCTTAACTATTGGTTTGCCAAGTCTGGCTCCCAGATTATCTCCACCTAGTGAAGCATATGTTTCCTCAGTAATCTTAGGCAATTCTTTCTCCTGCTGTGCAGGAGTAAATTCTCTCAGGTGTTGGCGTATAGCCACTGCCTGTGCCTCTCCTTTTATGTTAGTTAACATAATTGCAGATACTTGGGAAAAATTGACCATTAGTTTCATACCCAGGTTCAGGGCAGGCTCTGTACTGTATTCATTCTGTATTTGTTTCAGTACATCTGGTATGACTACTATTAAAGGGGTACTATGAGTTCTGGTATAAACAGCAGCGAAGATTGTACCCCAAGTGGCAAAGTCTTCTATCGGGGGAGCCTTCCCCACTGGCAAGCAAATTGTTAATATTCTATGTTTCTCGTGTGGGCCATATAGGGAAAAACTGCTTCAAGTTGAGCTGTTTTTTGTACTATCCAAAATGGAATTTGGTCCCAACTGGTGGGAATCCTTCCCACCACGGCATTCAGCATTTGAGGGCTAGTACAAGTAGTAGCCAATTGAGGTTGTGTAGTCTGAGCAGCCCTCATCAGTGTTCTCATTATGTATTGTGTAAGATTCCTGTAAATCTTTACCAAGTATCTGTACAGTGTACGCATTCCTGCTGCTGATAGATTAGGAATGTCTGGATGCGGTGTATAAGAAGCTAAGACTGACCAGGGTGCTCCTTCTTTACTGAGCAGACCGAATCTCATGTGTTCTGTGGTGTAGGGTACGGTGCCTTTAAACCAATTAATATGCTCTAGGTAACTTAACAGGACTTCTATGTCCATGTATGGAAAGTATTCTTCAAATGGTTCATCTTCAATGTAAGTATGAAACAACTGTGTGCATGCATCTGCAGGCGGGAATTTAACCCAAGAACACCTCTGTTCTGATTGCTTCTTGTGCCTCAACCACAAAGGTAACATCTCCACCCATTTCCGGGAGGCCATGTTGTAGTAATTTCATAGTAACTGCCTACCTGCAATTTTCGGTAATGTTTAGAGCAGCTCCATGCTCCTCAATGTCCTCACCCGCTTCTCCATTCACAGACATTGTGTGAAGAAAAAGAGTATTTTATTTAAATTAATTTTTATGGAGATATGGTATGCACAATGCGGGAAACCTTTAATCCTCAAAGCTTGAATAACCTACAGCCAATACATTGGGTATACCTACTTAGCTGAGGCGGATTTTATTTCCCATCCCACTTTGGATGTCTGCGGTTAAAATATGAGTAGGCGTCTCTGAGAAAGCAAGACTAAACAACTCAGATTGACCGTTAAATAAGACCCATCCAACGTTGGTGGTGCCATGTCATGTAGTTCCTACAAATCCGTAGGATCTGCGCATTGTTTGGAAAACATAAACTAGAGGATTGCTGCCAAGACTGATTCCGGACACCCCCGCAGGATATGCTGGCCTATAGATCAGCTAGTTCAAAGTGCCACCATAAGCCTCCCTAACCTTACCTGGGAGCAAATGGTTTCTGGCAACCACTGAACATGACCACTCTGACCCCTCAGGGATCATGGAAACATTACAGAACCTTTTGCTCAGTCACTCGTGCTTACTTATTCTCAGGGAGATATACAGAGAATACACAGTGGAACGTTTTCAATATATTTATTGAACCAAGGTTATTCTTGTATAGAATACATGTGCTGTAATGATTCATAGACAGAAGCAGATAAAAGTAATTACAAGCACCAAAAGCGTGAATAGTAGGTATAGATCTACCATGGTGCTAAAAAAATGTATATCTGCAGGCATGTAAAACAAGAGAGTGATCGAAAGTACTCCTACTATGCAAACCCTAGTACAAGTGTACCTAGAGTGTGTGTTGGTGTAAAGCCAAGAATTCCCTCAAGGTACAATACAACCCCGTTACCTATTGGAAGATAATAGAGGACCCCCTCTTGGTGACGAACTTGACACACCTTATATGATGTCAGACCGATGCACAGTGAATTCTCAGCATGCAAGGACCCTGGGTGTCAGCTGAAGTGCCTCTTCTCCTAATCTATCGGGATGCTCATGTTTTTATATTAGAAAGCAGCCTTGTGATGTGCCTATAGATTAGTGATGTTATGGATTTGTAAATAGCTCTGTCACCCCATGAATGGAGACAGAGATGCCATTTGTATATAGTGCGAGAAGAGACCTTGTACACGATGTTCGGGCATTATGATAATGTTGTGGGAAGCTAGATGTGTAAACAAGTTTAGTTTCAGGGAAAACTAATCCAACATTTTCGCACAAGCAAATATGTGCAGTTGTCATTTATTTGTTGTTCGTTTGTATCATTATGCGTTTCTCAATAGCTTTACCTAACAAAGGTTTATTATGATTCTGTAGCTGTTCCTGGACAGTAAGCATTGCTCTTGTTCAGTGGCAAAATCTTATTAACCTTTAGCCAGCTTTTCTAACTGCCTGCACCCACCCTCAGTGCCTTGAGACCCTTACGGGTGAGTAGTCGCGCTTAACAAATGCCTGATTGATTGATTCTTCCAACGAGGCATTGAGAAGTGTGAGCCAATACTAAACTAGGAGGTGAAAATTGGCTTTTATTGCATTACCTGGTAAAAGATCCTCTCAGTGATAAGTTGGGCACATTTATTTTTCTATTTTAGTAAGCTTGGCCAGCTGAAGTTCAGGAGTCCCACATGTTTTTTTTTATGGTATTCCAATGTGGATGAAGGACTTGGTGAAGTTTATTTTGATTTTCAAACTTTTATAAGAGAAGAAAGATGCACATTCATTGTACTTATTACATGATGAAGTGGTTAGGTCATTGTTAGGGGGTCAGTTTTTTTCTCTTCTATGTCTTTAAATAGTGCCTTTATTGGGCTCCGCAAGAATGTTATTTGATCCTACCTAAAGTAAGCTTTTGCATTCTGAATTTCTTGTTTATATGATATTCTCAGTTTTTTAGACTTGACTTGGTTCTGTGCAGTTTGTTCCCATTCTATTGCTTCTCCATAGCTCTAATTGCTCTTCTGAGTTTGAGCAGTTCTTCTTTAAACCAATGTTTAGTAGGCAAAATGTTTTTTATTTTATTTTTTTATTTATGGAGTTTTATATAGCGCAAACTTGACTCGAAGGTATCAGGTATCAGAGCACTTTACATAGCACCAGTTGCGTTACATGAGGAAACGTTAATTTTCGTTAGGGACGGGGAGATTAAGTGATTTGCCCAGAATCACAGGATGTTCAGCGTCGTTGCCGAGACTCAAACCCAGTTCCCCAGATTCTAGGTCGACCACCCTAGCCATTAAGCCAACTCCTCTCCCCAACCATTACTCTTGGAAAAGGATATATTTCTGAAACCTTGTTTTAATATTTGTTTACTTTTTCTCTCTCACTCTGTTTTTAAACTTCATTCAAAGACAATCTATTCCAGCCCTGAGAGAATCAAAGAAAATTCCAATCCCACTTGGACATACCTGCTCCCACTCATACAGATTGTTGCACAGATTCTTCTGGTTAGACAGAACTGTGTGTTAGGATTACGGGATGTCAGAGTGTAGTGAATGAGTCTCTCTACAGCGTCAGTACTTGTCGGCCCAATCCTTGCAAGCTCACAGTTCCTCACCTGAACTCCTGCCCATTTCTTAGTAACAGGTGATTTCGGCAACCTCTAACATGAGTCACCCTCTAGTCTCCCAGGGAACTGTGGAAACAGATTCTCCCCTTTCGTTACAAATTTACTCACACATGCATGCCCATAGTAAACATAAGAATGACACAAAGGAAGTTTACAATATATTTATTGTGTGGTCTATTGTGAAACAAATGTGCTGCAATCATTAGGTAGATGCAACTAAGCATAGTAATTAGCATTACTAACAGACAGTATAGGAGTAACATCTCAACCATGGGAAATTATATATCTGCCTAGGTCTACTCTTACTGTGTGAGCACAGGAATATATTTCAGATCTCTGAGACTGGCCTAGGACCTCATATCTGATGTATGCATTTAGATGCTCCACATAATGAGTGTAAATTTAGTATACCAGGTCTCCATGCCGGGCACTGCTTTTATTCCAGAACAGTCGTCTCTTCCAGAATTCTCCTCTCTGGGCCCCAAGACCATGTGGCACAGTTTATATGATAAAACTATTGTGCTGGAGATGCAGCTGTGGAACTGTTTTCTATCTAAAAATTGGAAACTGTGATGAACGAGCAAAGAAAACTGTACACTATGCTTTTATGTATTCCCAGCAACCTTGTGCAAAATGTGTAGATGAAATCCCAAGAAGAGTCCCTACATAACTAACAACATGTACAGCATATTCTCAAAATCCTGTCACAAAAAACAAATGTGTTATATGTGGCTATGCAAAGGGAGCAGATGCAGCCTAACAATAAGGGAGTACCAAAATAGGTCCAGAAGGGAGATCCCTACAAGATAAGAGCTCCTATACATCTAGAAGGCCTTTCCAATTTTAGGTAAGGTCTTTTTCATTTTAGACCTGACACCTTTGGATGGTAGCCCATACACATTTTGTCTTCATTCCTCCTGTTTTGCTTAATTTGTTTTTATTGTCTTTAAGACTTTGTGCTCTTAAACACTGCTAAACAGTGCTAACGTGCTTGTGCTCTTACCCTAGAGTCTGTAAATTAAATGCTACTAGTGGGTCTGCCACACTCATCGTGCCACGCACTACAGTAGGTTTTTGAAACATGTCTCAAGCCTGCCATAGCAGCCTGTGTGCAGTTTTAAACTTTTTGTTTTTACCTGGCAAAATAACCCTCTTGTCAAGTTTCAACCTTCCTTTTTAATGCATGTTGCTCACCCCAAACGTAGACCCTAAACTGCTCTTTGAGCAGGGTGCAGTATATTTAAAAGGTTTGTCATGTACTTTAAAATGTTACATGTCCCACTAGTGAAAAACTTTTGAATTTGTTTTTTCACTACTGAAAGGCCTTCTTCTCCTACAAAATAAAATTGGGTTACCTTATTATAGGTAATAAGTGATAACTTTTGACTGGGAACAGCTAGGAATGTCAAGTTTGGTCTTAAATGAAGTGGATTTTAAAACCTTCTTTAATGGGGGAAAGGATGTGGTGTAATGGTCAGAGCTGGCAACTTTAAAAATGGGGAACCAGGTTCGAGTATCAGCGTCAGCTCAACATTCTGTAATTCTGAACAAATCAATTAATCTCCCTGTTCATAAAAATGAACTTCTCCTTGTACGATATAACTGGTGCTTTTGTACAGCGCTCCAATATCTTTGGGGTGAGCTTGTGATATATAACACTGCAAAGAAAGTTAAAGTCAGATTTTAAGCCATAATTCTGAAAATGCTACTTTTAGAAAGTTAGCATTTTCTTGTCCCAATCATTTGAGGCCAGATGCACGACGGATTGTTGCATAAGTAAATGTGTTTTAGACCTGCTTGCATATACAAAAAAACAGTGTTAGCCACTCACTATTAGGAGGGGGCATTCCGAGGGTGACCCTTCCTAACAGCAAGTCTGAACCCTATGTAAGAATGCTTTGTGACCTCAATTGCAGTCGCAAAACACTCGTTAGTCTTTGTGTTTTTCTCCCAGACAGTCATTCTAACAAGATTTGTAAAGCTCTGCTAATCACCCACAAGGGTATCTAGGTGCTGAGAGCCTTGTTGCCTAAGTAGAGTCAGTCGAACAACCAGGTCTTGAGTCCCCTTCTGAATTCCAGAAGAAAGCGTGAGGTCCGGAGTTGGAGCGGTATGCTGTTGTAGGACTTTGTGGTGATGTAGGAAAAGGAGAATCCTCCACTGTTGCTTCGGCGAATGCTGGGACTGGGAGCGAGTGAGAGAGAGGTGGAGGTGGAGTGAAGGTGAATGGAGGGTTGGTGGAAGCTCAGGAGGTGGTTGAAGTATGCTGGTCCTTAATTGTGCAGGGCCTGGCAGGTGTGGGTCAGCATGTTGAATTGACATCTCCCTCAATCGGGAGCAATGGAGTTTAAGGTGTGGGGGGGTTTGTGGGTTCACTGGGGAGGTCAAAGATGAGTCTGGCCGCTGAGTTCTGTATGGTCTGCAGTCTCTTCAAGAGGTGTATGGTAATTCCTAAATAGAGTGTGTTTCTATAGTCCAGGCTACTAGTAATGAGGGCTTAAGTGATGCTACATCTGGTGTGTACTCGTAGCCATTTGAAGATCTTTTGGAGCATGCGAAGAGTGAGTAAGCAGATGGAGGAGACTGCATTGATCTGGTTTTTCATGGTGAGTTTGCCTTCAAGGATGAGGCTGAGGGTCCAGGTGTGGTCTGTAGGAGTGGGTGAGGGTCCTAGTTCAGCAGGCCACCAGGAGTCATTCCACAAGGAGGTGTTGTTCCCAAAGATAATTACTTCTGTTGTGTCTGTGTTGAGTTTGAGGCAGTTGTTTTGCATCCAGTCATTGGCGCTCTGATGCACAGGAGGAAGTTGTCTCTCTTGGTGGATGGGACTTCAGATAGAGAGAGGATGAGCTCAATGTTGTCTGCGTAGGATATGATGTTCAGTCCATGGGTTCTGATGTAGGTGGCCAGGAGGGTCATGTAGGCATTGGCTGAGGGATGAACCTTGAGGGACGGCACTGCTGATTTCTTAGGTTCTGAGGTGGCAGGTGGTAGGTGTATTTTCTGGGTTTTTCAGGTGAGATAGGATGCAATCCATTTGAGGGAATTCTCTTGAATTCCAATCTTATGAAGCCTCTTGATCAGGGTGTGGGTGGACTCAATGTTGAAGGCTGCAGAGAGGTCAAGGAGGATAAAGGTGGCTGTTCCTCGTAAGTCAAGAAGGGTTTTAATGTCATCGGTGGCTGCGATCTGGGTGGTTTTGGTGCTATGGTACACAGGAAATACAGATTGGGATGAGTCAAGAAGATCGCTGTTCTCCAGGTATTCTGAGTTGCCCCTGTGAGACAGTATCACAAAAGAGGGAGAGGATGCTGAGGGGGGGGGGCTATTCTAACTTAAAGGGAGGGGCAGAGCTATCATCTACCACACCACTCCAAAGGAGCTGTCACTGCACATACACAAAGACCTAGCCATTTTGTGACTCCAGACATTGAGGCTCCGGGGAGGAGGCAGGAAATTCCAGACACGTTTTTGTGGTAGGAAGCCTCTAAATGGTTCTCTTCTTGCTGGGATTCGGTTTGATAATAGAACTGTGCCTCTCTACTATATCAGTACCTGTAGGTCCACATCCAACTAGCTCACAGTGCCTCACCTGAACTCCTAAACTTCCAGAGTAGCAGGTGATTTTGGCAAACCTATAACATGAACCTCTGGTCCCCAAGGGGACTGTAGAACAGATCGTCACCTTCAGTTCTCACTCATGCATGTCCATAGTAAAAAAACATATAAGTCACAAAGAAAGTTTACAATATATTTATTGGAACTACCATAGTCTATTATGAATCAAGTGTGCTGAGATTAGTAGACAAATACAATTGAGCAGCGTAATCACCTGTAGACCGTATACAATGAAAAGCCCAACCGAAACAAGAAAGACGGTCACCCAGGCCCTCGTCAGCAGCAGACTGGACTATGGAAAAGCCCTCTACGCAGAAGCCTCGGCCGACCTCCTAAAACGGCTCAAATGCATCCAGAACACCTCCGCAAGCCTGATCCTCGACATCCCCCGCCGCAGCCACATCACACCCCACCTCAGAGACCTTCACTGGCTCCCTGTCAACAAAAGGATAACCTTCAAGCTCCTCACCCACGCACACAAGGCACTCCACAACAACGGACCAGCATACCTCAACAGCCGACTCAGCTTCTACACCCCCACCCACCAACTCCGCTCTGCAGACCACGCCCTCGCCACTGTCTCCCGCATCTGAAGAGTGAGCGTCGGCGGAAGATCATTCTCCTACCTCGCCGCCAAGACATGGAACACCCTCCCCATCGACCTACGGCAGACCCAAGACCTACTGACCTTCAGAAGACTTCTCAAGACCTGGCTCTTCAAACAGTAGCAGCTTCCCCCCCCCCACTTAGCGCCTTGAGACCCTCCCGGGTATGTTGTGCGCTTTACAAATGCTATGATTGATTGATTGATTGATTGACCATGTCAACTAATGTATCTATGTATATCTATCACTATGTGTGCATGGAAATATATTAGTGATCTCTGAGATTAGCACTGGATCCCATACCTGGTGTGTGTAGTCAGGTGGTTCACATCTTAGGTGTAAACTCAGTTGACGCAAGGTTGCAGCCTCCATTCTAAGACTGGTCTCTTTGCTGGAATGCTCCCGTCTGCTCTCCAAGGAGCCACGATTAGAACTATGTGTTTTAAAACTGCAGCTGTGCTATCATGTGATAACAAAAAATATTAAGAGATGCTGCTGATCGGGCCCAAAAAAACAGTACACCTTGTTGTTCAACCTTGAACGTAATGTTCAGACTAATCCCAACAAGAGTCACTGAACAATAAATATTATGTCTAATGCATTTCTAAAATAATATCATAGCAATCAGAACCCAGAAACCGGTCCCAAGATGCTTGTTTCCAGTTCAGGGAAAACCTGGCTTGGTAGTTCGGGTTGGACTGTTCCCATGAGGCACAGGGTCAAGACTGATTTACATATAGCTGGGTCTGAACTGAGGTGGCAAAGTGAGCTCAAGAATGATGATGGATTCAACCCAGATCTGTGACTGGGGGTGAGTGTCTGAGAAGTTTCATCGCTCCGTCCATCATCTCCTTGTGCTCGCTTTGTTCACCCCAAGTTGGCAGGGTATGCCCAGACGTGGGTCCCTTGCTCACTTTGCCACTGGATTCAAGCCAGCCTGGCTGATGAGGGGTGTTACCAAGAAACCGGTCCCAGGATGCTTGTTTCCGGTTCAGGGAAGACCTGGCTTGGCAGTTTGGGCTGGACTGTTCCCATGAGGCACAGGGTCAAGACTGATTTGCATATAGCTGGGTCTGAACTGAGATGGCGAAGTGAGCTAAAGAATGATGATGGATTCAACCCAGATCTGTGACTGGGGGTGAGTGTCTGAAAAGTTTCAGCGCTCTGTCCACCATCTCCTTGTGTTTGCTAAACGGTACTAACTTCCTTCAGTGCCTATACCAGACAGATAACATGGAAAGCTACCAGCGAATCAGTGAAAGACGGAATCAGAGAGGGAGTCTCCGAGAACTAAGGAAAGATAGAAAAGGAAAAAAAAGAGAAAGGTGGAAAGAAAAGAAGAAAAGGAGAAAGAAGGAGGAAAGTGAAGTAAGTAAAAAAAGAAAAAAATGGAAAAAGACCTACAACCATCAGGTTTCTATGACTTCACTATTTCCTATCCCCCCAATCTATCCAAAAATGCAGCCAAGAAGTTCAAACACAGGCTACTAAAACACACCCGTAGACTCTTATTTCAGACCCCTATTTCTGCATCAACAAAGACATACTATCGAATAACCTCATCTTCCACACCAAAAAACATGCGCACTGGAGGAACACCTTCTACTCCATGCTTCGAATCTCCAATGTGAAAAACCCCTCATGCCCTCAAACTGTCGGTAACCGCCTCTGACTTCTGCACGACGAATGCAACCATATCCGTATACAACAATGGCAATATCGTTATTCAAGCTTCTAATGTCAATCTCGCACTCATAGACAAGATCTTTCCTATTCTCAAGAAATCAGTGAACAGCAAGAAAAACACACTCCCAGCCACTACTCCCCCCGCTTATCCGCCAACTCTTCTACAAAATCCCATAACGACATCATTGGATCCTAAATTTCTCCTCACCACCAACGACCCCTACCCGCCCCTCACAATGACCTCAACCACACCAGGGTCCCCTAGCACAGCATGGACAGGGATGCACTTAGCTACCCCCATCCCAATGCAGACACACCCCTGATTTCCTTGATGACCAATGGAGAATACACCAACCTAAACTCAACCCCCGACATCCCACTCGCCCAACATACAGTTGAGCTATCATGCAAAACTCACAATGACTTGCCATCTACCCTGATCGGCCCCTAACACCCTTGTTGCCCTCTCTGATCATCCAAACTCAAGACCAATCGACCATAACCCACTCACATGCAGCTACCCCTCTCATGCCATCACCTCTCAAAGTCATCCCCCACACTCATTCTGACCCACCAACGAACCTCCATGATCAACTAACCCCATCAGAAACTAATAAAGATTGGCCCCATGCAACTAGATAACGAGATCCCCATGCAACTAGGCCCAACTGGAGGACCTACCCCTATAAGTGATCTCACGCCAAAACACATACCTATTTATCCTAACCATGACTGGATTGCACGATTCAGTGAGTTAGCCATAGACCTAGCCCATCTCAAGGACGAAATGCAACATCTATCAGCCATCACCAAAGAACTCCTAAACTCACATAAAGCAACTAGTGCTATTGTGAACCGAATTAGTCACCAAACTAGCAGATATTTCACCAAGAATTCACACCCTGAGAACCGAATTAGTCACCTAACTAGCAGATACGTCACCAAGAATTCACACCCTCAGTACACTAGACAGAGTAAGATTCCTTCTTCCAATGACCTGTCTCGTCCTAGGAGGATAATTGAAGAACTATCTGATAATGACATACATGACCTCCACATATCCTATGCCAGTACTGAAGACAACAACAAGTCTCTATGTGGCACTATCCTATCCATCCGATCCAACCCCTACAGAGAACCCACTCACAATTACAGATCCATAAGCAGAGATAGCCTTACAAATATCAACTTAGTGCAGACTACTCTCACTCACTCGACTAGCAAGATAAAGTGTGCACTGATCAATTGCAGATCAGGCAGCAAACATGCCCCCGACATTTACGATCTCATCCTCTCGAATGATCTGGACGTCACCGTCCTCACAGAAACATGGCTAAATAGCTCCTCCTCTACCATCCTAGACCTACTGGTCTCACCGAGTCATGATATAATCTGCCTAGATAGAATTATGAAACCCGGAGGTGGGTTAGCCTGCATTTATCGAAACACGATCACAGTCAATCAAGCAGACTCCATCTCTTTAGCCTCCTGTGAATATCTCTGCACCACCATATCGGATGATAAGGGCCTCACCAGAAAACTTCACATAATATACCACCCCCCTGGTGACAATCTGTCGTTCATCGATGAGGTAATGGAAATCATTACAACCAACGACAACTCACAAGTGCCACAGATTTTTCCGGGAGACTTCAATCTCCATTGGAACAATACTGGCGATCATGACGTAAGCTGTCTCAAATCCTTTCTGTCTGATCAGGATCTGACCCAATTCTGTGACAGTCCAACTCACAACAAGGGAGAGACACTAGACCTCATCATAGCTAAAATGAACACGGTATCACTAGAATCCATCACCCCATGTGACTGGATGGACAACTATAACATTCTCTTCTCCATCAATATCAAGGTAACTCCAAAAAGGGGCCGAGCCACAAAAACAAAACAATGGAAAATAAATATACAAAATATCAACCCTATCGACCGTGTAAACTGATGCAACTCCGCCATAATTCCCAAGACAGACATGGCCGACGTACATGACCTCACAGTCTTTTACAACTCCACTATGCTTGAAATTCTTGACTCAGCAGCACCCTTCCAAGAAAAAAACGTGTTCTTCAAAATCTCCAAACCATGGTTCAATCAGAACCTGAACTTGAATCGGCGCAGGCTAAGATCAGCTGAGCGACTATGGAAATCAGCACCCTCCTCTGATCACCTATATCAACTTAGAGTGCTCAAGAATTCTTACAACAGGAAGATCCTTGAGGCTAAGGCAGACTTTTTCAAAACCAAGCTGAACCAAGCCTTAAACTGCCCCAAAAAACTATTCCAAATCGTCAAACAACAAACGTGCAACACGCCTAAATCAATAGAACCAAGCGATTCGGCTACTCCTAACTTCGATGAGCTTGCCAATTTCTTCCTAGAAAAAACTAAATCCACTGAACTCAACATCCTATCTAAGAAGGCCCTCCCACAAACTATTACTCTGGATACTAAATTTTACTCACAGATCAAGGTCCATTTTGGGACGCCGTTGGAAATTACAAAAAACAATGCCTCTTGGCACACCTTCTCTCCCATCCCTGATCAAGAAATCTATAACACTCTTCTAACGATTAACCCCTCCAATCACTTCGCGGACCCCTTACCCCCTTCTATATTCAAAATGATAAAAACCTCTATTCTACCCCTATGGTCAAAGATTGTAAACGCCTCTCTGAGACAAGGATCCATGCCGGACTGTCTTAAAACAGGGCAGGTCACACCTATGCTAAAGAAATCTAACTCCCTCCACTCAGATCTCAACAACTACCGCCCTATATCCAACATCCCCACTTTGGCAAAATTGCTGGAAAAATGTGTACAAATACAACCATACACCCACATCGAGAATTACAACCTCCTATACAGACACCAATCCGGCTTCCGTCAAGGGCACAGCACAGAATCTGCACTCACCTACATAAAGGATGACATACTAAAAATGCTAGACCACAACGAATCATGCCTATTGATACTTCTTGACTTATCCAACACATTTGATACAGTTTAGCATGACAACCTATTGACCCTAATGGAATGAAGGATGGGCCTAACTGGTCCAGTGCTACAATGGTTCACATCCTTCCTAAATAACAGAACACAAAGAATTAAGACGAAGCACTCACTCTCTCCACCCTCCATGGTCACCATAGGGTTCCACAGGGCTCAGCTCTCTCTCCCATTCTTTTCAATCTACTCATGGAACCTCTGGCAAATGCATTGAACTCTGCGAACATTCTATATCACCTGTATGCGGACGACACCCAACTGTATATGAAAATATCCCAACCAGAAGACTTCATTTCCCTCAACTCTATTCTACAGAATACTCAAAGTTGGCTCACTGACAACCACTTTATGCTCAACACCAAAAAAAACAGAATTCCTTCTCATCCCCCCTCCCAATCACACACCCAAGATAGACTTATGGTTGAAGAATCTAACTTCCTTTGATTGTGCTCCCCACATCATTGACTCTGCGAAATCCTCAGGAGTCACCATAGACAAATACTTGAACATGCAGGCGCAAATTAATATTGCCACCACAGGATCTAATCATCAGATGAGCATACTAAGGAAACTTAAACCCTTCCTCCCACAGAAAGACTTGAAAATGGCTGTACAAGCCCTAGTGCTACCAAGATTGGACTATGTAAGCACCACTCTATGCGGTCTCCCCAAATACAAGCTTGCCCCACTGAGGGTGTCGCTTAACGCTGCGGCCAGACTGGTCTCAGGAACCAAAAGAAATAACCACATCTCTCTGACCTTGAAAGCTCTGAACTGGCTACCCTACAAGGCAAGAATACACCTAAAGATCACCTGCATGACCCACAAAGCCCTGAATAGTAATACCCCCAGTTACCTAGTACATAAGCTAGAACAATCAGGAGGATGCAGACAATTGAGAAGTGCGAGTTCACTATTACTGAAACCACAATCCTTTCACAAAAAGAGAACCGGTTGCAGAGCATTCTCAGGGATCCTTCCGAAGATCTGGAACTCCCTACCTCCAGTGGTACGCGGAATCTCTTCCCTTACCTCCTTTAAAAAAGAAGTAAAATGGCTTCTAATGAACAAATTCACATCCCAAGACTTTAACTATATGATGACTACCAGTCACCTATGCTACCCTTATACTGTCTACCTCTTTTTGTATTGAATGACGAATAACAAATGTATGTATACTACCTCAACCACCTAATATGTAACAACTGTGTATTGTAAAGTGCTCTGATTCCCTTGTGGATAATTCCTTGATGGTTACTAGTCCCCTACGCTAACAATATGTTCCTACCTACCTCTTTTGTATTGAATGGCAAACACCAAATGTATATGTATACTTTCTCAACCTTCGAATTGCTCAACTACGGTGTATATTAAAGCGCTCTGATACCCTTGTGAGTCATGTATGCGATGTCTAAAATTTTATTTAAAAAATGAATAAAAATAAATGTATTATGTATGGTGGTGCGATCAAAAGGCAGCCGAAAGCTGCTAATACAAGCAACCAAGGGATAACCAAAGTGTGCCCGGAAGGGGAAATACTATATACCCCTGCTTCAAAGTCGGCACCAGGTATAAATATTGGACCCTCAAACTCACTCTTCAGATCCCTTCTGGCACAGTGGAAGACGCAGAAGAAAGACTGTTGTGGTGTCCTGCTGCTGGGAGGACTGCCTTGCTGCAAGAAGGACTGCCTTGTTGTCTGAGAAAGGAAGACTGCACCTGCTCCTTGAACCTAGAACCACCAGAGTGACTCTTTGGGCTATGTGAATAGCCTCATGTTCAGAGCTACGGGGACATAACAAGTTCCAGAGACCTGTCCTGCACCTGCCACCTGCCCAGACTCCACTGGACCTGCCTGTTTCCTGCTGCTGGCTTCCGCTGGTGTGAGTCCTGCTCCACAGGAGGTGCCCCCCAAGTCCTAGACCCTTTGCTGGCATCAGAGTGAACTCCTCCTGGCCCAACTGTGGGTTTCCTTAGAAAAAAAGCAGCCCAATGCAACTCAGTGCAGCATGGTGCAGGACCTCCGATCGCAGGACGTCGCAGCCTCTGATTGACAGCCTCATTGGAACTGTTGCAGCATAACACAACTTGATGCAGGCCCCTGCCTCGTAGCCTCTCATTGGCACTGGCGCAGTGCAATGCAACTCTATGCAGGACCTTGCATCACAACCCTCACAGCTCTTATCAAGGACAGAAGGTACAATTCTCAGTGGGAGTAACCTTGTCCCTCTATCTGGCCTGCATTCCACCATGCTCAGCCTGAACTTGTGACTTTGTCCCGATGTGGCACAACCAGACTGGTGCTGCTTATACCTAAGACTTTAAAAGTGCATATCTGCAGTTCTATTGACTGGATCAAATTGGTGTCAAATAATGTATAACATGTTACTCTATTTTTCTAAATTGGTTGGGATTTCTTTTGTGTTGTATTTTAACTTTGTTACTGGTTAAGTGCTGCATACATATTTTACACATTGCCTTTAAGTTAAGTCTGAGTGCTTTTGTGCCAAACTACTAGAGGGTTAAGCACATATTAATTTAAAAAACGTTTGTGGTTTACCCTGACCAGGAATGTGGCTGTTGCTTGAGATGGGCTCACAAACCCCTCAACCAACAACCCAATTTCTCACAGTAAGTGTCAGCGTAAAAGAATGTGTCCAGAGGCACATTTGTCCTAGGCTTTGTCAGTTAATATTCTCAGATAATGAGTATTAAAAATGCAATTACTTCTGACACACGAGTTTGTGAGTTAGAGGTAAAGAGTAAGCTGGTTAATGTCTTAATTCTTATCATCCAGAGGGGATAAAATCAAAAAGATTCTGAGGAAGCATTATGCAGGGGGATATATGATTTCCACATATAAAATTCATGACATTTGCAATTTTTGGAGGCATGGAATGTTATATCTTTTCCAACATGAGATTATTTAGCATGAAAAATGTACTAGAGACATTTTCTCCAGCAAAGTAGCCTCCTTGTGTCAATTACATGACTTTTAAATACAAGGAACACAGCAAAAATGTGGTTTTCTTACCCAGCATATAATGTAGCTACATTGATGGAGACAGTGCGTCAATCTTCGACAGCATGGTATAGGGACACTACTAAGGCCCTGTTAAAAATGTGCCAGTTTTCCTTGCAGAAACAGCAGAAGGCTGGAATCCCTGAACCCTGCTGGCATCCCTGCGTTAAAAAAAGTGATAAGGAGTTTTCTTCTAAGAAGTGGCAATAATCACATGGATCCGAAAATGCTGGTTCCATTTCCATATGCTTTTCCTCCATAGGTAGAGCACCCTTGCCATTTTCCAGCGGCTGTGAGCAGGAGAAAAGAGTCCGCAGAAGGGTCAGTAGAGTTGGGCGGGAGAGGTGGCGTAGGGGCGGGCATGCCTGGGCCTGTTCAGGGAAAGCAGTGCCTGCTCTCCCCGTACGGCTGAAGGTGGCAGCCACCAAACCTGCAGCTTCTTACAGGACTTTTGTTTCAGGGCATTGAATTATTAAGGGGGTAGTTTTTGGACCTGAATATTTCAAGCCTCAGAAGATGGTGGAATTCCACTGGGTGTTATTGGGCCGGATGAACTTCTGTCCCTTATTATCAGGGACTAAGAAGACAGTGCAAATATGGTTCTGCAGAATCACAAAATAGGGTTTTCGCGAAAGCAACATTGAAACTGCAGATTTCCCATAATTTGTATAAAGCATTCGAATGTTTAAAATGTTGTAATAACCTGCTGCGTACAGGATTATTTTGAAAGATATGGTATTTAGAAAATGGCTTCGATGCCAACTTTAAAGAGAATATTAGCTCACAGATTAACATGTATTCAATGTACACTGAATTACCTTCTTCTTAATATGCTTTAGCATAGTGGTGCCCAGGCATCAATAGTGTAAAGTGCTGACGTAAATTTACAGACGGATTTCTAACACAATGTAACTGATGATTTTTTCACATCAGCTCCTCCTATTCTAAATGGATCCCTCCGCTGCTTAAAAAAGAAAAGAAGGCTTAGTGGCACAGGGGCTCCAATTAAGAAGGGTACATACATGACAACATGTAGGAGAAAACACAAAAAATAAGAAGCGCAGCATTTGTGGTCTTGAGAGTGAATATCCTAAGATATGTTACGACTTGTTGAAAATCTTAGATGCAGGGGATGACAAAAAACACCCCATCTCCCACTCCACACATGCCACCACTCAGCTCTGTTGACTCATTCTACACATCCTAGTTTGAAATTCACAATTTTCACGTTCCAATTTTATTTGAAGTGCTAGAAGAATATTTGTTTACAGATTATATGCATAGATATGACAACATTAATATATTTACAGCTGTGTACCAGTCATTAAATGTGCTTAAATAAACCTAGACGTTATGCCTACATGTGCAGTGGTACATGTTCTACTGCAAATTTCTAACATGGAGATATGTGTCCTGATTTTACCTGCTGGAGCCTTTTGTGTTTTAAACCAAAATACCAGTAAGTACATCCAAGCCTCGCAGACTCACTGAAAATGTTTGTATTTTTCTTCCAGTCATTGCATACATAACCAAAAGCCAGTAAAACACTCGGCCCTGTGGACTAAATGCCTCCAATGCATTTATCCGTGTCCGGTAATGGATTTGACTACACGTGTGCCCACTAAGATTTAATTTGAGATCGATAACAGACGTACCACTGAGTCGATCAACAGGTAGGTGGGCTGCATAAGCAAACGTGCTCTATTCTTAATAATGACGATGATCATCAATTCGTAAACACCAGGCACATACATGCAGGATTGGTGGGCATGGACCCTTCCTGCCGTAGGCTGCCATCGCTGTACTCGCAGGCATATTAACAGAGTAAATTGATTGTTTTGTTAGTCTTTGAAAGCAGCATTCCACAAAACACAACTGTATCTGGATTCCCTAGTCTTGAACATACCTTCCCTGGACAGACAGACACCGAATCGGGCAGTGATCCCAGGAGGCACAAGCAGGCGCGTCCCGCGCTCAGCTGCACCCCTCGCCTCACTATTTTGCATGACCCAGAAAGCACCCTAGACTCCTTTAAGCCTGTCTCACACCACCCTGACCCCCAGCCCCCAGTATACACTGCCCGGCTCCGAGGAGTTGTCTCTATTTCCCAAATTAAAAGAGGATGTCGGGTAAGTGGTGCTTCCATTGTTTATTTTTTTATTTTATTTTTTAGTTTATTTTATTTAGCAAAGTTACTTAAAACCATATGCTTCCATTGCTGATAGCCGTACTGCTGGAACTAGTCTGTGCACGTGAGACGTCTGCACGGCTGTTCCAGGTGCTGGTATTGTCCTCTGCGAGTGAGGGAAGCTTGCGTTGCTGTTGCATATGATTCCTCCGGTCTATCGGAGTCGTGCACTGCTGCCTGCCACACATGCTATGTGTATTAACGAAGCTTGATATAATCTCTTAACTAAACCAAAGCTAAAACAATTTGATGTTGAGAACGTTTGTAAGTAGACGGAGGCTCAGAGCCTACTGGTAACACACACGTCGGCTCTCATTACGAGGTACCCATACTATCTGAAGGATCGGTCAACAGAACATGCTGAGCCCATCGGATTTATGCGTAGTACAGAAAAAACAAACGTGAAGTCCATACAGTTTCCACAGGGACGCTAATCAGCATCTCAGTGTGAAAACACTGCCCGGAATGAGTAATATCTCGTGGAATCAGATGTGTGAAATCTGGTTCCCTCTGTCATTCTCCGCTCCTAATGAAACCATCGGGGTCGACAGCTGTATCTGCACTCCAGAGATACTGTTGCACCCAGTAACAGACTCCCTGGAAGCTGGAATTGTCAGACAATTAACAGGCCACTTGCAACGACGGCCAATATGAGCTAGATGATTCAGTCCAAAAACCACTGGTCTGGTTCACTTCCATCAGAAGAATTTTGTAGGCAGGACATTTATCTCCATCTAGCCACTCATTGTTTGATCAACTTTCTTCTTCCACATGCATGTGTACTAAATAACAACAAAGATAAATAAACATTGTCTGTTGACTTGTTAAAGGATGAAAACTCCTTGGAACCTTGTTTAAACCTCCATTGTGCTTCATTTTGAACCTAACCCTTCTCATGCATGGATGGGGCTTCACGCCATGGGCCCTTTCGGGGCAGAGATTACAGCAACTACTTATAGTACCTTTCAATCTAGAATACAATAAATTCAATTTCTGCACTGATAGTTTCTTTCCAAAGTTGAGAAGCCAATATATTCTTTAATATTCTGCCTAGCTGCATTCCTAAATTGAATGGCTCAATCTTTAAAAATCAACGACACAGTCTGAGCTATTTTTGTTTCCTGAGATAACTTCTGCAAAGCTTTTGACCTTCCCAAATGACTCCCCATAGTGGGTGTCTTTTTTTTTTAATGAAATATATGTTCTACAACATATGCACTAGTCTAGTTTACCGAGCCACAGTTTCCTCACACAGGTAATATTCTACACAGATTTTCTTCGTTTCCCAAAAACATTATTAATCAGCTTGGCCATTGACTTTGATCCACTGGGTCTTCTTTTCTCCTTGACCTTGCTCTGTGTAGTAATGCTCTTGAGAACGTTTGTGAACATATTCACCACTTCTTGACAGTGCTCGGCTGCAGACAGTTCCAAAAACTGGCATCTGTTTTCCAATGCCACCTTCTGACCTTCTTCCCAGGTGACTTCTCTCATGTGGCACAGGTCCTGTTTGTTGCCAATTAAATACACCACACACTCACCGTCTCTATCAATAATAAAAAAGAGGGAAGTTTAATTAAGACAAGAATCCACATTTTTTTTCTGTTACATAGTTTAAACACCTTGCAGTGAATTATTGGTCACTTTTTAATACATGTAAGTCTAGGGTTTAAAATGGAGATTGAGAAACCTACACACATTCTGGCCCCGACAGCCTGACTGGGATTCATACAAGAGATTGAGTTTGTTGCTTGGGATAGTTACCGATACACCAGTTGGGTCAATAAAAGAGTAACTAAGCATAGGTTACATAGCTACTGTCCTTCCTCAGGAAAGAAGGCACACATGGGGCTACAACATGGCACATCTCTTTTAAAAGTGAAAACCTACCACAGTGCAACAAACGAGTGGGTCACATGTGTTTTATACTAGATTTGTGTGTATATATATGTATGTATATTTGTGTATATACATGTCTATCTATCTATCTATCTATCTATCTATCTATCTATCTATCTATCTATCTATCTATCTATCTATCTATCTATCTATCTATCTATCTATCTATCTATCTATCTATCTATCTATCTATCTATCTATCTATCTATCTATCTATCTATCTATCTATCTATCTATCTATCTATCTAATCTATCTATCTATCTATCTATCTATCTATCTATCTATCTATCTATCTATCTATCTAGCTATCTAGCTATCTATCTATCTATCTATCTATATATTCACTGAAAAAACCATAGGTTTCAGGCACGTTATAGTTAGGAATTAGCATTTAAAAAACCTCAGAAATTCACTGAAAAAACCATAGGTTTCAGGGGTGTTATAGTTAGCTGGACTTTTCACTCGTACAAAATCATTGAAATTCCCCCGTTATAGTTAGTTCAGCTAACTATAACTCACGCGCCCTCAATGCACTGCTGATGACGTCACATATTACATCACTCATGACATGGTCAGTGACATCACTCATGACATCACTGATGACATCTCAAATGACATCACTGATGACATCATCCAGTGAATGTGTGTTTTTCTGAAAATTACATATGTTTTATATATGTATATCTCAAGGTCGATGGAAGAATAAATGGGTATATAAGTGTCTAAATGGATGATTTGTTTTTGAAAAATTGATTGTATAACTGACTGATTACGTGTATCTTAGTGAATACATGGCTTAGTGAGTAATGTTTAAATGTGTAAATATCTGTATCAGTCTCTCACTTTGTGTATAAGTGGCTGCATGAGTTGGTGAGTAGCTACATGAGAGTCTATATAGGTTATTAGTTGGTTTTTTGAGTATCAGTATGAGTGTCTGAGTGTCTGTATGGTTCGGTGGGGGGTATTACGTAGTGCATAGGTGCATGAATGAGTGACTCACTGTTTGTATGTGTTGAAGACAGCATGTGTGCAGGACTGTATGGGTGGATGAGTGTGTGCATGGGTGTATTAGTGAGTGATAGACTGTCTCAATAGTGTCTTTATGAGTAACTACATCTGTTTTAAACTAGTATATGTGACTATTGGTGTATATAAGTGAGTATATGTGAGAGTGAGAGATTGAAAGAGTTCCTGTATGAATAAGTATGTGTTTCTATAAGTGATTGTTTAAAAGACTAAGTATGTGTAAGTTTCTGTAGAAGTAAGTGTGGTGGTGTGTGTATAACTGTATATGCAAGTAAATGGATGCTTGATTCTTTATTAGCATGAGTGACTATGTGTGTGAGTAACTCTATGGATGAGTGGTGTTGTGTAACAGGATGTATAGGTGTGTGAGTACATATGATGAGTGAGTACATGTATGAGTGACTGTATAGGACTGTTGGTGAATGAGTGGATGTGTATGTGGATTACTGAATAGGTTGTTGTAACTGGTATTGGTATGTCTATTGTTTTGAACATTGTAGTTTCTATTTTTTAATGTGTGTATCAAAAGTTATATTAGAGGAAGAGGAGGTCTGCCACTCTATCACAAGGATGATGTCATCAGTGATGTCATTAGTGATGTCATTTGAGATGTCATCAGTGATGTCATGAGTGATGTCACTGACCATGTCATAAGTGATGTAATATGTGACGTCATCAGCAGTGCATTGCGGGTGCGCGAGATATAGTTAGCTGAACTAACTATAACGGGGGAATTTCAATGGTTTTGTACGAGTGAAAAGTCCAGCTAACTCTAACGACCCTGAAACCTATGGTTTTTTCAGTGAATTTCTAAAGTTTTTTAAATGCTAATTCCTAACTATAACGTGCCTGAAACCTATGGTTTTTTCAGTGAATTTCAAAGGTTTTTTAAATGCTAATTTCTAACTATGCCTACAGAGATAGGACATGTGAAGAAAGAAGAAAAAACGCACAGAAAGAAAAAAAAGAAATGCAGAAAGAAGCAACAGAAGTCCTCAAAGACGAAGAAGAAAAGTGCAGGAAGAAGGATAACGTGCAGAAAGAACAAACAGAAGAGCAGAAAGAAGCCTTGTTGCAAAATCATCCTGTACCCTAAACTTTTTCAGACGGATACTGGTGGTAACTGAGTCTGACTTACCAGTCCTAGAGCCAGTGCTATGTTAAAAGACACTCAGAATACAGTGAAAACACCTACATACACTCGGGAACACTATGCGTTGGGGTCCCCCTGTGATCAGCATGACCTCCTCTGTAAGCCTCTAGTATATAATAGGGCAGGGGATTAAAACTACCTCTTAAAACGCGCCACAGGGCGTGTTTGCACACGTCACCTTAGGCCCTGTCCCCTCACTTCCCCACTGTGTAAACACGCCCTGTGGCCATTTTAAGTTGGGAGATTAAGTCCCCTTAAATCCTGAGGGTCCCTAGGGTCCAACTAGACCACTAGGTACCTCCAGTAAGCGCCACAGAGTTGCGTTGCAGAGAGATGTAAAAAGGGGCACGGCCTAGACCACCTCTCTGCAACGCAGCGGAGTGGTGCTTACTGGAAGCACCTGGTTGGCTAGTTGGCCCCCAGGGTCCCTCAGGATTGAAGGGGAATTATTTTCCCAACTTAAAACGCGCCACAGGGCTTGTTTACACACGTTAACTCAGGCCCTGTCCCCTCCCTTCACCACTGTGTAAACACGCCCTGTGGCCGTTTTTAGTTGGGAGATTAAGTTCATTTGAAGCCTGAGGGTCCCTAGGGTCCAACTAGCCCACTAGGTACCTCCAGTATGCGCCACAGAGTTGCGTTGCAGAGAGGTGTAAAAAGTGGCATGGCCTGGACCACCTCTCTGCAACGCAGCTCAGTGGCCCTTACTGGAAGCACCTGGTGGGCTAGTTAGCCCCCAGGGGCCCTCAGGATTGAAGGTGAATTATTTCCCCAACTTAAAACGCGCCACAGGGCTTGTTTGCAAACGTTAACTCAGGCCCGTCCTCTCCCTTCACCACTGTGTAAACACGCCCTGTGTCCGTTTTTAGTTGGGAGATTAAGTTAATTTGAATCCCGAGGGTCCCTAGGGTCCAACTAGCCCACTAGGTACCCCCAGTATGCGCCACAGAGCTGCGTTGCAGAGAGGTGTAAAAAGTGGCACGGCCTGGACCACCTCTCTGCAACGCAGCTCAGTGGCGCTTACTGGAAGCACCTGGTGGGCTAGTTAGCCCTCAGGGGCCCTCAGGATTGAAGGGGAATTATTCCCCCAACTTAAAACGCGCCATAGGGCGTGTTTGCACACGTCACCTCAGGCCCCGTCCCCTTCCTTCCCCACTGTGTAAACATGCCCTGTGGCCGTTTTTTAAGTTGGGAGATTAAGTCCCCTTGAATTCTGAGGATCCCCAGGGGCAAAATAGCCCACTAGGTACGTCCAGTAAGCGCCATTGCAGAGAGGTGTAAAAAGGGGCACGGCCTGCACCACCCCTCTGCAACGCAGAGCAGTGGCACTTACTGGAAGCACCTGGTGGGCTAGTTGGCCCCCAGGGTCCCTCAGGATTGAAAGGGAATTTTTTCCCCAACTTAAAACGCGCCACAGGGCGTGTTTGCACACGTCACCTAAGGCCCCGTCCCCTCCCTTCACCACTGTGTAAACGCGCCCTGTGGCCGTTCTAAGTTGAGAGATTAAGTCCCCTTGAATCCTAAGGGTCCCTAGGGTCAAACTAGCCCACTAGGTACCTCCAGTAAGTGCCACAGAGCTGCGTTGCATAGAGGTGTAAAAAGGGGCGTGGCCTCAGAACACCCGTCTGCAACGCAGCTCCCTGGCGCACACTGGAGATACCTGTTGGGCTAGTTGGCCCTCAGGGGCCCTCAGTATTGAAGGGGAATTAATTCCCCAACTTACAACTGGCCAGGGGGCGTGTTTGCAGAGTGCTGCAAGGAGGGGGCGTGGCCTCCAGTGTGATGACGGTCTTTTATTTATTTTATTTTTTTAAGAAGCAGGGCTGTGTGGCCCCCCTTCTTTTTCTAATTTACTGGCCTTGGGGACCCCACCCCCAGGGCCTGCACCCTAATTTTGAAAAAAATAAATTTGGCCCTCCCAAGGCCTTAATCGGCCCCGGGGACCCCAACCCCCGGGTCATGGCCGTTTTTTTATTTAAATTCTTTAGGAGGGGGCTGCGTTGCCCCCCTCCTCAGGCCACTTATGGCTCCGGGAACCCCATCCCCCGGGGCCGGCCTTTGTTTTTTATTATTTTAAAAATATATATATTTATAGAAACACCTAGGACATGCTGGACAAACCGTATGTACCTATCACCATGACGATTTGCGTGATATTCATTAAAAGGCGACTATGCATAGAATGAATCCACATGGAATGTATTTACACCGCTAGTGAAGCTCTGACGTGTCTGACGCCCTACCGTGCCTAATTCCGGCGCCCCCGCCGGTGGGTACCCTCCAAGTAGACACCCTTGTCGTTTATTTATACAAACATGGGTAGCTATTGACGGGTACATTTAATATACACGCACACCAAGCCATTCAAAGGGGATTCGACAAAAATTCGACTAAACTATGCAAGAAACCCCCTTCACGGTTAATAAAACACACATCCACCGCCGGATGTGTAATACTTTTTATTTTACTCTCTGGAAAGGAGACGAACCTCACTTGAGAGTCACAGCGTGCTCCTGGCTGAGCCCAATGCTGTGTTACACCCACCAGTGCCCGCCGATTGCCTCACACCTCTGTGTTGTATTCCACCAGCTAGTGCGTATGCTATGACACTCTCTAGCCCATTTGCACTGTAACACCACCCCGTGAATATGCCATGCCACACTTGCCTTCGCACGGGTTATATTGCCCCATCTAACGTGCCTTCCTTGATGTGTATGTTATTATTATTATATTATTATTTTTTGCACTTGTACTGCGCATCGGCTACCCGACAAGGGTTTCCCGGCGCATCATATGTTATAACGCACAGCGCTATGCCATACATATTACAATCTGGGATCCATATCTTTGTCACAGTGCATATGCAACGTTACACTCCCCAGCACATATTTTATATTACAACTTTAGAGACTAGTTATGTTACACAACACTGCCCTGTGCATATTACACTCCAAGGCGCATATCGCATAGCACATGCTAGTGCCTGTGCTATCTCGCGCTCTCCATTGAATCTGTCATTGCGCACAATGTATTGCATACTATATTTGGTGCATAGTTTATACCATATACTACATCTAGTTTTCATTTTCAGTCGTGCTCTCAGGACTATGTTCTATATAACACTGCGTCCACCTACCCTTTTCAAGGGCATTACATTTTGCGATGAGGGTGGAGGGTCAGGGGGTGTTGCTGCCCAGTGAGCCCAGACTCACAGTCACAAACGTCCTCTTCTTCCTGAATAAAAGTGAGATTATGCTGCATACTTGTTCATATTTTAAGTAGTTCGCACAGACACACATTTTAAAAACAATAAAGTTCCTAATACCCACCTTCTCTGAACAGTTAGCTTGCTGCCCCATCCACCTCCTCCCTATCCTCTGTTGTCTGAATCCATGGACTAGCCTCTTCCCTCCAGCCATGCATGGTCTGATGTGCTGCCACTGCCCTCCATTTAGCATGATGTACCAGTCCACTCCTCCTGCCCTCCATTACCCAATTCTATGGCCCATCATTGACCTCCTGCTTAGCCTCTGTGCTTAGCTTTCTGCCCCTATTCTCCTTCCCCCTGCCCTACGATGTCTTTGTGCATGCCCCTGCTCCATCCTTTTTGCCCACTATGTTCCATGGACCTGCCACTCCTATCTACTCTGAGTGTTCTGTTGAGCTGCCACTCCCCTCCCACCTGCCTAGCATTGTCAGATGACTGTAACCTGTCCCTGCCACCTCCACCCTGCCTGTCCACATGCCATGCCCCTATCCCCTTCCTCCTGTCCTCCATGGTCCATTTTACTGCCACACCCTTCTGCCCTCCCTGATCTGTTGTGCTGCAACTGCTCCTCCTGCCTACCCCGCGCGGTCTGTTGTGAGGGCCCCTTCCTCTGAACTCTCTTGTCTGTGCCCAGGTCCTGACCCTTCCTTCTATCCTCCATGGTCCTTTGTGCATGTCCCTGCACCCTCCTTCTTGCCCATCATAGCCATTGTGCTGCCACTAACCCTCCCACTTGCCATGCATGGTCTTCTGTGCTGCCATGGCCCCTCCCACCTTCCCTGTGTGGTCACCTAGCTGCCCCTGACCCCCTCCCACCTTCCCTCCATGGTCTGTGAGTATGCCACCATAGTCTCATTATTGCTCTCCATGGTGTGTCTTGTTTCTAGTGCCCATCCTGCCTGACCTCCATGGTCATCTTGCGGCTCCTGCCCTGCCACCTTGCCCCCAGCCCTTTGCTTCCATGTGCAGACCCCCTATTCCCTCCCTCCTGGCTTGTCTGTTCCATTGTAATGCCCCTGATCCGTCCCTCCTGCCCTTTATGGTCTGTTATGCAGCAGCTTTCTCTCCTGTCTGTCCATTATGGTCAGCTATCTGCCATTGCCTCTTTCCCATCTGTTCTCTGTTGTCCATGTGCATGGTCCTGTCCCCTCCCTATTGCTTTCTATGGATTGTTGTGCTGCACTGCCGTCCCGCATGCGCTATGTGGTGTATTGTGCTGCTGCAAACCCTGATGCCTGCCCTGTAGGGTCAATTTGGTGCACCTCTCAATGTCCCTCCTGTCCTCTGTTATCCGAGTCCATGTCCCTACCCCAATTCCTCCTGCCTACCACGATCCAATGTACCATATTTGCGAACATTTTGAACTTGGTAAGAGGGAGATTTTGAAAAAAAACTGGGGTATTGATTTTCCCCTTTGAGTTACATTGAAAAAGAGGAGATTGTAGACAGGAGACAGATCAAATAAAGCCCATTTGAGCTTAAAAACATTAGACGTTTCCTGGCTGAAACGGGTCTGTTGGCATGTATGGTTGTACTACCACTGCCTCTTCCTTCTGCCCACAATGGTCTATTATATTGCCACAGCCTCTCTTGCCAGTCCTGTATTGTTGGTTTGTTGTCCCTGCCCCCCTTTCCACTGCCCTCCATAGTCTGTTGTGCTGCCACTGCCCCTCCTGCCTGCCCAGTGTGGTCAAATTGTTGCCTCTGCACTCTCCTACCTGCCTTCAATTTTCAGAGTCCGTGCCCCTGGCCTCTGCCTCTCAACAGTATCCCAATGAACAACTAGATTGCTAACATTCTATATTTATTACAAAAGTGTGGAACGCCTGACGTCATCTTGATGTAATCAAAACTGTAATACCTAGCGTATTTCCTTTAGAAATTACATATATGAGAGGGTCTTATTTGCATCAAAATTATGGTTAGTGCTCTAAAAAACTAAAATGAGGACATATTTTCTGAGTTTTCAAATAGCGACAGAGAACTTTTAAATTATTTGTAATCTTTATGTTTTTTATCCAGTTGACCACTTGATTAAATGTTGCACCTTGGCGAGAGGATGTGGTGTTACTTCCAGAGCTGCAGACTTTGCAACTGGGGAACCAGGTTGGAGTTTCTGCTTCAGCTCAACATTCTGTGATTGTGGTCAAATCACTTAATCTCCCCATGTCTACAACCAAAATGAATTTGATCTTGTGTGATGTAACCAATGATCATGTAAAGCATTCCAATACCTGACAAGTCTGCACTATATAAAACTGCAAATACACAAAAAATAAGTGTTGTGCACACTTCTGTCATTCGGCTACATGTGGGCTATATCTGGGTGATATTTGTGCTGCATTTAGGCTCTTTTGTGTCTGGTGGCCATCTTGGGAGATTTATTTGTTATGAAGTTTCCTAATTTCCTCATTTACTGCAGTCTCCTCAGTAGGAAATGCTTTCAGTTTTTACTTTGATTACATCAAGAAGGTATTCAGATATGTCACACATTTGCCATAAATTCTGAATGTTAGCACTCTAGTTGCTCATTAGATCACTGTAGTAAAGCTACTGCTCACCACGGAAGTCTGCTTCTGGTATTAAAAGTGCATGTTTCAGTCTGCATGTCAGAATTTTGTTTATGAAATAGAAGAGGATTTGAGAAGTCAAAATGTGCCCTAATATTTCTTTCTGCAGCACTAATTATAATTTCTATGGCAAAATGAACCCCCTCATTGTGTTCCTTTTTTAATTAAATGTTTTAAGTGTTACCAGTTTATTCCAATCAAGATGGCTTCAGGTGTGCCATACTTTTGTCATAAGTAAGAATGTTAGCGCTCTAGTTGTTCGTTAGAACACTCTGGGACATTCTGTCATTGGGCTATACTTGGGCTACATCTGGGTGATATTTGGGCTACATTTGCGCTCTTTTGTCTCTGGTGGCCATCTTGGGAGATTTATTTGTTATGAAGTTTCCTAATTTCCTCATTTACTGCAGTGTCCTCAGTAGGAAATACTTTCAGTTTTTTACTTGGTTCCATCAAGAAGGCATTCAGATGTGTCACACATTTGCCATAAATTCTGAATGTTAGCACTCTAGTTGCTCATTAGATCACTGTAGTAAAGCTACTGCTCACCAGGGAAGTCTGCTGCTGGTATTCAAAGTGCATGTTTCAGTCTGCATGTCAGAATTTTTTTATGACATAGAAGAGGATTTGAGAAGTCAAAATGTGCCCTAATTTTTCTTTCTGCAGCACTAATCATAATTTCTATGGCAAAATGAATCCCCTCATTGTGTTCCTTTGTAAATTAAATGTTTTAAGTGTTACCACTTTATTCCATCCAAGATGGCTTCAGGTGTGCCATACTATTGTCATAACTAAGACTGTTAGCGCTCCAGTTGTTCGTTAGAACACTCTGGGACATTCTGTCATTGGGCTATACTTAGGCTACATCTGGGTGATATTTGGGCTACATATGGGCTCTTTTGTCTCTGGTGGCCATTTTGGGAGACTTATTTGTTATGATGTTTCCTAATTTCATCATTTACTACAGTCTCCTCAGTAGGAAATACTTTCAGTTTTTTACTTTGATTCCATCAAGAAGGCATTCAGATGTGTCACAAATTTGCCATAAATTCAGAATGTTAGCACTCTAGTTGCTTATTAGATCACTGTATGAAAGCTACTGCTCACCAGGGAAGTCTGCTGCTGGTATTGAAAGTGCATGTTTCAGTCTGCATGTCCGAATTTTGTAATGCAATAGAAGAGGATTTGAGAAGTCACTCAAAATGTGCCCTAATTTTTCTTTCTGCAGCACTAATCATACGTTCTATGGCAAAATGAACCCCCTCATTTTGTTCCTTTTTAAATTAAATGTTTTAAGAATTACCACTTTATTCCAACCAAGATGGCTTCAGGTGTGCCATACGTTTGTCATAAGTAGGACTGTTAGCGCTCTAGTTGTCTTTAGAACACTCTGGGAAGCTGCAGTAGAACACAAAGGAATCAACTGACAGTCTCTGCCCTTGTTGGATGTACATGTTTTACTGAGAATGTCAGACTTCATTGTCACATGACTGAGAAAGAAAATGTGAATTTACAGAAAATATGCTCTCAGTTAGATTATAGATCACCTTCCAAACGTTTGTGGGAAAAGCATGAGAAAAAAGTTTTCTCTCAAACATGATTCATGATATCACAGCAGAAGGCTTTTTCACATGGTAAAATCACCTTAGAACTCACCACGATTCCTAAAATGAGTATGGTACCATCAACAAATGATTTATAATGTAACTAAAGTCTTAAAACCTATTAACTGCAATGCTTTTTAATGAGGTGCTATCATGTATATTGGTCCCAAGATGGCTGCCAACACTTCTTGGATGAAGTGCTGACAGCCAATCAGATCTCACGATGAGATGTGTGGTTAGGCTCCGCCCAGATATATATGTGATTTTACTTTTGATTTTTTCAGGAACTACTGAACGGATTTACACCATTTAAGCAAAAGGTACATGCCTGATCTGAGGACTACCTCTTTGCCAAATTTCAAGTAATTCTGTTCAGCCGTACAGGCTGTACCTTCGACTAAAGGTTCTATGGGAAAATGCATAGGGAAAACGCGTTTTGGGACCCCCCTTTTTTCTCAGCCCCTGCTAGACGAATCACCCCTAGACTTTCAGGGTAGGAGCTGAGCAGAGCGCCCCATAAGTTTTGAAAATTTCACGAAGATAAGTCAACCGGCGCCAAAGTTATTCAAAATAGAATTTTCAGATTTCCTATCGGACCTCGGTCCTAACTATAACTATCTACTGGCGACCGCCAGTAGATAATATATCTATACATATATATTGTGATCAAGGCCGCATGTCTGGCGGCCGAAAAGCGTCATTTGGACACTTGATGCTGGTATAAATCATCATTTAACTATCAACTTTGCCTTTGGAGTCGGTTTCCTGGTGTTGCGCCTTTCTTTGGATGGTGGTACCCCTGGGATCCTGCTGTGGAATATATATATATATATATATTTATATATATAAATTAAAAAACCTTAAAATAGACTGAAAAAACCACAGGTTTCAGGGACGTTATAGCTAGTTGGACATTTCACTCGTACAAAACAAGAGAAATTCGGCCGTTATAGTTAGTTCAGCTAACTACATCTCGCGCCCCCGCAATGCACTGCTGATGACATCACATATTACATCTTTCATGACATGGTCAGTGACATCACTGATGACATCTCAAATGACATCACTGATGACATCATCCAAGTTTAAATATGCTTTATATATATGCCAAGGTGTATTGAAGAATGAGTGGGTGTATAAGTGTCTGGTTGGATGATTTAGTAGGTGCGTGACTGACTGTATAAGTGAGTGATTAACCCCTTGAGTGCCCCGCCCTTTCCCCGCCCTGTGCCGGGCGTTGAATTAGTGGGCGGGGTTCATGACGAGATAGTCTCGTCATGGGCACAGCGCAACCGCGGCCCATGACGAGACCATCTCGTCATGGGCACTCAAGGGGTTAAATGTGTCTTACCAAATGCATGGGTTAGTCACTGATACAGACATTCACACAGTTTAGTTTGTCAGTTGGTGTGTAAGCGGTTGCATGGCTTGGTGAGTAGCTAAATGAGGATGTATATGGGTTATTGATTGGTTGTCTGGGTGCCTGAGTTTCTGTGTGGGTGGGTGGGGGTGTGACTCTGTGCATAGATGTGTGATTGGATGATTCACTGGGTGTGTGGGTTCAAGAGTGCATCTGTGAAGGACTGTATAGGTGGGTGGGTGTGTTGGTGAGCAAATGGATGCCTCAGTGGTACATGTGTGAGTAACTGCATATGTGAAAGGCAGTATATGTGAGTGTTGGAGTGTATAAATGACTATATGTGTGAGTGAGGGATTGTGAGAGTGGCTGTATGGATCAGTGTGTGCTTGTATTACTTATCGTATAAGAGTGTAAGTATTTGATAGTATATGTTTGAATAAGTGAGGTGGTGTGTGTATAACTGTATAGGTAAGTAAATGGGAGTGTGATTAATTCTTTGCATGACTGACTAAGTGTGTGAGTAACTCTATGGATGAGTGGTGGTGTGTGAGTGTCAGTATAGATATCTGAGTGCATATGATAGTGCCGCATTGATGGTTGACTGCATGTATGAGTGACTGTATGGGTGAATGAGTGGATGTGTGTGTAGACCTAGGAATTGATGAGTGGGCATGTACTAACTGGTATTGGTGTGTCTATGGTTTCGAAAATGGTAGTCTGTATTTTAGAGTGGGTGTATCAAAGGTTATATTAGGGTATGAGGAGATGCATCAGATTATCATGTGGATAATGTTATCAGTGATGTCATCAGTGATGTCATTTGAGATGTCATCAGTGATGTCATCAGTGATGTCACTGACCATGTCATGAATGATGTAATATGTGACATCATTAGCAGTGCATTGCGGGTGCGCGAGTTATAGTTAGCTGAACTAACTTTAACGGCCAAATTTCTCTGGTTCTGTACGAGTGAAATGTCCAACTACCTATAACATCTTTGAAGCCTCTGTTTTTTTCAGTGAATTTCTAAGGTTTCTTAAATGCTCATTTCTAACTACAACGTCCCTAAAACCTATGGTTTGTTCAGTGAATTTCAAAGGTTTTTTAAATGCTAATCTCTAACTACAACGCCCTGAAACCTATATTTTTTTCAGTGAATTTCAAAGGTTGTTTAAATGCAAATTTCTAACTATGCCTACAAAGGTAGAACATGTGAAGAAAGAGGGAGAAAGCGCAGAAAGGAGCAAGACAAATGCAGAAAGAGGCAACAGAAGTCCAGAAAGATTAAGAAAAGTGCAGGAAGAAGTAAGAGATGTGCAGAAAGAACCAACAGAGGAGCAGAAAGTCCTCCTGTGCCCCTAACCTTTTGCTGACGGGTACTGGTGGTAACTGACTCTGACTAACCAGGCCTAGAGCCAGTGCTATGCTAAAAGACACTTAGAATACAGTGAACACACCTACATACACTAGGGAAAACTATGCGTTGGGGTACCTTTGTGATTAGAATGACCTCCTCTGTATATGCCATGAGTTAATGCCTGGGTCATTGCATGAGTACATGCGTTGTGACTGGATGATTAGAGAGCTACAAGGAGAGAGCATGGTGATTTTATAAGTGCTTGGATTTTGGCAGAGTGATTGGATAAGTACATGGTGCTGGCTGGGTGATTGGAGGAGTGCATGGGTAGTGACAGGGCGATGGCTTGACTGCATGGGTACTACCTGGGTAATTGCAGGAGTGAATCAGTACTGTGTAGGTGGTTAGAGGTCTGTATGGGTAGTGCACAGGGCATTTTAGCAGTGCATGTGTTAGTACCTGGGCCATTGCATAAGTACACGGGTACTGACTGGATGAAGAGAGTACTGCAAGGAGAGTGCATGGTGAATTTATAAGTGCTTGGGTTTTGGCAGAGTGATTGGACACGTACATGGTGCTGACTTGGTGATTGGAAGACTGCATGGGCAGTGCACAGGTGATTGTACCACTGCATGTGTTAGTGCCTGGGTCATTGCATGAGTGCATGGGTACTGATTGGATGATTAGAATACCACAAGGAGAGTGCATGGTGAATTTATAAGTGTTTGGGTTTTTGCGGAGTGATTGGTTAAGTACATGGTGCTCGCTGGGTGATTGGAGGAGTGCATGGGTAGTGATAGGGCTGTGGCTGGACTGCATGGGTACTACCTGGGTAAATGCAGGAGTGAATCCGTACTGTGTAGGTGGTTAGAGGTCTGTATGGGTAGTGCACAGGGGATTGTAGCAGTGCATGTGTTAGTGCCTGCGACATTGCATAAGTACACAGGTACTAACTGGATGAAGAGAGTACTGCAAGGAGAGTGCATGGTGAATTTAAAAGTGTTGGGTTTTGGCGGAGTGATTGGATGAGTACATGGTGCTGGCTTGGTGATTGGAAGACTGCATGGGCAGTGCACAGGTGATTGTACCACTGCATGTGTTAGTGCCTGGGTCATTGCATGAGTGCATGGGTACTGATTGGATAATTAGAGTACTGCAAGGAGAGTGCATGGTGAATTTATAAGTGCTTGGGTTTTGGCGGAGTGATTGTATAAGTACATCGTGCTCGCTGGGTGATTGGAGGAGTGCATGGGCAGTGACAGGGCAATGGCTGGACTGCATGGGTAGTGCTCAGAGTATTGTAGCAGTACATGAGTTAGTTCATGGGTCATTGCATGAGTGCATGGGTAGTGACTTGATGATTAGAGTGCTGCAAGGAGAGTGCATGGTGAATTTATAAATGCTTGGGTTTTGGCCAAGTGAGTGGATAAGTACACACATGTGACATCAGGCCGTGCCCCCTCCCTTCACCACTGTGCAAACGCACCACCTGGTAGGTTTTAAGTTGGGGGATTAATTCCCCTTGAATCCTGAGGGTGCCTGGGGGCCAACTACCCCACCAGGTACGTCCAGTAAGTGCCACAGAGCTGCGTTGCAGAGAGGAGGTCCGAGGCCACGCCCCTTTTTACACCTCTCTATAATGCAACTCTGTGGCACTTATTGGACGTACCTGGTGGGCTAGTTGGCCCCAGGGACCCTCAGGATTCAAAGGGGCTTAATCCCCCAACTTGAAATGCACCACAGGGCGCGTTTGCACACTTGTCACATCAGGCCATGCCCCCTCCCTGCACCACTGCGCAAACGCACCCCCTGGTGCGTTGTAAATTGGGGGATTAAGTCCCCTTGAGTCCTTAGGGTCCCTGGGGGCCAACTAGCCCATCAGCTACCTCCAGTAAGTACCACAGAGCTGTGATGCAGAGTGGTGTATAAAGGGGGCATGACCTTGGACCACCTCTTGGCAACACAGCTCCCTGGCACTTACTGGAGGTACCTGGTGAGCTAGTTGGCCCCCAGGGACCCTCAGGATTCAAGGGGACTTAATCCCCCAACTTAAAACGCGCCACAGGGTGTGTTTGCACACTTGTCACATCAAGCCACGCCCCCTCCCTACACCACTGTGCAAACGCGCCCCCTGGTGCATTGTAAATTGGGGGATTAAGTCCCCTTGAGTCCTGAGGGTCCCTTCTCTCGCTTCCAAAATCCAAACCAGTGTTTGCTATGACAGGGCGGGAGCCGCACGGGCTCCCGCCCTGTCATAGCAAACAGCAGTGTACCGGGGTGGGCATCCCTGGACACTGCAGGAGCAGGCCCTGGGGGTTGGCGGTCCCCAGGGCAATGAAGGTCTCCTGGAGGGGGGCCACACACCCCCTTCCTTTATTTACATAGCCCCGGGGAAGTGGTGGTCCCAGGGGGTCGGGGGTCCGTAACGGACCCCCGCATTTGCATTATTAGTGACCCGGGGAGGTGCTGGTCCCTGGGGCGTGTGGGGGGCTCGAGCTCCCCCACACAGGTTTAATTTTTGTTTTTTTAAAAGCCCCAGGAATGGCGGTCCCAGGGGCAGCGGGGGGCTTTACCTAGTTTACCTGAGTAGCCGCTCCCAGTTACCGCCTCTCAAGTATTTAGGTATTGCATCAATGACACCATATTTCAAATATTTGACATAATTCTTATGACATTCCAACAAGTGTGTAGCCACCGGGTAAGTGTGGTCCTTATTACTGATCGCCCTCATGTGTTGCAAGATCCTCTTGTGGACCTGCAAGATTGTGCTGCCCACATACTGCAATCTGCAATCACAACCCAATACATAAATAGCAAACTCCAACTTACAATTGTATGTCCCATCTATTTTGATTGGTTTATCATCAAACTAAGTTAAATATTCTGTTGTATTCACCCCAATGCCATAAGCTTTGCACTTGTTGCATCTTAGGAAGCCTTTCACTTGTTGCAACCAACTTTTTTGTTCCATGACTTCTGGACTAGTCTTGACGAGGGTGTCCCTTATACAGTACACTCTTTTGTATGAAATGGAACCTAGAGGTATTAGGCCGCACAATTAAATCTTCCCAAATCAGATGACAGGGCCTCTAAATGATAACTCTTATTTCCTTCTCTTGCTTACTGAATGTTAGTATTAACATGATGACTGGTTTATTCTCCATACTTTGCTTTTTAGCCAAAAGTATAGACTCTTTTGATAAACCTTGGCCACTATTTAATCTAAAGATTCATTTGAAAAACCTCTCTCTACATAAGTTTGGACAGCCTATTCCTGATATCTCTCCAAATCTTTTATGCAACTGAAATTTCTTTTTAGTCTAAGCATTGCCCAAAAAGGGATGCTTGGTTTCAGATGGCTGAGATGGAAACTGGGTACATGTAGGGTAGAATTGCCAGCAGCTGTTTTCCTGAATAGCCTTGTCTCGTTCTTACTGTCCTTAATAAACACCTGCAGTTCCAAAATCTCTACTTGTGTCTCTACATATGTCTCAGCTGGCTCTTGTGTACATATACATACCACACATATATATCATCAATAAAGCACAACCAACAAATAACATGTTCACTCCACATCATGCCATAGTCGTTGACAAGCACCTGCTCCACCCACCAGCCCATATGCAAACAAGCATAGCTGGGGTGAAGTAGGTGCTCATCGCCATACCGCTTAGCAGGCAGAAAATGTCCCTATTAAAAGGAAACAATTATTCTCGAGGCACCAAATTATCATGCACAGCATCATCTTGGTATGGTTATACAGCTTGTGGGGTCTACTTCTCGGAAAATGCTCAACCGCATGTAATCCATCACTATGGTTTAGGATAGTATACAGCGCAGTTACATTCAGTGACATCAGGAGATAATCTTTCTTCCATGGTTTATCATCTATCCTTTCAAGGAAGTCACCAGCATCCTTAATAAAGGATGGTAGGTTAAGCACATGTACTTGGAGGAAGAAATCGATATATCTAGATGTATTCTCAAATATGCTTTCTTTGGCCGAAATGAAAGACCTTCTAGGTGGTTGGGACTGGTTTTATGTATCTTTTAAATCAAGTATCGAATTGCCATTTTTGAACAGTCATTCCTCAGACATTTCCCATACTCCCACCTGCTGGGAGTGGACTTACTTGTTGTCCTTGCTTGGCAGGAGCTTTTACAGAGCACCTGCTAAGCGAGAGTAAACAGAGGTTTCCATTACCCTGGCACTGGGCAGGTAAGCTACTATCTCCCGAGGGTGGGCATTCAGGACATAGCAGGAGCCGACCCTGAAGATGTCGGTCCCCAGGGCCATTAATGGCTCTAGGCAGGGGTGGTTGCATGGCCCCTCCTTTTAGATGTGCACAAGCATGCCACGGGGGGTTGGTGTACCTGGGAGGGGGAACTTGCTTCCTCCCCTCTTCATTTTCTTTATTTTTTAGTCTGGCCCCAGGGAGTAGGTGTACCCTGGGGCTGAAATTTGCCCGGGGATGGCAAGGCCCCCTCTCTATTTTGAAACTTGGCCAGGCCATGGGGGGGCGATTTCTCTAACTGAAAACAACCCAAGGAGGGGGAGGCATGGGCCCCTTTTCTCTTTTAAATAATGGCCTGCCCACAGGGAGTTGGTGGTCCTTGGGGCCGTAATCGGCCTGCAAAAGGAGGCTGCATGCTCCCCCTCCCCAAAATATATAAATACACCCAGCAGGACCTGACCCACCCGGGGGGCATATACCCAACATGCACAGGAGACCGTCCTTGTTTTTCTAAAAAAGAAATCCGTGGATTTGCACATTCTCCGCAAACTCATGGTAAAATTAAAAAAAAAACATTTTTGACCACTGGCAAGGTCCCTTAGGAACCCCACCACCAGGTCTATTGAGGTCATTTTATTCCTAACATGTCCCCCTTTTTTTTTTTTTGCCTTTTTTCATGGGACTCCCATGAGTCCGAGTTCCAAGATGGCTGCCAACACTTCCTGGTTGCAGTGTTTGCAGCCGTTCTGATCTCAGCATGAGATCGGATCCATTGTAAATTGGGAGGGGGCTGCGGGTCCCACCTGCCTGAGTCATTAATGTCCCTGATGAACCCCATCCCCTGGGCCCAGCCCAGTAGCTGTGTCCCAGGAAGCCCACCCAGGGCCATAGCGTTTGCCTGCTCACACCGGTGCGGGCAGGGAAACCTGTGTTTAATCTCGCTTGGCAGGAGCATAATTTACTTGCCCACCACCAAGTCTGTTCCCAGCTGTAAAAATGCTCCCACTGCTTAGGAGCAGATTTTTAATTTGTGTCCATGCCCGCACTGAAGTAGGCAGAGAAACAGATGAATATATTGTTCATATCAGCAGGGAAAATCATTGGGAGCTGCTCGGTTTAGGTCGGTGCAATGACGGTTCCCGCTGCATGCAGAGAGCAAGCTGGGGCAGCGGGGGACGTGGGGCTCCTCTCACTGCCCCCAATTGCTATATGGGGGTGTCCTGAGTGGGAACAAGGATATCCACCTTTAAGTGTTTAGGAACCCAGGGGATGTGATCCCCATGGCCTAACAGGGCTTGGGGAGGGGGCCGTGTGACCCCCATCCCATTTGTAACTTGTATGTATGGCCCTGAGGGATAAGGCTCCCCAGGGCCTAATAAGGCTCAGGGATTGAGGACAGCGTGGGCCCCCTCCCCAGTCATAAAAAAAGGCTCTGGGGATGAGGTCCCCATGGCCTACTAAGGCTCAGGGAGGAGGGCCATGTGGACCCCTACCTTGTAATTAAAACAAAACAGCCTCGCTTACCCCTCCTCCCCTTTTAAAAACATAAGGCTCTGTGGCCAACCCCTCCACAGCACACGGCCAAAGGCCATTTGCACGGGAGAGGGTTGGTTTTGCTTATCATATTAAAATATTACTTTACATTCGTAAAACTCTAGAAATTCACTGAAAAAACAAAGGTTCATGTAACTTTATAGTTAGGTGTGCTAAAAATAAGTTTTTGTTTAAAACAAACCTAAGAAATTTACTGAAAAAAACAAACGTTAGTTATAGTGAGGTGAAATTGTCAGCAGAGCTAACTATAACTTGTACCTCTGCCATGCACTGCTTCTGACCTCACATATTACATTACTCAGGACATGTTTTATGATATCACTGATGACAACTCAAGTGACATAATTGATAATATCACTGATGACATCACTGATGATATCATCCAAGCTTCCTTTGTAGACATTGCTCTATAAACGAGTGTAGCATTAGAGATCTGAAATAACAATCAACCAAAGATATGTGGGAACCCTCATTGGACACGGTGTTCAAACTGTATACAACTGTTCAAAGAAAGACAAGTTACTAAAAATACTGAGCATCTGTTCCAAAAGGAATGCCCTACAATGGACAGCTTTTATCTGTATCAAATCCCTTACAGTCAATGAACCTACATTTAGAAATTAAGCTGATATGAGTAGATAAGTGGGTATTGTAAACAGTATTGACAATATGGAGAGAGTTTACCCTGTTTGCAGACAGTGAAACCCTCACGAAGTAGTGAGAAATACACTACAGGGTATTAAAATGTATCTTTTAAGAACAGTGTACACTCTCTGCAACACTTGACAAAAAATATACTATTCACTTAAAATAATCAATGCCCGAAAGGGCGAAAAATTATACTACATGCAGCCTTCATACTGTGGAGAAATCTTTAAAGATAGCCCATCTTCTTAAGCAAAACAAGCACATGTACATAGCTTAATAATTGGTGGATACAGTCTTACAATACTTACAATACTTAGTATGTAGGTCAGAGAATCTTTGCCCTGTTACAAACTTTTCCTGCAGAGCATGGAACATGCTGCACACAAATAATCAACTTTCACCTCCACACAGGGTTACTCTTCAATGTAAAGATTTATAAAGTGTTCAACACCTCTATTTAGCTATGATGTATTAGGAGCACATGGGTTTTGTAAACAATTACACCCGTTAGCTGGACTCAGGCTGTAAAAAGTTAGGTACAGAAGTAATGCAGTAATTACCTGCCACTATGTAAACTATAAAAAAAACTAATACCCTCACTGCAAGATGTCATCAATGATGTAATTTGAGATGTCATCGGTGATGTCATAATAATGTTATAGAACACATCATGAGTGATGTATTATGTGAGGTGATAAGCAGTGCATGGCAGAATGCAAGTTATAGTTATCCCTGCATTGCTTCAAAATGTTATTAGAGGGGAGGATGGTCAGTGTACACCTCCCTCCCAGAGCCTTTAAAATGCTCTGGGGACCCCATCTTTCAGAGCCACTATTTATCCGAGAGGGGAGGTGGGCCACGCGCCCCCCTCTCTGAGTTGTTTTTGGCCACAGATACCCCATCTGGCATGGCCTACATTAATTAAAGGTGGGTGCCCAGGTACCCCTCCAGCCAGAGAAGGCTCAGCCTCCCCCACTTTCCTTTTGAAAAGCTTAATAGTCCTGGGGGATTTGGGCCCTGCAGCCTTTAGAGGCTCGGGGAGTGGGGGCCTCCTCTTTTATTTTAATGATCAGCCCTGGGGTCCTGGTGTGGTCGTCAACATACGTGGGAAAGCTCTGAGTGGCGAGTAAGGCCTATAATGTCAATGGGCTGTTCAGAATTAGAAACTCAGTTCTCATTCAGAGGGGCAGGCTGAGCCTGACTGGTTACTCAGCTTCAATGGATGTGCCATGGGTACATGTAGTACCATATACTTGGGATTTATATGTACATTAAATATGCCAATTAAGAATATGTCAATTTTACCATGTTTGAAGGGAGAGCACATGCACTTTACAACTGGTTAGCAGGAGTAAATTCCTATGGCCATCAAAAACGGATTCAATGAAAGAAGGCAAAAGTCTGGATAATGCCAAACAGAAGATTATCATTTCCAAAAGAGGTCAATTGTTGTTTAAATCCTGCTAATCCGAATAACAAACTTTACTGCAAAGAAAGATTGGTACCCTTAGGTGTACTCATCATTGGTAGCTGAAAAGGATCCCTGACAGGTTAATGTACTCATGTGTATCATGTAGATTGTAACAATGTGAGGGTTTTAGATTCATCCCACAATGCAGATTACATGATAATCAGAACAAATCCCTTTATTTAGGATGTTGGGATGTTTAGTGTCCTGAAATCCACTATCATAAATGTACAATAGTTTGTGGGATAATGAGGATTATGAAGTAATCATTTACTTTCTGAGTGGTTTCAAGGATGTGTGTTGACATAAAAGGGGAACACGTATTACTTGCTTAATCATTTTGTATGTTTTTTATATTTATCATATAGTGTCATGGTTTTAAAAAGACTAAACACAAGAATAAAAAATTGAACTTGCTTAATCATGAACCTACCTCAATATATTCACCTTCCAGTCCACTAAATCAATTCCTTCTAGTCAATGTCTATGTGTGCACCAAGTGGGAAAGATTGTGTTCCTAAGAGCCACTCCTCATATGGCACATTTATATATGTGTCTCCTGTTCTTCTAATGATTTGTATCACAATCTTCCTACAGGTACAGTCATGATTTGCTGACAAACAAGATTAATATCGCTGGTACTGTTGTAGCCTCTGCTATCTTGGAATATTGTGTCATCTCCGCTTAATTTATTTCGGAAAATAGTTTTTTAAGTAGACCCTACTTTTGTGAGAATGTCCTCAAGGGAGAAATGCATCACTCAGTTTAAAATGCCAAACATTGGGCTCACTTTCTCGCTCGTACGGTTGGGGCAAAGTAATCTATGCATGTACTTTCTTTAAATGAGTTCCTTTAAGATCCCAGTCTAAACTTGACAGTATAGATACATGTAAATAAACTTTTCTGCATTTATAATTACGTTGCAAAACAATGCTTGTAGTCTGTAAGGTTATTGTTAAGAATTTTGATTCTGACAAGAGTTGGGTCTACTCATTGACTGTCTCTATGGGTTTTCAGAATATCTAGGAATGTGCTCTATTCTGTAGTTCAGGCTAAAATCAGGTGGATTGCTCAGTTCCACAGCATTTGGGGCAGTACATGTCATCTGCCTTGAGTGTTTCTGGTTTCACAATGGTCACCTGGGCTGCTTTGCCGTGAGTCTTATATGAATTCTCCTGGCTGTCTGTCAAGTGTTTCTGTATGGAACTCTGAGCCAAGTTCAAGTGGACATTTTGTTGCTATTGATTAGAAAATGCTATAGTTCTAGCTTCTGTCTGTCCTTTGAGCATGCAGATTTTTTCCTTTTCGTTTAGTGATGTTCCAGGGCAGATATTTCTTTAAGGAGTATATTGGAAGGGAAAGAGCATTGCAGCAGACCATAGCATGTCCAGCATCACTTGATACCAACCACTACATAGTGCCATTGTTTCTAGCCAGTCAGGAAGTTGCTGATTGCTTGTTTTAAACGATGCTGTTAGTGTACCCTTTGCAAATTACAGCTCTGTTTGTATACTTTTTCATCTGAATGTGTATCTCTTCTCTCCTTAGTCTTAAACAATATACCACTCTCAAGAAATGTAACAGGACTAGGATTTGCACAGAACCAGGTCAACCTATAAATATGGCTTTCTGACTGGTTCCATTTATTGTACTGCCTAAAATATAAATTCAGAATGCTTGCATTCGACATTTTCTCTGGGGTCTTGTGCAGAGAACACATAGTATATTTGATTGTGATGTTGCAAATCAAACAATCTAATGCTGCATGGATACAATTTGTCAAAGGTGGAGGACGGCTAGGAAACAGTTGCTGTGGACTCTCGCTTCTCCCTGCCCTGGCTTTTGGTTGGAATATGCCTATGGACACTCAATTCCTGCCATTGTAGAGGGAGAAGTGCAAGAACATCAAGAAACTTGATAGCAGTTCACAATCTGCTCGAATATGACATTCACTAAAATGACCATGTTTTGTTCATGAGGAAGCTCAGAACATAGTTGACGGTGAGAGTGGCACATGCCCAATTGTAACTGGTCTTCTCTGGTGGTTATGATGGAGGTATTAATAGCACCCATGGTGTGCAGGCTGGAAATGCCTGAGAACCCACTAAAGCTAGATCCATCTACAGCTACCACCATGCTTTGGCATTTACAAAGGCCTTAAATGAGCTATGTTGAGGTCTTTCAAATCATTCTGGCTCCAGGAAGAAGCAGATGATCTTGTCAGTCGCCTCCTACATGGGGGACATGGCTGACAACAAGATGGAAACTTTCAAGGGAGACTATCTGGAGCACACATCAGGCTGTACCCTCCCCCTCCTCTGGCCCCTGCCAAGGCAGCTGTTTTTATCTCAGCATCCCTCTTCACCTCAGATCCTCCAGCAAAATGCACTCAAACTGAGCAGCTTTTACTTTCTAATCCAGCAGAAGAGAGCTCATTCATGTCTCATGGCAGCAAAGTCAATTTCACTGCCTCTCCACATTCTGATGCTGTGTTCAACTCTGTGAAGTGTCAGAGAATCAGTTCCACAGAGCCTGCGAGGTTGTTTCGGCTGATGCTTCATGCCTCTTATGAACCACCAGTGTGGTATGCAACCCTTGCAGTCAGAACCACCAATAGCCATTCTGCCCCCTCCACCTTGAGGCTACACAAACACTCATTCAGTAGCTACTGTTTAATCACAGCACTGAAATCCCTGCACTGGAGGTGGTCACCAGCAGAAAAAACTAAGGATGCACTAACTCCTTGGGAAGCTCACAAAGCTTCTCTGTCAGTAAGACAGTCAGGTACATGCATTAAGCAGGCACATGCAGTAAAAACGTAGTTGACATTCAACATGTTTTCCTTCATTCAGATAATACCCCCACTAACAAGAACCTTAATCAACTGACACCCTTTGAACTCCTAATCGCAGATAATGGTCAGCTCTAAGCCAACATCACAAAAGCAAAACTTGCACTAGCTTTCAAAATCAAGGAGGCTCAGATAAAGGAGCAATGTTGGACCCAAATAACCTGGCACAATTCAATTCTCGTGCACACCTCTCAGCATCAGGCTTTACTGAGAACGGGTCAAATGATTGGGTAAATCAGAGATTTCCAATATAGGACCACAAACATTATGGTCATGAGCAAAGCATACAGCAAGAGAGTGAACACTGAGCTGTCAGTGACCTGAGTCTTAAATGAGATCATTCTACCTCACATTTTACTGCATCCCCCAGATATAAGAGAAATCAAGATCTGGACAAGCAAACATATAAAAGTTCTGTGCAGGTCGCTGGTCATAAAACTAACTTTATGCCCTATATAAATTGAAATCCACTTATATATAGGAGACCAGATTGAAATGTTGTTCTTCAATAACTGAGAGACCTTGGGGAGTTGAAAGATAAACAATGGAAGCTGAAACAACAGTGGCACAAATGTCTGCACATATGAAGGGACAGACAAAATGTTTGGACAATGTGCAAGTGAGCTCGGAACATAGACAATATCACAATAATCTATGGTTTTTGGGAATAAGAGAAGGAATGGTGGACCCAGACACCAAAGAATTCATAGCAGATTATGTTATTAAAGCATTTTTAGATTTAGCAAGCTCAATGTTTTCCCCTGGCACACCATAAGCAGAGACAAGATTCTCAACATGATAGTTATCCATGTTAAAATGTAGTCTATCTAGGTAACTTGTTGCCTCAATAAGTATATGGAGAAACTCAGACAAACAATTTGTTTCACTGGATGTCTGCCGGTTCACTGACAACATCGATTTTCATAAATATGGATGATAAAAATATCGAGCAAAAAATATAGACAACAAAAATATCGACTCCTATACTTAAACAGGTAAGTACAAAAATATTGACTAAAAAATATGGATGTAAAAAATATATATGTATAAAATATCGGCTTTTATATATATATAAAATAAAATAATATATATTTAATATATTTAATATTAAGGTGCCGATTCCGATCCAGGTAAAAAAATTTGCGTACGACTCGTATCCTTATATTTTCACTACAAATCGTACAAGTACCGTACAAACTGCGAAGTACGATCCGTACGTGAAAAATACATACGAATTGCGTCGGGAAAATGGTCCGAGAGGGAGCCGTAAAGTTTTACGTCCGAATAGCGTCGGGAAAAGTGTCCGATAGGGAGACGGACATTTTTACTGGCAAATCGTAAAACAGAAGTCCGAGCGCGCAAGTACGATCTGTACCGCCCGTCCGAATACACAACCGCATGTAAAAGGCCCCGTACGGAGCGAACGCTGTAGCACACATGTACACGGGTAAACTTGTGCCCGGATACGAGTAATACAGCCCCCCTCACCCCACACATGTCAGCACTGTACCCCCGTATGTCAGCACCGTACCCCCCCGCACCGTACCCCAACACCGTAGCACAGCCCTGCACCTGTACGCGCCGCACCCCAGGCCTGTCTCCCAGCCCCGCACCTGTACGCCCCGTACCCCATGACCGTACCCCAGCCCCGTACCTGTACGCACCGTAACCCAACACCGTAGCACAGCCCCATACCTGTACGCACCGTACCCCAACACCCTAACACATCCCCGCACCTGTACGCACCGTATCCCAACACCGTAGCACAGCCCCGCACCTGTACGCACCGTACCCCAACACCCTAGCACATCCCCACACCTGTACGTACCGTACCCCAACACCATAGCACATCCCCACACCAGTACGCACCGTACCCCAACACCGTAGCACAGCCCCGCACCTGTACGCACCGTACCCGAACACCGTAGCACAGCCCCGCACCTGTACGCACCGTACCCCAACACTGTAGCACAGCCCCCCACCTGTACGCGATGCACCCCAGGCTCGTACCCCAGCCCCGTACCTGTACGCACCGTACCCCAACACCGTACCCCAGCACCCTCACCCAGCATCGCGTATGTACGGACCTTACCTACGCGAAAAAGACTCGTACACAACCAGGACACTGTAAAACAGCACAAAGAGGGTCAATTCGACTCGCACAACACCACAATACACGTCAACATGACAAAATACATCTCTATGACTGACCTGGCACATCCAAACAGGCAAACAGAGGCCCTAAATCACAATCACCTCTTATAACACATCCACCACAAATTCAAACCCAGCCACACCCACAAATGGACCAAAAAAAGGACCCACACACACAACCCATGAGCCTTTGCAACAGACCCACTGCTGACAGACCCCACAGACAAACAACTGCACCTTACTTGCACCTTAACTACTCCTTAACTTACACACCTTCACACAACCTCATTCACAAACACCCCCTCTTCACATTCACACACACACCGTCACATTCACACCCACACACCCACAACCATCCACACCCACACCCCACACCATGCCCACAGACAAGAATCCAAAGTTCAAAAGGGCAGAGCTGGACCTCCTCGTCAACGAAGTCATCAGAGTCGAGCCACAGCTGTTTGGAACATTGGTCAGACAGACCAGCATAGACCAAAAAACAAGCCTGTGGCAGAGGATTGTCGATAAGGTGAATGCTGTTGCACCCATCCGAAGGACAAGGCATGAATGCCAAGCCAGGTGGTACGATCTGCGCAGGGCAGTCAAGAGGAAAATGAATGAGAAATACGCCCAGAGTAACATCACTGGAGGTGGGCTGCCCCGCAGACCCGTACATTACCATCCCTGGGAGGAGAAGGTGATGGCCATGCTTCCGCCGGTGGGGGTACACGGAGTCGAAGGAGTCGCAGATCCTGGTGAGTACACAAACATCTCATGTAACATGGGGGGAATGCCATCCACACCACAAACACGCCAAATGCACGCAACTTCCCCCTAGCCCTCATCGCACACAACCACACTCAAAAACCACGCTCATGCCACTAACGTCTCCATGCCCCATTCACAAATAAAGGCAATGCCATGTCCCAGGCCACACCAACCACAAACCCAAGACTGGATGTCCGGGATGCTGGGAGGGTGGGGCTCACACAACACATTGTGCAACTCAGAAGCAGACACCAATGCCCTCAGCCCATATGGACTAGGTACATACCCATGCACCATGCCCAATGCACAGGGACTGGCAAAGTACTGACACGGTAGCTGACACTTGGCCCTGCTGTATGCAGCACAAGGCCCTCCTGTGACCACTGTACACTCAAACACCATCTCCACAAGCTCAGATATCTAGCACAGGAACTCACACTCACTGTCATGCCACCATGCACCATGAGGGGACAGACACATCACCTGGGAGACCCAATGACAAATCACACTACACACAACAGCAGGCCCGGTCACATACCCCCCCTCACACAAGCAGACACCCCCGGGGCTGGCAACGGATCTACCCACTCCCACAATGAACATGTGACACTACAAGACCAATCCATAGCCAAATAAGCATCCTAGCCCAAAATCTACTGGTCAAACACTCAGCAGAACATATCAATCTGTCCTCCGCAACATACCCATCCCCAAGTGTACATTGAGACGAATGCTAGGCACATCCAACTACCTGGAGGAACTGTGACAACTTGAATATGTATGAAACATGGATGTGGCTTGAAACAGTATTAACATTGTCTCTCTCTCACACACAGGGCAACGTCATCGACCTCCCCCCAACACTGGGGGGGAACAATCACAGTCCCAGGCTCAGTGTGAAGATGATCCCACCGGCAGCGACAACTCTCACCACTCCGTGGATGACCCCGACCAACCTGGCCCCTCTGGTGCCCAAGCCCCTGCAGCACCTGCGTCAGGTACATCTGTTCCAACCCCCACCCCCATTCCTGCCAAATCCCAGGAGACACCCAGGAGCCCTGCTCGCACTGAACAACACAGCCAGTCTGACCAGGAGGGACAAGGTTCTCCGGGCACCCAGGAGGAGGCAGACAACCCAGCTAATGCCATCCCTCAGGGGTCCCGTAGACCCGATGTTCCCACAACGGCAGGACAGGCTCATGTGGGCAGGGGTGGTGGGAGTGGAGGCAGGCAGAGGCGAGAACCTGACCAGGCAGCTGAGTGAACCAGTATGTCACACATACGCCACATCCTGGATAAGGGTGGGCGTAGTTCGCGAAGTAGCACTTCGCGAAGCTACGCAAAGTGAAGTTCGCACTACGCGAGCTACGCGTAGCACTTCGCGAACTGCGAAGTAACATGTTCGCACTGTGCAAGATGTTGTTTTCAATGATTGCACAGTGCGGACAAGCAACCGGCACTGTGCAATCATTGAAAATGGCATCTTGCACAGTGCGAGCTGTAGTTTTCTGCTGCTCGAGTAGATTTTTACTCGAGCTGCAGCTTTCTCAACGCGAACTGGTAGTTTCTCATCGCGAGCGGTCGCGAGCATACGCGACCCCTCGCAATGAGAAACCTGACCTTCTCGCGTTGGGAATCTCGCCGGGAGGTTTATTTTCCATGCTCGCGATCGCGAACAAGGAAAAAGTCTCGCCAGGATGTCATTTTGCTTGCTCGCGGTCGCCAACTTGACGTTGAGGACCGCGAGCAAGCAAAAAATGACCGCAGCACTACGCAACACTACGCTACGCTACGCGTGTTCGCACTGTGCTACGTGCAGTTCGCGTAGTGCGAAGTAGCGTGAACTTCGCAAACTACGCGAGCGTAGCGTAGTGCTTCGCCCAGGCCTAATCCTGGATACATACCGGCGTGACACCAGGGGCATCAGCCAGGTAGTGTCGAGCCTCACAGAGATTAAGGGGACCCTCGACGAGATAAAGAACTTGCAGGCCGAGCAACATGCCAGTCAACAACAACACCAAGGACGGATGGAGGCAAGACTGGCTGAGCTCCTGGCGGTGCAAACGGACATGAGCCGTTCACTCCATCGGATCGCCGCCAACATGGGCAACCCTCCCTGTGCCACCAGGCAAAGACCACCACCAGCCACAGGGAGGGAGGAGGAGGAGGATTCATCCGACGGAGCATCACAGACATCGTCAAGGCCTGCATCTGAGGGTCCACCCAGGAAGGTGGGTCGTCCACGGAAAAGACCGTGAGAGTCAGCGGACCATCCACATCTCCCAGGTCACCTGGCCTGGCACCTGGCCCTCTGGCGCAACAGCACCACCTCACCCAATGACATTCTCTGCCACATGGACTTGCTGGTCACAATCTGACCAATGATGACCAACACTGTGGTCTGGACTCTGATGACTCCAACTGACAAGGATGCCATCTCCCCCTGTGAACTTTGGATTCTATGCACCCGGTAGAACACCTTACTTCATCTACCAAAAGACTTACCCCACCAAAAATAAATACTTTATTTTGTCATGAGATGTTTCTGTCATTTGGCATTATTCCCCAACATATGGTGTGTGTAAATGTCAAACTATGCCTGAGTGTTGAACTAACTCCACACATCCATACCCTGGGATCGGAGTCTGGTACAGGACACACATGGGTCACAATGTATCATTCAATGCAGACATGGAGCACAATACTCACCTGTGATGGCCTCAAGCTGCTGAGGGGGTGCATGCAATACTGTGCCGACAGACCTATTTGGAAGAGTATAATTAAGGCGTAGAGGTCATGCCTCTTTCGAAGGTTCCCGGGGAGGGAGTCCCAGGTATGTGTTCCCAGGTGGGAGCACTATGTCCTGCATGCTGGAGTACGGTGGATCTGAAGAATGGTGGCCAGGTCAAGTTTGGATGCGCGGAGATGGCACTACGGGTTCTCGGATGACAGTGGTACAAGGTTGGTGTTGGGTCGGGGTTGTGGCCTGCCTCCTGAGTGTGGGTGGGGAGTCTGAAGATAATCCTGCAGCAAGCAGTGATCCATTGCAGCTATCTCTGCTGGACGGTGATGTGGCTGGGGCGCGGGATGTTGCAGCTGAGGTGTGCAGATGCAGCCTGGATGTGGACAAGTGTCCTGGGAGTTTGGATGTGGCTGCCCCGTAGAGGGCAGGGCAGTATTGACACGGATGTTGTTGTGGACCTGGGGGATGGTCTGTCTTTCCTTGGAGTGGATCTATCTGGAGATCATGTGGATAATGCAGAGGGTGTTGCAGTCTGAGGCACAGATGCTGGTGATTACCATGGCAAATGTGAGCAAGCAATCCATGATGCACACCATCTTGTGTGCATGGACACTGGGTGCTTGTGCGGGGCTTCTGCGGGTGGGACACAAGCAGTTGACCCAGCTGTAAGGGGACAATCCTCAGATGTTGACCTCAGTCCTGTACAAGTCCAGCCTCAGGTGGCTGCTGTTCTGCCACTCATCAATGGATCTCATGCAATCTAGAATATTGGAACTGGCAATGTCTGCGTCCTTGGTGAGGGTAAGGAGCACCTGGCTGTCAATGGCATACGAGTTGATGATGAGGTTGTGTGCGCATGTGATGGTGGAGAGGGGGGTCCTGGACACATTGTAGATTGACACGCTGAGAGAGGATACCTGTGCCATGTGCCTCACAACGACAGCATACTACATGCAGAAGCCTTGAGTCCCACTCCCATGGCCTTGCCGGGGTACAGAGCCAGTGGGGAGTAGGAGGGACATGAACTGGTGGGTGTGACAGGGCCTGGAAGGCATGGCAGCGCTGTGTAGGCAGTCGGAGTTGCACACTCATCATGCAAAGGTGTTGTGTGTGCGCTTAGTGTATGCCTGAGAGCTGGCGGCAGATGTGTGGATGGAAATTGCTTGGAGGGTGGCTGCAACATCAGACTGTAGTGTGATGTGGGTCATGCAAGGACATGAGGCTCATGCAATGTGCACGTTGCATGTGCAGACGGTCCAGCCTTTGGCACAGACAAGCTGATGACAGCCAAATCAATGGGTTGATGGAGGAAGGGAGGAGCATCTTTGATGTGTGTGTGTTGCCAAATCAGGAAACTTCGTGTGCCCTTGCTGCAGTGGCTGCAACAGCAGGAGGCATGTCCTGGGAACTATGCCACAATTTCCACACAAAGACTAGGATGTCAGAAAGGACTACTGCAACAGGTGTATGTCAAGGAAGGAGTGACCGGTTTTCAATGGCACACCCAGAGACAAAGGATGCACAATCCCCAAAGATGACTGACACCGGATCCAGAAGGTGTTGACCAACATACCAAAACACATACACAGCCATGGACTTCTACGGGCCGTACCCGCGTGGGTACGGCCTGTAGCACTATGGTAGTGTTGGCGTAGGCGTACGCCATAGTGCTACGGGCCGTACCCGCGTGTGTACGGCCCGTAGCACTATGGTAGTGTTGGCGTAGGCATACGCCATAGTGCAACGGGCCGCACCCGCGTGTGTACGGCCCGTAGCACTATGGCGTACGCCTACGCCAACACTACCATAGTGCTACGGGCCGAACACACGCCGGTACGGCCCGTAGCACTATGGCGTACGCCTACGCCAACACTACCATAGTGCTACGGGCCCTACACACGCGGGTAGAGCCCGTAGCACAATGGCGTACGCCTACGCCAACACTACCATAGTGCTACGGGCCGTACCCACGCGGGTACGGCCCGTAGAACTATGGCGTACGCCTACGCCAACACTATCATAGTGCTACGGGCCGTACTCATCGGGTACAGCCCGTAGCACTATGGCGTACGCCTACGCCAACACTACCATAGTGCTACGGACCGTACACACACGGGTACGGCACGTAGCACTATGGTAGTGTTGCCGTAGGCGTACGCCATAGTGATACGGGGCGTACACACGCGGGTACGGGCCGTATCACTAGAGTAGTGGTGCCCTAGGGTTACGTGTGAAACGCACCTACCTGTGTGGGGATTTGAAAATTACAATGGGGACACATAAGGGATGTTAGAAATGGGATTTCAGGTTGGCTAGGGCTTGCGCCAAAGCCAGGAAGAAACCACCACTCTAGTCAGGGCTGGGGAGTTACACACCAAAGATAACCTCTGCTCACCCCCTTGGTAGCTTGGCACGAGCAGTCAGGCTTATCCCGGAGGCAATGTGTAAAACGTTTGTGCGCGCACCCAGCAACAATACCCAAGGCCCACCACAAAAGAAACTCCACACAAGGTATTATATAAAAATAGCCTTTGTATCATACCAATATAGATACACACTTTACAATGTGCCACTGGCACGGGCAGAATTTACAGGGGAATTATCTACAAGGGACAGGGCCTCATGGACCACTGTCAGGAATTAGCACAAATCACCAAATGGTAAATGTAGAAATGTAGAACAAATAAGGAATGTAGCGCACAACCAGTAACCACTGGTAACAGGTAAGTACACCCTACGCAATCCTAAAACACCTTAGGTACACATCACGCAGGGGACTATGAACTCACTAGTACAACCTATACTAGGAAAAACAATCTCCTATGCATAAACACAGTAAGGCATCAACGTAGCATAACGGCAATGCACAGGCGCAAAAGTACACAGGCCACAATGATCATGTACCCTAGGTGAGGACACAACGCAAGAAAACTGTCCCCAGGCCAACCTGGCCTTTCAGGGGCTCACACGCCCTTTGTCCAGCAGAGTCAGGGCAAGACTGCGCAGGCTGCGCGAGCCAGGAGCAACTGAGCACAACCTACACGTTGCAGCTGGCCACGAAGTGCTGGGCAGCTGTGGAACTGAGCTAGGGCAGCACGGTGCCTTTAAAACACATATGGCATATGTTGGAGCCTCTGGCGCTCGTGATGAATAATGCCCTCAACGTTGGAGCCTTCACTGGGCTCTGGAAGAATAATGCAGCCAAAACAGCGTGGGAGCCTCGTGGGCTCTAAACAACTATGCTCCCTTTGGAGTCCCTCTGGACTCTAAACAGATAATGTCCCACGTTGGAGTCCCTCTGGACCCTTTAACAAATCTCCCCCCGCGTTGGAGAGACCTGGCGCTCTTGCACAATGTTGCCCCCAAAAAGAAGGAACTACTGGCAGGAGGGGGGGGGGCGGGCACCAGCAATGTGCCCCGGCGCCCCCTCAAACAACGGCCCCATGGAGCCCTCCCCACCGGGCTCCCACAGTGCTTGGGAAGGGCTAACACGGTTCCCCCTTCAGCCCCCACTCACCGGGACGGCTGCTCCGGTCACGGTGGGAGGCTCTCTGCTCCCCTCCGGCCTTTCTCTTCACCGTCGGGGCTCTCTCTCGCTGGCAAGGGAGCCCCGTGCTGTCAGGCGCGGTCCTTTGCTTGATCCGACGTGCCTCTTCACCCGGGCTGCCACGGTGAAACCCAAGGTTCCCCCTTTGCGACGGTGATCCCAGGAGCGTGGGGTAGGCTCCCGTCCACTTCCTGGTTCTTCCGGGTCAGGCCCCGCCCCCGTCTCGAAGAGGGTCACCTGACTTCCTGTTGTTCCGCGTTCGTGGCTCGGGCCGGCGGCGGTGAAGCGGGGACAAATGAGGGGTAGGCTCCCTCTTACTTAAAAAAAGGATATGGAAACGGGGTGGGCACCCGATAACTAAATAATTAAATAAGCGGGGTAGGCTCCCGCGTAGTGCACACCATAATCAGCGGGGTGGGCTCCCACTCGATAGCACAACCGGGGGAATCCCTACGTCGGGATTCCCAGGCAGGCACCACAACAGACATAGGCAGCACACCAACAGGGAAGGGCAAGCGCACACCTCTTGTCACACACACTCAGGGGGAAGAAGGCACACCTACTGGGTCTAGGGCACACAGGCAGACACGCAGCCACAGTCGGAGTCCGCATGCCTCACTCCCCAGTCCCTCCAATGTCACTCCCCTTGGCTCCCCTGCCCCACAGTCTGAGAAGGAGACCTACTTGGCTGTGCTGGGCCTCAGCCCCACTGTTTCACCTGCGTGAAACGGGGTAGGCACCCGATAACTAAATAATTAAATAAGCGGGGTAGGCTCCCGCGTAGTGCACAGCATAATCAGCGGGGTGGGCTCCCGCTCGATAGCACAACCGGGGGAATCCCTACGTCGGGATTCCCTCGACAAGGTCCGCCTGCTCAGCGCTGCAAGCAGCCACGGGACCTGCTTCTTCGTCGGCGGGTAAAGAGCCAAGCGCTCTAGTTAAATAAATGCAACAGCGCTCCCAGGGTGCTAGAGGCACCAGTCCAGGATTAACCAGTGGAGCGCTTCTAAATTTAAGAAGGCAAGGTTCCAAATCCAGGAAAAAGTCCTTCAGGATGCAGGGGGGCAAGGGCTGGGCCCAGGGGCCAGCTCACAGGGCCCTCCAGGCAGGGAGGCAGTCCCCAGTGGCGGTCTCTCCTGGCGCCCAGCAGCAGCAGCAGGCCCCCCTCCAATTAGGATCCGAAGAAGAACATTTTACTTGGGGTCACAGCCCCATTTTATACACAGGTTTACCTTTGTTTCAAGGTGCAGGGGAGGGGCGAACCAGATGCAACTGGTTCTTGAGCACTTTGTTTTGCTCAGCCCCTCTCCCTATTCACAGAGCAGGCCAGGGTCATCAGTCGCACCACAGGGGGCGGAGCCAGCATTGTGTGGGGAAAGCCCAGCCCTATTCAGGTCCTAGATGTACTCCTCCCACCCATCTGGCTGCTGATCTCCCCATTCACCACTGGGTGACTCCTCCTGACTCTGGGGATTCCCTAGCCCATCACATGACCTCAGCCAGCCAATCATGTGCCAGTCAGTCACTGCACATTTATGCCAGCGCCTAGAAGTGGCACTTCCACACTAGCTACATGGACACCGCACACATCATCGTGCAGCATTTCATCACTCGAGTCCGCACATACCAAACTCACACCTGCACTCCCCACTCATCAGGAACTACCAGGGACACATACATTCCCCCATGCATTCCTATGGGAGGGCAAGCCAACCTCACTACACGCACGCACTTTACCCTGGGACACATGGTAAAGTGCGCAGAAGCCAAAAATCACTAACACCAGGTCACAATTAAAAGCAAAAAGTTTAGGGGTGAACCTGCCAGAAGGGCCAAGTCCAACACAACCCCCTTCCAGCCAAAACGCAGGGTAGACCACTCACCACCGTGATGGTCTTCCCTGCTTGGGGCGATAAAACACGGACGCAGGCCCGCAACGGCAGGGACACTCTCCGGTTTTACGCCACTCTGAACCCACGTGGTTCCCTCTGAAAAAACTCGGCGGACCAACTGGGCTACCCCACTGGTACTCCTCAGCTGTCCGCAGCCAGGACCAGGCCCTAGGCCATCCAGATACCACTGGTCCTTGCCTAACCACAGAGTGGGGGTTAGTAACCCCTGGCACATAGCAACCATTCTCCACTCTACCCCTCATCAGGGCAGTTCTAAACTGCCACTGATCCTCCAGCCTAGGGTCTGTACCCTGAAGCTGACCAAAAGTCACGGGCGAGGCTCTCCTCCCCCTACTTCTTCTACTAGGGTTCCGTCCTCTCTTCCTCTGAGAGACAACCTCGTAACGCAATTCACTCACCAGCTCAGGACCTCTCCCTGAGAACTGGTCTCCCAAGCTAGGGTTTAATCCCTCAGGTTGCACCGGGGTCAGAGGTGAGGACTCCCTCCCTCTGCACCCCCTTCCAGAGTCCGGCACCCTCCCAACTGGAGTGGTGCCCCTAACAGCTACATCGGTCAGGACACTGCTTACAGTCGCCCTTCCCTCCAGGTCAGGCTGATCCTGAACCTGGCCTCCCAACCAGGGGTCTAAACCCTTTGGCTGAGTACTTGCCTGGCACTCCAGGACTTCTGGGGACTTACACACCATCCCCCTGAGAGTAACATATGCCTCATATGTTGCGTGACAGTCTGCCTGGCGCAGATCTCCTGTCCCCTGTCCACCTGACAGTGCGCGAAGATCCCCAGGACAGACGTGTGGTCACCATGGTCACCTCTAGGAGACTCAGCCCTCCCGGCTGGTCCCTGACCCACTTGCTCCTCCACCGGGGAACACAGCCCCATGCCACTCCTCTCGCTGGACTTCTGTACCCTCCCTACTGGAGCGGCACTGCCAGACATCAGAACCACTGGAGCTCTACTTACAGATGCTCCAGGTTCTCCATATGCTAGGTGATCCTCCTCAAATGGACTAACAGGACAGCCTAGGCCCCCAACCTGGTGTTCCCTGAAGAAACCATCCAGGCTCTGAGACTGGGTTTCGGGCCTCTAGGGACTCGAAGTCACACACTCACTCCCACTCCACTGAGATGGGACGTGAACCCCTACACCCCTCTCACTACTCTGGGACCTAGCTGGGCTACTCTGAACCTCTTCCCCAATACAGGACGGGAAGATACCTGAGCCACCACTTTTGGAATCGCTTTCCCATGCCTCCTCAAAACCTTGAGCACTTTCCCATCGTTCTGCTTCCTCTGCAAGTTCCCAGGGACCCAAGGAGTCATACCTCAACAGGTGTTGGCGCAACCCAGGACAACAACTACTGAGCATCTGTTCTTTGATAACCAGTCTATACATGCCGGAATAACTACATTCCGTATTAAGAACCACCCAATCGGTCAGTGCATCATCACATCCATCCACAAACTCCTCCCAAGACTGGTGAGACAGCTTCCTACTGCCCCTGAATTTCAACCTATACTCCTCTTCTTGGGGAACAGGTACCATACTCTGGGAACTGGGAATGGGACTCTCTGCACTGGACTCTCTAACGCTGCCACCACTGGATCCCACCCTTACTGGTGAATCCAGAAAACTACCACTGCACTCAGGGGACAACTTACCCTCCAGAGCTAATTTCTCCCTGGCGAAGGCCCTCTCAGCCTCCGCCATCTGCTTCTGAGCTAAGACCCTCTCGGTCTCAAACTTTTTCTCCTCCACATTCAGCTGTGCTATCTCCTTGGCATGCTCTAACCTGAGCTTCTCCAAAGACAGCTGATGCTCCCTTTCTTCCCTCCTATCTAGCCACTCCTCTGGGGATAGGGAAAGGGGTGGGGCGCTGCCCCTGACACTGGACCCAGCAAGGGACTCCCTACCTATGGAGTCCTCACTATCTACTGGCGTTCCTGTCCTGTCATCTTCCTCCTCTTCAGACTCCTCAGGGTCACCCACAGACCCACCCCCCTCTTGGAGTGCGGCCTGGTCCCTGCCTATCTTTCTCCATCTATCTTGTTGCCAGTGTAGCAGGGCTGTCTTAAGGGATAGCCAAGTGTGTTCCTCACCCACTGCTAAGCTTCTCTCCTCGCAGAATCCCCCTTAATTCCCACATACTGTATTCCAACAGATTATAAGCACTAAAGGTAGGTTTCATTCTGGCAAGGTTTTTAAAACACAGGTGCAACACAAGAGACCTAGGCGTCTGAGCTGAAGCAAGAGTTTACAATTTTCAAATGACACCTTTTTAGGAGAAGAAATAAAATAAAACTCAGAACAATAATCCCCAAATACGTGATTATCTAAATGCAGAGTTTTGTAGTGCAGCCAGTTGCTGCTGCGGTACAGCGCAAACGCAAGTCCTATCCCACCGCTGATGACCAATGTTAGTAATGGGATTTCTGGTTGGCTAGGGTTTACGCCAAAGCCAGGCAGAAACCACCACTCTAGTCAGGGCTGGGGAGTTACACACCAAAGATAGCCCCTGCTCACCCCCTTGGTAGCTTGGCACGAGCAGTCAGGCTTATCCCGGAGGCAATGTGTAAAGCGTTTGCGCGCGCACCCAGCAACAACACCCAAGGCCCACCACAAAAGAAAGTCCACACAAGGTATTATATAAAAATAGCCTTTGTATTATACCAAAACACCTTAGATAATAAATACACACTTTACAATGTGCCACTGACACGGGCAGAATTTACAGGGGAATTATCTACAAGGGACAGGGCCTCATGGACCACTGTCAGGAATTAGCACAAATCACCAAATGGTAAATGTAGAAATGTAGAACAAATAAGGAATGTAGCGCACAACCAGTAACCACTGGTAACAGGTAAGTACACCCTACGCAATCCTAAAACACCTTAGGTACACATCACGCAGGGGACTATGAACTCACTAGTACAACCTATACTAGGAAAAACAATCTCCTATGCATAAACACAGTTAGGCATAAAGTTAGCATAACGGCAATGCACAGGCGCAAAAGTAGACAGGCCACAATGATCATGTAAACCTAGGTGAGGGCACAACACAAGAAAACTGTCCCCAGGCCAACCTGGCCTTTCAGGGGCTCACACGCCCTTTGTTCAGCAGAGTCAGGGCAAGACTGCGCAGGCTGCGCGAGCCAGGAGCAACTGAGCACAACCTACACGTTGCAGCTGCCCACAAAGTGCTGGGCAGCTGTGGAACTGAGCTAGGGCACCACGGTGCCTTTAAAACAAATATGGCATACGTTGGAGCCTCTGGCGCTCGTGATGAATAATGCCCCCAACGTTGGAGCCTTCACTGGGCTCTGGAAGAATAACGCCCCCAAAACAGCGTGGGAGCCTCGTGGGCTCTAAACAACTATGCCCCCTTTGGAGTCCCTCTGGACTTTAAACAGATAATGTCCCACGTTGGAGTCCCTCTGGACTCTTAAACAAATCTGCCCCCGCGTTGGAGCGACCTGGCGCTCTTGCACAATGTTGCCCCCAAAAAGAAGTAACTACTGGCAGGAGGGGGGGCGGGCACCGGCATTGTGCCCCGGCGCCCCCTCTAACAACGGCCCCACGGAGCCCTACTCACCGGGCTCCCACAGTGCTTGGGGAGGGCTAACACGGTTCCCCCTTCAGCCCCCACTCACCGGGACTTTGACGGCTGCTCCAGTCACGGTGGGAGGCTCTCTGCTCCCCTCCGGCCTTTCTCTTCGCCGTCGGGGCTCTCTCTCGCTGGCAAGGGAGCCCCGTGCAGACAGGCGCGGTCCTTTGCTTGATCTGACGTGCCTCTTCACCCGGGCTGCCACGGTGAATCCCAAGGTTCCCTCTTCGCGACGGCGATCACAGGAGCGCGGGGTAGGCTCCCGTCCGCTTCCTGGTTCTTCCGGGTCAGGCCCCGCCCCCGTCTCAAAAAGGGTCGCCTGACTTCCTGTTGTTCTGCGTTCGTGGCTCGGGCCGGCGGCAGTGAAGCGGGGACAAATGAGGGGTAGGCTCCCTCTTACTTAAAAAAAGGATATGGAAACGGGATGGGCACCCGATAACTAAATAATTAAATAAGCGGGGTAGGCTCCCGCGTAGTGCACACCATAATCAGCGGGGTGGGCTCCCACTCGATAGCACAACCGGGGGAATCCCTACGTCGGGATTCCCAGGCAGGCACCACAACAGACATAGGCAGCACACCAACAGGGAAGGGCAAGCGCACACCTCTTGTCACACACACTCAGGGGGAAGAAGGCACACCTACTGGGTCTAGGGCACACAGGCAGACACGCAGCCACAGTCGGAGTCCGCATGCCTCACTCCCCAGTCCCTCCAATGTCACTCCCCTTGGCTCCCCTGCCCCACAGTCTGAGAAGGAGACCTACTTGGCTGTGCTGGGCCTCAGCCCCACTGTTTCACCTGCGTGCAAACAGGCAAGGCACTCCACGGGTAGGGGAGTTGAGTCCCCCCCTCTGTCCACCACCTCCCCCAGTAGCGCTGCAACCCATCGCTCCGACCCCCCCCTCCTTGGGGCCTGTGGTTCCTTCGGGTGCATGGGAGACACTGCAAGAGCTTGCGGATGTGTGCAGCGCAATACTGACTTCCACCTTTGGCGCTGCCCCACCCTCTGTGGTGGAGTCGTCCGTCCCTGCACCCCCAAAACCTGCCCTACCCCCTCCTGTCCCTGCGGTGCCTGGTCCTTCCCCACATGATGCCCCCACCCCAGTCGATCAACCAGAGGTATCTAATGTGCAGGCAAGCTAGGGGAGACGCGTGGCCATGTGTCCCCCCCAGGACTTTGTGTCTGGACTGGCCTATGGCCTTTGTAAATAGTGTCCTTTTCTACTTTTTGTTTTCATGCTGAATAAAGCATTTTGTTTTTACTTTGCACACGATTGCTTTTCAGGTATTGATGTTGGTGCTGATGCTCCATGAGTTGGGGTGGTGATCATGTGTTGGGTAGCTGGGAAATGTAGTAGTCTGCTGCTCATGGGGTGGACCCTGGTATCTGCGTTGCATCACAAGGTCTCTGCAATGATTCTTTGGTCGTGTATGCTCTTTGTGTTTTGAGACATTGTCCCAAGGAGTGTTCCTTCCTCTGTGGCACCTGACATCTTCCCTGCAGGAAGTTGCACCATTGTTGTGCTGACCTGTGTCTACATTCCCTTGGTGGCTGATAGATCCCTTCAACTATGTCCATGCATGCTCAGCAATGTGTCCGGCTGCATCGTCTGTGCCATCCTTGGTAGTCACTGTACTTGTGTATAAAGTATGTTGCCATGCCTCCATGGGGAAATGGTCCCTTTTCCGCACTATGCATGTGTGTACTCCCAGCCTAGCACACATATGGTACTTGTTCTGCAGGGTATTTGGTCACCTGACTGACAATTGTGGGCATTGCATCTGTGGGAAGTCCACCCTATTCCTTCCATGGGAGACAACAACTTGGTGGCTGTGCCAGGACCTGTACATTCCTATCAGTCCTGGAATGTGCGTGACAGTGTGTGTTTCCTTTGGCTCTCTTAGTTTTGTGGGTTTCACATAACTATACAGTCTTGTGACATGATCTCAGTGTGTGTATTGTGCTGCATCCGCCAGGAGTGGGTATGCATCTGTCATTTGTCATCGAACCCACATGTGGTGTGTCATGCAGTGGGGGAATGACATCCATCCTCATGGGAGTGGGACACTGCTGTCAGTGATGTGTTGATATGGCACTCTCAACATAGTCGCACATTGGGGAGGCGTTCATGGACCCATGGAGTTGTGGTCATCTGAGGATGATGCACCCACCCCTCATATGTCAGGGCACTGCTGGGAGTGATATGCACCCACCCCTCATATGTCTGGGCACTGCTGGGAGGCCTCTGCACCCACCCCTCATATGTCTGGGCACTGCTGGGAGTGATATGCACCCACCCCTCATATGTCTGGGCACTGCTGGGAGGCCTCTGCACCCACCCCTCATATGTCTGGGCACTGCTGGGAGTGATATGTACCCACTTCTCATATGTCTGGGCACTGCTGGGAGTCCTCTGCACCCACCCCTCATATGTCTGGGCACTGCTGGGAGGCCTCTGCACCCACCCCTCATATGTCTGGGCACTGCTGGGAGTGATATGCACCCACCCCTCATATGTCTGGGCACTGCTGGGAGGCCTCTGCACCAACCCCTCATCTGTCTGGGTACTGCTGGGAGTGATATGCACCCACCCCTCATATGTCTGGGCACTGCTGGGAGTGATATGCACCCTCCCCCATGTCTCTGTCCACTGCTAGGAGTCCTGGGCACCCACCCCCATGTCTCTGTGCACTGCTGGGAGTCCTCTGCAGCCACCCACCCACCCACCCGCCCCTTTGGTGCAGTACACTGCTGGCCTGTGCATACACACACACCAATATACTGCTTATATGCTGCAACAAGCCCTATGCCAACATTCGTGGCGTGTGTACGCCTTGTATCCATTCTGTACTGGTGCCGTAGGGGTACGGGTGGGACGGACCCTAACCCCGCATTCATAGGGTGTACGGGCCATACCCACGCTCTGAGGGCGTGGGTACAGTGCGTACCCCTCAATCACCACTCCAATGGTGGTACGGGCCGTACCCACACTCTGAGGGCATGGGTACGGCGCGTACCCCTCCATCACCACTCCAATGGTGGTACGAGCCGTACCCGCGCTGTGGGGGCGTGGGTACGGCCTGTACCACCATTGGAGTGGTGATGGAGGTGTACGTGCCATACCCACGCTGTGGGGGTGTGGGTACGGCCCGTACCACCATTGGAGTGGTGATGGAGGTGTACGCGCCATACCCACGCTGTAGGGGCATGGGTACGGCCCGTACCATCATTGGAGTGGTGATGGTGGGGTACGCGCCGTACCCATGCTGTGGGGTCGTGGGTACGGCTCGTACCACCATTGGAGTGGTGATGGATATGTACGCGCCATACCCACGCCCCCACAGCATGGGTACGGTCCGTACCACCATTGTCGTGGTGACGGGTACGCGTCCACGTCCATTTCCGTTGTGACAGTACGTAGGGAATGGTGGACACGCCCCCCCCCCCCAAAGTGACTGGAGCCAGGAGGTCATGTATGTACAGGACATATTTACAATTTAACTTGGGTGGGGGTTATGTTTCCTGCCCATGCCCCCCCCCTTTGCCCCTGGGTGTTGTTCTGACCTTCTGCGGCGTCTGCGTGGGTTTCTGTGCACCAGGTTGCAGGCTAGGAGGGCCGGGATGACACATAGGATGGGGTCCATGGCTGTCCGTCGCGTACCGGTGCTCCTTCTTTGCTTCGTCCTCAATTTCCCGGCTGTTTTTGGCTGCCGTAAAAAATGGTCCGTGCAGAGTGACGTAGGCACGAATTGTACTTGCTGGTCCGTAAAACGCTGGCTGACTCCATCCGGACGTCACGTACGCGATGTCCCGGATCGGAATTGTGGGTATTTTTTCGCCGCACGTACTTTTGTACGAATCTCACGGAAATGGTATTTCTGTACCATTCGTACTTGCTGGTTTGTAAGGAGGATTTCCCGGGTACGAGTTGTACGGAGAAAACGCTCCGTACGACCATTCGTACCCGGGTTTTACAGGATCGGAATCGGCACCTAAATGTAATTTTAATAAAATAAATTTAATATACATGTTATTAAAATATTACACATAAACTTAATAAAAAAGTTAAACACACAAACAATTATTTACACAAATATATTTATATTAAAACAACTAATAAACTATTATTTTAAATTTACGTTAATAAATCAATGATTTAAAATATAAAAAAACGAAAATCTGTAATAAATTAAAACATTAAACTATTAAAAATATATTAACTTAAATTTCACAATACAGTCAGTGCAACAGTATTGAAAGTTTTGGATAGCAGAGGGGTTAAAATAGCTTTTCCCACTCCAGTGAATGCAACAATAGGGAAAGTGCTGGATAGCAGAGGGGTAAAAACTACTATTCCCACTTCAGTGAGTGCAACAGTAGGAAAAATGTTGGATAGCGGAGGGGTAAAAATTCCTATTGCAGCTCCAGTGAGAGCACAGTAGGGAAAGAGTTGGATAGCGGAGGGGCAAAATTACTATTCCCACTCCAGAGAATGCAACAGTAGGGAAAGTGTTGGCTAGCGGAGGGGTACAATTTTTTATTCCCACTCCGTTGACTGAAAAAGTAGGGAAAGTGTTGGATAGCGGAGGGGTAAAAATTACTATTCCAATTCCAGTGGGTGCAACAGTAGGGAATGTGTTGGATAGCAGAGATGTAAAATGTACTATTCCCACTCCTGTGAGAGCAACAATAGAGAAAGTGTTGGATAGCGAAGGGGTAGAAATTACTATTCCCACTCCAGTGAGTGCAACAGTAGGGAAAGTGTTGGATAGTGGAGGGGTATAAATTACTATTCCCACTCCAATCAGTGCAACAGTAGGGAAAGTGTTGGATAGGGGAGAGGCAAAAATTATTTTTCACAATCCATCAAAAAAAACATATATATTAAAAATTAAGAAAAAATTATAAAAATAAATCAATAACATTTTAAAAATTGAAAAAAATATTAAATATATAAAAAGAAAACATTATAATATTAATTACATATAACAAATACCGACAAATATTATATAAAATTAAATAATAAATAAATAAAAATATTTTAACCTCTTCAATGCCTATGACGAGCTGGTCTCGTCATGGGCCGCGGTTGCGCTGTGCCCATGACGAGACCAGCTCGTCATAAACCCCGCCCGCTAATGAAAGCGCCGGCACAGGGCGGGGAAAGGGGCGGGCACTGAAGGGGTTAAACTACAAAATATTTACAAACAAAAACCTTAAATCAAACATAAATGCATTTATTTTATTTCCTAACCTATAACACCACACCAATAACAACACACTTCAACATTTTGAATTAAATTTACTTCCATAATTAACATAATTATTAATCAATCCAAAACATATTATTAAAAAAAACTAATAAACATTAATTAATTACTCATACTTTAACACTATAATGTCCACAACACACACCTAAATTAAACTATAAAATAATAAAACACCATTACAACTTATTTTTAAATTAAAAACTATTGCTATTAACAGATAATTATAAAGTAATTAAAATCTATTTACTACCCACCCTCACCCCTATAAACACCACAATACACAATTACACAATTGCGATAATACATTTTTATTTAATGTAATTATTATCAATTAACAAATAAGTATTAATAAAAAATACATAAACTTCTTAACACCCTTTACCCATATAAACCCCAAAACACACACCTAAAATTAATTACACAATTACCATAATTAATTACCAAACAATTAATTAACAATCAACTAATAATTCATCAATTAAAAATTACAAATAAATTACTTCCCACCCTTTAGGATAGGATAGGATAGAATATATGTTTATAGAGCGCTCGAATGCCGAGGTGTCTTGGCGCTGGTGTAAATGGAAGTGTTGCAGCCTAGGTTACAAAGCCTATGTGAAGGCGAACAGCCAGGTCTTTAGTTCTTTCCTAAAGAATTGTCTGTTTGACTGAAATCGCATGGCTGTTGGCAATTTATTCCACAGCTTTGCTGCACAATTAGAGAAGGTTCTTTCACCCCATCTCACTCTCCTAATCCTATCAATCTGGAGAAGATCCAAAGTGCTGGATCTTAAGGAACGGACTGGGGTATAGGGCCTAAACATTTTTTAAATATCTTTCGCTCCCCCACCATAAAATGCTTTGTGGACCAGGCATAACGCATTAAATTCCACTTGTTGCTGAATGGGAAGCCAATGGAGAGCTCTGATTCCAGCAGAGGTTGGTTGACATCTCGGTATGTTTAATAGCAACCTCGCGGGGGCATTCTGCAATGACTGCAGCCTACTCATCTGGAGTTTGTTTATCCCCAGCAGCAAGCCATTACAGCAATCAAGCTTGGATAGTAGGAGAGCCACTACCACTGTCTTTTGTAATTCCTGCCCAATGAAAGGAAAGATCTTTTTCAAAGTTTTTACTAAGAAGAAGCAGGAGGAGGTAAGACTATTTACCTGAGCGGAGAAGTTTAGTTGGCAATCGAAAATAACTCCAAGGTTTCTGACTTTAGAGACAGGACTGGGGCATTCTCTTGCTTTCATTGGCCACCAGGAATCATTCCACAGGGGTAGCCCCTTAACAAACTCAATGACCTCCGTCTTGTCAGTATTCATTTTTAGGAAGCTATGGTTCATCCAAGTCATATTCTCTTCAAGGCACGCATGAAACCTGATAGCTGTATCTTCAGGCTATTTGGCTATAGAGATTATAAGCTGCGTATGACACCAGAGCAAAACCATGCTTCCCAATAAGTCTGGCCAGGGGCATCACGTAAATGTTAAACATTGTTGGTGACAACGCTGATCCCTGTGGGACCCCACAGGGCAGGTGGAAACTGCCTGACTGCATGCCCTCCCAATGCAGGCTCTGCTCCCTCCCCTCCAAAAATGAAGATAGGAGGGACAAAGCCCGACCCCCAATCCCTACTTCCCGCAGCAGCTGTACTAACACCGTGTGGTCCACGGTGTTGAAAGCCGCCGATAAGTCTAATAATACAAGGACTGTTTTGCCCCCTCTATCCACTATTTCTCGAATCTCCTCATCTGCTACAATCAAGGCAGATTTGGTAGAATGGTATGATCGAAAGCCATGCTGAGTCGAGTCCAACAAATTGTTGGTGTCCAGGTATTCAGTTAGTGCCTTATTCATCGACTTCTCCAGAATTTTGGCTGCTATGGGGTAGACGGGCGATCAGACGGTAGTTCTTGGGGTCCATAGGATCTAAGGTAGGCTTTTTGAGAATAGGCCTAATCGTGGCATTCTTCCAGCAGACTGGGTAGCTACCTGACTCCAGCACTTGATTTATTAGCGGGGTCAGTTCATCTCCGATTATACTAGCGGCCAGATACATCACTGTGGCAGGGCAGGGATCTTTGGGTGAGCCCGATTTTATAGAGAGGAGGAGTTTATGGACCTCCTCTTTCGTGATTGCTGGGAAACTAGTTAGCCTCGCATCTAGTATATCTGCCTCCACGTGTAGTAGATCTGGCTTATCTGGGCCTATTCGAGCATTCAAAAGGTTATCATATATTATTTGAACCTTGTTCTGGAAAAATATGGCCATTTAATTGCACATACTTTGATCTGGTTGGAAAGTGCTTGCCTGCTGAGATTTAGAGAGCAGACTAACCGTTTTAAAAAGTTCCTTAGGAGAGTTACCAGCTTCCTCAATTTTGGTAGTGTAGAATGATCTTTTTGCGGCAATAATTGCCTCTTTATACTGTTGGAGAGCAAGATTATAGAGTATTTTCGTACCTTTACTGTAATCCTGCCTCCACAGACGCTCCGCTCTTCTACACTTTACTTTTAAGCCCTTCAGTTCTGAGCTATACCAGGATGACGTAGGCTTAGGTCTCCTGACTGTCGACCATTTTTCCGGTGCCACCCAATCAGCCGCTATCCGGAGCCATTCATTGAACCGAGAGGCTGCCTCATTATTATTTTTGACCAACGACAGAGGGACATGGCTAAGAGCTTGTAGTATCTTCATGTAAGGTTAATACTGTTCTCCTGTATCTTGTAACTAGCTGCTCAGCCAGTGTGAGAGTTCTATGTGGAATGTTGACGTGACTGGAATGTTGGAGGTTGGTGTGGTGTGAGACAGTTGAGAGGATGGGCTGAGCAGCTAGCAGGCTGCTCCTGGTGGGGCTAATCTATGGACTTTACTAACTTAATAAATACGCTTAAGATCTATCCTGGCTATGTCTGCTGTGTCACATCAACCTATGGAACCAGGTCACTTCAGAGCTGTTATCAGATCGTCCGCTTGAACTTTGTTCCAGCGCCTGGTCTTTACCTTCACTGGTTTTGTTTGTGTTTGATGAGTTGACAGAAAAACCCTAATGTTGAAATAAATTGCAGAGTGATCTGTCCATGGAAGGGGTACCACTCTCGACACAGTCGTCTCTGCGTTATTAGAAAAGACGCCGTCTAAGATGTGGCCGGCCTGATGGGTAGGTTCCAGAACTAACTGGCTAAAGTCAAAAGCTGCCAAATTGTCTAGTAATCTCCCTGTATCTGAGTTATCAGTGAGTTCCATGTGATAATTAAAATGACCGAGAATAATAAGAGGGTTAGGGTCTATGTAAGATTCCAGGTGCTTCATTAAAACCTGCGAAAACGAGGCCTTAGGTCCAGGAGGACGATAGATCAGGAGTCCCTGGAGGTTAAAATGGTTGATTAAATTAATAGTAAAATGCAGTGCTTCCGCCGGTAGATCCCTAATAGCGTCTACTCACATTTTTAGGTGTTCTCGATGAATTATCGCTATACCCCCTCCTCTACCTTCCTCCCTATCCTGTGATGTGACTGCATAGCCCTTTGGTAGCACTACATTCCAATCTGGACTCGAGGCATTATCTGTCCATGTCTCGGTAAGAAAAATTATATCCGGTTTTGTGCTTTGAATCAGGTCTTCAATCTGATATTTGTGTTTCCCTAGAGAGCGTACATTCACCAAAACACATTGCATATACTGTTCCTGAACTGAGTTAAGACCTCTATGCTCATCTTGCCTGGGCAAGTTATTGGGCATGTTTCCCATATCTCTGTCCTTCAAGACCTCCGACATCTCAACATTTGGAAATCTCAACCAGAAAGAGCATTTGGGGCAGACAAGCTCACCTGGGTTCTTGTCTTGCTAAGCCATGTCATGCAATTTGCATTAATCTGAATCTAAATCCAACAACTGTTGTCTACTATATATCCCAGGTGTCCCACGGCCAGGGGTTCTAGTGCTGGTCGCGCTCCGGGCGCTGACGGGCGCAGTCGTGTTTGCCTTTGGAGAGACTTTGGCGCGCGAGCAGCGCGCCCGCTATGCGCAGCCACTGCGCGGCTGCCCCAGTGTGTCTTAAGTAGTTTACGGTGCTCAAACAACTAGCGCGTCAACCCCGTTGTGGCGATGCGGACCCGCCTAACATCCGGGTACCGCCAGGGCCGAGCAAGATATGCAGAGGAAGGAAATACGGAGTGGGAGCAGCCAGGTAGAGCGTTAAAAACAATATTTATCTGAACAGTTTTAAAAGATCAACTGGATTAAAACCATAGCAGCAATATGTGCAAAAGCGCAAAGAGCATGACAATAGAATATAAGTAATGAAAGGCAGGCGGCAGTCGCAGTCGGCAGTCACTAACACTTACAACCGCTGCGCGGCCGCCCCAGTGTGTCTAAAGTAGTTTCCGGTGCTCAAACAACTAGCGCGTCAACCCCTGTGTGATGCGGACCCGCCTAACATCCGGGTACCGCCAGGGCCGAGCGAGAAATGCAGAGGAAGGAAACACGGAGTGGGAGCAGCCAGGTAGAGCGTTAAAAACAATAGTTATCTAAACAGTTTTAAAAGATCAACTGGATTAAAACCATAGCAGCAATATGTGCAAAAGCGTAAAGAGCCTGACAATAGAATATAAGTAATGAAAGGTAGGCGGCAGTCACCATCGGCAGTCACTAACACAACCGCTGTGCAGCCGCCCCAGTGTGTCTTAAGTAGTTTCCGGTGCTCAAACAACTAGCGCATCAACCCCTGTTCGATGCAGACCCGCCTAACATCCGGGTACCGCCAGGGCTGAGCGAGAAATGCAGAGGAAGAAAATACGGAGTGGGAGCAGCCAGGTAGAGTTTTAAAAACAATATTTATCTAAACAGTTTTAAAAGATCAACTGGATTAAAACCATAGCAGCAATATGTACACAAGCGCAAAGAGCCTGACAATAGAATATAAGTAATGAAAGGCAGGCAGCAGTCACTAACACTTACAACTGCTGCGCGGCCCCCCAGTGTGTCTTAAGTAGTTTCCGGTGCTCAAACAACTAGCGCATCAACCCCTGTGCGATGCGGACCCGCCTAACATCCGGGTACCGCCAGGGCCATGCGAGAAATGCAGAGGAAGAAAATACGGAATGGGAGCAGCCAGGTAGAGCGTTAAAAACAATAGTTATCTAAACAGTTTTGAAAGATCAACTGGATTAAAACCATAGCAGTAATATGTGCAAAAGCGCAAAGAGCCTGGCAATAGAATATAAGTAATGAAAGGCAGGCGGCAGTCGCAGTCGTCAGTCACTAACACTTACAACCGCTGCGCGGCCGCCCCAGTGTATCTAAAGTAGTTTCCGGTGCTCAAACAACTAGCGCGTCAACCCCTGTGCGATGCGGACTCGCCTAACATACGGGTACTGCCAGGGCCGAGCGAGAAATGCAGAGGAAGAAAATACAGAGTGGGAGCAGCCAGGTAGAGCGTTAAAAACAATATTTATCTAAACAATTTTAAAAGATCAACTGGATCAAAACCATAGCAGCAATATGTGCAAAAGCGCAAAGAGCCTGACAATAGAATATAAGTAATGAAAGGCAGGTGGCAGTCACTAACACTTCCAACCGCTGCGCGGCCGCCCCAGTGTGTCTTAAGTAGTTTCTGGTGCTCAAACAACTAGCGCGTCAACCCCTGTGCGATGTGGACCCGCCTAACATCCGGGTACCGCCAGGGCCGAGCGAGAAATGCAGAGGAAGAAAATACGGAGTGGGAGCAGCCAGGTAGAGCGTTAAAAACAATATTTATCTAAACAGTTTTAAAAGATCAACTGGATTAAAACCATAGCAGCAATATGTGCAAAAGAGCAAAGAGCCTGACAATAGAATATAAGTAATGAATGGCAGGCGGCAGTCACAGTCGGCAGTCACTAACACTCGCACCTATAAACACTAAATCACACACCTAAAATGTATTACACAATTACCATAATTATTTACCAATTAATTAAAAAATAATTAACAACCAATTATTAATTATTTAATTAAAAATAAATTACTCCCCACCCTTTACACCTATAAATACAAAAACACACCTAAAATCAATTACACAATTAATATAATTCTTTACAAATTAAATAATTATTATTAATTAACAACAAATTATTTATTAATTAATAACAAATTACTTTACACTGTAACACTAGAATATCTGAACTAAACAAATATTAATAAATAAAAAATAATCAATTATTTTTTATTTAATTGAATTACTTCCCACTCTATTCCCCTATAAACTCACAACCCGATACGGAAATAAAAACACAAAATTCAAATTAAAAACGACTAAAAAGTTAACACATATATTAAAAATACAAACAATTCATACAAAAATCATACATCACATACATTTAAAACATATACTAAAAGACATAACACAAATTAAAAAATCGATAGTTTTAACAACTATGTTTTTGCAAACGATATTAAACACGTCAATATTTTTAAAATCTATATTACTCACCTTAATTCGATATTCTTGACCACGATATTCTTGCTGTCGATATTTCTAACCCTGGGCGTAGTGGGCGTAGTGGGGCTACGCGGAGGGACTCAGAGGTACGGACAAACTCCATGGCCCTCTGTGCAGCCCCGCTATGCCATACACCTCCACCCCCCCTATATTATTAACAATAAATGATACAACTAAGTAAATTTAAACCACTTACCTGAACTGCGGCGTCCCCGGGCTGCCCTTCTCCTCTTCATTGATGTTTCTGCTTATTCTTGCAAAAACTGCGCATCAGTCTTGACCCTGCTCCCCATTGGAACAGTCTAGTTCAAACTGCCAAGCCAGGTCATCCTTGGACAGGAATCAAGCATCCTGGTACCGGTTTCGGGGTATCACCCCTCATCAGCCAGGCTAACTTGAATCCATTTGGCTGTGATCTCTTCCCATGGGAGCAGGGTCAGAAATGATTTGCATATGGCTGGGTGTAAACTGGAATGGTGTGGTGACCAAAAAAAGAATGGATTTGGTCCCAGATCTCTGTACTGGCGGTGAGTGTTTGACATTGTTCAGCATTCCGTCCATCATTTGTTCTTTTTTGCATTTGTTGCCCTAAGTGGGATGGGTATACCCAGACGTGGGTCCCGTCCTGTCCATGCCACAGGAGTCAAGCTATCCTGGCTGATGAGGGGTGATACCCCCAAACCGGTCCCAGGATGCTTGTTTTCCAAACTAGGTAGAAACTGTCCTGTAAATTCGGTCTGGACTATTTCCATGGTGAGCATATTCAAGACTGATTTGCATATGTCTGGGTTCCAGCTGGAATGGTGTGGTAAGCAAAAAAAAGGGTGGATTTATGCCTTGGAGGTGAGTGTCTGAAATTGTTCAGCATTCCGTACATCATTTGTTCTTTTTACATAGTGAGTGCAGCCCTTGCAGCAATTGTTCTTTTTAGGCCTTCCGTCCTTGCATTTGCTGCACATAGACGACTCCTGCCCCTTTAAAAAAAATTATGAGACGACCTATAGTGGTCTAACTGCACACACTATTGAGCAGTGGAGGGGGAGAGAATCCTTTGCTGCACAGAGGGTGAGGCCATTATTGCAAAGCATGCAATGCATCGAAATCAGCCTCTAGAAACGTCAAGCTTCTTCTCTCTTTGGTCAGTTTGAATTTCAGCAGAATGCCAAAGTAGCAACAACTAAACCTTTTCAATGTTTTCATTAAGCAGAATGTCATCTGTACAAAACGTATCGTGCAGACTTAAATTATTGAAATATAGGTGCAGTTAGTTCTTTTTTAGCAAAGTATCGCTCAGAGTGTAGGAGGGAGGTTTGCCTTGTTTTTGAATGTTGGATTAAATGCAGTGCATGTAAGAGGGTTACAGAGGTACTTAGAATTACACTAGATTTCAGGTACAAGAATGCACGATGACTTTAATTGCATACATCGACAGCTGCCACAGAGGTTAAACATTGGCCACAAAGTAAGTTGACTTCCTGAAATAGAACAGCAATTCTCTGATCATGGCACAGCACTTTAAGTTTACTTACACTAAACGTAACCTTCCCCTAATCTATCCCTTCTCCTAACATCATCTCTCATTCTTACAGTAAATCTTAACCTCCGCCCTTACTCTCACCAAAGCTCTTATGTAATCCACCCTATACTTCTTGCCTCACCCTATACTCAAACCTAAACCTTAACCCCAATCCATCCTCCTAACCATTATGCTAAGCCCTTAACTAATGAAAATTATATGAAATATAATGAAGCACAGTCTGTACAACTCTGAAGGTAAATACAGAACAAAGAACGAATCAGGCACGTATTTAGAGTTGTCACATGGAACTGGAAGGAGAGTTAAGAGAGATGGGGAACTCAGTTGGCTACAGTTCAGAAAAACTAATAAAGTAAAATGCACCATTTGTCCTGGCAGAAAAAAAGTACCTCTCTACGAGCTTCAGAAGGGAAGGACGACATTAAGAGTGTGTTAGAATGCAGACTCCTTAAATATTGCAGTTCTAAAGAATCTTCAGATTTATAGGTCCCAGGAAGACACAGCATCCATGCCAAGTAGTGGAAAAACAACAACAGAGATCTGAAGGCTGTCATTTTCCAAGTTGAAACAAAACGTCTCCTCATCAGACTATTATTCATTCAGGAGATTTTCCTTCAGGCTCTGCACTGATATTGCAAAGTAACTGAAAACTGGAAATAGACGAGGAAATGAATGTTGAAATATGTGTATCAATAAAGTGCGAAAATGGGATATGCCTTTCCAACGGAGAAACCAAGGGCCTCATTTATGAAAAGTGACGCATCACTGCGTGAAAACAGTGATGTGTCACTTTTCACTGCGCCCTCCCTGCGACTCCAATGATGCGTCATATTTACAGTATGACGCATCATGTCGCAAGGAGTCACAGATACGTCAGTATTTCTGACGTATCTGTAGGCGCAAAAGTGACGCATTGCTGGAGTGTGTCACAAAAGTGACGCAATTCCAGCAATGTGTCCTTTCACATGGGGCAAGCCCCATGTGAAAGGGCCTGCGTCAGTCTTACGCCTGCTGTGAGGCAGGCGCAAGATATTGACGCATTTGCACCCTAGAAGTGGCGCAGTGAAATCTCGTAGATTTCACTGCGTCACTTCTACGATGCTTACTTACGTGGGAACGCCCACCCTGCATACATTATACCTGACGCAGGTATAATGTAGCGCAGGGGTTTACAAAGTGACGCATCTAGGTAGATGCGTCACTTTGTAAATATGGCGCATCATGGCGCATGTTTTACGCCACTGGTGCGTCACAAAAAGTGACGCACCGGTGGCGCAAAAGTGACGCAGGGGCTCATAAATGAGCCCCCAATAGTTTACAGTAATGATAAAGACAGGTGTCTTAGACTCCCAGTCACAGAAGCTGCGAAGGTTTCTATTACACATGCAGAGATTAGAGGGATTGGAGAAAGCAGTGTTGGGAAATCTTTAAAGTCCTTGCCACAGTCACGATTGTTAAGATAGTACTTATAGCATTCTGAGTCGGTCAAACCAATCATTAGGCTATTTTGAAAGCCTAAAAATGTCCAATTCTTTTCATAATTGGTGTAAATCAACTCAGACCGGCTAAAACCACAGGCATCTATAGTCTCCAAAGAGTTGGAGCCATAGAATCCTACTGATTCAACTCACAGCATCGGATTGAACAAATGCGAATCCCCATAATAATGTGTTTCATGTTCCTTAGTTTTTCCTCTTTTAAAAGCGTGTACAGAAAATAACAATTTGAGGACAGAAAGAGAGACAGAAAGAGGGATAGCGAGAGAGAACCAAAAAGAGTTGAAGAGAAACAGATAAAAATAAAGAGATTGAGAGAAAGAGAAACAGACAGACGAAAGGAGAGTAAAAGGTAGAGAACGTGAGAACGTGAAAGACTGGATGATAGGACAAGACAGAGAAAGAGAGCACCTGTGCCAGCAAGACCATGCAGAGAGTGGAGAAACAAATTAGGGGGACGGAGATCGTGAGATTTTTTTCAATTTTAGTTTTAAATTAAAATAACAGTAAAACATTTTCTAAGACGGTATTGTTTATTCCTAGGTAAATGTGCCTGTTTTTGCTTCAAAAATGGCCTTATTTGATTACTGGGATAAATATTAGAAAGTCGAAGCAACAGGTGATTAAACCTAGGCAAAGTGATGATGCTGTTTGTGCTCACATGATGCTCTAAAATCACAAAATTCGCACATCTGCGTCTATTGCGTCCATCCTGGTGACCTCTGAATGTATCCTACACTTTTGGCAACAAAAGAATAATTCACACTTTCTCGGGGGCTGGAAGAAATGGACAGAATATTCAGATTACTATAGATGATATATAGAACTAGTGAACAAGAGAAGTATTCGGTCCATTCCGGATCCACTATTTCAGGGTCCCCAAAGTTGAAAGTTATAAGCAAATAAACAAACAAGCATTTGCAATGCAATAGGTCTCACATTTACCCGAGTTTAAGCTATTGGCATTGTAAATGACAATGCCTACTATTTTTGTTTTTTAAAACATAAATAAAAGGCATTGTCATTTACAATGCCAATAGCTTAAACTCGCATAAATGCGAGACGTATTGCATTGCAAATGCTTGTTTGCATTTACGCAAGACATTTTGCATCGCAAACGGGCGGATGAAAAGGCACGAACACTGGGAGTGGGGGGGCTGAGAAGGCAGGGACTGCGGGAGGGAGAGGCACGGGAAGAAAATAGTGCTCACAGTATAAATAAAACATACTGTGCAACACTCGAAGTAAAGGGGCCAGTAGCCATGGAAGGATACAAATGACGACATGCCTGTCACAGCCGTGGACGGAGTTCCGTGGGGCGGAAAGGCGATGCAGCGCGTGCTACGAAATTCGTTTTATTTCTTTTATTGTTTACTTACCTGCAATTATCCATATTCCGGTTTTTAGAACCCCCCACCCTGCCCCTCCCCCGTCCAGCTTTTCCGCCCCACGGAACTCCCTCCACGGGCCGCGGCTGGCCTGTCATAAGGAGGGAGTAACAAGCCTAAAGCCAATCGAAAGGCAGCATTTAGGAACTAAGCTAATAAAAAAGGTGGGCGGAGAGTGGGTGGAGCTTCCACTCCATACTGAATCCTGCATGCCTCGCAAAGTGAGCAGCGCATGCGCATTGCCGCTATAGGCTCGACCTAAAAAATGCATTAGTGGTGAAGTCCCAGCTTACTTTGCAAGTTATAGTCAGTAAATTATTACAAAGTGCAGACCTATCCATGTTATTTAATGAGCAAGTGCTCTTGAGCACTTGAAGAGAGAAAACATTTTTGGGTGTTTTCATAAACAAATCAAGAAAGATTGCAAGTAAAAATCAATCCATGCAAAAGTGGGTAGATGTGCATTCGTAAATTGTCATTTCTGCCTTGTTTCTTTGTGTAATACTTTTGTGTCCGGTTTTGTATTAGGAGTCTGAATTACCATTTTTTGGTTTTTTTTCAGCAGTGAAACAGAAGAAGCTTAACGAGATTATAAGCAGTTTAGCCACATAAACTATTGAAAGTGAAGGCAATAAATATACATTCATATTGGTGGATGGAGTCAATAAAATATATACAGTGCAATGCATGTGTTATTTCTAACCGAGAACTACTTTGATGTCTGATTACATAGGAGAAATGCGTGTTAGAAGAAGTTTCCCTCTGTTTACAGTATTCAGGATTGAACAGTTTTGCTACTTACCGTTTGCATGTTCTCAGGTTTGTTTCCCGCATTCTGTAGATCAGTGCCTTTGCGTAGACAAACGATGAATGGTCACTGATGTCATACACTACCACAACCCCATCAGGCCAGAGCAGCTCATCAGTGAAGGATAGCTTTCCTTTGCTTGGCTGGAAGACAAACACAACATCATGTAATATAAAACGCATAGAATTCATCACTGTGATATATGTCAAAGTTCATAACAAGTAAATCAGCTTTTCAACCATCTGGCTGACGTAGTTAATAATGATGCCCCTAGATTGGCTACAGGAAGAGTGCCCGCTCTGATGTTTGCCGATGACACTCTGTTGTTATCCAAAACATCATCTGGCATTCAGCGTATTTTGGATGGCTTCCTTGCATTTTGTACTGCCCGAGGCTTGGAGATCAACTTGGATAAAACCAAGTTTATGATCTTAAATCCTCCAAAACAGACCCGTCCAAATCCCACCCTAAACGGCTCCCCTCTTGAGAGAGTCAGGACTTTTATCTATCTTGGGATCACCCTGACTGAGCACCTTGACAGGGGTCCACAAATCTCAAAATCAAGGTTGAAGTTGTCTCAAATAGTGGGAGGGATTAGCAAGGTCCAGCGCATCTCGGTTTTCAAACCAGTAGCCCCGGTAGTTGAAATATATCGACTGCAAGCCAGAACTGCTTCATTGTATGGAGTTGAATTATGGGGTCACAAAAACATCACTAAACTAATCATGGTTGAGCAGGGCTTTATGAGAAGTCTTGTGGGTTTGCCAATAAGCACACCGCTTATTCCCCTACGATTCGACTTGGGGATAGAACCTATTGAAGACTTAGCAACTTTGCGGCCCTTGCTCTATTGGAAAAGACTCTGGACGGTGCCAGAATTGGCGTCTTATAGAGAGGAATTTATGGAGATTTGGGCTCTAATTAAAAATAAGAACATTCCTTGGTTATCCCATATTCAGGACCTTTGCACAAAGATCGGCAGGACCGATCTTTGGGAATGTCCGGAGGTATCCTGCAAAAAGACATCCAAAATTGAAATTACCGGCCATATAAGGCAGCTGAGATTACTTACCCTTCACCGTTCATGCTCCTTGGGGAAACTTACTACAGAGTTTCTCCTAATAAAAGCCGAAGCAAGAGCAGAGGTTTTCCTAGATGTAATCTACCCACCTCTTGCAAGGAAACTCTACTTACAGTTAAGGCATGGTAGCTTACCGCTTAGGGCATTCACCCATAAATGGGCAAAACTAGAAAATGCTGCCTGCCCGGCTTGTAACCATAATCAAGAAGATATATGTCATGTTCTGTTTTTTTGCCCTGCGTACCAACTAATAAGGAAAAAGTGGCTTATCCCCTTATGCAGGAATCTTGGGTTTAGACACTGCATGCACGCATGCAGGGTCTTAACATATGACACTCACCCCCCTATTGTGTTCGGTGTGTCCCGTTTCTTATATGGTTTATGGCGTAGAAGGAAAAGTTTTTTGTAATGATTTTTGTCTTTTTATCAAATTAGTTTCTTTGATAACACCAGTTTAATTCATTCTTAACTATTGTATTAACTTGATTCTATTTATTGTTTTAATGTAACATGCAATTTTGCTTGTAATTTTACTTGTGCTTTTATGGTCACCGACCGAAATAAAGTTATCAAATGAAATGATAACAAGTAAATCAGCTTTTCACTAAAATGCTGCTGATTTTTGAGACTGCACATAAATGATTTCGCAAAAAAAAATATATTGTTGCTAGCCGTCTACCATATACTATATGTCTGGATAGCTCAAATGGAATCAGTGACATGCTTGACATTGTTTTAATCAAGAGACAGATTGATGTAAATTGATTGTATTTTTGTTTTATTGAATATTGTGGCTTACAACTAGTAACAGCACTTCCATTATATCCAGGATATCCAGGTTTGCTGTCCTAAAAGCGGCTGAATCAAGACTGGCACAAGCATGGTTAGTTTATGTGTTAGAAATGGGATTTCTGGTTGGCTAAGGCTTGTGCCAAAGCCAGGCAGAAACCACCACTCTAGTCAGGGCAAGGAAGTTACACGCCAAAGATAACCCCTGCTCACCCACTTGGTAGCTTGGCACGAGCAGTCAGGCTTATCCAAGAGGCAATGTGTAAAGCGTTTGCGCGCGCACACAGCAACAACACCCCAGGCACACCACAAAAGGAACTCCACACAAGGTTATATATAAAAATAGCCTTTGTATTATAATAAACACATTAGATCATAGTCACATAATATACACTGTGCCAACTGGCACTGGCTACTATTTACAGGGGACTAATTACACACGACAGGGCCGCTGGGGCCACTGTCATAACCATCACAAATCACCAATTGTAAATGTAGCACAAATAATAAATGTAGAGCACAACCAGTAACTACTGGTGAAATACTGAACTGAGGCCTAGATCATGCAACGTAAATCACACTATGCAATAATCCTCACATTAGGCCTAAAACACAGTATGCAATCACTGTATGCATAAACCCATGAGATCTAGAAACCATTAGCATAACGCAGCATTATGCATGAATCATTGTAGGCATCACATTAGGTATAAAACATCACCTCAATTACATTAGGTAATTACCAGCATAACCACAGTGTGCCCCAAGCGGGGGCACAACACATGAAAAACTGTCCCCAGGCTAACTGGCCTCTCACTGGGCTCCAACGCCCTATGTCCATCAGTGTCAGGGCTGGCTGCGCATGCAGCAAAAGCAGAATGCGCAAAAGATCAGGCCTAAACGTGGCAGCTGCCCACTACTTGCTGGGCAGCTGTAGAAATGAGCCTGGGCACCGAGGTGCCCCTTGAACCCCTCTCAGGGACTCAAAATGAAACTGTCCCCCAAGGTTGCAGCTGCTTGCGCTCTCGCAGGGCAGCTGTGACAGAAATGCGCAAATAAAGTCTTGGGCCCCCACTGGTGCTTCTCAACAAAGTCTGCCCTCACGTTACAGCTCCCCGCTATGGTGGCGCAGCTGAGGACACAAAACCAGCACCGGCACTCACTGTGCCTCAGGAGCCCCACTGGGACTCCAAAACAAGTGGGCCCAATGATGCAACTGCCCGCAACTGCGGTGCAGCTGGGTATGGAGATCAAGCCCCGCTGTGCCGCGAGTCCCCCACTGGAGCATTTCCAAACAAAGTGCCCCCAATGTTGGAGCAGCCCGCTCTCCAGCGGGTTCGCTCGGAAACCCCCTGGCACCGACAATGTGCCTCGACCGGGACTCGTCAATACTTGCAGCCTCCCAATCAGCCCCACTCGCTGGGTCGATCTGGTGCGGGGCGAAGTCTCCTCTGAGGCAGTTCCTTTTTGGGATCTCGGACTGCGGCGGTGAATTCCTTTCCACAAAACCAGTGATGCGGGGTGGGCACCCGTCACTAATTAAATTCAAAGGGTTGCAAGAATATGGGGTGGGCATCCGCTTTCAGTGACACTCAGAACGTGGGGTAGAGTTTGAAGAACACCAATGCGGCGATAACGTTGGGTGGGCTCCCGCAAGACGATGAAAATGCGGGGGATTCCCCAGGCAGCCTCTCAGTGCTGCCAATTAAAAATAGAAGCGCTCTCTATGTGCTAGGGACCACAATTCAGCAAAAAGTCAGAGGGGCAAGCTGGACAAAATTAAAGCGCTGCTCCCAAGAAGCACAGTGTTCCTCAGCAATAACGATGTAGCGCTTTTCAGCAAGAATCAAGGTAGGGCGCTCAGTCCAGAGAAAAGTCCTTTAAGAGAAATGGGGCAAAGGCAGGGCCCAGGCAGGCCAGCTCACAGGGTCCCCCAGCAGGGAGGCAGTCCCTAGTGGCAGTTCCTCCTGGAGCCCAGCAGCAGCAGCAGGCCCCCTCCTCAAGTCAGGAAAAGCACACCAACAGTGGGGTCACAGCCCCTACATTTATACACAGATCCCCCTTTGTCACACAGCACAGGGCTGGGGGAAAACCAGATGCAACTGGTTTGGGGGAGCTTTGGAGAACTTTGTTGTGCTCAGCTTCTCTCTCCTTTGTCAGGTGGGGGCTAGGTGCTCAGATTCACCACAGGGGGCGGAGCCAGCATTGTGGAGGGAAGGCACAGTCCTATTCAGGTCCCAGGTGCAACTCCTCCCTCCCATCTAGATGTAGATCTCTCTATTCACCACTGGGCTGACTCACCCTGGCTCCTGGAATTCCACACACCATAAAGCACCTGTCAATCACAAGCCAGACATGCATTCCACATCAGGCAGGCAGGTACACAGCACTCATAAATGCCAACTTCTAAAAGTGGCACTTCTCCACCAGTCACAATAAATCTGCACACACCATTGCACAGCATTTATTCTCACAAGTTCGCACATACTAAACTTGATCCTGCACTCCTCTCACACCAGGAATTACTATGGACACACATATTCCCCATGCATTCCTATGGGAGGGCAGGCCAGTCTCACTAAATGTATCACAGAGCGCACGCACTTTACACTGGGACACAGTGCTAAAGTACCTAGGGGTCTAAAACCACTAACACTAAATAGGGAAAAAGGCTAGGATAAATGCAAAACGTTTAAAGGTGAACCTGCCAAAAGGGCCAGGTCCAACACAATGTATATATAAACAGTTTTTTAAACAAAATCTGGTTTTCAAGTCAGTTCAGTTGCATACATTTGATGACTCTACCAAAAGAAACTCCTCACAGACAGAGTTGACAGTGTGTCTGATAGCATGGGAAATTCATTTATATTGTGGAGCAAACTACAGAATTAACAGAGTGGGTTGTTGCTATTGTGTGCAACATCGCAACAGAATGAGCTTTTTGGCACACACCAAAACTAGAACACACCACCTGTAAGAGTTTAGGTTACTGAATGAGAGGGGTGAAACCCTACCCAAGCAGGAACCAAAGTCAGGGTGAAGGCACAAACAAGCCCTAAATTAACCTATGCTCAACCCTTGGCTTGGCACAGAGGAGTCAGGCTGCAATGTGCAAAATATTTGTGTAACACTTCAAACAGTAACACAGTGAAAACACACTACAAAAGGATCCCACACCAGTTTACAAAAATAGAGTAATTTTTAATAAAGAGTAAAACACAAAAATCCAATCAGTAGAACCAGAGATATGCAGGCCTTTAGATTTCAATGTGAATAGTGCCAAAAGGTGCAAAACGCCAACTGCAAGTATATGGCACACAAGACTGTGACAAAGTCTCAATTTCAGGCCAACCGTGATGAGGCGTGGGCTGGCTACGGTGACCTAGTTAGGCCTGCTGATCAGAGTACCTTCTGCCCTGGTTGCTGAGCGTTGTGAGGTTCCGTGCCAAGAATGTGTTGTTATGTTTCATATAGGTACCCCAATATAGGCTCAGGCAGCATCCTAACCTCTCACCTATATTTCCCCTGCCATTTCACTATAGAACGGTTTTTGGGACTGACCATTTACCTAGTTAAGGTACTGCTAACAGGACGTGGGGTTTTACCTGAAAACTATCCTTATCCATTCTGCATGAGGATTCTTGGAAACTCAGCAAGACTACCATCTCCGGCATAATAACTATGTATAAGGGTCAATCCTTCCATCATCCTAAGTCCGACATGACACAGCACGGTAGCTCCCCTGAGGGTACCACTTTAGGTATATAGACACCATATCTTTGCTGAAGAAGAGAGAGGAGAAAAGGTACTTCTATGCTGACACACTGACTCAAGACGCTGAGGTTCCTGCCCCAAATACTCCAGATCGCAGTGGTCTGACATCCCTCGTGGGGTGTCTATCTCAAGACTAAGACGTTGTCCCACAGTCTCTCACTTCAGGTAATGGGGTTGACTTTATCTTAGAGGGATTTTTGGCTCTACATCTACATACATGCTAGGTACATTTAGGTCCATCTAGTAAGGGTCACATCGTAGGAGTACGCATTTTTATACCTGCCTGTATTCATTGTTTTTGCACCATGGTGGAAATCTACCATCCTTTTACTCTGTTGGTACTTATAATCATTTATATCTGTTTCTGTCTTATGGTTGTTACAGCACACCTATTTAACACTAGAATGACACTGGTTCAATAAAGGCTTATTGAAAACGTCTCCACCGTTTATTCTGTGTATCTCTCTGAGACAAAGTGAGCACGAGTGACTGAGCGAAAAGTACTGTACTGTTTCCACGATACCTGATGGGACATAGTAGTCATGTTCGATAGTTGCCAAGAACTATTCTCTCCTTGGTAAGAGGGGTTTCTAGTGGCACTGTGAGCTAGTTGGTATACAGGCTAACATATCCGGTGGGGGTGTCTGGAATCAGTCTGGACACCAATCCCATAGTCTATGTTGTCCAAATGTGCAGATCCTATATAGGTTTATAGGAACTACACAACAGTGTCACGCATCCAAGTTCAGCCAGTTCTGAGATCCTGCATTGCCGATGAGGATCCTGTCAATTAAGGCTTGTGATGTAAAGTCTGGTGTTGGGGGGGTGTCGATCGGGTGAGGCGATCCTTCGGTTCTGAGTAGCTATGAGGCTGCGATGCAAGAACCTGCATCGTCAATGAGGCTGCTATCAATGAGGGACGTGAGAAAGTTTTGCACAGGCAGTGGTTCAGATGCAGCTGCAGGTCAATGTGGAGTCCTTTGAGTTGGGAGAACCCTGGCAGCAGAGATGATGCATTGCTTCCACTCTGGTTTGAACCGCAAAGCAGAGGAGATCCTTAGGTTCTGCTCAGTCCACAGATGGACTGGCAGAGCACCTTCTGGCCCACTTTCAAGGGTCCAGGGCTGAAGTGGTACCACTCTTCAGGTAGGATTTACAGATGGCAAAGTCCAGGTGATGTATTCAAGGTTCCTCGAGCCTTTGTCCCTAAGGCTCTAGTCAGGCAGGCAGCCAACTATCCCTTGAAGTCACTTTGGGGTCCTGAGTTGAACAGCTGCAGGTTCATTCCTTTTTACCCAGGCACGAGGGCAGCAGGTAGCAAGTCAGCACATCATCGCAGCAGTTGCTTCAGATCAGCAGTCCAGCAGAGTGACAGTCATTTCAGCAGCACAGCAGTTCTTCTACCTGGCAGAGTATCCACAAGTCCAGAAGTGTACTGAAGCGTTGGTAAAGGAGGACTTATACCTGGTGCCCTTACTCTGGACAGTGGGAGAAGCTATTAGAAGTTTCCCTTTGTAGTCCCCAGATATCCTGCTTTTGATGTCCTGGCTCCAGGCTAACTACAGGGGGTATACAGCCCTTTGTGCGGAGGCAGGACACAGCTCATTCCTGCCAGTGATAGCCCATCGAGGTGCACATAAGCTCTCTGTTGTGTGTGGCTGCCTAAGAGGAATACACAAAACCCAACTGTCAGCTACATCCAGTCATGTGACCCAGAGATAGGCTGCAGGAATTAAATAGCTGAGGAAGAAAAATGCCAGCTTTCTAAAAGTTAAACCAAACAAAGGGGTGAGGCTCATAGACCCAGTGAAGCTGAGCCTGTAAACTAGTTTAATCCAGCAAGAAATGCAACACTGACATATCCTTTGCAATTTTGCTTCATTCGTGGATGCTTAAATCAAACACAGCAGTCACCTTTTATTTCTTTGTTTTGTATATGAATGTTATAGGACCATTTGTTGACACACACAAAAGATCACATACAAAGTTATCCACATAAAAATCAAAACAGTAAAAAAACACATAAACACAAATTAAACAAGCCACAATTGACAATGTTACTACAACACAAATGATGACTCACAAGACACACAAATAAACAGTTAAAAATGTTTGCAAATTCAAATGAGAGCTAGAAATTATTATCAATGAAGTCATAAATACAATTTAGAAATTCATTACATTGCTCTCATGATAAATGGATCAGGCACCTCTAAAGAAGACATAATTATAACAACCAGTATAAGTTTTACAGCATTTAACATTTCATAATGCCCTGGATTACAGTGTTATTTTTTCAATGTTATTATTTCAAATCATGTAATTAATGATTTACAGCAGGTGCTCGAATAGTGGTCAACGCGTTTCCTTATCAGGGTTCTCCTCAGGACATGGACCTGGTGTCTGTTTCTCAAAAAGACTGGTGATTATATCACACTGCAGGATTCAGTTATGTTCACTTGGAACACGGTCTGATTCATTAGTGAAATTGGGCACGGCATCTAATGCAAAGGAATTGCATGGTGGAACACATTGGCAAAAAATGACTCTATTCTGGCCGTGGCATGGCTTGGAGATCTCAGTTACTCCACAATTCAGCATTTGACAGCTTTCTAAATGTGCAATTTTTAAAATTGTGATATAATGCCCAACTTAACCATAAGAGAGGATTGTTTGCTTCAATTCTAAAGATATATCAACAATGAACTGGTTACCTGTTACCATTTAGCAATTACAGCTAATTGAATGTAATAAGGTAACTCCAATGGTAACATATTGGAGAGGTAGGCTTTGCAGTAGAGAACATTTAATCTAAGAACTTATCACCACCAGGATATGCAAAACTTAAAATTACCTCTCGTACTTTTGTAATACATTGTACCCTGCCCTCTAGGCTGATCAGGACCTACACTATGGGTGACTTATATGTATTAAAAAAGGAAGATTTGGGCCTGGCAAAAGATTTATTTTGCCCTGTCGGCATGGCAGTTTAAAACTGCACACGCAGGCTGCAAGGGTAGGCCAGTGACATGTTTAAAAGTCTACCTAAGTGGTTGGCACAATCAGTACTGCAGGCCCACTAGTAGCATTTAATTTACAGGTTCTGGGCACATGTAATTCCACTTTTCATGGAACTTACAAGTAAACAAAATATGACAACTGGGTATAAGACAATTCTGCTATGTTTTAAGGAGTGAGCACAAGCACTGTAGCACTGGTTAGCAGTGTAAAGTGCACAGTCCTGAGCCAGCTAAAAAATATTCAGCAAAAATAGGAGGGGTGAAACATTTTGGATGACCCTGCAGAAAGGGCCAGGTCAAATAGCACCACAATCATCATTTTTGTGGCATGTGCTTTTCTCAACAGTCATGGACGTAGCTTGTGGAAATTGGTCACCTCGGGCACAATAATGAAAACGCGAGCCCACTCAAATGACATCTTAGGGCAGATTTATTTACACTTAGCGCAGGTGCAAAGTCACAAAAAGTGATGCAAACCAGCACAAATGGTTGATGTAGTACTTACTTTCTGCTGTCACTTTGCATTACTTTGAAACAAGGAAGCATCCCATGGGGGGTGTATGGGTGTTTCTTCGTTGCCACCCATGGTGTTTTATTAAAAGACCTCTCTTAACAATGTTAGACAGGGCGTTGTGCCAAAATATAATAACACCTCCTTGAGACAGGCAATAAGCTGAAGAAATTGTTTAATTTTCCAAACCATTCCCACATTGTATGTGTGCTGCATAGTAAAGCATACATTCAGTGTGACAACAGTATTACATTGAGGATAAGCACAGTACTTCACTTAATGGAAGGGTTCTCTGAGAAGAACATGTATGCTAGACATCATACACAAACCTTTGCACTATGGATACAAGATGTGTGGGTTGTGCTGAGCAGTCTTTTTTCGCTCTATAATGTTCACCCTGTTATGCAATGTTGCACAGCAAAATTGGTTGCTGCACTAAATTTCCACATGTTTTTAATAAATCTGCCTCTCTGTGCCTATTATGGTGCAGGGGCACTACTTAATGTTGCAGAAGATACCCCATTTATAACACAAAATGCTTGGATGCTGTTCCAACTTTTTAAAATCGTGACTACCTTGGTTTGCACAGTGGATTCCTACGTTTACGAACATACACTTAGTAGTAGGTGTGTCTTGTGTTTTTAGGGGAGATGGAAAATGAAGCCGGCCATTCAATTCAATAGTACTTTATTTCGGCATATTTCAGCCATAAAAGCAGCAGATAAAACCACAGTTACATGAAAGCACACAATATTAAAACAATACTGCAATACAAAACTAATAAAAACCAGTATGTCTAGGCACTATTTCGAATTATAAAACTCCTTTTTATCCAGAATGCATGAAGATACTTGGAAAGTGCAAACACAATGTGACCTGCTGTGTCTGATTTAAAAATTCTGAGTGCATCTGCATATTTACGAAAGCCCAGATTTCTACAGATCGGTATAATCCAGTGCTTCCGGGCTCTGCTGTACATAGGACAGAAGAATAAAATATGACAATCATTCTCTATGTCCGTGCCACAACCTGGACAATTGGAATCCCTAGAAGTAGACCACTTATTTGTAAAGCTCGCTAGTGGGAGGCAACCAAACCTCCATTGAATGCAATGCTTTCTGGCCAATACAGGGTAAATTACATTCATATAGTCTTCAAAAGAGTATACAGTTTTTATCTCTAGGAATGAATTTACCAAAGAACCATTACATGAGTCATGCAACCATGCGCTGGTGCAACGAGTTCTATAGCACTGAGTAAGCAGTTTCCCTGAAGTCACACTACAGGCAGTTGCTGGGTGGTGCCACATATCTGCAAGGCCCATTGTCACTAGTTCTTGTTTGACATAGGTGAGCCAAGGAATGTGCACTGCTTTACACAGGCTCAGTATTTCCTGAAGTTCAGTTCTATATTGTAAGAGTTCAGGGGTTGACCATAACCTCCTCCAGAATCTAAGGGGTTTTATAGATAGTTCCTCCTGAATTGGGAATAGACCCAAATCAAGCCTTAGTGGAATAAGTGGAGTACTTTGTGGAAGCAATAACAGCTGTCTCAGAAATCTATTCTCCGCTTTAGTCATTTCGGGTCTGGCAGCATGCCCCCATAATTCCCCACCATACAAGGCCTCTGCTCTTGCCCTGGATTTATAAATTTCAAGCCCTGGGCGTATGGGCCTATATGTTGAGGCATTATTCATTTTCAATATTCCACCCGCTATTTGGGTCAGTTTGAGTTGTGATTTTAAAAGATGGGGAGTCCAGGAGAGGTTTTCACACAGTGTAACGCCTAGGTATTGAAAGGTCTGCACTCTCTCTAGAGAAACTGAGTCCAAAGTGGGAGGAGGTCTGGTGCGTGATGAGGGATTAAAAATCATGAATTTAGTTTTGTCTACGTTGATCTGTAAACGATGTTCGGAGCAAAATTTATGAAAACCGTCCAATATGCGCTGTATCCCCATGGGTGACTTAGATAGTAGAAGAGTGTCGTCGGCAAACATTATAGCCGCGACTTTCTTACCTGCCAACCTAGGTGCATCATTGTTTAGCACTGCGTCCAAGTAAGATATCAACCCATTCACATATAGACAGAACAGGGTAGGGGCAAGGACGCACCCTTGCCTAACTCCCTTGTTTACCGGGAACCTCGCGGACAATACTCCTCCTCTCGCACACCTGACCTGTGCAAAGTTCTGTGTATGCAGCCTCACTAATATTTCCAATAATGCATTGGGGACTCCCAGGTCCCGGAGAACAGCCCAAAGTTTCCCCCTTGGCACGGTGTCAAATGCTGAACGGAGGTCTACAAACACCATATAGAGGCTGCCACCCTCTATTATGACAGTCTTCCAGTACAACATAACTAAACGGAAGATCTGATCCGTTGTAGATGTTTTGCTCCTGAAGCCGGCCTGGTAGGGTGAAAGAATTTCATTCTCATTGATCCACTCTTGCAAACGATCTAAAATAAGTCGTGCAAATATTTTTGGGGGGACATCAATGAGACTGATGGGCCTATAATTTACTGGGAGCAAGGGGGAGCCCTTTTTGAAAATGGGTATAATCTCAGCTCCCAACCACGTGCCCGGAACTTCTGCACCTCGCAGTATTGTGTTGAATAGAGCACACAAATACGGGGCCCAAATCATTGGTTGTTCCTTAAACATATCGCCGGGAAGTTTATCTATTCCTGGTGCTTTACCCCACATCAGTTTTCCCAAGGCAATGGTGATATCCTCGTGAGTGAATTCCAGGACCTCATCCTCAGCGACTCCAGGTGTAGATGAATGTAGGGGGCAAAGATCTAAAACGGAGGTTACTGCATAAAGAGATTTAAAATGGGATTCCCAGACCCCTGCATCTAGATTTACTTCAATTGCATTACGGGGTTCAGCAGACCCTGTATTCACAATGGCCCAAAATCTCCGCGATTCCTTGTTGGTGAGTGCAGAAGCTAGATTATGCCATCTCTCCCAATCCCAGGCTATTTTTGCCTGTTCCATTGCTTCCTTATAGGAACATCTCAGAGCGCGTATAATTGTACTATCGGTGCCATCCTTGATTGCATTTATCAGGTTAGTTTTTGACTTCCTGCAGACAGCATTGTACCAGGAGGAAGGGCGGGACACCCTAGGTTTGTTAGATGGAACAATTGGATTAAAAATATCGGCTAGCGTGTCCACCAAATCCTGGTGGAGAGTAAGCAAATTCACAGATGGATCAGGATGCGTTCCTAGAGTCCAGATGTCACTTGCCATAGTAAGGAAGGGGAGAATGATTGTATATAGACTGGAGAGTGCATCCCTCTTCTCTCGCAAATTCTCCCATTTAACCCGCCGCCTATTGTTGGAAATAACAAGGCCAGGGTCGTTGGGCACTTCAGTTAATCTCCTTGAAACATGGGGGGATTCCATCTTTATCGTCAGGGCGTTATGGTCGCTATCCGTCCTGAACAGTACCTCCAGATCCACAATCTTTGGCCATAGCCTGGTCTCGACCATGACATAATCTTAGTGGGATTCGTGGTCTTTTGTGTTGTACGTACACCTAGAGGGAGTATCCGAGGGCTTCCTACCATTAACCGCCCTAACCGAGTTGTGGAGGGTTAGGGTCATGATCTGCATGGCCAGTGGAGACCAAGCCTTTGCAGGAGCAGAATTGCAAGGAGGGATTCCCCAAAACTCATCCTCTTCCATCAATGTCCCCTCATTCATCCCTTTTAAGGGCTCATAATGGCAGTTGAAGTCGCCTGCGATTACATACTGAATTTCCCGATTTAAAGAGTCGAGAAAAGCTGAGAGTTCCCTGATAGTGCTGGATTCCTTTGCCAATGCGGTAGGACGAGAGTAAACATTAATTACAGCTAGTTTAAAGGAAGAAGGCCATGTCATTAAGACACATAAAATGTCATCCGAGTTGGTCTGAATTAGTTCCACCTTGCAGCCCAGGTGCATACCAACCCACGTGGTCAGACCGCCAGAAGGGCGGCCAATGCCTCCCCAGCGTGCCAAGATATTAAAGGCCACAAACCCCAATCTGTGGGCTTCCTCCCTGGCCCAAGTCTCCTGAAATAGAATCACATCAAAAGTATCAACAAAAGTGCCCCATTCTGGGCACTCTAGCTTGGTACTTAATCCCGCCACATTCCAAGATGTTATAGTCATGTGCTGAACAAGACTCAGGGATGAAAGTAAGGAATCAGGCGGGAGGGAATGACTGTTCTGATGGTTGGATTCAGTGGAGTACGAGGGAGCAATGCTAGCATTATCTAATTTTGCTGGGAGATGTTGCTCACTACGGCTAATTCTCTCTGAGGGCGAGCCAGTACTAATCCCTGCAGAGTGGGAAGGAAGCACCCAATTGCAGGAAAGCGTATTACCTTCACGTATTACCTCTTTCAGATCAGGGTCCTGGGTTCCATCAGTTACCCTAACCAGTCAGTCAACCTGATCTAAATGGCTAAACCTGTTATAATGAGGGGTAAGAGGCCGTGGCAAGGTGTGGGCATCTCGCCTTGTCTTCCCACCTCCTCCCCAACGGGAATAGGGTACATGGGTCCAGTCAATTTCCTGCCGGATCAGAGATTCACTAGGATAGAAGAATGTAAGTGGACATACTACAATTTTGGTTTCTAAGCGGGAAAATCCCCACTTGCAGATATAATCTACTGTTCTAGGATCCCTGAAGTTGACTATGACGCAGTCACCTTGAAGGGTTTTAGGGGTGTGACCTATCCAACCCACCCTTCTGACCATAATAATCTCACTTCTAACGTGGGGGGGCAGGGGCCTATGGATGCTCAACCATTGTATGGTCTTGTTCTTCAGAGAATTAAAATCCTCCGTAGTACCTTCGCTATTCTCAGGTACCCCGGTGAGTATGACCACATAGGGGTTTGCTTCCGGGGGTAAATCAATTGTCGTAGTGAGCCTAGGTACCTCTCCCTTACCTCCCCTCCTCATCGGTCTTCCAATAACACTATCTTTTGTCGCAGGGGCCATTTCTGGATTATTGGGAGCTGAGTGTTGAGTAACAGAGGACCTAGTTTCGTGTTGTGGTGGAGGGGAATTAGGGATGTTAACAGAAGCTGCCTGTACTACTACAGGACAGTTGATCAGTGGCTGAGTGTTTGCACAGTTAGGAGCAGCAGCATGTATTAACCCATCCATCCTACTATGAGGAATGCAATTGCAGGGGCAGTGCGATTGTGCTTTATTAGTAGCATTACCAGAAATGCCCATAATATGTGTCTCAAGCAATGCCAGGTGAGTTGCTATATTGTCTAACCTTTTTTCCAAGGGGACTAGTAAAGTGTGCAACAGTGAGTTTAGTTGCAAAATTGATAAGGCCCCGTCAGCTTGAAGCGAGGTGGTAGGAGGAGCACATACCTCATCCGAAGGTACCCCGGAAGGCTTTGCAGGAATGGATTCTGGGTGCAGGGTACAGGACCCATTATCTTCAGTGATCATAGTGGGGGTCTCAGAGGTTATATTTTCCCGGCGTTTTACTGGTTTGGATCCCCCAAGATTAGTTCTTTTGCCACTAGGAGCTTTGGGCTTGATTTTGGGGAGCGTCCCCAAAGAGTTACCCTTCTTGTTTCTCAGGGGTGGTCCAGAACTCGGCACTGGAGGGGATCTAGCTTTCGGTGGTGTTGGCAGGTCATCACAACTCATAGGATCACTTTGTAGTGTATCATCAATGAATTGGGTCAATGGGAGTGTAGTAGATTTGGGACCTGTACAGTTGGAAGTACCCTCCATAGCTCGAGGGGTGCGAGCAGATGCAAAGAGACCCAGAGATGATCGTCTAGCCAGGGCAAGATCCTGCGAAACTCTACGTTCCATAAGGACGATGCCCTGGTCGATCACTGAATTTGCTCTGATTATAAAGTTATCTAGAGTACCTGTGAGATTAGCATTTTGAGCATGATTCCTGCCCTCGTTGGTAGCCATTGCGCTAAAGGCAAGAGTTATGAAAGAATAGTGATGAAACACCCTCAGCTATAGCAATCAAAAGCCTATCAACCGCTATACCCAGGCGGCCAACAAGGTACATACAATGTATATATGGAAGCCCAATGAAAATATACACTTGAGTCCGTAGATGGAAGGGGGATGGCCCGGTCCGGTCTCTCTCGGGCTCAAACGGGCTACAACGGGCCCGCCCTTGGCCCGGGCTTCGCGCCGCGCTTCGTTCCGCGCGCATTCCGCTAGCGCGATGTAAGTGGGCCGTATTTGTCCGAAGAGGTGTAAAAGGGGGAGGGCCAGGGAAGAGGACCCAGCTGCGCCGATGTTGCTCCAGGCGCTGAGGAAGCTGGTCCTCGCAGTCCCGCCCTCCCTGGAAGCGGTGATTTAGATGAGGCGTGAAAGCAGCAGCGATGATTAGGCCAGCGTTTCAGGGCACACAGAGTTCTCCCAGCGGCGTTTCAGGGCACACAAAGATCTCCCACTCCACGAGTTTATATCGCCGAGCGGCACCCGCGAAGCGGGGGCCGTGAGTTGCTGCGTTTAACAAGGGGGAGGGCCAGGGAAGAGGACCCAGCTGCGTCGATGTTGCTCCAGGCGCTGAGGAAGCTGGTCCTCGCAGTCCCGCCCTCCCTGGAAGCGGTGATTTAGATGAGGCATGAAAGCAGCAGCGATGATTAGGCCAGCGTTTCAGGGCACACAGAGTTCTCCCATCGGTGTGTCAGGGCACACCAAAGTGACTCCGCACCAGAGACCGTTTCTTGGAGAGGTGTGCATAAGGACTTTGTGATGGTGGGTGCAATCCAGTGTTTAATTTGAGTCTATGGTTGCCGATGGGAGACACTGTCAGTCATTTTTGGGGACCGCCACATATTTTTCCTCTTTGGAAATTTCCCAAGGGCAAGAGTGAGAAATAAATACAAAGGGGAAAGAATAAGAAAAAGGAAGATAAAAAAAAGCGCCACAAAAGGAGAGAGCAGGAAACCACAAGAGTTAGATAACGGTGAAGGGGATACCTAACAGTGGATTAAAGAGGCCTAGAGTGGGTTCAAGGCGGAAGAGCCTTGGTATTTGGGGCGCTGACATTAAATATCGTCAGCTGTGAATATCTGGGCAAAGATTTGGGCACCAGCATTCTTTCTATTACAAATTAAGCATTAGTGCAATCCAAAGACCCTATCTACCCCGGTGTGAGTCATGAACTGCTCCTTCATCTAAAATGGTTTGTACACTTCATAAAAGTGTTGTATCACCATAGTCATTCTACACTGCAAATACACGTATGGCAGCACAGCATATTTGGTAACTCTGGTCTCTCTGAAGTAAAGCATCTTTTGCTGGCAGAATATCCCAGGCTTCCATGCAGTGAGGCTGTTCCATTGACAGTTGCAGCAGAAGCAGACATTAAGGGAGGGTTAAACAGGGGAGAGAACATGGTGAGTGATTGTGGGCAAGCCCATCTGGTAGGTGAAGACGCAGCCCCTCGGTAAATATCAGCTATAATGTCACAGAGTGAGTGTCCAGACTGTGGTTAGACATAGAGAATGAATCATAAATCCTCAACATACGTTTTCAGTGGCTATAACCCAGCAGGAGTGAGTCTCAGAACAACATTGACAATTAATGTAGTAAATGCAGGGGGGCAGACTAACAAGCCCCTTGCGCCTCCTTGCGCTGCCATTGCGTCACTTTTTTTGACGCAACTGCGGCAAAAACAATGCAGCCAATTTACAACCTGATGCATCAAGGGAGATGCATCATGTTGTAAAGCCCTGCGCCAGGTATAATGTATGCAGGGTGGGTGTTTCCATGCAAAATGTAATGTAGAACTGACGCAGTTCTACATTGAAAATTTCACTCCATCACTCCATCACTCTATGCCTTCACTGCGTCAAAATCCCTACCCCTTCTCAGACCAGGTGTAAGGAATGACTGAGGGTTTTTGTATGGGAGTCACATATCTGTTGTGGCACATTGCTGGAGTTGTGTCACTTTCATGAGCAACGCCAGCATTGCATCACTATTGTTTTAAAAAATGCGTCAGTATTTCTGACGCATCTGTTAATCCTTGTGTCATGGAGCACTGTATTGTAAATACAGCGCATCCATGGTGGCCCAAGGACATTTGGCACTGACGCAAGGAAACTGACGCATCTATGCAGATGTGTCAGTTCCTTGTAAATCTGCCCCAAGGCTTTTAGGGTTCAAATAGGAGGAAATGAAATGCTTTAGTATAACATGATGTCAGGTATCTTCAGCACAGTGGGTCTTACTGAGTCAAGAAACATGTGCCAAGGATAGCAATAGGAATGACACTGGTGCACTCTAATCTTTAAGCGATTGAGCAGTGTCTCCCTGTAGCGCTCTTTAGCAAAGCATATCATGTGATATGAACAAGAACGGTGCGCAGCCAATATTTTTCTACTGTTTAACAAAATATAAAAGATTTTACTGTTGAAATATTTGTAACAAATATATAACAGTATTGTATCTTTTTGAGGTGTTGAGATTAGGTAGGTAGAATTTTTTTAAATTGTATTTTAATTCATTTTGAATGATCCCTACTTGTTACAATTGGACCCCAGTAACTTCTGACTACCCTGGCATCCTTCAACGTGAATTTCTCACGTGCATTCTTTACCTGTGTATGTGGCAGTGGCAGCTCTCCTAAAAATGTACCAAACCCTTCTAATCCCTTGCATGTTTTGGATGCGGATTTATTGTAGTTTCAGATTCCCCACTTTCTGAGCATGTGTTGCAGTGGAGCTGGCAGAAGTTGCCCATGATTATTCAAGATTCGAAGTCATCCGCCGAATGTCATATGTTTGGCAGTGGACAGACACGCAGCTTATCTTATTCAAACGAATGAACTTCTGCAGATCTCTGATGCAAGAGCACGAAGTGATGTTTGAATACCCAATGATGTTTTTCCAATTGTACATTGGCGCGTCCTACTGCCTCTAATCTGTATCCTGGTGAACGCACTGTGAATGCACTGTGGATAGATGTCCTCATCCTTGTCCTTAGGCCATAAGTGTTCTCATTAAAGGAAGGCAATAATGAGTGCTCAGGGATGTGCCTTCTCTTCGTAAGGTGCACATTCTGCTGTGCTTCACCTACTAAAGGAATATTCCAGTATAAGGGTCCTTGATTCATCTGGAATCTCCTCAAGTATGCTGGAGTACACAAGCATGTCACAACTCAGAAAAAAAACACACTTGAAGTGTTTCTTTTGCAAGGTGGCCTCTTTCCTGGCATGGTACAAAGTATGTTTGTATGATGTGAGTGTCCATATAAGTAGTAGTTTCTCCTAAGATTTATTTTGTGAGGCAGAATTCAATTTAATGTTACTTTTTCATGTTTTCTGCTAACTGATTTGTCAGAGAGTCCTTTAACTGTGGGGTCTCATCTATAGGATGTATTGTATGTATTCAAAATGAAATTTCCGGCTAAAGATGAACAGTTCTTCTAGCAGGTTATCAACGCTGCTATCGTCCATAGTACACTGCGTTTCTCTCATTTAATTTATATTTTACAGTTTGAAAAACCATACACTTTGCTTTTTCCATATATCGTTACCTTATACATACAATGGCCCAGTTGGTAATACTAAAAGGATAGATTCAGCTGCCAAAAAAGTTGAACCGCTGGCTCACCCTGGACATTTCACCTTTAAATCGTGCAGAATTATCCAGCAAGAAGATAGAAATGAAACGCTCTATCACTGGCATTCAAGATTAAGACTTTACAACTCCTTTGCAATGTGAGCGGCATCATAGAATGAATGGAATTAAGGAAGCAAAGGAAGAAAAAGACCAGATGCCAGGTCTTCACCTATTATGCTCTAAGGGTTTTAGAGTTAATCTCATTTGAAATGTGTCTAACGTCATCTATGCCTCACCTTAGGAAACAGCTGAAGACCTTACTTCTCAAACAACAGCCTCTCACTTTGTAATCTCCAGTTTACATGAAGCATCTGACGTGTTCAGTAACTAGATGACTAGCCAAGCTCTCGCAGCCATTCTTAAGACTAGCTCCTCCCACTTTAATGCCCTCTTTCCCCACTCCCCTCTGCACACCAACATGCAGCCTAGCATATAACCCCTGGATGCTAAACAAACTGCATGATGCACACCCTGTAACAATCCATCCCTTGCAGAAAACCACCTTTCCACATTACTGCTGTGTCTTCATTAGATTCAATCATTACATTCTTCCACTTGTGCACAGGACTCTATTACTTTGTAGCAACGTTTTACACTTTATTGGTCCTCCTAACTACATGTATGCAGATATACGTCCATGCAAGGCAGAAATACATACAGACATATATACATAAACATCAACATTTGTACAGATGGCTGCATACATACATACATACATACATACATACATACATACATACATACATATATACATAAACAACATCAACATTTGTACAGATGGTTGCAATTCTAACTGCTTTCATCAAGCTTATAGAAATCTATATATGGTTAAATCTTTTTTCACTTTCTTCAAGTAAGCTTTTGGCACATATGGCCTACCAGTAAATTTTCTACTTTGAGTTTATGCACTCACATGTAACACAATTCATACAACAAACGATTCTATACCGTGAAAAATCTGGGTCGTAGGACCCAGGGCAATTTGAAGTTCCATGTCCCTAAGTGTTTCATTTGGAGGCTTCGACTTCTTATGTGCTACAGCCTGCATACTGCATATGCTCAAACTAGGAACTAAGAACCCCTTTAAGAAAGTGACTGTCAAGTTAATGGGGCAGTACAGTTAAAGACTGTTTCAGGGATGTGCTGTTGGCTAAAACTCAAGGCCTGATTAACTTACATTTGATGCAACATGGGTGCAGCAACCAAAGTTGCTGCACTGTGTCAAAGAGAGAGAGCTATGACAAATGGCCCTGTTCTTCTCACTTCCATGTTGGCACACTTAAGCCAGCCTTATGCCACATAATCATCCCCTTGCTCCATAGTGCTAGGGTAAGTACATGTCATCATAGTTTTTGTACTGGACGGTGACAAATTTAATCCAATCTATAGAACCGGAGTTTTGCATTTTTAAATGTTTTTGGTGAAAAATAGCACTTAAAAGATCAAAGCGCCAACCTGGGCATCTAGTCGCGCAAGACAGGGGTAAAATCAAAAGCTATGGCTGGCCAAGATGAAGCACAGTTCAAAAACGTGAGGTCGATTGGGTCTGGTCTCAGCTTACCTTCGGACTATGAAGACACCTCAAGGCACCCGGCAGTGTCTGAGGAGAAGGAATTATTGTCAGGGAGCCGCTGGTCAAAGTTAGGGTGAGGATTTCTAGTTTCGGACTTTATCACTTTTTTGGAAGTCAGAATTCTCCAGCAGGACAAAGCTGCAGGCTGCAGCTGAAGAGGGCTCCAAGAGGCCAGATACCCATCTGTGGAAGAATTACTGAACAGGATTTGCTGCTGCAGAGAGGAACATAGTGGAGTGTTAGACTTGGCATTTTCAGCATGGTTTTCCCTGACTTTTTGCCTCTACCCTCTGTATTTTTGATGCTGTGTTGGATTTCGTATTTGCTGGTTTAGATGCTTTGGGCACATTGCCACTGCTAATCAGTGTCAAAGTGCAAGTGCTCAATGCAAAAATTGTTATTGCAATTGGTTATCCATGATTGGCATATTTGATTTACTGGTAAGTCCAGGTAAAGTGCACTGAGTGTGCCAGGGCCTGTAAATCAAATGCTACTGGTGGGCCTGCAGCACTGATTGTGCTACCGACATGAGTAGCCCTGAAAAGGTATCTCAGACCTGCCACTGCATTGTCTCCACGCAGGTTTGAACTGCCATGCCGTCTTGGCAAGTGCACCCACTTGCCAGGCCCTAACACCATTTTCTTTCATTTAAGACAGCACTCAAGTAGGCCCAAGGTACCCCCCTGGGCAGGGTGCACTGTATGTTGAAGGTGGTACATGTACTGTTGTGTGTGACATGTGCTGATAGTGAAATACTGCCAATTTCGTTTTTCACAAGTAAGCTGGATCTGGGGGCCCAGTGGCCTAATGCATCCACTGCAAGGACTCAGCCTTTCATCCATCTCAGGTCGATAAAATGAGTGCCATTGAGTTGGGTAACAATATACATCTGTTATTCAGCGCCAAGGGACCTATGGGTGAACGGGTGCTTTACAAATACTTATGTTATGTTAACGCTACCCATCCCATAGGATAGAATGGGAGATACTTTGTAACATCTTATAACTTCCCACTGGGACAACATAGAAGAATAAAGTGTAGGCTCTCTGAACTCGGTATTGAATAACACATCTTTTAGTAAAGATGGTATTTAAATTGAGCTTTTGAAAATGCCACTTTTAGAACATGGGCATCTTCTTGTTTAACCATTCTGTGTGCGTCTGTCTGTTTGTGGATTGATTGTCTGGTTTTGGAGTGACAGGGGCTGGGGAGGTGCATTCACTGTAGACAGCCACTGGGGGGGGGGGGTTAGGTTTGCCTAGCTTTTCCTGGATGACTCAGAGCTGAGCTGAATAGACCATGCCTGCATTTATAGTGGTGGGAGGAGACTTCCTTGAACCTGAATAGGGCCTGTCTCCCTTGCACAATGCTGTCTCCACCCCCTGTGGTCATACTGCACAAGTGAGGACAGAACTGGTTTGGACGGGGCTCAGAGACCCTTGCACAAAGAAGATAACATGGGGTATAAGTAGTAGACCTTAAACCCCAAAACTTTAGATCACTTCTGGACTCAAGAGGAGCCTTTGCCAAGGAGAAGAGCTGGAGAGCTGTGAGGAAAAGTACTGCTCCTTTGCTGTGTGCCGTGTGTCGTTGGCCTGCAGTGGCTGCTTCTGCCAAGGACAGGACAAAGACTGGAACTTTGCTGAGAAACCTGCTTGAAGAAGAATCTCTACGGGCCTGTGTGTGCTGGCCTCCTGTTCTGAGGTCTCACAGACACAAAAACTTCACCTGCAACTCACTGACCATCACTTGGACTACTGAGTGCACTCCTCCATTCAAAATGGAGCTAATTCCAGTTCCTGGGTCCTGAGAATTGTGTCGTTGGTGTTGCAAAGCAAAGAAAGCAATCTCTGACGCTGTCAGCGATGCCGCAACCTGCACCGAGGCCAGGGGCAGTACTTGTGAAGTGCAAGAGTCACCGCCAGGCCTAAACCGCACCTCCGAAGCAATTTGACACTGTTCAATGTCTGCAGTTATTTGCATTCCCTACGCCAATGCTCGCACCAACTCCGTCATTGCCAGCACTTGCATTCTGTTATCATGGTGACGAAAACCTCTGAGGGTGACTCCACAAACTTGCTGACTTCGCATTGCCTCACCAGACCCAACGCATCACTGCCAACGTGACAGGCTTCCCCTGTCCTGGATTTGACACATCGCCTCCTCGCAGACACAATGCCTCGCCTTCCCCATGGCAGCCAGGGAGCCGGCCACGACTTCGCCACCAATGCCTCAACTCCACAATGCCGTCCATCATCGAAGACTTCATTTTCCAAGGTACTGTTTATTTACAGGTCTGTGTAACTCCTTGCCCAATGCCTCGCACCTCGCGGTCAGCACTGTACTTTGGAAATATTGCTGTCACGACGTCATAATAGCCCCAGGTGGAGCTATTTTTTCTCTGCAAGCTTTATTTAGAAAATAACTGTTTTTAAGTGCTATTTTACTACATGTATGTTGGATTTTAGTCGTTTTGATCTTGTTGAGTTTAGATAAAGATTTTGGTGTTATTACTTTGTTACTGTGAGTTTTGAGTACAAATACTTTACCCCATGCCTTTGGGATAAGCCTATCTGCTCGTGCCAAGCTAATAAGGGGGTGAGCAGCGGTTATCTAAATTGTGTATTCCCCCTTACCCTGACTAGAAGCAAGAGTCCCTACTTGAACAAAGGTACCTACCTATGCCGATTAGAGATCCCCAGTGCTAACAGGGAACTCCCGCAAAGCCAGGCTGACCAGTGATTCACCTTAGGTGGATCAGCGAGCAGGTAGGTCCCAGACTCCTATCGGTTCTCCGACCAATATTTGGTCGAAAAGTTTCCCAGTCCCAAGTTTCAGTTTTTAGCAGTTTGTACACCTTTAGCCCCACTTTCAAGGGTCCTATGCTGGTAGGCACCACTTGGCGGGCAGGACTCACTTCAGGCAGGGTCAAGGTGCAGGTTCAAGGTTGATGGAGCTTTTGTGTCCTTGTAGCTCAGAACAGGAGGCCAGCCAACCAGCCCTTAGATTTACTCCGGGAGTCCTGGGAAAAGCAGCAAGGCAAGCCTCAAGAAGCAGACAGTTCTCTGAGGGCACAAAGAAGGCTTAGACAGTAGGGCAGTCCTCTGGTACCAGCAGAGCAGTCCTCTGAAATACAAAGCAGGCCCCACGAACGAGGGCAATTCTCTGATGTACAAGGAGTCCTTATGAAGGGTCCTCTGCAGATCCAGATGTGAACTGAAGAGTTCTGAGGATCCAATATGTATACCTGGTGCCAGCCTTTGACGTGTAAGAAACTTCTACATCTGATTAATGGAAACTTCCCTCCTTCCCCAGCCTAGATTTCAACAGGTAACAAGAGACTGGTGTAATCTTCTTTTTGAGGGTGCTGGAAGGAGCTTCAGTAATTGAGGCAGGGAACAACTCTGCCACACACATCCTGCTAGGATAGTCCATCCTAACAACACCAAGTCCCCCATTGTCTCACTGTCTGGGAGGAATACACAAAGGCCAGCTGCCATGCTAATTACAGTCACGTGACACAGGCTGCAGGCACCAAATTTTTGAGAATAGAAAATGCCGACTTTCTAAAAGTAAGTAAAGAGCAAGGGTTGGGTCACTTTAATTTCAGCAAGGCTATTCCACTCTATACTGAAACAAAAACAAGAAAATGCTAGTACTGACACCACAAAACTAAGCTTTTCTACGGATCACAACTCTTGTTCAACGTGATCATATCTCATTTCTTTTATTTCTTTTCGATATGAATTAGAACAGTTAATTGAATCACTGTATGGGTTTCTATCAAACACTTAACAACAATCCAGAGAATACAGCATATATTTTCGAAGACTTCTGTGCAATTATACAAATAAGTGCAAAAGAAATTTAAACAAACTATAATGTAGACAAAAACAAAATTAGATTAATCAAAAAGACATAAAAGAACAAACCCCAGTTCACACAATTTTTTTAAACCAAAAGGGCACCCTGTACCTTGCAAAATTAGTGTAAGCTCAGTAATGGTAAAATGAAGCACCAGGGGTATTCATAAGACACTTTACTTTTTTGGGCTTGTTCAAGGGACCGAATGTCAAGCTCACTTGAATGTGTCCATACACGAAAGTTCCCTGAAAACCAAACTATGAATAAGGGAATGCCTCTCTGGTGGTTCTAAACTTGTCCATGCACTTCAATCCCCAATTCTATTTGGGGGTTATCATCAGGTCGTCAAACTTGGGATCACTGAGAAAAGAGCAAAGGGGAAATCACAAACTGTGTGCTTGATTCAAAATGACAGACAAGTTCAGAGCTCTTTACCCGCCACTTACTTCTTTGTCATAAACAGAGTTCACAGTAGCATTCCTGATTCAAAATGCCAGTTGTAGATTGGAAGCATTAGCGCTATGGTATGGTATGAAAGTTTAAAAAGGCGGCATCCTAATAGGAGCTTCTCCTATTGATCAAAGTTCACAGCATTACGGTTCAAGCTCCAAGTGCATATTGGGACTTTTTTGGAAAGAAATCCAAGACCATACGTCTAATAAACAATTAATCAATGTGGTTATTTCATGATGCAAACTCTTGATGATTGGTTCCTTCCAAGAGAAAAAATGAATGAAAAATTAAAATCCTCCTTTTTAAAAAACATTCTCTGTAGGAAAAGAAAATAAGGCAGACTTTCTAAAAGTGCCATTTTCAGAATTGTGAGTTAAAATTTGACATAACCATTTTAAAGTGCAATTCTTTAGAGAGCAAACATGACATTCTACCTGTTTCGGTCAAAAGTTAGCACTGACTATATGTAATATTGTAACCCAATGTTATCCTATGGGAGAGGTTGCCCTCACTGTAGTGAAATACAAATGTAGGAGTTGTTAATACCAGGAAACATAAAACGTAAAAGTATACCTCCTACTTTAAATACAACGTGCCCTGCCCTACAGCCTGTTTACAGTCTACCTGAGTGGTGATTTATATATATTAAAATGGGAGATTTAGGCCTGATGAGGTTTATTTTACCAGGTTGAGCTGGCAGCTTAAAATTGCAGACATCTGCAATGTGAGCCCTGAGACTTGTTTAAAGGATGTAAGCTAATTTTACCAGGTTTAAAGGAGTGAGCACAAGCATTTAGCACTGACTATCCGTGGTAAAGTGCAGAGAGTCCTAATGTCAACAAAAATAAAATTCAGAAAATCAAGAGGGGTGATGGCACAACGTTAGGGGATGACCCTGCTGAGAGTGCCTAGTCCATCACCCTTGCTCCATCGTAGTCAGCTTAAAATCATTTCTAGTTTCCGGCCCACCTCTTCCATAGACTATAATTGGTGCTTAGTGCTGTTTGCTGTTACTTTTACTTAAAATTAAGAACATAAATATCTCTAGTACCCTTAAAGTTTTTGTCATTTTGGTGCCATTTAATTTATTAAAATTGACTATTTTTCTTTTTTGGTTTTTGATGTGTGTTGTTTGGTCATTTGTGTTAATTACTGTTTGAATCCCCCAAAAATAGTTAACACAGTTCCTCTAAGTTAAGCCTGCCTGCTTTGTGCCATATCTACCAGGGTATCCCTTCTCAACTAATACCCCTGTTCCTCACTGAGCACAAGTCCAGATAGAGTCCCCCCACACCCCAGATGAGTTCACCAGCATGCTGGCCATTTATTTTCTGATCACCTTCTTCTCAACCTTTCTACCCTGCAGACAGATTTCAAAATGGATGTGTGTAATTCTAGAACACGAGAATCAGATTTCCAATCCAATGGCAACACATCACCGGAAAGAGCGTAAACATTTCCTATAGAATTAAGCATTACTAATGGCAAACCTGCATTGGGCGTCAGACATAAAACTGCATTGAAAAAGTAACACAACATTACACTTCTGAGGATTTGTAAATTGTCAAACCCATAACTGTCATTACCAGAGATCAGCACACTTCTTGCACAGCATTCAGGAAAGAAAGGACCCTTGACAACTACAGCCTATCTCTCTTGTGAGATGCACTACCTAGTTTATAGAATTTTCAATCAGTCCCTTTCTACCAAGAGAAATATAGGACATGTTGTAGTGGAGCTCTCCTTAGAAAGTTGGACAGCGGAGTAATTCATTTTCCCATCAGGATTACTAAAGCATGAATTGAATAATTGCTGACTCGGACAAATATGGGCAATTTTGTGATCCATGACCAAACTTTATAGACCAAAACTGACTCTTGATCTGAATTGTGACCCAGGAGTGGTTATAAAAGGACATGTCCATAACCATTCTAATGGGTGCCTGTCAAAAGTTCTATTTTAGGTATACTTTACCCAGAGAGCAAACCATTTTAAACATTATGGGGGATATTCTCAAGAACGGGCGATAATTATCGCCAACCTAGGTTAACGCAATTTCACATAATGTTGTCTAACGCAGGAAACAAACGCCGTGTTAATGGCGTATTCTCAACATGCCAGCAACAGGCGATACTGTCCCGATAACACGTCAAATGTCTGCGTTAAACTAACCGGGACGCCGATAAAAAAGGAAACCCGAACGTGAAAGAAGTTGCGATGGGCTCAACAGCGATAAAAATATCAGCGATAATCAGTGCCAGGCTTGCTATTCCCACGTCAGGCTGGAAAATGCCCCATAAAAGCTGCAAAAAAAACCAAACAACTGAGAAACACCATGGAGGAAGCTGGAGCAACTACATAGGCTAACCAGAACCCCACAAACCCCCCAGAAGACTAGTCAGAGACCTCGGGGAAGGAGAAGGGCAAGGAGAAGAAGAAGAGGAACCCGCGATTCAGTCCGCAGGAAAACAAGATCCTGATTACGGAGGTGATAGAACACCACCAACAACTGTTCATCACCTCCACTGTGTCATTGGCAAATAAAAATGCAATATTGCAGTCCATCTTGGTCAAGGTGAATGCAGTCCGAGTGAAGGGAAGGGAAGTGGATGACTGCAAGAAGAGCTGGAATGATGTGAAGCGCAAAACCAAGCTGAAACTCGCCAGAAACAACCAGAAAGCCGCAATGCAGACCGGAGGTGGGAGTCCAGTGCCACAGCAGGAGCTGGATGAGATGGTGGAAATGGTGTCCACAGTCATCAGTGGGGAGACGGTGGCAGGAGTTGGGGGAACGTACACTGCTCAGCATGACCTGACCCAACAGCGACTGGGTGAGTAATGACCAGGGACTGGGGGGACGGGGGAAATGGGCACAATGGCACACATGCACAATTAAGTATAGCACAGTGCACACCCACAGACTCTGGATCATGTCCCTGATCTCCTTGACATACTGCAGCACACATAGAAACAGCAAGTAGGCCCCAGTCGACAATGTGCCCAGAGGGGGCCCTCCCCACACATCGGTAATCTCACAACAAACTCATGCACATGTGCTGAACCCAGCAAAGCTGCGGGTCCATGAGCCACACTGACAATGCAAGTGACACTGCATGACGATTAGCATGGCTGCAGTCCAATTATCATGACATGGTGCACGCCACAACACTGAGGTGGCTGAGTGTGGACCACATCCGTAAAGGGGCAGGTCACACCCTAACACATCCACATGCACAAACAACCCCTGACGTCAACAAGACATCTGCGGACAAACCACGCCCAAGAGTCCCAACTCCCACCAATTTACCCAAGTCTGCAACATCTCAGAACTGTATGAGCACAGAAGTGAAAGGCACACCACCTGAAAGGGATAAGGGCCAGCAAAATCAGAGTTGCAGGGGCGACTCTCCCATAATGCAGCACACACACATAAGTATCAGAACACATTAACATTGACAACAATGTGGTACAAACTGCAACACTTTCACAACCAAACAGAGGACACAACTGCTGCCACTTGTGTGTAGAAACTGACCAATCACATTTGGCATAGCAGGAAACTGTGAGATGATAATGTAAAAGTACAACACCACATCCCTGATGGCGTAGAAATGTCCACTGTCCCACATCAAATAGGCATCTCCTCCCAAACAGTCACAATGTACATTGTCATGCAGTCTGTTTGTAAACTTGTCCAATGCGTGAACATACACGGAACACACTGTCAAACTGCATGTCCCCTTTACATTGCAGAGAGAGAATCAGCACCTCCTGTAGAGCAGACAGTACATCTCTTCACTGATGATGAAGAGGACATCCACACCATTGACACCGACGCCCTCCAACAGCTCATGGACACCTTCAGCACCCCACCCCCAGGAGCAGGGCAGGCCAGCTGCATCAAGGAGACCCCACCCACTGCACAGACCACACAGCAGGAAGCACCCACCACCATGGCTGTCTCCCAGGACCCCTACGACCAGCACATGACATTTCAATGCCGTGTGTTAGAGGGCCAGAGGAGATGGCTGATCAGGTGCGGGTGGGGTTCGACCTCATGGCAGTCAAACTAGATGCCATACATGGGTGTCTAAGTCCCATCAGGGACCACTTACAGTCCCTAATTGACACCCACAGTCTGCTCTATGCTCTCCAACAAGCCATGGCTGACATCGCTGGAGTCATGACTCTGAGAAAAGAACAACTGTTTACTCAGAGTGGCTCCAGCAATGTCACACGGTAGTTGGAACACATGTGGAGGATCATGGAGAACATGAAGCAGATGCAGGCGGAAAGAATGGCTGCCACGGCTGCACACCAGCAAGATGTAGCTGGGATCTTCCATGCCCTGCAGATCCTCATCATGGCATTGCTGCCACAAGGCCTGGTGCAGGTGAATGCTGCTGCTACCACTCCATCCACATCTCCGCCCCCTGATGTGTCAGTGCCACACAGTGAGGCAGACATTCCACCTCCGGCCCCTGATGTGTCAGTGCCACACAGTGTGGCAGACATTCCACCTCTTGCCCCTGATGTTGCACTGCCACACAGTGCTGCAAACAAAACACCACCACTCACAGGTGAGGCACAGAGGATGATGATGTGGATGATTCTGCCATTCTGGTAAGAAGGAAGCGGTAGCATTCATCTCTGCCATATGGACTGTTTCCGCTTGGTTCTGCCCTCTGCATCATGCCCTGGAATAACACCTTCTACTGTCCCACGATACAGTCTGCGACACTCACCTTGGCCCTCGACATGGACTGCCATATTTGGTTTGGTTACCAATGACACAGCAATTAAACTGCGGGCTGAACTCTTCCTCTTCCAATGAACTTGTCAATTCCTAAAGGACTCTGGCTGGCCCTTCATGGGGCAACAATATAAAGTGGAGTTTGCATGGCCATGTATTGGTCCAGCTTCAACACTCTACCGAATGTGATCACATTTTCTAATTCACACAGATGTGTCATGTCTATGATCAAGCAAGTATGGAATTAAGGCTAGGCCTTTGGCTTATGCTGTGGCAATGAAGATATACACACAACAGTTGGCATGTATGAGCCAAGACCCCGAGCTGTCTTGAGCTCCTTTATTTTTCCTTTAGGTGCATGCTACATTGCAACATTCTGGATTAAGGTCCGGGTGGCGCCGACACTACAACAGAGACACACGCCATAGTTACTTTTGTGGCCAGCCCAGAACTGAACCACGCCCAGAGCCCAGAACCGAACCACGCCCAGAGCCCCGGGCCATTTATTCACACTCGTCACATGTCTACGCGTGGGCCGCTGCCACTGCGCTGGGATGTTGTGCGCTTCAGAGTACGTCTCCAGACGTTACACCCAGGCTTTCCAGTGGCCTCCCTGGGACGGTGGAGGCCCCGTGACTATGAAGGGCTCCAGTGGCATTACCAAGGACATGCTGTTGGCTGCTGGAGGTAGACTTGTGGGGTAGCCCCACGGGGCGATGATTTGTGGTGCACTAAGTTAGACCCACCTGAAGAGCAGAGCAGGTGTGCAGCCTGCGATGATGCAGTGGCCTGGAGGCTGGATGGTGACTTGTGGTGCACTGACTTAGGCCCACCTGAAGAGCTGAGCAGGTGTGCAGCCTGCGATGATGCAGTGGCCTGGAGGCTGAACGGTGACTTGTGCTGCACTGAGTTAGGCCCACCTGAAGAGCTGAGCGGGTGTGCAGCCTGCGATGATGCAGTAGGCCTGTTGGGCCGGACTGGAATGGATTTGAGTGGGACCTGCTGGCCCAAAGTGTAGGCTGAAGGGAGCAGTCAGCACACACAGAACTCTGCGGTACGGTGCCGCAGGGTGCGCTGGGGGCATGTTGCGTGGAAGCCAGCGATTGGCTAAGGAGGCTGTCAAGTTCGCGGGCCTTTGGCTTGAAAATTGCTCCAGCACGTGGTGGGCCCTCTTGGAGACACGACGGTGGTGGCAGGTGAGCAGTGAGGCCTGGGTGTGCAGGGGAGGGCAATCACCGCTGGGAACCGGACGGTTCTGGGGAGCAGTGGGCTGGGGTGCAGCAGGCGCACAGGATCATGCAGGCACCACCGGTCACGGCGGCGGCATCGTGGCAGGGTGAGGGGCACCGCCCTGTCAGACACGCCCCTGCAGTCGATGACGAGATGTGCGCCGGGTGGCATGTGACGTAGCCACCTCGACGCCGGTGTAAATTTGGCCGTTGGAAGTGGTCGGCCATGAGTGTGTAGGCCTATGGTCAGGATATGGCGGACACAGAGACACACGCAGAAGGTCTGCTGTCTTGTTCTGCGCTGCCTCGGTGGTAGTCCAGGAATAGTGGTCCTGGGGTTTGGGGGTGGTCCTGGGGGAGGTGGCGGTGGGTGTTGTGGCCCTCTTGGGTCTCCAAGCTGCATGATTAGTGGCACCATGGCATCTGCATGGTCTTCAGATGTGGCTCTGGGCTGGGCTCCCTCTCTACTGCAGGTTTTCATCCTACTTAAGACCAGAAAAAAGCCGGCCTTAAGTCCCTGCTGCTAACGTGCCTTATCGCCTGTTTTTGGCCCGCATCGCCGATCTAGCTGGGCGTTGAGAATACCGTGAAGTGGTGTTATCGTGAGTTTTTGGACGGGAACGCCTACTCTGCATATGATTAGCGATAGCTGTCGCAGTCAGCCTTGGCGATGTTTTTACTGCCAGCTGTCGCAGGTAAACTGACGATGTTGGCTGTTAGAGCAGGCTTGTGAATAGAGAGATAAATCTATCACCACTTTCGTGGCGGAAAAGTGGTGCTAAATTGGCGATGTGTCCTTGAGAATATGCCCCTATAGAGTTACGCCTCATCAAAATCGGGGACATTCGTTCTGGGAGTTACCATTGTGGTACCAGATATAATTTTATTTGGGTCCTATCCACAACTGTGCCATCTGTACACATATTTCGCGCTGAGTTAGACAAAATCCTTCCTTATTCAGCTGGCGCACATTTGCACTCTTAAGAACATGTGTGCACACATAACCTGTGCAGAGCATCTTACTTCCAAGCTGATTCACAGTGGACCTTATTTTAAAAGATAGGCATTGGTAGTTACCGCTTCAATCAATTAGCCCTGAAGCTTACAGTAAAGGAGACTTATATTAGAGAGTTCATCCACTATAGAAATTGAAAAAACGAGGTCGATGCGCAAAAAGAAAAAATAGAAAAACCTGGGGATTTTCATGTATTGAAACCCACAGGCTTACACGTGTTCTAGAATGAGATACTGCATTTGTAACTACATCAAGGAGAGTACCAACTCAAGCATTCACAGAATAATAATTCTTTGGCTGATCCAAGCGCTACAATACTTCTCGTGGCAACTATATTAGTAAGCATTTTCAAGATTCAATGTGCATTTTCAGAATAGGTTTTCAGTCTAATAAAGATTGATCTTCCTTTTATCAGCGATAGGAGCAAAAGAAATCAGAACCACTAAGTTCCTTGGTTGGTGTGAATACTGTTTTAGTTTATTTTTAGGTATTTTCAGGTTGTAGAAGCTTGCTGCGAATTTGTCTATGTGTGAGTTGTTTTAGCGTTGTATGTGTTGATATGAGCACGTTTATTATTGTTCTGTAATTGAAATGTTGCTAGTGTTTGATTTGTGATGCCCTGTTCTTGGTACCTCCCTATATAATGTGCATGGTCATTCAAATGAGTTTGTAATTGCAGCAGATACCACCCCATTTGAATAGATGCAGACTGTCTATTCACTAATGTCAGCCGTGTTTGCTGAATTATATATTTTATCCCCATTGGCTTACTGACAAACTTTGTAATTCATGTGACACGAGGTGAGTCGATGCATATTTTTTAATGTTGGCAGCTGTGCTTGATCCTATGTTTTATGGATAGTAATACACGATTTAATCTTGTGTTTTACTTGTCTATTTCGATCTACACGGAATATAGTCATTGATAATACGTATTGAAATTAATTAGGTTATGCCAAAAACTTGCTTGATTTTGTGTTCTACTTGGCACTGGATGCAATGCCAAGTGAAGGAAATGGAGTCTGTTGCTTGTTGTTGAAGTCATAATGAATTCCTCGCTATTAGAACCTGTGCATCTGAAAGTCCTAAAATACTGTGCTGGATAGCTTAATGAAGCAGTCACTCTGGTCAAGAGGGAAGGAGGAAGTCAGTAGGTCAAATCAAAATTTACCTTGGCGAGACCTTCCAAAGAGCTACTTGAAGTCCAGAGCTGTTTATTTTTAATACTGTGCCTAAAAAACTACAGATAACAGAAGACCAACTTGTTATGAGAAAGTTCTGTACAGGACAGTGTATGTGACGCAAGGCACCTTTGACTGAACATCAGCATAGGGGATGGCAGCAACAGCAGGCCACTCTTATTAGACTTTCCTATGCGTTCTGTTTTCAGCCACGAATAAAGAAGCACAGCAAATTTGGTTACTTCACTGCATCGTGTGAATAATCTGTAAATCGTTGCCTTGGTGTGAAAATTCATGAAAGAGATGAGAGCTCAGCTGACACCAAAATGCTGTATTCTGCTAGGCATAACAATTTCCTGAAAAAGCTCTACATGCATTGCGCTCCCATAGTGCCTCAGCATCCTCCAAAGAACAATTTATGACAAATGTCTGCACCATTCTCAGGATCTTGCTTCCTTTTTTATTCACTTGAAGTTATTGTAAATTTGTATTCATCTGCAAACAATCCAAGAGTAGTTTCAGTTTATTTAGTCTTTGTTAGTAGGGTGAATTGCAGCTTGAATCATTTGGTGCACTATGTATGGTACTCCGTTATAGGTATACCTATAGCATTTAGGGCATTGCATTAAGGAAAACAACATAGTGATGTGTGTAATGCTTCAATTGATTTCAGTCACTGACACTTACTCGATCTTGCATTCCAGTCCATCTTTCTATGCCCACTATGCCAATTGTGACAGTACCCAGCCACATGTGGTCTCCTCCACTCAGAGTTTTAATTTTATTTGTGATCTGGAAGATATCCTGTTTATCAATTACTCAAGGACCCCACACATAAGGCTGGCCACCTATTAGACCCAGTGTTCTCTAATTTACCAAATGTACAAGTTCATATTCCGATTCCAGTTTCTTGGCCTGATCATTTTGCTACCCCCTTTATTGTGGCAGCACCTCGTGCTCTGCACAGTGAGCAGGGCAAACCTGCTATTGAGAGACAGTGGTAGAAACTGTGTGATACTGATTTTTGTAACTTATTAATATTGTACCCAGGATTGACAATACTATCGAGTATGTGAGCTCTTGGATAGATTTGACATTGGAGTTTCTGATCGGGAGATTAGGCAGAGAAATGAGCCATCCACCCAATGGATTGATCAACACTTATTTGAACAAAAGAAATGTTGCAAAGTGATGTAATGTACTGGGAGAAAATTGTATGACAGTGCTGCTAAACAAACTATATGGCAGCTATAAGGTCTTTCATAAAATTGTTAAAAGGCACGTGTGAATCTTTTCAGAGCAGAAATAAAGTATTCATAAGCCCACAAAAGTTATCTATGCTATTGTGCAAGGTTTGAAATCAGTGAGATGTCTAATGAAAAATGCAATCTGCTGGTGGACTGTTTCATTAAGAAAGTAAACGATATTTATTCCAGCTACTTGGGGGAAACACTGGATGTGGTTCCTTTGAGATTGCTCAGGGGGTCACTTTCAAACAGCTGGTTAATGGTGTTTGAGTTTCTGAATGCGGACTTGCTACAATCTGTTACATCAAAGATCAAATCTGGCTCTCCAGAAAATCAATCATGCTAGGCCAGAAATTTTGAAAATAGCAGACGTGGTCCTTTTTTGTGATATTTCTCAATGTAGTAAATCTCACATTATCCACCAATAAAGTGCCGACAGCTTGGAAGCAGGCGAAAGTAACCCCCCCCAAAGAACTCCAATTTAGAGCAAGTCCTACTCGAGAATTACTGGCTTATTTCTCATTTACCATTTTTGTGCAAAGTAGTGGAAAAGCATGTAAGTAACCTTTTGGTCAAATTTCCAGAAGTTCACGACTTGCAGTATGTATCTCCAAACAGCTTTAGGCCAGCTCACAGTACCGAAACTGCCTAGCTCAAAAGGTGGTTAGACAGAATATCCAAACATAAATATCTTGGGATAAAATATCACGTCAAGAATATTGAGGACAAAAATATCGTGAAGATAAGTTTCTATAGGTAAGCAAAGTTTTACTATATATATAACTCCTCAAATCTTGGCGAAATTTTCCAAACTTTTGGACAGCTCCGGTCCGCTCCTATCCTGAAAATTTCACCGTGATTCGTCAAGCGGGGGCCGAGAAAAAAGGGGGGTCCCAAAACGCGTTTTCCCCATGCATTTTCCCATAGGACCTGTTGACGCAGCTACAGCCCGAACTGCTGAACGGAATAACACCAAATTTGGCAAAGAGGTAGTCCTCAGTTCAGACTCGTACCTTTTGCTTAAATGGTGTAAATCCGTTCAGTAGTTCCTGAGATAAAAAGATAGATATATCTGGGCAGAGCCTAACCACACATCTCATCGTGAGATCTGATTGGCTGTCAGTACTTCATCCAAGAAGTGTTGGCAGCCATCTTGGGGCCAATATACATGATAGCACCTCATTAAAAAGCATTGCAGTTAATAGAAGGTTTTAAGACTTTAGTTACATTATAAATCATTTGTTGATGGTACCATACTCATTTTAGGAATTGTGGTGTGTTCTAAGGTGATTTTACCATGTGAAAAAGCCTTCTGCTGTGATATCATGAATCATGTTTGAGTGAAAACTTTTTTCTCATGCTTTTCCCACAGAGAGGTTTGGAAGGTGATCTATAAGCTAAACTGAGAGCATATTTTCTGTAAATTCACATTATCTTTCTCAGTCATGTGAGAATGAAGTCTGACATTCTCAGTAAAACATGTACATCCAACAAGGGCAGAGACTGTCAGTTGATTCCTTTGTGTTCTACTGCAGCTTCCCAGAGTGTTCTAAAGAACAACTAGAGCGCTAACAGTCCTACTTATGACAAACGTATTGCACACCTGAAACCATCTTGATTGGAATAAAGTGGTAACTCTTAAAACATTTAATTTAAAAAGGAACAAAACGAGGGGGTTCATTTTGCCATAGAAAGTATGATTAGTGCTGCAGAAAGAAAAAATAGGGCACATTTTGAGTGACTTCTCAAATCCTCTTCTATTTCATTAAAGAATTCTGACATGCAGACTGAAACTTGCACTTTCAATACCAGCAGCAGACTTCCGTGGTGAGCAGTAGCTTTTCTACAGTGATCTAATGAGCAACTAGAGTGCTAACATTCAGAATTTATGGCAAATGTGTGACATATCTGAATACCTTCTTGATGGAATCAAAGTAAAAAACTGAAAGCCTTTCCTACTGAGGAGACTGCAGGAAATGAGGAAATTAGGAAACTTAATAACAAATAAATCTCCCAAGATTGCCACCATAGACAAAAGAGCCCAAATGCAGCACAAATATCACCCAGATGTAGCCCACATGTAGCCCAATGACAAAAGTGTGCAAAACACTTATTTTTTGTGTATTTGCAGTTTTATATAGTGCAGACTTGTCAGGTATTGGAATGGTTTACATGAGCTTTGGTTACATCACACAAGCTCAAATTCATTTTGGTTGTAGACATGGGGAGATTAAGTGATTTGACCAGAATCACAGAATGTTGAGCTGAAGCAGAAACTCCAAACTGGTTCCCCAGTTGCAAAGTCTGCAGCTCTGGAAGTAACACCACATCCTCTCCCCTAAGTGCAACATTTAATCAAGTGGTCAACTGGATAAAAAAACATAAAGATTACAAATCATGTAAAAGTTCTTTGTCGCTATTTGAAAACTCAGAAAATATGTCCTCATTTTAGTTTTTTAGAGCACTAACCATAATTTTGATGCACATAAGACCCTCTCATATATGTAATTTCTTAAGGAAATGCTCTAGGTATTACAGTTTTGATTACATCAAGATGACGTCAGGCGTTCCACACTTTTGTAATAAATATAGAATGTTAGCAATCTAGTTGTTCATTCGGATACTGTTGAGAGGCAGAGGCCAGGGACATGGACTCTGAAAATTGAAGGCAGGTAGGAGAGTGCAGAGGCAACAATTTGACCACACTGGGCAGGCAGGAAGGGCAGTGGCAGCACAAAAGACTATGGAGGGCAATGGAAAGGGGGGCAGGGGCAACAAACCAACATTACAGGCCTGGCAAGAGAGGCTGTGGCAATATAATAGACCATTGTGGGCAGAAGGAAGAGGCAGTGGTAGTGCAACCATACATGCCAACAAACCCGTTTCAGCCAGGAAACGTCCAATGCTTTTAAGCTCAAATGGGCTTTATTTGATCTGTCTCCTGTCTACAATCTCCTCTTTTTCAATGTAACTCAAAGGGGAAAATCAATACCCCAGTTTTTTTTCAAAATCTCCCTCTTACCAAGTTCAAAATGTTCGCAAGCATGGTACATTGGATCAGGGTAGGCAGGAGGATTTGGGGTAGGGACATGGACTCGGATAACGGAGGACAGGAGGGACATGGAGATGTGCACCAAACTGACCCTACAGGGCAGGCATCAGGGTTTGCAGCAGCACAATACACCACACAGGGCATGCGGGACTGGAGTGCAGCACAACAAATCCATAGAAAGCAATAGGGAGGGGACAGGACCATGCACATGGACAACAGAGAACAGGGGAAAGAGGCAATGGTAGCTAGCTGACCATAATGGGCAGACAGGGACAGGGTGGGGGGTAGTAAACTATGGATTATGGAGGTTTACAGGTAAGTTAACATATAAATTAATAAAACAAATTTTGTTGCGTGCACTGCATCGCATTTGGGGATGCAGTGCATGCAACGAAATTCGTTTTATTAATTTATATGTTAACTTACCTGTAAATCTCCATAATCCAAAGTTTACTACCCACCACCCTGCCCCTCCCCCTCCCCACGTAACCGCCCTGTAGTTACTCCTACTATCGACCGCCGCTGGTGGGCTGGTACATCATGCTAAATGGAGGGCAGTGGCAGCACATCAGACCATGCATGGCAGGAGGGAGGATGGTAGTCCATGGATTCAGACAACAGAGGATAGGGAGGAGGTGGATGGGGCAGCAAGCTAACTGTTCAGAGAAGGTGGGTATTAGAAACTTTATTGTTTTTAACATGTGTGTCTGTTTGAACTACTTAAAATATGAACAAGTATGCAGCATAATCTCACTTTTATTCAGGAAGAAGAGGACGTTTGTGACTGTGACTCCGGGCTGACTTGGCAGAAACACCCCCTGACCCTCCACCCCCATCGCAAAATGTAATGCCCGTGAAAAGGGTAGTTGGACGCAGTGTTATATAGAACATATTCCTGAGAGCACGATTGAAAATGAAAACTAGAAATAGTATATGGTATAAACTATGCACCAAAAAGTGTGATATAAGATGAACCGGGCGTGAAATATAATATGCAATACATTGTGCGCAATGACAGATTCATTGGAGAGCGCGAGATAGCACAGGCACTAGCGCGTGCCATGCGATATGTGCCTTGGAGTGTAATATGCACAGGGCAGTGTTGTGTAACCTAACTAGTCTCTAAAGTTGTAATATAAAATATGTGCTGGGGAGTGTAACGTTGCATATGCACTGTGACAAAGATATGGATCCCAGATTGTAATATGTATGGTATAGCGCTGTGCGTTATAACATAGGCATCGAGGAAGGCACGTTAGATAGGGCAATATAACCCGTGCGAAGGCAAGTGTGGCATGACATATTCACGGGGTGGTGTTACAGTGCACATGGGCTAGAGAGTGTCATAGCATATGCACTGGCTGGTGGAATACAACACAGAGGTGTGTGGCACTCGGTGGGCACTGGTGGGTGTAACACAGCATTGGGCTCAGCCAGGAGCACGCTGTGACTCTCAAGTGAGGTTCGTCTCCTTTCCAGAGAGTAAAATAAAAAGTATTACACATCCGGCAGTGTATGTGTGTTTTATTAACCGTGAAGGGGGTTTCTTGCATAGTTTGGTCGAATTTTTGTCGAATCCCCTTTGAATGGCTTGGTGTGTGTGTGTATTAAATGTGCCCGTCAATAGCTACCCATGTTTGTATAAATAAACGACAAGGGTGTCTACTTGGAGAGTACCCACCGGTGGGGGCGCCGGGATAAGGCACGGTAGGGCATCAGACACGTCATAGCTTCACTAGCGGTGTAAATACATTCCACGTGGATTTACTGTATGCATAGTTTTTTTTAATGAATATCACGCAAATCGTCATGGTGATAGGTACATATGGTTTGTCCAGCATGTCCTAGGTATTTCTCTAAATATATATTTTTTTAAAATAATAAAAAACAAAGGCCGTCCCAGGGGATGGGGTCCCTGGGGCCATAAGTGGCCTAAAGAATTATTTAAAAAAAAGGCCATGACCCGGGGGTTGGGGTCCCCGGGGCCGATTAAGGCCTTTGGAGGGGGGCCACGCGGCCCCCTTCCCAATGTATTTTTTTCAACAAAAAAAATTAGGGTGCAGGCCCTGGGGGATGGGGTCCCCAGGGTCAATAAATTAGAAAAAGAAGGGGGAGCCACACAGCCCTCCTTCTTAAAAAAATTAAATAAATAAAAGACCGGCATCACGCCAGAGGCCATGCCGCCTCATTACAGCACTCTGCAAACGCGCCCCCTGGCCAGTTGTAGGTTGGGGAATTAATTCCCCTTCAATACTGAGGGTCCCTGAGGGCCAACTAGCCCAACAGGTATCTCCAGTATGCGCCAGGGAGCTGCGTTGCAGACAGGTGTTCTGAGGCCATGCCTTTTTTACACCTCTATGCAACGCAGCGCTGTGGCGCTTACTGGAGGTACCTAGTGGGCTAGTTTGACCCTAGGGACCCTAAGGATTCAAGGGGACTTATTCTCTCAACTTAGAACTGCCACAGGGCGCGTTTACACAGTGGTGAAGGGAGGGGACAGGGCCTGAGGTGATGTGTGGAAACACGCCCTGTGGCGCGTTTTAAGTTGGGGAAATAATTCCCTTTCGAACCTGAGGGACCCTGGGGGATAACTAGCCCACCAGGTGCTTCCAGTAAGCGCCACTGAGCTGCGTTGCTGAGAGGTGGGCCAGGCCGTGCCACTTTTTACACCTCTCTGCAATGCAGCTCTGTGGCGCTTACTGGAGGTACCTAGTGGGCTAGTTGGACCCTAGCGACCCTAAGGATTCAAGGGGACTTATTCTCTCAACTTAGAACTGCCACAGGGCGCGTTTACACAGTGGTGAAGGGAGGGGACAGGTCCTGAATTAACGTGTGCCAGCATGCCCTGTGGCGCGTTTTAAGTTGGGGAAATAATTCCCCTTCAATCCTGAGGGACCCTGGGGGCCAACTAGCCCACCAGGTGCTTCCAGTAAGCGCCACTGCGCTGCGTTGCCGAGAGGTGGTCTAGGCCGTGCCCCTTTTTACATCTCTCTGCAACGCAGCTCTGTGGTGCTTACTGGAGGTACCTAGTGGTCTAGTTGGACCCTAGGGACCCTCAGGATTCAAGGGGACTTAATCTCCCAACTTAAAATGGCCACAGGGCGTGTTTACACAGTGGGAAGGGAGTGGACGGGGCCTCAGGTGATGTGTGCAAACACGGCCTGTGGCGCATTTTAAGAGGTAGTTTTAATCCCCTGCCCTATTATATACTAGGGGCTTACAGAGGAGGTCATGCTAATCACAGGGGGACCCCAATGCATAGTGTTCCCTAATGTATGTAGGTGTTTTCATTGTATTCTGAGGGTCTTATAACATAGCTCTTCCTGTATGAATAAGTATGTGTTTCTATAAGTGATTGTTTAAAAGACTACGTATGTGTAAGTTTCTGTAGAAGTAAGTGTGGTGGTGTGTGTATAACTGTATATGCAAGTAAATGGATGTTTGATTCTTTATTAGCATGAGTGACTATGTGTGTGAGTAACTCTAAGGATGAGTGGCGTTGTGTAACAGGATGTATAGGTGTATGAGTACATATGATGAGTGAGTACATGTATGAGTGACTGTATAGGACTGTTGGTGAATGAGTGGATGTGGATGTGGATCTTACAATTACTGAATAGGTTGTTGTAACTGGTATTGGTAAGTCCATTGTTTTGAAAATTGTAATTTCTATTTTTGAATGTGTGTATCAAAGGTTATATTAGGGGGAGAGGAGGTCTGCCACTCTATCACAAGGATGATGTCATCAGTGATGTCATCAGTGATGTCATGAGTGATGTCACTGACCATGTCATGAGTGATGTAATATGTGACGTCATCAGCAGCGCATTGCGGGCGTGCGAGTTATAGTTAGCTGAACTAACTATAACGGGGGAATTTCTATGGTTTTGTACGAGTGAAAAGTCCAGCTAACTATAACGCCCTTGAAATCTATGTTTTTTTCAGTGAGTTTCTAAGGTTTTTTAAATGCTAATTCCTAGCTATAACGTGCCTGAAACCTATGTTTTTTTCAGTGAATTTCAAAGGTTTTTTAAATGCTAATTTCTAGCTATGCCTACAGAGATAGGACATGTGAAGAAAGAAGGAAAAACGCACAGAAAGAAAAAAAAGAAATGCAGAAAGAAGCAACAGAAGTCCTCAAAGACGAAGAAAAGTGCAGGAAGAAGTATAACGTGCAGAAAGAACAAACAGAAGAGCAGAAACAAGCCTTGTTGCAAAATCATCCTGTACCCTCAACTTTTTCAGACGGATACTGAGTCTGACTAACCAGTCCTAGAGCCAGTGCTATGTTAAAAGACACTCAGAATACAGTGAAAACACCTACATACACTAGGGCACACTATGTGTTGGGGTCCCCCTGTGATTAGCATGACCTCCTCTGAAAGCCCCTAGTATATAAAAGGGCAGGGGATTAAAACTACCTCTTAAAACGCACCACAGGGGGTGTTTGAACACGTCACCTCATGCCCCGTCCCCTCCCCACTGTGTAAACATGCCCTGTAGCCGTTTTAAGTTGGGAGATTAAGTCCCCTTGAATCCTGAGGGTCCCTAGGGTCCAACTAGACCACTAGGTACCTCCAGTAAGCGCCACAGAGCTGCGTTGCAGAGAGGTGTAAAAAGTGGCACGGCCTGCACCACCTCTCTGCAACGCAGAGCAGTGGTGCTTACTGGAAGCACCTGGTGGGCTAGTTGGACCCCAGGGTCCCTCAGGATTGAAAGGGAATTATTTCCCCAACTTAAAAACGCGCCACAGGGCCTGTGGGCGTTCTGAGTTGAGAGATTAAGTCCCCTTGAATCCTAAGGGTCCCTAGCGTCAAACTAGCCCACTAGGTACCTCCAGTAAGCGCCACAGAGCTGCGTTGCATGGAGGTGTAAAAAGGGGCATGGCCTTAGAACACCTTTCTGCAACGCAGCTCCCTGGCGCATACTGGAGATACCTGTTGGGCTAGTTGGCCCTCAGGGACCCTCAGTATTGAAGGGAAATTAATTCCTCAACTTACAACTGGCCAAGGGGCGCGTTTGCAGAGTGCTGCAAGGAGGGGGCGTGGCCTTCGGCGCGATGCCGGTCTTTTATTTATTTATTTTTAAGAAGGAGGGCTGTGTGGCCCCCTTTCTTTTTCTAATTTATTAGCCCTAGGGACCCCATCCCCCAGGGCCTGCACAAAATCTTTTTTGTTGAAAAAAATTTATTTGGCCCTCCCAAGGCCTTAATCTGCCCCGGGGACCCCAACCCCCAGGTCATGGCCTTTTTTTATTGTTTTATTCTTTAGGAGGGGGGCTGTGTTGCCCCCCTCCTCAGGCCACTTATGGCCCCGGGGACCCCATCCCCCGGGGCCGGCCTTTGTTTTTTATTTTAAAAAAATATATATATATTTATAGAAACACCTAGGACATGCTGGACAAACCGTATGTACCTATCACCATGACGATTTGCGTGATATTCATTAAAAGGCGACTATGCATACACTGAATCCACGTAGAATGTATTCACACCGCTAGTGAAGCTCTGACATGTCTGACACCCTACCGTGCCTAATCCCGGCGCCCCCGCTGGTGGGTACTCTCCAAGTAGACACCCTTGTCGTTTATTTATACAAACATGGGTAGCTATTGACGGGCACAATTAATACACATGCACACCAAGCCATTCAAAGGGGATTCGACAAAAATTCGACCAAACTATGCAAGAAACCCCCTCACGGTTAATAAAACACACATCCAACGCCGGATGTGTAATACTTTTTATTTTACTCTCTGGAAAGGAGACAAACCTCACTTGAGAGTCACAGCGTGCTCCTGGCGGAGCCCAATGCTGTGTTACACCCACCAGTGCCCGCCGAGTGCCACACACCTCTGTGTTGTATTCCACCAGCTAGCGCGTATGCTATGACACTCTCTAGCCCATGCGCACTGTAACACCACCCCGTGAATATGTCATGCCACACTTGCCTTCGCACAGTTTATATTGCCCCATCTAACGTGCCTTCCTCGATGCCAATGTTATAAAGCACAGCGCTATGCCATACATATTACAATCTGGGATCCATATCTTTGTCACAGTGCATATGCAATGTTACACTACCCAGCACATATTTTATATTACAAGTTTAGAGACTACTTAGGTTACACAACACTGCCCTGTGCATATTACACTCCAAGGCGCATATCACATAGCAAGCGCTAGTGCCTGTGCTGTCTGGCGCTCTCCAATGAATCTGTCATTGCGCACAATGTATTGCATATTATATTTCACGCCCAGGTTCATTTTATATCACACTTTTTGGTGCATAGTTTATACCATATACTATATCTAGTTTTCATTTTCAATCGTGCTCTCAGGACTATGTTCTATATAATGCTGCGTCCACCTACCCTTTTCACGGGCATTACATTTTGCGATGGGGGTGGAGGGTCAGGGGTTGTTTCTGCCAAGTGAGCCCGGAGTCACAGTCCCAAACGTCCTCTTCTTCCTGAATAAAAGTGAGATTATGCTGCATACTTGTTCATCTTTTAAGTAGTTCGCACAGACACACATTTTAAAAACAATAAAGTTCCTAAGACCCACCTTCTATGAACAGTTAGATTGCTGCCCCATCCACCTCCTCCCTATCCTCTGTTGTATGAATCCATGGACAAGCCTCCTCCCTCCTGCCATGCATGGTCTGATGTGCTGCCACTGCCCTGCATTTAGCATGATGTACCAGTCCACTCATCTTGCCCTCCATTGCCCAATTCTATGGCCCATCATTGACCTGCTGCTTAGCCTCTGTGCTTTGCTTGCTGCCCCTATTCTCCTTCCCCCTGCCCTCCGATGTCTTTGTGCATGCCCCTGCTCCATCCTTTTTGACCACCATGTTCCATGGACCTGCCACTCCTATCTACTCTGAGTGTTCTGTTGAGCTGCCACTCCCCTACCACCTGCCTAGCATTGTCAGATGACTGTAACCTGTCCCTGCCACCTCCACCCTGCCTGTCCAAATGCCATGCCCCTATCCCCTTCCTCCTGTCCTCCATGGTCCATTTTACTGCCACACCCTTCTGCCCTCCCTGGTGTGTTGTGCTGCAACTGCTCCTCCTGCCTGCCCCGGGCGGTCTGTTGTGAGGCCCCTTCCCCTGAACTCTCTTGTCTGTGCCCAGGTCCTGACCCTCCCTTCTATCCTCCATGGTCCTTTGTGCATGCCCCTGCACCCTCCTTCTTGCCCATCATAGCCATTGTGCTGCCACTAACCCTCTTGCTTGCCATGCATGGTCTTCTGTGCTGCCATGGCCCCTCCCACCTTTCCTGTGTTGTCAGCTAGCTGCTCCTGACCCCCTCCCACCTTCCCTCCATGGTCTGTGTGTATGCCATCATAGTCTCACTGTTGCTCTCCATGGTGTGTCTTGTTTCTAGTGCCCATCCTGCCTGACCTCCATGGTCATCTTGCTGCTCCTGCCCTGCCCCCTTGCCCCCAGCCCTCTGTTTCCATGTGCAGACCCCTATTCCCTCCCTCCTGGCTTGTCGGTTCCATTGTAATGCCCCTGATCCGCACCTCCTGCCCTTTATGGTCTATTATGCTGCAGCTTTCTCTCCTGTCTGTCCATTATGGTCAGCTAGCTACCATTGCCTCTTTCCCCTCTGTTGTCTGTTATCCATGTGCATGGTCCTGTCCCCTCCCTATTGCTTTCTATGGATTGTTGTGCTGCACTCCCGTCCCGCATGCCCTCTGTGGTGTATTGTGCTGCTGCAAACCCTGATGCCTGCCCTGTAGGGTCAGTTTGGTGCACCTCTCAATGTCCCTCCTGTCCTCTGTTATCCGAGTCCATGTCCCTACCCCAATTCCTCCTGCCTACCATGATCCAATGTACCATACTTGCGAACATTTTGAACTTGGTAAGAGGGAGATTTTGAAATAAAACTGGGGTATTGATTTTCCCCTTTGAGTTACATTGAAAAAGAGAAGATTGTAGACAGGAAACAGATCAAGTAAAGCCCATTTGAGCTTAAAAACATTGGACGTTTCCAGGCTGAAACGGGTCTGTTGGCATGTATGGTTGTATGACCACTGCCTCTTCCTTCTGCCCACAATGGTCTATTATATTGCCACAGCCTCTCTTGCCAGTCCTGTATTGTTGGTTTGTTGCCCCTGCCCCCCTTTCCACTGCCCTCCATAGTCTGTTGTGCTGCCACTGCCCTTCCTGCCTGCCTAATGTGGTCAAATTGTTGCCTCTGCACTCTCCTACCTGCCTTCAATTTTCAGAGTCCGTGCCCTTGGCCTCTGCCTCACAACAGTATCCCAATGAACAACTAGATTGCTAACATTCTATATTTATTACAAAAGTGTGGAATGCCTGACGTCATCTTGATGTAATCAAAACTGTAATGCCTAGAGCATTTCCTTTAGAAATTACATATATGAGAGGGTCTTATTTGCATCAAAATTATGGTTAGTGCTCTAAAAAACTAAAATGAGGACATATTTTCTGAGTTTTCAAATAGCGACAAAGAACTTTTAAATTATTTGTAATCTTAGTTTTTTTATCCAGTTGACCACTTGATTAAATGTTGCATCCAAGGGGAGAGGGTGTGGTGTTACTTCCAGAGCTGCAGACTTTGCAACTGGGGAACTTGGTTGGAGTTTCTGCTTCAGCTCAACATTCTGTGATTCTGGTCAAATCACTTAATCTCCCCATGTCTACAACCAAAATGAATTTGATCTTGTGTGATGTAACCAATGTTCATGTAAAGCACTCCAATACCTGACAAGTCTGCACTATATAAAACTGCAAATACACAAAAAATAAGTGTTTTGCACACTTCTGTCATTGGGCTACATTTGGGCTACATCTGGGTGATATTTGGGCTACATTTGGGCTCTTTTGTCTCTGGTGGCCATTTTAGGAGATTTATTTGTTATGAAGTTTTCTAATTTCCTCATTTACTGCAGTCTCCTCAGTAGGAAATGCTTTCAGTTTTTTACTTTGATTCCATCAAGAAGGTATTCAGATATGTCACACATTTGCCATAAATTCTGAATGTTAGCACTTTAGTTGCTCATTAGATCACTATAGTAAAGCTACTGCTCACCACGGAAGTCTGCTGCTGGTATTCAAAGTGCATGTTTCAGTCTGCATATCAGAATTTTTTAATGAAATAGAAGAGGATTTCAGAAGTCAAAATGTGCCCTAATTTTTCTTTCTTCAGCACTAATCACAATTTCTATGGCAAAATGAACCCCCTCATTGTGTTCCTTTTTTAAATTAAATGTTTTAAGTGTTACCAGTTTATTCCAATCAAGATGGCTTCAGGTGTGCCATACTTTTGTCATAAGTAAGACAGTAAGCGCTCTAGTTGTTCTTAAGAACACTCTGGGACATTCTGTCATTGGGCTATACTTGGGCTACATCTGGGTGATATTTGGGCTACATTTGGGCTCTTTTGTCTCTGGTGGCCATCTTGGGAGATTTATTTGTTATGAAGTTTCCTAATTTCCTCATTTACTGCAGTCTCCTCAGTAGGAAATACTTTCAGTTTTTTACTTTGATTCCATCAAGAAGGCATTCAGATGTGTCACACATTTTCCATGAATTCTGAATGTTAGCACTCTAGTTGCTCATTAGATCACTGTAGTAAAGCTACTGCTCACCAGGCAAGTCTGCTGCTGGTATTCAAAGTGCATGTTTCAGTCTGCATGTCAGAATGTTTTTATGAAATAAAAGAGGATTTCAGAAGTCAAAATGTGCCCTAGTTTTTCTTTCTGCAGCAGTAATCATAATTTATATGGCAAAATGAACCCCCTCATTTTGTTCCTTTGAACATTAAATGTTTTAAGTGTTACCACTTTATTCCAATCAAGATGGCTTCAGGTGTGCCATACTTTTGTCATAAGTAAGACTGTTAGCGCTCTAGTTGTTCTTTAGAGCACTCTGGGAAGCTGCAGTAGAACACAATGGAATCAACTGACAGTCTCTGCCCTTGTTGGATGTACATGTTTTACTGAGAATGTCAGACTTCATTCTTACATGACTGAGAAAGATAATGTGAATTTTCAGAAAATATGCTCTCAGTTTAGCTTATAGATCACCTTCCAAACCTCTCTGTGGGAAAAGTATGAGAAAATAGTTTTCTCTCAAACATGGTTCGTGATATTACAGCAGAAGTCTTTTTCACATGGTAAAATCACCCTAGAACACACCACAATTCCTAAAATGAGTATGGTACCATCAACAAATGATTTATAATGTAACTAAAGTCTTAAAACCTTCTATTAACTGCAATGCTTTTTAATGAGGTGCTATCATGTATATTGGTCCCAAGATGGCTGCCAACACTTCTTGGATGAAGTACTGACAGCCAATCAGATCTCAGGATGAGATGTGTGGTTAGGCTCCGCCCAGATATGTATGTGATTTTTCTTTTGATTTTCTCAGGAACTACTGAACAGATTGACACCATATATACAAAAGGCACATGCCTGACCTGAGGACTACCTCTTTGCCAAATTTCAAGTAATTCTGTTCAGCCGTTCGGGCTGTACCTTGGACTAAAGGTCCCTATGGAAAATTGCATGGGGAAAATGTGTTTTGGGACCCCCCTTTTTTCTCAGCCCCCGCTTGACGAATCCCCCGAGACTTTCAGGGTAGGAGCGGAGCGGAGCGCCCCACCTATTTTGAAAATTTCGCGAGGATTCGTCAACCGGCGCCAAAGGTATTCCAAATAGAATGTTGCGGATTTCCTATGGAAACACGATCCTAACTATAACTATCTACTGGCGACCGCCAGTAGATAATATATATATATATATATATATATATATATATATATATATATATATATATCTCCATTACTCCGTCGACATGCATTCCGAAAGGACGAAGATAGACCCAGGTTTGTGTGCTCATTCAAAGATTTATTTTCCGAGCCCCTACACCATCGCCATTACGCGTTTCAGCCTCGCGGAGGCCTTGATCACATGATATGCTGATACAGAGTTTTTTTCAGTTTTTAAAGTGCCAGTGCGCAAAAACGTGTTCAAAAACACTCCCACCTCCTTTCATAGACATAGAGAACAGAGCAACCCCATATATGCAAGGTGTTCCCAGGATTGTGCAAATAACGCAGCGTAATACAGTACCATGATAGAATATCAAAGTGCAAAATGACGCCAAACATAGTAAATATATACAGATAAATATATAAATACATGAAAATGGGTAAAATCATAGCATAGATAAAATATCATAAAAATGCTAAAAAATAATAATCCACTGTTAAAATGTTATGCTCATTAAAACCAATAGCATCTTATTTAGTTTGGCAGCATAATGCCCCATCCTATCTCTGTCTGGAGTGCACAGGTTAAACATAAACATCTTATTCATTTATCAAGGACACCAGTATTGGACCTGAATGCCCCTGGTGAATACCAACAATTAGGGAACAAAGTTCTCCGTCTCTCAGCCTTGTTTGCCCAATGCATACAAAGAATGTCTAGCTAACTGCCCCAGTGGGCCTAGATCTTCAAACGTGGGAAGAATAAAGTGCAAAAATGTGCTGTGCAAAGTATGCCAAGTTACATCCTGTCACAGCCGTGATTTAGGACATGTAAACAAATACAACAGGAAATGAGAATATGATTTCTTTTTCCCGCAACTTATACACAGAATTAAAAACTTCAATATATTAAAAGAAAATAGATTACAATCAAGAGGCAGCAGCGATTTACAATATTGATAAAAGCCAATGTATATTCAAATTTATAGACAGGTAAAAAAATCTTCACTTGCATTTAAGCCCTGTGGTGTCTTACTGTCCAATTTGAGTATATACCTAGTTTCCATCTGTCGTAACAACCGTTCACGGTTACCCCCTCTTCTTAGTGGCAACACCGAGTCAATGACATAATATTTAAGGTGTGCTAAGTTGTTTTCATGGCACTCCTTGAAGTGCCTAGCCACTGGGTATGCCGCATCACAGTTATTGATGGCTCTAATGTACTGGAGCACTCGTTTGTGAACCTGTAGTTTCGTACTCCCGACGTACCGCAGGCCACACGAGCACTCCAGCACATATATTGCATACTCCGTCTTACAGTTTAAGGCTTTGTTAATTTTCACAGGACTGGGCTGGAATGGCACTTGGTATGTTTGTGTATTAATACCATGTTTGCATGCCTTACAGCTAGCACATTTCATGAAACCCTTGCTTTTTCCAAGCCAAGTGTTTGTGAGCCTGACCTCTGGGCTACTCTTAACCAGGGAATTACTCATAGAACGAGCTTTTCTGAAAGCAACATTAGGAGATTTGCTCATTTCCTTGCCCAAGACAGGATCATTACAGACTAGGGGCCAGTTTCTATTGACAATTCTACGTATTGATTTGTGTTGTACGTTATATGTCAATATGAGACGAGTAGGCTGGACCAGATCGGTATTTAAAATGGGTTTACGTCTCAATGTGTCCGATCTCTGTATTTTGTTTGCCTTAGTCATGGCTTGATCCAAGACTGTCTCTGAGTATCCCCTGTCAAGGAACCTCCCTTTGCATTCCTGCTGAGCTAGTGTGCATTCCTTATCTGTGCTACAAATCCTACGAATCCTCAGCATTTCCCCAAAGGGGATGCTGTTGATTAAATGTGGCGGATGATGACTGCGCGCATGTAGGACTGTGTTGCCAGAAGTGGGTTTTCTATGAAGTCGTGTTTCCAGTCTATTGTTAAACACAAAGACCTCCACATCTAGGAAGAATATACTGCTGTTGCTCATCACCGCCGTGAATTTCAGATTCAGATTATTCACGTTTAAGTTAACAATAAACTCCTGTGCAGATAGTTCTGTGCCATTCCAAATTAAAAACAAGTCATCTATATACCTGTACCAACAAACAATGTGCTGTCTTACAGTATCTTCATGGTTTGCCATGAGGACCTGCTCCTCCCAGAGCCCCATATGCAGGCAAGCATAGTTCGGAGAGAAACAAGCCCCCATGGCAACGCCCCTGACCTGCTGATACACTTGATTATGAAACAAGAAAAAATTATTCTGCAGACAATCAGTGATCATGTTCAAAATCATTCTGTTATGTGAAAGTCTGTTGAGGGGACGTGTATTCAGAAAATGTTCAACAGCTTTTAATCCATCCTTGTGGTGAATACTCAATACTCGTGTACAATGATGCCACATCTAAGGAGATTAATATATATCCAGGGTCCCATTTAACATGTTCAATTTTGCCAAGAAAATCCCCCGTGTCCTGTATATATGAAGGTAATTTCTTGACATGTTCTTGTGGAAAGTAATCAACAACTTTTGAAGCGTTCTCCATGATACTACCCTGGGCAAAGATTATTGGTCTACCTGGGGGTTTAGCTGCATGCTTGTGGATTTTAGGTATAAAGTAAATAACTGGAATGATGGGATATTGAATTTTTAGAAATTTAAATTCATTCAAAGTCAGTAAACCAGATGATTTCCAAGCTACCAATTTTGTGTAAAACGTGCTCCATGAGGTTCTAACTGCTTGCATGTCGCTACGTTTGTAGCATTCTCTGTCATTGAGATGTGAGAGAGCCTCCTCCATATACAAAGAACGTGGCCACAGCACAACGTTGCCTCCTTTGTCGGATTGTCTAATAATGATCTTATCATCCCCTTGCAATTTTTTCATCAGTTGGAAGTATATATTATCCTGTTTTGTATACTTCTTGGGAGCATAGGAGACAGAGCATTGTAATTTCTTTAGTTCTGATGTTATATTGTCGTGGAAAATGTCCACATTGTCTCGGAACATCATGGGGCAAAATGTTGATTTCGTTTTGAAGTTGGACTGTGCGCCCCCACCTGACTGCATCAATTCAAGACTTGATTCATTTTCATCCCCATTGCTTTCCCCTTGTAATTCATGCATGGCTGAAAGGAAGTTTGCGTCCCATGCTGTTAATGCCGTACCACTGCCCTGCACTTGTGAGTTGACATCTTTAGATTTGTTCTGGGTGCCCTGGACAAGATGATACTTCCGCAATTTCAGTTTGCGAACAAATTTTTAGACATCTATTCTGCTCTGCGCATAATCGAAATTGCTGGGAGGGCTAACGGATAATCCAAGTGCAAGTATATTTGAATCGCTCTCACTGAGTGCACAGTCTGTTAAATTGATTACAGACTGCGCATTGGATTGTCCTCTCACTTGCGCTTCCATTTTTTGTTGTTTGGTTTTTTATTGTTCCTTGCGTAGGTGCTGGTGTTTGCGCCGCTCCCGTCTTTTGAGGTTGAGTCCCTGTTGATGCTTACATTTTGGGCACGCGGTCGTAATGACCTGATTCTGTCTTGCCTGACAAAATCCAGTTCCTGGGCGAGGCTGGGTTTTGGAAGCCCCTGTCTTCTGGCCGTCGCCTGCTGGTCATTTTCCGATTCACTTTCCACTGCTGAGCTCAAATCGGAGATAGATGAAGATAAGGGTGTGGTACCACTATTCCCTGGTTGGACTGGGTTCATAGCGACAGATGGTTTGGCAGCTTTAACCGCGTCGTATTTTTTTGCAAACGTGAACACGCGGCCTTGTTCATAATCTACCGTGTCCCTTTGAAACTTGTATGCTTTACGTTTCTTGATTATATCTTCCTCTCTACGTAAGCGCACCAACATATCCTCCCGCAGTTTTTGTGTTGAGGGCGTGTCTTCCAATTTAGATATTTCCACATTGGTTTCATCAATTTTTATCTGTAATGCAGATCGGTCACTGTCTGCATATTTCACTAATAGAACCACCAATTTCCGCGATGATTCCAAGTTGCAATTCGCCCACTCAGCCAACATACAGGGGTCAGGGTTCTCATAGCTGGGGGCCAGTAAAATGCAAAGCCCCCTCGGAATCCGTCCCACATCCAAGTAGCGGCTCAAAGACTTACTCTCCCACCATTTGGCTTGTTCCGTTTTCATCAACTTTTCTAATTTCCTGAATAGCTCTTTAGCACTGGCATTCATAGGTAACGCTGTGTTTGTTTGCGTTTGATTAGCTGTCTCTCCACTCGGAGAATTGTCAAAAAGTTCATCCGCTGCTGCCTCCCGACTCCTCAGCATATCGGCGGACATGGTGTGTGCGTGTGGGCAATATATCTGTTTCGCGTGCTGGTGAGCAGAACAATGCCCTCACCACGCTCGCTCACACTCCTTCACCGGACTTATAAGCTGGTTCTTACCTCGGGGGTAGTAATCCCTTCGCCCGGGTACTCCGACACGAGCTCCGTTCACTGCTCCTTCCGGCAAAAACAATCCAACTGTCCGGGGGCTACTACGGCTGCTCTTTTCCCGGGAGTACGTGAAGTTTCAGGCAAAAGTCCAAAACGTAGCTTCCTGCCGTTCGGCCCAATTTCAGAAGGAGGGGTCTATCGATACCGTTGAAGCAGGCGCGGTATATTTGTTTCCATTGCTCCGTCGACATGCATTCCGAAAGGACGAAGATAGACCCAGGTTTGTGTGCTCATTCAAAGATTTATTTTCCGAGCCCCTACACCATCGCCATTACGCGTTTCAGCCTCGCGGAGGCCTTGATCACATGATATGCTGATACAGTGTTTATATATATATATATATATATATATATATTCACTGAAAAAACCATAGGTTTCACACACGTTATAGTTAGGAATTAGCATTTAAAAAACCTTGCAAATTCACTTAAAAAAACCATAGGTTTCACACATGTTATAGTTTGCTGGACATTTCACTCGTGAAAAACCATTGAAATTCCCCCGTTATAGTTAGTGCAGGCAACTATAACTCACGCGACTGCAATCCTCTGCTGATGACGTCAGATATTACATCACTGTATTTAGACACTTATTTACCCATGTCTTCTTCCATTAATTTTTAGCTATACATATATTACAAATATTTTATTTTCAGAAAGACACATATGTCATCAGTGATGTAATATCTGACGTCATCAGCAGAGGATTGCAGTCGCGTGAGTTATAGTTGCCTGCACTAACTATAACGGGGGAATTTCAATGGTTTTTCACGAGATAAATGTCCAGCTAACTATAACATGTGTGAAACCTATGGTTTTTTTAAGTGAATTTGCAAGGTTTTTTAAATGCTAATTCCTAACTATAACGTGTGTGAAACCTATGGTTTTTTCAGTGAATTTGTACGGTTTTTTAAATGCTAAGTTATGTATATATATATATATATATTTTTTTTTTTTAGGTTTTTCACCGTGCGCGTACTGTACGTGCGCGCTGCGCTTCGCGCACCGTGCGCGCACTGTGGATCGCGGTGTGCTTCGCGCACCGCGCGCCCACGTTACGCAGTTTGCGGAATTTTTCCGTTTATACCATACGCGCACGCTACGCGTACTCCGCGATTTTTCGCAAAAAAATTAAAGGAAATTTTGGCCCTTGGGGGTCCTTCTGGGACCCCCTGACAAAGGCTTGGTCACGTTCTCCACCTTTGTTTTTCACCCCCTCAGACTGCGAGAGACAAAATGGCGGCCGACACTTCCTGGTTTGGACCGATTCGGATGTTTACTAAGATCTAACAACCAATCAGAACCGCGCTCGCGCACGGCAGCGTGCGCGTACGGTAAGTTTTACCGTACGCGCACGTTGTGCGCTTATAGGTATATATATGCTTTTAAATGCTATTTTCTCAGGAAATACTGAACAGATTTACACCAGACCTGCAAAAGGCACATCCCTGACCTGAGGGCTACCTCTCTGCCAAATTTCAAGTAATTCTGTTCAGCCGTTCGGGCTGTAGCTTGGACTAAAGGTCCTATGGAAAAATGCATGGGGAAAACGTGTTTTGGGACCCCCCCTTTTTCTCAGCCCCCGCTTGACGAATCCCCCCGAGACTTTCAGGGAAGGAGCGGAGTGGAGCGCCCCACCTATTTTGAAAATTTCGCGAGGATTCGTCAATCGGCGCCAAAGTTATTCCAAATAGAATGTTGTGGATTTCCTATGGAAACACGATCCTAACTATAACTATCTACTGGTGACCGCCAGTAGATAATATTCAAGGTATGTATATGGGGAGTAAAGAATAGTAAATCTGTACTTAACTATTTTGACTTACCTTTTCAACATTTAGGTCCTCAATAGTTTTTTGACATGATATTCTATCCACACAATGTTTATGTTTCTAATTTTCCGGCAGGATCTGCCCAAGGTGACTGAAGAATTCGGCAACTAGTGGATGATGGAGGCTGGGCTGAGCTAATTGTATTAAATCTCAGCGTTGCCTTCCACAACGTCACCCATGAGGTGCTCCTGGACAGGCTGCATGGTATTCCTGCTTGGGTGTAAGGATTTGGCCGGGTTTAATTCCTTCCTAAAGGATCACTCCTTTCAGGTGATTTCTCCACCTTTTACCTTCCCTCAATGGCAACAGGAGTTCCTCAAGGCTCTGCTATGAGTCCTACCCTATTTAAAACTTACCTCAGGCCACTGACAGAAATTGTGAGATCTTTTGGGTTATCACTAGTATCTTATGCTGGAACCCAGTATATAATATCTTTGTCTGCCGAGGAGGAGAAAGGCCCAGCTACTTTCTGGAACGGCATTTGAGTTGTGGTAGAACGGAGGCATGACAACTGCTTGAAGCTTAAGCCAATAAAATGGAAATTCTGTCGCTGGGAAAACACTCTTCAGAATGGGGTGTAAATGTGTGGCCTAAAATGCTGGGCCAGCCCCCTGAACCCAAATTCACAGTAAAACATCTGAATTTGGGGTGGATAACAAGCTCTCTTTCGAACTGCAAACCAAAACCATGAAATGCTGTTGCTTTGGCTTGAGAAAGATATTAGGCATCTTCAGCCTATCAGTCCGAAAGATGATCATTCAGTCGTTGATCAGCTCTACACAGGATTAATGCAATATATTGTATCTGGGCACTACTGGCTGTGTAAAAACGTTTATATTGAAACAATAGATTATACGTGTAAAGAGAGCGCTAGGAAAACGAAAAGTCACTCTGTTAAAAAGTTGTATCAAATAAATAGGACAATGGCACATAAAGTGAGCATTGAAAGTGGTAATTTAGGCCAAGACTTTGCTGGTGGATTGGGCTGACTGTTGTCTTAAGTATACAGTTCAAGAGCTTGAGCAGGGGTATATTACCACCTCAGACAAGTAAAAGCAAATTTGAAGGAATATGCAGCTTTAAACTTTAAGTATAGCATGTAGCAGCATGTTTGCTATAGCTAGATTAAAACACTGAATACATAACACCAAGCAAAATAACAACAAAGCAAAAACATAAGAGGTCACAACAGAAACCAACAGTTAAAGAGAGTGCAATACAAAAAATAGAGTATAAATACAAAAGACAAAACAACACATTATCCACACCACAAAAATGAAACTTAAAAATGCACAAACATCCCAATTACATATTACGAGCTCCACAAATCTGCTTAAATGACACGACGATAAAAGGTATTTGCACCAAGCCCTTCCTTGCCACCAGTGGCATGCATTAGTGCCAGTCAAAAATGTGTTGTATAGTCCGGCCCACAGAGTTTTTTTCTGCTACCTCGTCTTGAACAAATAATACAGATATAATCGTGGTCACTAGATGGCACAGCCTGCTTATCTGTTTCAAAGTCAGTTGTGAAGTATAAGGAGTCCTAGCAGCTCAGTTTTACATCGACATGCCAGTCATCCATTCCTTCCTAAAAATCACTTTACTAGGAAGCAGTAAAACCACCGCAAACGTGACACCGTGTTCAGACTAAGCAGAAGTATTTTTAGCCCCCTTCACATAATTTACTTCAGGATAGCACATAGAGCAGGGACGCTATCCTGTGGAGTCATAACAGCATTCCGGAGTAAAAGGATGGGGGCCTGACAGATAAGCAGTCCAGAGATCCACTGGTTAGGTACCAGAATAAAATAGCATTTAGCCACGAATATCGTGAGGAATTTCCGTCTCATATTTCAGAAATATGAAATGAAGCATGGTTCTTTCAGTGACACGCTGTTTGAAAATATTTCTTAATAGTGTAATACTTTCTATAGGTGCACTTTGTAGCTTACCTGTGAGCAGGGATCATAGATTTCAATATTCATCTGCCTGCCATCCAGACTCAGTCGTTTAGTGTACACACATTCTGCAAAAAAAGCATATGATTTAGATGCCACGAATTGATATCTGTACTGACAAAATGTAGCAATTCTGCTACGACAATGTATGTATCTTTGGTAAAATGCACTAAGGTGAGCTCCGGATACTGGAGTTACAGGGAACGCCAAGGATGTAGAAAGCCTTGTGGCAATTGCGGGTTGTGGGTCCTGCGGGCCCTTACTGTCCCCCTACTACCTCTGTCCACCTTGCTAATCGTCGCTCTGTCCCATTGACTAGCCACCCCCACCTCATCCCCAGTTTCACGTCCTTCACAGTGTTTCTCACCTTCCTATTGTTCTCTGACGGATTGTCTTTTGGTTGTGGTTTTGTGATTTGACACTAAGTTACCTGTGGTCATACTTTGTACCGTTTCTCTTTCCTTCAATAAAGACAGTTTATAAAAATAAAGTAATTAAAGAAATTAAGAATGTCCTGTGCATTACAAGTTGGACCTTGAAGATCATCAAAGAAATGAGGAATTACCAGTAGCATATTTAATTCTGAATCTAATTCTCACTGTAGTTCCCAATTTTGGCATAAGCTTTTTGTTGTTACCAACATATACATTTCAGTATGAAAGCAAATAATTCATAATTCCAATTGGGCCAATAGCTTATGTTTCTGGCCACATCATAATTAAGTCGCCACTCTAATGAGGACCTAAAAGCATAGGCAAAAGGAAGGTGCACACTGGTTATTCATAGTTTGTTCATTTCAATGTACTACGAGACAATTGTTTGCAGTCGTGTCTCGCAATTCTCGCGGGTGTGGGGGGTGGAAGGGGTCACGCGGGGGTTATCACACGGGGGGACAAAATAAAACTTACCTGACCAGTCCTGCGCAGCCTCTGCTCCTGGGCCAGGCTCGCGTTTTCCTGCTCCTGTAAGCCAATCACAACGCCGCAATGGCAGTGTTGTGATTGATGCGGAGTCCCGGACATGGCACCTGTAGGGAGGCCATTTTCTCAAAATGTAGAGTGTGCATGCCTGCTTTGGTCGGCCACAGGACGGACGAAAGCAGTCAGGGTACTCAGAGTGGTGCAAGCCACTCCTCCCCAACCCACCCACCCGCCCGCCCCCAGCCAGGCATATCCTCCCGCCCGCCCCCAACCAGGCATACCCCTGCCTTCTGCTTTCTCGGCAGCACGAGAAGCAGAAAATAAAATGGTATTTAAAATACCTTTTTATTTTCTGCTTCTTGCACTGAGAGAAAGCAGTGGGGCAGTGCTCCTCGGACCTAATGGAGGAGCTGCCCCTGATTTTTTGGATACACTGATGTCGCTAAGTTGAGAATATTGGCTTCTGCCCTAAAATTCCCACCACTTGTAGCACTCAGTCAGGCCACGTCACACAAGTGCAAAGGCCATTGGTCAAATTTGAACCCACAGAATTAGTTGGGAATGAGTGAACTGCATCACAGAGACTCGAGTCCCCAGTTTATGCTGAAGGGCATCAATGGCATTCTCGTGTTTATTCAAAGTCATTCCATTTGTGGGATTTCATGCTTACTTTCTTTAAAACATATTACAACATTCCATTTCTAGTTTCCACATTGGGGGGTCATGCAGAGCATGGCAGAGTGGAAGCACTGCTGTAAATTGGTGGTGATCTTTCCCTGGCAAACCTGCTGATCCAACATTCTATTTAGAGTCATGGAAAGTGCTGGGTTTCTGACCCCGGGGTCTCATTTAGCTATGCTGCCATCAGAAGCAGCCTGTGCAGGTAAGAGCTGCGGGTCTGGGGGGGAGGGGAGAGGGGAATGGATTACAACAGACTACAACAAGGGGAAATTAATTATTTATTTCATTTGCCTTCGTGGTCGTCTGTCCAATCCACCCCAACCCGGCCCCACTGCTCTTATCTGCACAGACTGCTCCTGGCTGCCAGTAACCCTTGAAGTAATGGCCCATCTACCATAGGCCCGTTAGGTCTCAGTGGCAGGTTCCCCAGACTGCTTATGGGTGCATGTTCATCACTAGGTTTCCTGGTCCTGGATCACCATGTGAAGATGCACCAGCAGTTGCTCCAAAAGCTTTAGAGATCCTCTATCAGGAAGCCTTGGATCTCTAAAGAAGGCGGGTGTTCCGCATCTATCTGGAGAGGGGCCTTCACCTCGATGTACCTTGTGGGAAGACAGGACACCCACTAGAGTCTCAATTGCCCTTTTGAGATTTTTGTAAAAAAAATTCTTATGCTCAAATGAAGGAAATCTAGCTTCTGAGGCTGCAACTGAGAATTTATTTGGGGGAGGAGCAGCTATTTTGACTTGGTGGAGAAAGACATAGCTGAAAGAAGATGTATAAAGTACAGCATCCTAGATCTTTTTATTGAGATTGTCCTGAAAATCACTCACAGATTTTTTTTTAATTACTGTGAGCCAAAAAAATGCATACTTGACAACTTTAATGTTAATTTTTCTGTTAAAAAAAGCGAATCAATAATAAACAACACAGACTTTACAAAAGGTATGTCAACTTATATATTCCAGGTTTGGAAGTCAAAGGTATGCTTTGGTCTTCAGTAACTTCTAGATAGAAGTTTGTCTAAAGTCATTTGAGGAGATTAAACATGTGTAACTGATCCCCAAAACCGAGCTCTTTCACTACCTCCAGATCCAGCATTGGGCAGGAGCAGCCAGTGCAGGCAAGAGCGGTGGGGCAGGGCGGGGGGGAGCCAGCAGATGGCAACGAGGAAAAAAAAAATTCAAAAAAAGAAAACCACCCACCCCGCGCCTGCCACACTGACGAGTCGGCGACGAGGCTAGTGCAGGGCAACTGCTTCCCTTCCCCCAAACTCCATTTTCCCTCATCATCGTCTGCTGACTCCCTGCCCCACCACCCCCACCCACACAGGCTGCCCCTGGCATTGGGTCACACAGAGCTGTATCAAAGCAAGCATCACCAAGACACTCACATCTTTGAAACATTCCTCCAACACCTTACATAACTCAAACACCTTTGTTTCTAAAATGTACAATATCCCTAATTCCCCAGCAACTGCATGCAAATTCTCCTTTCAATTGCTTTGGAAGAAAGACCATTACACAACTTTTGACTCCAACGACCAGCAAGAGATGTTCCTTGTTACCAACAACATTTCCTGCCATGCCCATGCCACACATCCTATCAATAATCCTACAAATTCTGGCATTTGTTGACAGGGTTGTGGGTAGACGGGCTCATTATTGCATATAATATGGTTTTGCACCCCAGCTGGGAGAGTTTTGGGATAGGATTTTTTTTCATCATGTCACAGCTCTAAGGCTAAGAGGTAGATACACTTTCCAATCTGGCCTTGCTTAGCAGACTGTCAGAAGTCTAATACCCACTTCATTCTGCTGCTGGTAAGAGAATCTCTTACCTAATTCCTTTTTCGTTAAAATCGTTTTATTTAACAAGCTCAATCGACATTTCACAGCTAAATATATCTGTATGCATACAACTAGGACACACTGATAGCATAAATACAAACTCCAAACAGGGGGCAAATAACAATAGGCTGACCTTCCTACATCACAAAGCAAATAGCTCAGAGTATCAGGGGCCTTGGGCCTCTATATATACCTCTGTAGCTTTGCCATGGGGACCATATTGTTTCCCATTTTTTAGGGCATCCTCTGCTTTTATACACCACTTCTTCTGCTCGCTGGCACCAGTCAAGATCAATATCCCATTCTGCCACCGTTGGGGGCAAGCCCGCACACCTGCGCCTGGCGATAATGAGTTTTGTGCCACCCCTCGCAAGTGCTAGCCACATTGTATTGTGTTTGGGCCAGTTCTCTTCCCCCTTAATCATCAGAAGGAGCCATCGGGCATCTGGCAGTATCCGCGACCCTAGTACAGCAGACATTACGGCAGTCACTTCTTGCCAGAATGAATAAATCACAGGACACTCCCACAAGATGTGAAAAAAGGATCCCTCCTGCTGACTGCCCCTCACACACTGTGCCGTCTGTACCTTTCCCCATCTATGGAGCGATGTGTGTGGGTAGTAAGAGCGGTGTAGTATTCTAAGCTGTACCAATCTAAAACGGGTGCGGATTGCTATTTTTCTGGGGCTTTGCATAGCTTCTGACCAACCCTCATCTTCCATATTACCTAAATCATCTACCCAGGCCCTTCGAAGGGAGTCCAGTGGATCTGGTGCGTTGTTTTTCAGTTACCGGTATATGGTTGACTTTCCCTTGTGGGGAATAGGATCCACCAGTAGTCTGTCTTCTAGTAGGGAGTGATCTGGAAGGATCACACCCTGCTGTATGTGTCTATGTAGGGCATGTGTTAGCCTCAAATAGGAAAATCGTCACTCACAGATTTTCAAACTTTATAAATGGTCTCTGAGGGAGATCCCTAAATTGGTATTTTTTTCTGGATTTTGACTATTTTTAAAACGAGTGATACCATAGTCACATCAGAAAAAAATATAGTGGTGCATTATATGTGGGTGGGGGATGATAAGGTAAAGAGCCTAGCAGGCATATATTTGCGCTACTGAGAAGTATCTCATTTTATTATCTTTTGTAATAGGAAATAATGTTATATTATGCAAAATCCTTAGGATTGGAAGAAGATAACATTCACTAATACATTTCACATTAATGGTCTGTCACAAAAAGGGACATATGAGGTATCTGTTGCAGATTTAACAGACTGATATGCAGATTGTTAAGAAGAGATCCTCATTTTCTAGCTCACTGAATGTCCAGGGGACTGAAAATACAACCAGTAAGAAACATTAATTATGGTTTGAGACATTACTTTGTTAGCCAATGATAAAACTTTTTTCCCTGTTTTATAAATAGGGCTACTGGAATAAATAATGTCACCAGTCACAGAACATTTGCTTGATTGTGGATTTGTCCCACTTGCTTTATAACAAAACTTCCACGAAATGATTTGACTATTAAAAAGAAATCTTCCTCAACTAGACAAATACATTACAAAATGCAAGACAACTCTCAAAGGTTAACCTGTTTCCGTGCACCTTTAGGAAGCCGCATTCTGGAATAAAAGCTTATTCCCAGAGGGCGTCCTCTGGGTTTAGACCAATCACAAGTTTAGAATTCCTTCTTTAGGTCTGATGTTTTGAGTGTACTTAGAAACTAAAATTCACGAAAATAGCTTTCTAGCACCCAGATGGAGACACGTGTACCATCTGGGGTGTGATTTGTGAAGACACGTCTAGCAGTCTAGTATGACAGGGCAACATCTGGCTGTCAAGATTCCTTGTTCTGAACGTATTGTCATTGTTTTCAAGATAAGTAAGGGCATTAGCACTGGGGCACCATATAAGATCCGATGATGTGGAAACTCAGATTAAGGACATCAACATTTTCCCTGCCTCTTATCCATTTAACGTGTCAGTGAGTTTCTCAAATTGCTGCATCAGTAGAACTAAGGAATTTTAGCTGAATTTTTCAAGCAATTAACCAAAGAAGTAAACCCAGGTGGAGTTTTAATTTTGCTGGCAAAATGTACAAAAAGTCTCAAATATCATATTATGAGATTTTGTGCAATTTTCATCCAAAAGCAGAAGTCTTACCATTTTCTGCTCCAACTACTCTCTTTCCAATATCTCACATGACTTTTTTCGTGAATTACGACCTCATGCAAAAACGTCATGCGAGATATCACCACACCACATTTCGGACTACATGCATAACTTTGTATAGCCACACAGCAGATTTGTGATATGATCTGGAGGACCACCCTCCCCCCCCCCCCCCCCCCCGCCGAAGCCGCAGGGGTCAGATCTGATGCAAAGACTTGCAATGCACCAATATAAACTAGAAATCCAGTTGGACTCCAACCAATTCACCATCCACTGAGCACTACTGTACATAAAGTGTTTACTTTCAATGACCAGTGCCACAAGATGAGTTCACGAACATAGTGGAACTTCAAACCCTTCTTCGTAAATGAATATAGCACTCAAAATTACACTGAGAGACAAAACATGCACTGTAACATGTTTAATTTAAAATCTTAAACTAGATCATAAAGTATGAATGGTAACCACTGAGAATACAAAAATGAATGCAGCAAAACGTACCGTCATCAGAAAATAGCATGAACATTTCTAACAAAATTAGGGGCATATTTACAAGGGCTATATCTCCGCTTTTTTGGCTTTTAAAGCCAAAAAAGCGGAGATAAAAATATTGCCCTATTTACAAGAGGGTGATAACATGCATTAGCGCATGTTAGCACCCTTTTACCCGACGCCTCCCTTTGCATCTCTAATGAGATGCAAAGTGGGCGTCACTGGGCAGTACAACCTTGTAAATATCGCTGATGTGCACATCGCGATATTTACAAGGCTGCCCACGCATTTTAGCAGAGGTTAGTTTTTGGAGAAAACAGCTGTTTTCTCCAAAAGCTAACGTCTGCTAAAATGCAGACTTAGCTATACTTACCATTGGGGGTGGATTATGCTGATACGACCACAGGGTCATATCAGCAAGGTTATCGCCGCTGGGAAATTATCACCATTGCGCTATGCGTTGTTAATACAACGCTAGCATGGCGATAATTTCCTGCGATAGCTGGCGATAAAAAAAAATCTCGCTAAGAGCGGCCAGCGATAATTATCGCTGCCGCTTTTTAATATGCCCCTTAATGAGTTATTAGCATCCTAACACCCTCAAGCTATTTTCTAGGAGCTATGCTAATTTTAGCTAGAGCAGCAAATAGCAAGCCTGTGTCAGATTTTCTCAAGATGGATCACACAGCATACCTGCGTTTCCATTATGAAATAGAGAATTATCTATTCTCTATCATAGCTTGTTCGTGGCTGGAATATGAACAGCAACAGGCTCAAGGTCACTTCTTCTCACTGTCCCTGAAGTCGCTTCAAACTGAGGGTGGTTGGCACTGCAAACCAGCGTGACCTCTGGCATGATAGTCCTAGTGTGTAGTCCTTCTCTGACTATTGTCAGATTCCTGAGTTTTTGTAGCATTTGTCCACCTATTGTATCTTAAATTATGGAAAGAATGTGGAGCTGGCAGACACTAAAGCATTAATAATTCCAAACAATTAAAATGACAACTGCCTCATCTCCATTATCATACTGATTATAGGTGACAAGCATTATAAAGAATCAAACATGGCATTCTAGATTGTAAACGGAAATAATGCAAACATATCTATGCATGTCTTGAAAACATCATACTTTCAAGACATGCAAGAGAGCCTGAGGATAGGCACAGAATAGACTTAATAGAGTCTGATAAAACCAAACGTTGGAAATAGAAGAGCAAAAACACGAACTATCACAGTGTTCACGACATCCCCATCTACCCCATCATTAATAATTGATCCTCCCTTAGTACAGACACAGCTCCTTCATCATGCTCAAGGTAGACACACTGGGTACTCATGTTCATAGATGCTGAAACAACCAAGCAAGCACACACTCTGATTGGCTCACTTGGTGGCAACAACATTTGGAACCTAGATTTATTTTTGTTCATTTTTAAATTAATTTGCCACTATTCTTTGCTTCTTTCATCTCGGTGTGCCATAGGACAGTGCTTTCCTCTTCCAGAACTTACAGCTTGAAGCCCAGGCTCACACTTTGGGAACGAAGGTTCATTCATCTCTCTTTGCAGTTATCTGTATTTTTTATTCTCAGTAATTCTACTCACTGCATCACTGTCTCTTGGCAAAGAAAGTTGAGCAAAGTCTGAACACACTTCTGCTCAGGTAGGGAATTGTCAAGTCTCTTCTCTTGTAAATACGACAAGGCTACGTTTTTTATGTATGTTTTATTTAGAGATGGCATCATTCCACAACCACCATGCTTTAAATTTCTACTCAAGGACATGTACGTGTTCTTAAGACAGGTGCTTTGTAATCCAATATCCTTTTTGAGCTTACCTGGAGTAGAAAAGAGACTAGGGGGCATATTTATGGAATAGTGGCTCAAGTCACCTTATTGCACTGTGTCACTGGGAAAGGGCAGTAATGCACCTTATTTAAGGCATATGGTGCATTCCTTACTTTCCCCCTATGCTAGCGCCCTTTAGACAGCCAACACATGCACCCTTGCACCATGGTGCAAGGTTGCCTGCATTGCATGCTGTATTGGTTTTATTGTAGGAAAGGACACCTTCCTACACAAAAAGAATCCTGAGAGGCAATTCCTCTTTCTATGTGTGCTGCAGAATGCAACACACATAGAAAGAGGAAGTAATGAGGAGAAATACAAATATTTCGCCTGGCTACACTTCACCTGGGGAGGCATATATTGTTTTCACATTCCCAGGTTTACAAGGTCTTGGAAATCTTGGAATGTGTCAAAAACCATGGGAGTTGCATGGGAATACCCACGCAACCCCCATGGAATGCCTACCCACTACAGAGTTACGCAGCACAGTGATTTTGTGCTGCGTTGCATTAGTCTAGATTTTTGGAGCCACCCAATGCCACACACAGTGACTTTGCAGGGCTTAAAAATTCTGACTTAAGGTTTGCATCGCTCTTGCACTACATTGCGTGGTGCAAGTGCGATGCAAACTCGACTGGGTCTTAAATATGGCACTAGGTATTTTAACTGGCATTCAATACTCAGAGTAGTTGTGTCTGTGTCTAGTCTTTTGCCTCTCTATTGATACCACTAATATCGGACACTATAGTTCTACAACCATCCATGCACCCAATCATCTATCCATATAGCCACCCATTTCCTTCTTACCACTTATACTCTTCATGAACTCAATCACTCCTTCAATCACACAATCACTGGTGTATCCACTTATCTGAATTTATCATGGAGGTTTGGTTATAGTTTGTTTGTGTGTTGGAAAGTGGCTTATTAGTAGGACTATGTATGGACTTACCACTAATAATAAAGCCATATTCACAAGAAAATGTCTGGTCAATGTCTCAATAAATTATTCCCTGGCTCAATCCTTTGTAGCTGGCAGCGAGCAGGCAGGCTTAATTTAGAAGACAGGTATGTCAAGCTTTTAAAAACACCAATAGATTAAATAAGTAAGACACAATATACAATACAAATCCAACACCAATTTATAAAAATAGGTTATACTTTTATGAACAAAAAGACACCAAAATAACAAAAATTCAATGTGAGTAAACGGAGATAAATTCTTAAAGATTACAAGTGAAACTAGTGATTAGAAGCAAATAGCACTCAAAGGGTTTGAAAAAGGTCACACTGGACTGGGACAAAGTCCTGTGTTCAGGCAACCACAATGTAACACTTTTACACTTACTTCCAGAAGTGTTTCTTGATGCAGGAAAGTGGTCTACAGCACCAGCTAAGGATTCAGATGCTCTGGTTTGCCTCTTTGGGTCTGGGACTACAACTCCCACAATGCACCCGGTCAACTTATGGAACTTTTTTCAAAAAGTTGCTCCAAGCTTCTCCACACTTATGGAACTTCTTCTCTGAAGTTCCTCTTGTGAATTTCTGAGATGGTCCTTGGGATGTTGGTACTACATTTCCCAAAATGGTCCTGGCCAAATCTTTAAAAGTCTCCTGAGCGCACTCCAGATGGGTTCTTCTTGACGGAGATGATGCAAGTGGATCTTTTTTTAACCTGTTACTGTCAAGGACTCTACTCCTTCCACTTTTGAAGAAAGGCAAAGTCCTGTAGTTCAAAGTGTGAAGCAGGTGCAGTAATCCAGAGTAATCCAGCAAGGCAGTCCTTCTACTTCTGTAGTTTTAGGCAGGGAACTCTTGTTCCTCTTTTGTACCTGTTGCTTTCAGGATGTCCCTCCTTAATCCTTTTTAAGCAAGGCAAAGTCCTTAGAGATGTTGTTTCAAAGAGTGCAGCAGGTGCAGTCCTTATGAGTGCAGTCCTCTTGGGGTGCAGACCAAGGGTTCCAGCAGGGCAGTGATTCTTCTCTTGACTATTCTAGGAAGGGCTCTGAGCTTCTTGCAACTCTCCCATATTTATTCAGTGTTCCTGGCCATCTGGCAGGCGGGCACCCTTCACCAAAAGGATGCAGGGTGCTACCCTCAGGTATGACAACTTCCTCCAATGTGTAGCATTTCCTTTTCCCAGAAAGCACAATTTTTCCAAAATCAAAAATGGAGAAAATCCTTTGTCTCTCTAGCAGGCCACTTCACACCCCATTAAGACAGCTTGGCTCAGCCTGGCAGAGGCTGGCCATTCAGAGAAGGACTGCCGGAAAACTGGATTTTGGCTTGCAAAAAACAAAGTTCTATAACTTCTCTTCTGTAATAGTTATAACAAGTCTAATAATGGCAAGTTGTTGGATTTGCCATAACTATTCTTTTAAATTCTTGAATTATATTGTCAGCTCCTTTCAATCACTAGACATACTTTATTAAGGTATTCCCATGTTAGCCTATGGAGCCAATGATTTCAATGGGGAAAAACGAAATTGGCAGTTTGTTCCCTCACTATGTCATATACAACATCTTTTATAATGTTCCTACTTAAAGTTACAAGGCGCCCTACCCCTGGGGCACCTAGGGGAGATCTTAGGGGTGACATCTATGTAAATATAAGATCATTTACTACTATGGAAGTACCTTTAATTCCAAAGTAAAAAGAGCATATAATTCTATTTTAAAAGCAGCCTACAAGGCAGAGCTGGCTTTTAAAATGACAGCAGGCACCACAATAGTGCACACGTAAGTACATTAAGTCTACTGGGCCTCAAACATACATGTCCTACCTTATACTAGGGACTTACAGGTAGGTTATAAGTACCAATTGTAACTATACCCAATTACCATGTACGTTTAATCAGAGCACAGGACCTGGGACTGGTTAGCAGAGAGCAGGGCATAGTCAGAGTCAGAAAACCAGCATATAGTGGTCAAAATGGGGAAGTGGGTGGACACTGCAAACAGGTCCTGGTTTCTCACACTGCGCAACTAGAGAAAGAAGCAAACTGTATGCAAGTCAATGTTGGCCATGTCCCAAAAAAGTCCACCCACTTTACACAACTATGCTATTTCCCAGATGCTCAGACACACAAACAGCAATGCTGTTTCTTCTCTGTGAGGTACAGCTGGAGTCATTAGGTCAGAGCAAAAAGCGACTTTGAGCATCACAACAAGAGATCTGAGGGGTCAATAAGTGCACAAGCAACAAAAGGAGATAGTTTTTCTGACAAACCATTTTAAGATGCAGCTTAAAGGGAAAAGTGATACACTGAAAGATGGACAGTGGAGACCCTAGGTAGGAATAGTAATTTGATGCTACTACAATGCTACTACACCAGCCATCAAGTAGGGTCTATGGTATATAGGCACGCAAATGTGTAAACTTAATTGGGATGAAGGTTCATATCTTCTCCGTATTTATCTCATTACACCAAGTATTTAAGTGCCAGGTTGTGTGTAATACTAATCCAACTTAAACAAAGAATGTATGGGGATCCCAGGAGTTTTCTTCAAATTTCACTTAGTGAAATACTACTGCAATTGAAAGTTGAAAAGTCTGTTTGTATTTATATCATGATCATGGAAGGAAAGGCTAATTCTGCCACTGATCCACTTTCTAAATTAGATTGAGTCACTTTCAGCAAATGCCTATATTTACGAAAAACAGGCTAGAATATGAAAATGAAGTATAATACAGATGTGATTAATGCTAAAGTGGATTAGGCTGCGAGACTGCACGTGGCTTGCCAAGAGAAAGTGTCCTATGATGTAACTCATCATTCATATCGATAGATTTTTTTCTGGTGTCAGCAACAACAGTTCAAGTCATCAGGATTTAAGTATCACATTATTCATCTGAGTTCTGGTTGTGTGCTGTCATGGGAAAACAATGTGCTACTATACTGGTTCTTCTAATTACCACTAGTCATTCTTATGGACTCAACAATTTCATTTAAATAAATCTTTCATAAAAATTAAGGATGTATGCATCTTATAACATAATCTTGCCATGTAGCAATCAAACACTGTTCATCAATAGCCAGGACAGTGAGAAATGATTTATGAATCTGTTCTCCAAGTGAGATTTTTTATATGTTTGAAGTACATGTCTTGTAAATTACAGCGTCTTCAAATTTAAATCAGAGGAAGCTATGATGTGTCCACAATCACTCAATATTGGATTAAGTGTCAAATGCTGAAACAGGATTAGAACAAGATGTATAGTTTTGAAGCGCAGCAATATAGCCACTATACCACTTCAGGTTTAGTGTTTTCTGTTGACACAGGATTTGGTTCTAGCTACTCTAAAAGGTCTATCCTTAAGAAATATGTTTTCCTAGATAAGCCAATTTAGTCACCAAAATCACTAGTTTAGACAGGTCAAGATCTAGGGCTGCATGTAGTAACATTGGGAATAGCGGTTTAAAAATTAAGAGTTTCGCAATTAGGAATTTGCTATTCCTAATGTATGAAACTTTTATTTATAAAATACCAATTCCTGATCAACCTACTTGATCAATAATAATGAGGTAGATCTCGATTTGTGACCCAATAAGCATGATATACATTACAGGGATGGTTGCGTGCTGGGGTCAGTAGACCATCATGTCTGTGAATACTTTTAAATAAACTATTTTTTTTAATGCAGCCCATTTTCCTTAAAGGATAACTGAATGCGTATATAAAACAAAATCACACATTTAACTTTAATTTGGGACCACTGCCTGCTCAAAATTATTTTTTATTAACATTCTCAAAGAAGTCCCATGACGATCTCTTTCCATTCGCACATGGGTTACCACCAATTTTGAATTGGTTGTAAAATATTATGGTTTGTGACCAGGTATTCCTCTTCCAAATACCGAATTGCAAACCCAAATTTCAATTCTTTAGAATTGCAGTTTAGTGTTTGTACATAAAATAAAAGCAGTTTTGCTGTTGATTCTGCAAACTGGGCTTTTTTTTAACTCAAAAATGTTTTGTACATCTGGCCTCTAGTTTCTTTATTTCCCTAGTAAGCTTGACTTTTCTACTTCTTTATCTATATTTTGAACTATATTCCTTCTTGCTGTTTCTGCTTATTTAGTGTTGCTTAGGACTCTTTCCACATTAGCATTGGCACCACATGTTTTGTAAAAATATGCTCTCTTCTTGCAGTTTCTTTCACTGTATTGTTTCTTATAATCTGTGTGATTAAGATACATCCACTGACATATCTTTAGTACTATTCATTATCTTTTCCTAAGATGTTATTCTATTACTCCTTTCGCAATGACCAAATGATTATTCTGGATTTGTTAATGCAATCGCCTTGTGTGGTATTATGATTCTGTTCTCTGAGCAGAGATTTTTTTCTTATGAACATTAATCAAATGTGCCAATCATGGATAACCAGTCATAATCACAATTTAAAAGAGTACATGTGCACTTCAGCACTAATCAGCAGTGCTAAAGTACCTAAAATACCAAAGCTAACAAAAACAGGTCGACAAAATAGGAGAAAGCATGCAAATAGTTTGCGGATACCCCTGCAAAAAAGGGCTAGGTCAATCATCTCTCGATGAGGTGAAACTGCATGTTAGGTACTTAGGTGTGCCAAAATGTACAGGCTACCTTTAACTTCTATCTTTTATGTGGTGCCGCTGGAGAGATACAAAAGCGGGAGCAATGTGATCAAAGTGTCTCAAACAGGTTGCCAGTCTTGTGGCTGCATTGAGGGTTGTCTTGAGCAGAGCCAAGTGAGATTTCAGTGTACCAATGAGCATAAGGATTCCATAGTCTAGTCTTGATAGTGCCAAGGCTTGCACTATATTCTTTAAATCTGTTAGAAGGATGAACAGTTCGATCTCCTTGAGGAGACTGAGTTTGAAAAGAGCACTGCATGTGGCTGTATTGATATTCATGTTCAGGTTTCTGTCCAGGGTGATACCTAAGGATTTAGTGGTGTCAATAATTATGGTTTTGCAACTGAGGGCATCCCTCTGGTTTAGCCATTCTTGTATTGGCATGGAACTCTGGAGAGAGAGATGAGGAAAAGATCCATCTTTAGGGAGATACATTTAAGGTGGTTTAGGGTTAGTCAGGTTGGGATCTTAGCCAGAACATTATTTAGATGTATGATGTCACCTAGGAAGGATAGTTTCCAGTACAACTGCTTTTTATCTGCATACATGTGGTATGCCATATTAGAGTAGAGGATGGAGCCTTGGGGTACTCACAGCCATACCAAGGCTTAGTTTGAATGAAAGCTCTCTAGTTTAATTGGTTGTGAGTGGTCCTATAGATAAAATAATACCCAGCTGAGCACATTTCTTGTCAGCTCCATGTTTTACTTCAGCATCTTCATAAGAGTGACATGGTTGATGGTGTCAAAAGCTGATGATAGGTCAAGGAGTATAAGAAGGTAGTAGTTGATTTGTTCCAGTGTTTTCAAAGCATCATCAATAACAAGTATGATGGTTTTTTCGGTGCAGTAGCCTGGCCTGAAACCAGATTGGATGCTAGTAGGTGAAATGTCATCAAACTTTCCACCTCCCTCTTGAAAGGTTACTCTCATCTATCATCTTCAGTTTATTACTTTCTTGATTGACTTTCAGAAGCTAGCACAGTGGGATCTCTGGACACTACTAGAAACCATGAGCAATGAGAGGATAAAATGGTCAGATGAAACCTTCCATAAGCTGACAGCTATATATCCAGTTTTTGAGTTCTTTTGTGAATGGTGAGTAATTACTAGTTGAAATGTCAAGAGATCCCTATTGAGAATTCCCTACTGTGTTTTGAAGCACTGGTTGTAAAACTAATGGTGGAACTTTTAGCAAAAAGAAGCATCATCAGGAAACTCTACCAAGTTAATGAACAGCCATTCATATATGATGAAAACAGAGCAAGAATAGAAAGCCTTTGAAAAGGAAATATACATTTTATGCTTATACATTTTATGATGGGCCAGTTGCATATTATTTTGAAAGAATAGCTTATATTCAAGCAATGATTTGAGTGCAGGATATAATAAGAGCTCGATTCTGGAGATTAATGAAAAGCGACATCAAGGTTTTTCTAAGCGCGACAAAATGTCAGAGTAGTCATTGTATACAACTTTAAAAGAATATTTGCCGCCACCCTCAAGTGAAAACATGAAAATATGAAAATTATTGTGGTATGTTCACAATTCCACCGATCGTTTCTACTTTAACAGTGGCTGGATGGTTAGTCCAATGCTATACTTACATATTGAGAATGATGGTAGACCAGGTTTGCCCTGTTACATAGTTCTTTATTGTTTCAGCATTTCAAATAAAATGGTTTAAAAAAAGAAATTGGCGGCCAATTTGTTGATTTTTTAATTCACAGACTCCAATTAGTTTTTTTTTATTTCGGGGGAGATTTCCTGTCCTTTGGCACCCCCACCCTCTGTGGGCAGGGAATGCTCCCTCTGTTCTTTTATACTAGGCTTTGGCAAACTTTGATTGTACTGGCATAACTCGCTTAATTTTCAAAATGTCACATAATGAAATTGCGAAGATTTCTACATTACGCCACATCGCATGATTTCAAGAAGAGATTTTAGTGTGAGAAGCACCATTCAGGTTATTTTTGGAGCCGAAGCGGTACTTCAGGTACATATTTTTATCTGAGTGGATCATTCAGGTTATTCCTGCGTTTCAGGTAGATTTTCTACCTAAGCAGACCATTAGAGTAATTTTTTACCTCAACAGTACATATCTGAATGCAAACAGCAGTGATTGAAGAGAGAGAAAAGAATTACACTCAAAATTACATTTTTTAATGGAATTTTTACCCAAATGACTGTTTGGGTAATATTTTGAGTGTTTGATGCATTTTGCATAATTATGCTGAATTTCGCATACTCTTCCAGTTATTTTGAGTACTTACTCTTCAGCAAATTATGCAAGATTCACAGACACCTGCCTAATACCTCCTTTGTCACTATTTTTAAAGGAAATAGGCTTCATTGTCTGTCATCCTGTAACTGCCAAATGCAACATATATTTTTGGGTTGCTGACAGCCATCAAATAGCCCAAATTATGGATTCCTTTGATGAATCCAGGTTCCTGCAGTGGGCAAGGAAATATTTCTTGCTTTTCCAATTTAATTTGTTTATTTTTGAAATATATTATACTTGGAGGACTTAAGGATCAGATCTATGAATATTTTAAAAGCTATTGATCAAGATATAGAAACATGCCGGTGTTGATTAACCCTTTGACACAGCATTTTTTATAACACAAACATCTCTGAAACTCGTTCATGGAATTACACCACAAAAACTAAAAAATACTGTTTTGAGTAAAGTTTATACAGAAGTAAAATATGCATGCCCCCCTCTGACTATTGCTCTCCACTACGCACACGTATTGCACTTTTAACCCATTCAGATAGCTTGTTTTATCTTTTTGGTAAGTTCACCTTACATACACAATATGGTATTTTATGTAAGTGCTTGCTTCCTTTTACATAAAACGTTTTTTGTGTGCTTGAGTTCTGTTCACTTACCAGTAATCTTGCACTTGGTAGCACTCTAGTTTGTTTTTTGTTGGTATTCGTCTTTAGCACAGTAGTTTGTTTGTAGCCATCATACCTTCATGTTGCTGTGGCCATCTTGAGTTCCCTGCGGAACTTGGCGGTCTTGCTCTCTAGGACTATATTGAGCAATTGCAGGGATCTCTTATTAAATATAAATGCACCAGTTCTGTGTCAATTCGGCAGACACCATGAAGTTGTGCCTAAGGTAAGCCAATCTGTGTCCGACAATGCACCGGCAGGGTTCAGCATCAGTTATACTGCCAATTTACTTCCTGCTCTTTACTCGCCAAATGGACTTTATACTTTCTCTTGCTCCTGACAGCCTGTTATTACTGAGCAGCCTTGCATCTTATTCCCTAACCTATGAATAGAACTGTACAAAGCTGAGCAATACCATGGCTTACTTCTTACCCACCACTCTCTGGTAAGAAGAAGATACCATTATTAATTACAAACATTTTGTGAATGATAGTTGTAGCACTTTGATTAACTGTTAAACGTAATCTCTTTTGATTGTTGTACCAAAACATGGATAAAAAGAAACACAGTTTCTGATATCTCTATCGTACTTGTGGCACATTTCAAAATATTTCAGGTTGACCTTCTCATTTACCTTGATAGAAGTATACCAATAATTTTGAAGGACTTGCTTATTACTTCCTCTTTTTCTTTGGGTGCTATACTTCAAGGGTTGCACGACGTTACAACACAGGTATTTAACACACATGCCTTAACCACATTTTTTTTAGAATGAAGCATTTTTTCCTACGCATCAGCCTTTACTATGCAGGTAAGCTAAAAAAGGCAAGTGAAATATACATATATATAGAGATTACCTACTGGCAGTTGCAGGTAGGCAGTTTTAGTTAGGAACAAGTTTACATAGGATAAGCGTTTTTTGTTTTGCTAATAACTTTGGTGGCATTTGATGAATGTGCACAATATTTTCAAAACGAGTTTGACACTAACTTCAGCTGCTGTCTGGAAAGTTTTGGGATGATCTATGAAGTGGAGGTTGAGAAAAAGAGGCCCCAAAATGCATTTTCCTTATGTGAATTCCCATAGGGAATTTAGACACTACTACAGCCAGAACGGCTTGACAGAATTGCACCAAATTGGGCAGATAGGTAGATCTTGATCCAGAATAGTGCTTTTTCATAGTTTGGTGTAAATCCATTCAGTACTTTTAGAGATATTAACTGAAATCCAAAATTGTATATTTGGGTGCAATCCAACAGTACCTATGCCGTCATCAGATTGGGTGCCAACACTTCAACCAGGAATTGTTGGCAGCAATTTTGGGACTCTTCTTCAGCTTAGTACCACAAAAGAACATTACAAATATAGAAAAGGGGACAGGGCAGGGATACCCTGACCCCCTAAATGTAGTGGTGGGGGTCCCAGAGGCGGTGTTAAAAATATATTTTTTTCATTTTTGCTGCAAAATCCCAGGTGGCTCTCCAAATTCACTGCAAAATTGAAAACAAAACAAGCAATGAGCCCCTGGTTGGGCCTGGTCCCAGTGGATTTTTTAAAAGGAGGGTTGAATGGGCCATCCCCCTTAAGGTTCTTAGAGCCTGGGGACCACCACATCCCTGTGATTTTGTTAACATAATGGAGGGGGGCTGAGCCCGAGAGACCACCACCATATTCCCAGAGCTTTCAATATAATTATGGAAGGGGGCCTTGTGGACGCCCCTCCTGGGACGTAAAACCAGCCCCAGGGGCCACCACCTCCTCAGGACTAAATATAAAAGAAATGGGGGGCCACATGGACATACCCTGGGGCCTCAGGGCCCACCACTTTCCCGGGGCCAAACTACTTAAAAAACTGGAAGGGCGCTGAGCACCCCCCTCCCGGGACATATACAGCCCCAGGGACCACCACCTCCCTGGGGCTGGCCCATGCAGATGAAAAGAGGGTGCCTCGCAGGGGACCTTCTGTAGCCAATAAATGGCCTGGGGACAGCCACTCTCCCTGGGCAGGCTCCTGCTATGTCCCGGGATGCCCCCCTGGGAAAAAGTCGTTTGCTGTGAATGCTCCCACCAAGTCAGAGTAACCACGAACTTCGCACTTAGCAAGCGAGAGCTGTGAAACCGCTCCCACTTCCTGTGAGTGGAGTTTTTAACTATTTCCCTGCCTGCTGCCGAGCTGGCAGGAAAACTGACAGAAATATTGCTCTCACAAACAGGAAGCTGAATGTTTTGCAGCACCCTATCTGTGAGAGCACGGTTGGCTCCTGCAGGAGACGGGGAGCCGGCTGGGAAGGCACGGGCCTTGAAGCTTCCCCTGTGGTCCTGAGGGAAAAGAGGAGAAAGTGGCAAAATAAAGGTCAGAAACAAGAAAAAATAGACAGAATAAAGGTCAGAAATGAACTGAAAAGGGAGAATAAACGGTTAGCATTGAGCAGAAAGAGGAAAAATAAAGGTGAGAAACGAGCATAACGAGGCAGAATAGAGGTCAGAAATCAGCAGAAAAAGCCAGAATAAAGGTGTGAAACGAGCAGAAAGAGGCAGAATAATTGTTAGAAAAGAACAGAAAGAGAAAGAACAAAGGTCAGTATTGAGCAGAAAGAGGAAAAATAAAGGCGAGAAACGAGCCGAAAGAGGCAGAATAGAGGTCAGAAATAAGCAGAAAGAGCCAAAATAAAGGTCAGTATTGAGCAGAAAGAGGAAAAATAAAGGTGAGAAACAAGCAGAAAGTGGTAGAATAGAGATCAGAAACATGCAGAAAGAGGAAAACTAGAGATGAGAAATGAGGAGAAAGAGAAAAACTAGAGATCAGAAATAAGCAGAAAAAAAAATAGAGGTCAAAAATGAGCAGGAAGAGGCAGAAATAGACACCAGAAATGAGCAGAAAATTTCAAAATAAAGGTGAGAAATGAGCAGTAAAGGGCAAAATGAAGATCAGCGACGAGCAGAAAGAGGCATGATAACGGTGAGAAATGAGCAGAAAGAGGCAGAATAAAGGTCAGATTTGAGCAGGAAGAGGCAAATTAAAGGTCAGAAATGAGCAAAAAGAGTAAAATAGAGTTCATAAGCACTCAGAAAGAGGCAAAATACATGCACGAAATGAGCAGAAAGAGGCAAAATAGAGATCAGAAACAAGCAGAAAGAGGCAAAATAGAGGTCAGAAATGAGCAGAAAGAGGCAAAATAGAGGTCAGAAACGAGCAGAGGAGGCAAAATAAGGGTCAGAAATGAGCAGAAAGAGGAAAAGATTGAGACCAGAAATGAGCAGAAAGAGGCAAAATAAAGCTCAGAAACAAGCAGAAAGAGGAAAAGATAGAGACCAGAAATGAGCAGAAAGAAGCAAAATGAAGCTCAGAAACAAGCAAGAAGAGGCAAACTAGAGATTAAAAACAAGTAGAAAGAGACAAAATAAAAGTAGGAAATGAGCAGAAAAGGAAAAATAATTGTCAGAAACGAGCAGAATTAGCCAAAATACAAGTCAGAAATGAGAAGAAATGTAAAATAAAGGTCAGCATAGAGCAGAAAAAGGCATAATAAAGGTCAGAAATTAGCAGAAAAAAGGCAGATAATGAGCCTATCCTACTCGGGCACTCATTCATCCATTCACAGAATAACTCAGACACTCTCACAGCCACTAACAGACTCATTCACTCATGCACCCACTCACAGGTGAACTCAGACATGTGCACCCACTCACAGACACAGTTAGATTCTCATGTACCCACTTATAGAATCACTCATACTCTCTCACCCTCACAGATCTACTCAGAGACTCATGCACTGACTTACAGACCCTCTCAGAGACTCACACACCCACACAGACACTAATATACCTATTTACAGCCCCACTCATACTCTCTCACACCCACTTACAAACCTACTCAGACACCCACTGAGACACTCATGCACTCACTCACACACTCAGTTCCAAAGGTTAGAAGTTACAGTTAGGAAATAAAATTTAAAAAAACTTACAAATTCATTTAAAAAACCAAAGGTTACAGGAACGTTAAAGTTAGGAAACTGGAAAAACTAAAGGGTACATGGATGTTACAGTTAGGATACAGAATTTAAAAAACCTTAGAATTTCTGTGAAAAAAACAAAGGTTACAAGGACAGTATAGTTAGGTTCAGATTTCACTCGTACAAAACCAGTGAAATTCAGCAGTTATAGTTACCTGAGCTAACTACACCTTATGCCACCCCAATGCACTGCTTACGACCTCAGATATTACATCATTCATGACATGGTCAGTGACATTCCTGATGACATCTAAAATTAGTTGTAGTTAAGAGCTAGTTCCCATAAGACAAGCTTTTTTTGAACCTATGTCTTTAGCGCCGTTTAACGAATCTTCACAATTTTTTTTTAAAGTGTGCCCATGATTCTTGTTGTACATGAAAAGTTTTGGGGCGAACAGTCAAGCGGGGACTGAGAAAAAGGGTGTGTCATAAAAAGTGTGATTCCCATTTTAATTCCTATTGGGATTTTAGACACAATTACAGCCCAAACCGATTAACGGAATTATACCAAATTTTGCAGAAAGGTGCTATTGGCGCAGAAAGCAACCTTTTTTGTAAAGGGTGCAAAACCATTCAGTAGTTTGGGAGATAATAAAAGAAATCCAAATTTGGATATATATGGACATGGATCCTCATAGGGTCCAACCGTCCCCTTGCTCAAATTTGTTGGCAGCCATCTTGGGACTCCGCTTTAGCCAAGTCCCTCAAAAAACATTTAAAAAAAAGAAAATGGAGTAGATTGGTATACCCAGATCCCCTAACTGTGGTCCTGGGTTCCCCCTGTGGCCCAGAGAGGCCCAAAAAGCACGGGGAGAACCGAGCAGAAAGAGGCAGACTAGAGGTCAGAAACAAGCAGAAAGAGGCAGAATAGAGGTCAGAAACAAGCAGAAAGAGGCAAAATAGAGATCAGCAAAGAGCAGAAAGAGGCAGAATAACAGTCAAAAATGTGCAGAAAGAGCCACAATAAAGGTCAGAAATGAGGAGCAAGAGGCAGAATAAAGGTCAGAAATGAGCAGAAAGAGGCAGATTAAAGGTCAGCAGTGAGCAGAAAGAGGCAACATAAAGGACATAAGTGAGCAGAATAAAGGCAGAAAAGGAGGAGAGAACAAGCAGAACCCACTCATGCACTCATGAACCCACTCACAGAACAACTCAGACACTCTCACACACACTCACAATCCAGTTAGACACTCATTCACTCACTTACAGCTTCACTCATACTCTCTCTCCCCACTCACAGATCTACTCAAAGACTCATGCCCCAACTCACAGACCCACTCAGAGACTCATACACCCACTCAGACACTCATACAGTCACTCACAGACTTACTGATACACTCATGGAGGCAATGGCAATCTCACTCAGACACTCTCACGCCCACTCAGACACTCACACACCCACTCACACACCCATGCACCCACTCACAGACCAATTTAGAAATTCATGCACTCACTCACTGACTCACTCAAACACACATGGAGGCACTCGCAAACCCACTCAGACACTCACTTAGACACTCATGCACTCACTCAGTCACACACTAACAGACCCACTCAGACACTCATGAACCCACTCACGTACCGAGTGAGATTCTTATACAAATATCCCCAGGCCCACTCAGACACTCACACACCCACTCACACACATTGAGACAGTCATGCACTCACACCCTTACTCTAAAAGGTTAAGGGATGTTATAGTTAGGATAAAGAATTTAAAAGACCTTAGAAATTCACTGAAAAAACAAAGGTTATAGGGATATTATAGTTAGGAAACAGAAAAAAAAACTTAGAAATTCACTGGAAAACCAGAAGGTCACAGGGAAGTGGAAGTTAGGCTTACATTTCACTCGTACAAAACCAGAGAAATTCAGTGTCATGAGTCATGTCGCTGACCATGTCATGAGTGATGTAATATGTGAGGTCATAAGAAGAGTGTTGTGAGGGCATAAGTTATAATTAGTTCAGGTAACTATAACTACTACATTTTAATGGTTGTGTACGAGTGAATTTCTATGGTTTTTTTTAATTCTATTTCCTAGCTATAACTTCCCTGCAACCTCTTTTTTTCCCTGTATATATATATATATATATATCAATACCAGCCGGTGTTGCTGCAAGACATGGACACAGGTATGCTGGTACAAATAGATTGCTCGGTTTATTTTCTCCCAAACTCCATTCGGTTCTGACGCGTTTCGACCGACGCAGCGGTCTTGATCACATCTATATATATATATATATATATATTATATATATCTATATATATATATGTATGTACATACATTTTTTTAGCCAGTAGACTCACCAAGCCCCTGATATTTTTTTAATACATTTTTTAAATAATTTGGGCAAGACCCCTAAATACCCCTTTATTAATTGCCCCTACCCGCCCTAAAACTCTAAAATACTCTTACCACACTTTACCGCTACCCACCCCAAGAACCCAAAAATACCCTGACCACCCAATACACTTAACCACTCTTCAACACTAAAAATGACCTTGCCACCCTGGTCTGCTACCCATCCCAAACCCTAAAATACCTTTACTGCCCTAAACCCTTACCCACCCTTAAACCCAAAAGTCTCTGTTATAAACTAATACACTTACCCACTCCATAAAGCCTAAAAATACACGTTCCAACCAATACCCTTGCCCACCCCTATACCCTAAAAACACCCTTACATCCCAAAGCTATTACCAACCCATAAACCCTAAAAAATACCTTTACCACAAAATTCCCTTACCCATCTCTAAACCTTGAAATCAGACTTCCCAACCTATTCCCTTATGGACCTTAAAACCCTAGAACACCCTTACCACCCAATTACCTTACCCACCACTAAACCCTAAAAATACCCTTACCCTAGACCTCTACCAACCCCTCCACCCTAAAAAACGTGTACCACCCTATACCCCTACCCAGCCCTAAACCCCCAAAACAGCCTTACATCCCAATACCAAAACCCACCCATTAACCCTGAAAATACACTTACAAGCCTATTCTCTTATAAAGCCTTGCCCTGCCCTAAACCCTAAAAATTCCCTTACATCCCAATACCCTTAGCTGTTCCTAACTCTAAATACACACTTACAACTCAATAGCCTTACCCACACCTAAACCCCCCAAAATCCCATACATACCACACAGTGCTTGGGTTAAAAATGTTGACTCATTCAACATGTGCTCTACCTTGTTATCTCTTTCTAAAGAGGTGAATGCTGCTAAAATCTTTCATAGTTAATCTGGCTCTAATTTTGATTTCTGCCCTACAAAAGTCATTAAAATGTGGCTACCTCCATTGTTCCTATCATTGGTTAAGTTGTGCAACACCCATAAACTCTAAAGATTACTCTTGCAACCCAATACCCTTATCCAACCCTAAAACCTAAAAATACCCTTACCACCCAATACTCTAACCCCACCCTAAACCCTAAAAATATCTTTAAAACCCAATACCCTTACCGACCCCTAAATCCTATAAATATCCTTACAAACCAATACCCTTTTCTACCTTTAAACCTTAAAAATATCCGCAGCACCCAATGCTTGTGTTACAAATGTTGACTCATTCAACATGCGCTCTACCTTTTTATCTGTTTCTAATAAGGTCATTGCTGCTAAAATCTTCCCAGGTTGATCTGTCTCTAATTTTGATTTCCGGCCTTCAAAAGTCTTAAAATGTAGCTACCTCCATTGCTCCTACCATTGGCTAAGTTGTGCAACACCTCTCTTTCTATGGATTTTGTGCCTATGGACTGAAAGAAGGTCTAGAATATTCCCTTGCAACAAAAGCCTACAACTTAGAGGAGAAGATGTGGCCTAACGGCTAGGGCGGTCAACCTTGAAGCTTGGAAAATGGGTTCAAGTCTCGGCAGGGACGCTCAACATCCTGTGATACTGGGCAAATCACTTAATCTCCCTGTGCCTAACAAAAATGAATGTGCCCCTCTGTAATGCAACTGGTGCTCATGTAAAGCGCTCTGATACCTTCGGGTCTAGTTCACGCTATATAAAACTCAAAAGAAAACGTATCCTAACACAGTGGCAAATTGCAGCCCTCTCTCACTGCTGCCATTTCCAATAAAAGTCACTAAAACTTCTGTAAATTAACAACCTTCCAAATTTGTGGAAGATCTAAACATACTCAACCCTCATCAATTACTTACTGATTGTCCTGCTGCATTGTAGTTCTTGCTTCAGTTACCAATGGCATTCGGAGGACCTTAGCCATTGGTGGAGAAGCATCTCTGATTTTACTGGACCTTATAACTGCTTTACTTGTGGTCCATCACCCCATCCTAATAGGCTATCTGGTTAATATCACGTTTTTCCTCTTTTTTGACAAAGTACAGGCTCTCTAATTTACTCCTTAGTGATCTGCCTTTAAAGCTACCCATTGCAGAGTCCCACAGGGTTTACCCCCTTAATCCCATTATAAATAATATTTATGTGGCCTTAGTTTAAGACTTTATTATTACAAATTTATGAGGGCATCAAGTTGTATGCATATGCAAATGATACCCAGTTGTTATTGAGGTTAGATGAGGAGCAAACCTATACGATATATTTAATGTGTGTGCGCAGTTTCTAAGTGGATGGATATGAACGTCCTGCAGTTGAATACTAATAATGCTTAAGTTAGCTTGTTTAGATAACACTTGCCTGCCATTGGTGACCAAAGCTACTGGGCCCCCTTCTAGTACCTTCTTCTTGTGCTCGGAATTTTGCCATTATTTTTGATGATCAAGCTACTTTCAAGGTTCAGATTGATAAGCTTACTTCTAATTGCTTAATTTTGTTTAGAGTCATTAGAAAGACAATACCACACAACTTCCAAAGCAATGATGCAAAATTGATGTGAAGGCCCTGGTTTTATGCCACTCTGGTTAGTATCATCCCCTGTGTTTGGGCTTGCCAGCTTAGACTCTATTTAAAATTTAACAACCTCAAAATGGTCCTTCCTGTCTGATTCTCTGTCTAAATCGCCAATTGTATATCTCTAAACATCTTGCTTCTTTTCATTGGCTCCCAATTCAGAAGAGATGTAATTTCAAGCTCTCATATAATGCACATTCACTTCCCCTTTTACACTCCTATGAAGAACTCTTCACTCAAGAACTGACCACCTGTTTTCAGTCCCTAGCATCGTAAAGCTAGGGACTTTGCTTTACCTACTGTGATTTTATCACAGTAGGTAAAGCATGCAATTTTCCCCATGCTTCCCTGAGCTTGGTGTTAACTCCTAAACACCATTTCTTTTGTATACTTTCTCTTCAAAAGGTTTAAATCAAATCAAAAAAACGTTTTAGCTATTTTGAGATGAAGCGGTCCATTAGGAGGCAGGGCGGAAAAACACCCTGACCGCCATGGAAGCGGAAAACAACCGCCCGCCAGCCCCGTGGGAAAACCGGCAGACAAATTAGCATTAAACGCCCAAAAAAACTGACCGCGGCGGTACTTGTCCCAGAATAACCGCCCGCAGCGGGCGAAGATGGCCAAAATCCATCCGCGGCAGTCGGAATCGCGGCAGAAAAACAACCCGCTGCAAGTATAGCAGAGACACCATCCCGGAAATTAGTATATCCCCGACGGCCCGAGGTACGTTCCGCCATCTCCGACCGCCGCTGTCACAATGGAATGAATAGGAGAGCCAGCGGAAGAGCTGAAGCACAGCTACCGTGGCGGATGAACCGCCAAATATATGGCAGACGAAGCCTAAACCCCACAAGAAGGCCAAAAAGTGCACACAGAAAACTAGACACACCCCAATGACACAACCACATGGCAAAACGAAAAATACAAATCCCAGGACTACACACCTGTCAGCAATACCCCAATTGGACACACCCACATAGCTGTGTATAAAACCAGCCCCTTCACTGACCACAATCCTTTACAAAACTCCAGGAGAGAAGGGACACATACTCCAGCTAACAGGAGATGCAAAGGACACAACATCACCAGCCACACCACACACAGCACCACCACCACCTCCAAACCAGCACAACTAACCTCCCTGCACAACACACACCATACACAGCACAACCACAACCACCACTCACACCCCTGCACCCACAATCACTTTGCACGCCACACACCATGGCCACACAGAAAATGCGCAAATTCAATGAGAGTGAGTTGAAGGTCATGGTAGATTAGATAGTCAGAGTGGAACCACAGCTTTTTGGTACCCTGGTCCAACAGACACAATTAGCCACAAGGACACAAATGTGGGCTAGGATAGTCCAAAGGGTCAATGCAGTAGGGACCACCCCAAGATCAAAAAAGGAGATCATGAAGTGGTGGCATGATCTGAATAGGGTGGTCAAGGAGAGGAGGAGCAAGAACCATGAGCTGGCTCAGAGGACTGGCGGTGGCCCTCCCATTCCAAAAAAAACATTCACACAATGGGAGAAGAAGGTGCTTGCCATACTGCATCCAGAGAGTCTCACATGAGTAGCCGGGGGAGTGGAGGCTGGTAAGTACAAACAAATGACTACCGCCACTCTGCTATGTACTGCCTTGCACAACTAACAAAGCTACACCACCTAGGACACACACCATCCGTCTGCACCACACACTCACAAAAACATGGCACACAGATCCAACATTCACCCACTCCCATTCACCACAAACATAGCTAACAACATAACCATGGGGGCATGTGTACAGGCAGACAGCACTACAACAACCACCAGGCCCCCTGGACCACACCTGAGCAGGATGGATCCCTCCCCCACCCCACCCAGGAGCAGTTTGAAGCCATTACAGTACAACAAACAAACTTACAAGTAGGTAGCCATCTTCACAATGAGGGTGTCTGGGGTGGGGGGCCTGCACTACTACTCCCACCATGCCCCCTGTCCCACACCTCAGCAGGATGGAGCACTCCCCCACTCCACCCAGAAGCAGTTGGAAGCCATTGCAGTACAACAAACAAACTCACAGGTAGGTAGCCAGTACGTACACCCACACATTTTGCCCAAATTAAATGGTGCCATATGACAACACCAGCCCTCACATTGAGCAAAGAGCCATAACTACCCATTGCCAAGACAGTGTGCACACAGGTAAGCCAAGGAAACTGTCACGACCACCAAAGTGTGACACACCAATGCACAAGTAGAAGAAAGCCTGGGCACATTCATGCACAGCAACTAGTTACATGTGCATCACCATGGGGCAAGTGAAACAAGGACCATTCTCAAAATATGAAAGCATGTGTGGTGGCACAAATCAAGATATGCACATGACAGGACAAAGGGATGCACGAGATGACAATGGCCAGTCCATGGCCAGATGTGACGTCTGCTAGGTCAGACAACTAAACCATGAGTCCACAATTAAACACATGTTGTGCCACGCCCTAGATGGCAACAAGTCCCAGTAAACCACAATTGGAGACGGTTCGCATGGTATGCCCTGACACCTCGCACCATGGAAAAGTAATGCTTGTACCACTGTATCATGTCAGGGAGCACAGTACTGCACACAGTCAACATTGTGATGATATGTCAATTGTGCAGTGAACAAAATGTGAATGACACACAGCTAACCCAAAGCTTGACGGGTGCACTGCAATGACCATTTCCCATCTGACCCACAGTTCACCATCCTCCCCTGCGCCCACAGAGAGGGGTGAGTCCTCAGACCCCACTGGCCCTGCAGCAGGGCCCCCCCGCCAAACGACAAAGGAGCCGTCCCAATAAGACCCTGGGAGTATCTGAAGGCAAAACACCTGCCAGACGCAAGTCATGGAGCCAGCCATGATGGCAACCCTCTACACCAATGCATTGACTCTTTGGACTGTCCTACCCCACACTGCCTTGTGAATGGCATCTGCCTGTTGGACTGGGTCACCGCAGCAATGTGGTGACTACTCGACCATCTCATCTACCACGACTGTCAACTCACCCCCCCCATGGAAATGTACACCCCCTTGCATCTCACCATAGTAAATAAAATATCCTCACACACATGTTATTATGTCTGCTCCGTCTTTATTGCAGGGTGTACAGTCTTCAACATGATCACAATGTACCCGGACCATAGGCTGTATGTAGGCAAGGAGAAGTTGAAGGCACCTGGGGAAACACAACTGTCACTGGTCTGGGTGTGGCATCACAGACATAACACAAGCCCTAACACCAGGATAACCCAACATGCACATGTCACAATGGCCTCCAAGTGTCAACATACACGTCCCATTGATGTTCCCAAATGACATGTCCTAGAAACATTTCCAACCACCACTGAGTCTACAACTGGCTGATGCTACAATTCTCACAAGCCCCTTCATGACAACAGCAATCACATCAGCCAATGGGTATGTTGCATATTGCTACCCACCGTCAAGTGAAGTAGCAGGTGATGAGCTGTTCATGCAGGTCAACACCTTCCTCCTCTCCACTGTCCTCATCACTGGACACGGCTTGGTTTGCAAGCTGGGGCCTTTGGTCCTCACCATCATCAAGGAGCAGGGGAATCTCCCTGCGAATGGCTAGGTTGTGGAGCATGCAGCATGCAACAACAATCTGACACACCTTCCCGGGCGAGTATGCCAGTGCACCTACGGTCTTGTCCAGGCACCGGAAACGTGACTTGAGCAGGCCAAAAGTGCATGCCACCACATGACGTGTCCTCCCATGGGCCTCATTGTAGCGAACTTCAGCCGGGGACCTGGGATTCCGCAGTGGGCTCAGCAACCAGGGACGGTTGGGATATGCAGAGTCACCTAGGTATGACAAACACAAATAGACATTGCAATGTTGTAGAGTCTCAGGGAAGCAGGTCACAGACACAGCACGCCACACGACTAGGCATACTCATCCACAATCCATGCATGCTCTAGAAGATTAGCCATCAGCTGGAGCACTATGCTGGTCCGCAGGATGTAGGAGTCGTGGGCCGAGCTTGGGAATTTGGCACACACCTACGAGATGGTCATATCTGCCAGGCACACCACCTGCACATTGATGGAGTGGTAATGCTTGCGATTGCAGTAAATGTGCTCACTTGCCTGTGGTGGCACAAGAGCGACATGGGTGCAATCAATAGCCCCAACAACATTGGGGATGTGTCCAAGGGGATTGAAGTCTAACTTCACAGCTGGCAATTCAGCACCCCTGGAGAAATGGATGTATCTGTCCTTGTATAGCATCATGGCGGACAGTACATCATGCAGCACCATGCTGAACATCGGTTGTGACATCCCTCCAGCGCTGGCGACAGTCTCCTGGAACGATCCTGTTGCAAAAAAATGCAGGGCTGCTACCACCTTATAAGTAGGGGTGAAAGCTGTTGGATATGTCCTGCGTGGCTGCAGGTGGGGCTCCAACAGATCACAAAGGGTTTTCAGGGTGGCTCTGTCCAGGCGGCATTTGCGTATGATCGCAACATCCTCCATGTCCTCCAGCACCGTCAAGTGACGAATCAAATTTGGCCTCCTCCTATTGGAGTTGATAGTGGACACATGTCAATACAATACACCAAGAGATGTGCACAGCATATCACGTTCAAGATGACACAACGACAACAATGACTGACATCTAGAGTGACTAACAGTCCAGCTTACATAGAGGGACACCTTCAGCTACACAAAGGTCACACATGTCAACTTACACAAGACAAGTACCTCAAACACCACCTTTGGCTATGTGAATGCACATAGGGATATGGCCACAGTACACATGTGCATGCCTGGGAGTCTAGCATCCAACATATGTGTAACTAATCAAAACCACTGTCTCCTAGCTCACTGTACCGGTCACACCTTGATGCGTCATTACAACCTGGCACACATCCACCACACAAAGACCACAGTCGGCGCTGGAATGATGAATGTGTTCATGAGCAGACATGAGAGGCAATGCTAATTAGATCAACATTCATCGAAACGAGCATTGCTGTGATTGTCACTGGACCTCAAAACATTGATATGTGTACACACTGTACAGTCCAGGACTACACTGTCCTGCCTACACCAACATCAAATCCTCAAGTGACAGACATGTGAGTGGGTACAGACAAATATACGTTACACACACACAAACATGGCCTGTGTAGCCCTCAGTGGAGTAAATTGAACATTGGCATCGTGTGCACAATGATGTGCCATTGAACATGTTGGCACTATGCACTGTTGATGTGTGACAGATGGACATCGCCATTGCATGGCACCCATATCGCGGTAGCTACCGCCTGGCACTGGCGGTGTGTCACCAGCACCCCCATTCACATAAGTGCGGTACTCATAGGCATGGAGACATGCCCATATGGCGGTTGGCATGCTCCGCTGCCTGAATGGTGGTGCCTTGTGTCAATGCAAGGCACGCATATCGCGGTATCTACCACCTGGCACCGGTGGTGTGTCACCAGCACCCCATTCACACAAGTGCGGTACTCATAGGCATGGAGACATGCCCATATGGCGGTTGGCATGCTCCGCAGCCTGAATGGCGGTGCCTCGTGTCAATGCATGGCACCCATATTGTGGCAGCTACTGCTTGGCACCGGTGGTGTGTCACCAGCACCCCCATTCACACAAGCGCGGTACTCATAGGCATGGAGACATGCCCATATGGCGGTTGGCATGCTCCGCTGCCTGAATGGTGGTGCCTCGTATCAATGCATGGCACCCATATCACTGTGGCTACCGCCTGGCACCGGCAGTGTGTCACCAGCACCCCCATTCACACAAGCGCGGTACTCATAAGCATGGAGACATGCCCATATGGCGGTTGGCATGCTCCGCTGCCTGAATGGTGGTGCCTTGTGTCAATGCAAGGCACGCATATCGCGGTATCTACCACCTGGCACCGGTGGTGTGTCACCAGCACCCCATTCACACAAGTGCGGTACTCATAGGCATGGAGACATGCCCATATGGCGGTTGGCATGCTCCGCAGCCTGAATGGCGGTGCCTCGTGTCAATGCATGGCACCCATATTGTGGCAGCTACTGCTTGGCACCGGTGGTGTGTCACCAGCACCCCCATTCACACAAGTGCAGTACTCATAGGCATGGAGACATGCCCATATGGTGGTTGGCATGCTCCGCTGCCTGAATGGCGGTGCCTTCTGTCAATGCATGGCACCCATATCGCGGTAGCTACCGCCTGGCATCGGCGGTGTGTCACAAGCATCCCCATTCACACCAGTGCGGTACTCATAGGCATGGAGACATGTGGAAATTTGGCGGTTGGCATGCTCCGCCACTAAAATCGCGGTAGGGCACCCCGGGCCCCAGCGGTGTTACACCACCATGGAGCTCACCCTAGAGCCAATGGGAAGCTCGATAGCGGTGGCATGATGCAATTTTGAAGATCGCGGTAGGCGTGCTCCGCCACCGCGGAGGCGGTCATTGGATACATTTGAAAGAAGCACCATCGCGGTAGCGCACCCCGGGCCCCAACGGTGTTACACCGCCATGGAGTTCGCCATAGAGTGAATGGGAAGCTCGATAGCGGTGGCATGATGCAATTTTGAAGAACGCGGTAGGCGTGCTCCGCCGCCGCGTGGGCAGTCATTGGCTCCAGTTGAAAGAGGCAGACATGGACCACCAATTGCTGCAGCTTGGCATCTTTGAAACGACCCCAGGGAGCTATATATGTGGGAGTGAGCCTCACATTGCTACTGCTCACAGAGCCTGCTGCCTGAGACCCCTCACCTGCTGCTGCCTCCAGGGACTGCTGCCTGACACCCCTCACCTGCTGCTGCCTCCAGGAACTGCTGCCTGACAACCCTCACCTGCTGCTGCCTCGAAGGACTGCTGCCTGACTCCCCTCACCTGCTGCTGCCTCCTGGGACTGTTGCCTGGGGACCCTCGCCACCAAAAGCTGGAGATCCTGGTGGACGAGGTGCTCACACAGTACCCAAGTCTATATGGTGCCCCAAATGTCATGGTGAGTCTTAAACAGTGTTGTGGTAGGGCAGGGGGGGCACATATGTAGTGGACTGATGCAGTATGTACCTGGGAGTGTGGAGTAGAGTAATGCACTGCCTGACATGCTGTCTCCAGTGGGAGGTTGTGTGTGTACCGAATGCCACAGCTTTCCCTCCCTGCACATACAGGTATGAGTGACCTGTGTTGTGTTGCCAGCCATACAGTGACACAGAAGGCTGTTCATGCTGTAGTCAGGACAGTGATTGCTTGGCTGGATGGCTGTGTGTGCCCTTGTAGTCCATCTCAGTGTGAGCCCAGCTGGCCTGCACAGTCCCCGTCTACTAAGACAAGGACACATCACTTCACTTACAGAGTATGACATCAGTCTTTTCACATTGCACTCCAGCTGTGGCCCATCTCAGCACTGTAGATTGCACACAACCGCCCTTGTGAAGGGCATTTTGTATTTGTGAGATCATGTCCCTCAATGTGACATCCATGACACAGTTATCTATTCACAGGGCAGGGACATGTCTTGGACACAGTGGGTCACCCCCACAACACAGGTTGATATGTGATGTATGTGTTTCTCAACCCAACAATTGACTGGAGATGTGGGCAGGCAGGTTTCAGTGCTGGCATCCTGCATGTGTGTGAGATGTGCAGGGACTGTGTTCCCCCTCACACCTGCATGCTTTAACATCATATTTTCCCATGCAGGGGTCACATGTGGGCTGTACTATAGTCTCTGATTGATCTATCGTTGGATATGTGATTTGGTTGTATCTTGCTGCTATACTGATAGATGTTGATACATGGCACTGTATACCTGATCATTTCTCCCTCTTGTCTCCCATGCCTGCAGCTCAAGGTACACCAGCGTAAGGCCGTGTGAAGGGCCATTGCAGCGAAGGTGCGAGCCCTGGGGGTCTCAAACCGATGGCGCACCCACTGCCACAAGAGATGGGATGACATCAGCCGGCTGGCAAAGTATGTGGCAGAGATGACCCTGGGGCTGCTTCCTTGCACTGGGCATCTGGCACGGCACAGCATGACACCACTAATGGGGCGCATCTTGGCGGTGACACAGCCTGAGCTGGATGCACGTATGAAGGAGCATCAGCAGCAAGCCAGGGGTGAGCATTTGAGGAGTCTGACTTTAGATGGAAGTGGCTGCATGTGTACAGAGCCTGTGCCAGCGCTGGCCTCTGTGATGTTGGTAGTGTGATGCTGTGGCATGTAAGTGGCTGCTGGCCTGGCTGCCTGTGGCATGCATTTGCCCTTCCTGCACTTACAAAGTTGATTTGGAAGCTGTGCCTTCACATTACATTCTGAGTTGTGCTCTTTAGGTTTCTTCTGCATTGGTGTAGTCTTGGGAATCCCATGGGAGGGAACGGCAGTGTGCCCAATCTGACTGTGCGTACATGATGCGTCCATTGCATGCACCCATATTGGGTAGAGCTAGATATCTTACAGCAATGTGCAGCATTCTATTGTCCCCAAAGTACGACATGGTGGGTGGCATGGGCTAATGTCCACTGTGGACTGTCATGTTGTAGTCTGGGTCTGTGTTGTCCCCTCCTGTTAAATCCAGTTCTGTCACTGGCAACAAGTTGTGTGCCCCCATCATGTCCCTAGGTGTGCTCAGAACTAGTTGTGTGTCTGTTTGAACAGAACCACAAGCAGGGTGTTGTGCTGTGTGGTCATCACATGGCTCACTCATGCCTGAGTTTCTAGTTTCCATGCACTGCTTGAGTCTATGTAGTTGGCACGATGTGATTGCACAGGGTGGTGTGCAACATGTAGATTTGCTCAACTTTTCTCATGCATTGCTTGCATATGTTTGTTCTGTTTTTGCCACTGACCTGACCCTACATCTCTCTCTCCCATGCAGCATCAACTGTGGTTACGGAGGAACAGGAGACGGACACCAGTGGGGGTGAAACTAGCACCACAGCTGCCCAGGAGCCCAGTGACACAGATGTCACCAGCACATCAGAGGGGGACAGGAGTCTGCTGGAGGAGTCCCAGCCTGAGAAGCAAAGCACCACATCATCCGATGCCAGCGGGGATGCATCCATGTTGGAGGGCACAGGGAACAGGGACTCTACATCGACTTCCACCACACAGCGGCCATTGCCCACCCTCCCAGCCATTTCCTCTGGTGCTGCCCGTGTCCGCCTCAGTAAGAGGGGAAGAGTGTCCTTCACCCCTGGCACTGCTGCCCCTGCCTCTGTCCCCCCTGCTGCCATCAGTGCTGAGTCTGTGGACCTTTTGTGCCAGCTGTGTGTAGGCCAGACAGCTCTCCTAAATGCCTTCATTGACCACAACAAGAAATTGGCCCAGGTGGTTGCCTTCATGGAGGGCATACATTCCGACATGGGTGAGCTGCACCGGACAGTCCAGGCTTTGTCATCAACAGTGACTTCTGCCCTGCAACAGGCACATTCTCACAGTCTTGCTCCGGTCCCTTTGTCTACCCCCCTGGCAGTGGCCACGTCTGACGATAGTGACCATGGTCCACATACATCAAAGTCATGATAGAGCACACGGAGCACACAGCAGCAACAACCCAAGTGGTCCCGTGCGCAGACACCATCCCCACAGAAGCCCAAAGGCACCCCAGAGCACTGGGAGAAAAGCCCGTCAGGCAACACCAGGGGACAATTCGCAAAGCAGCAGACCTTAGGCACACATGCCTCAGTGGCATCCCCATCCAAGGACTCTCCTGCCCCTAAGGCATCGCGCAAAGATAATCGTACAGTGTTTGTGCCCACCAAGGAGATGGTGCATGCCAAGGGTACACATGGGAAGGGCTCAAAGGCAGTATCACCAACCACCTCGACTCCCATTCCAAGCCCAGTGAAGCAGGGGCTGGAGGGGACTGTAGGGGTGACACCTAGCAAACAGGGGAAGGGGCAGAGGCGAAGCAAGGCAAAGCGTTCCGCTGGGTCCAGCACATCACCAGAGGGGCTGCCAGCACCTGCACCTGCTTCAGCAGTGGTGGTGAGTGTGCCTGTTGTGCCCACACCACTTCCCATTGATCCACAGTCAGTCAAGCCATTTAGGATCCCCAAGAAGTGGAAGGGCACCCCTCCACAATGTCCCAGCTACACCGTGACTCCCATCTGCATGACTTCGCCTCCCCATACACCACCTGGTCCAAGCAGCCCTCCAGCCTGCCAAGACACTGATCGCTCTACCTCAGCTGTTCCACTCTCTCCCCCTTTTAGTGCCCCAACTGTCCCCGAGGGACAGCCAGCTCCCAGTCTGCCTGACAGCCTAGTCTGAGTGGTAGTCACCCTCACACACCTGTGTCTCACACAGGAGGGTCTGTGCTGCACATTGTTGCACCCTGACTGTGTTGCTGGCCATGGAAAAGTACACTCGCACACATTCCCTGTGCAGCTTCTCATGGACATGCTCTGCACTCTGCCCTGGCCACTGGCCTTGTTGTTCACTGCTGTTTTGCCCTTGCCTGTGCAGCTTCTCATGGACATGCTCTGCATTGTGTGCCTTATTCTTCTCATGGTGCCTATCTGTGCAATTTGTGAATAAAAACAGTTGCTCCAGTTGTCTATTTTATCAATGTCCTTACTGAATAAAGATCTTTTGCTGTGTGTAAATGGTTATTGTGCCACATGGTCTGTGTGGCACTTCAACATGGTCAATGTTTGGGCTCACTTGCTCTCTTTTTTTTAAGGGGTGACAGGGGCTTCAGTTCTTCTTGGCCCAGATACTTGTGATGGCAATGGTGTCAATTTTGAATGTTTAGCAGTAGTCATTTACTTGATTAGTTCATGTTGGCTCTATTGTACACATGTCAGGTTCAGGGGCACTGCCAGCACAGGGTGGGTTTCTGCACACAGTATTTCAGGCAGGCTGTCCAGGGTCATCATGTATGTGTTCTTCCACTATGTGTGCTCAGTGGTGTATGTGTGTGGTCATCTTGTGATGGCCAGTCATCCTAGTCCCATGGCTTACTTTCCATGTGTGCTCTTGGATGACCAGGTATTGTGCAATGTGAAGGGGTGAGTTTGTGGGGAGTGTTGATGTGTGCATGTCTCTGCAATGTCAACTACACACATGTCACTCAGGAGTAGTGTGCCTGTTGTTTTGATTGTTCATCCCTGTGGATATGGTTGTATGCCCACGTGTGAGTTGTATGTTGTGCACTGTGCAGTGTGTTGGTGTGCCCTTGCAGTTCTGTCTGACTCCTACTTGTTGTTTTTGTCACTTGTGAGTATGCAGAGGGTGTTACTGGCAATTCAGTGTTGTGTTTTGTTGCACATCCCTGTGTCTGGTGGCTGTTTGTGGGGTCTGTGCAGACCTGCTGCTCCCCACTGCCATTGTGGTTGTGTTTTCTCATGCCTTGCTGTCCCATGGTGCCTTCTTGCCTCCAGTGTGGCATGTTGTGTGTGTTTTCATGCCATCCCCTATCTGTGCTTCAGCTGCCTACCCATTGTGGGTCTGCACTCCCTCTCTTTGTGTATGGTACACTCCTGCCATGTCCCCTACTGACATGCAGTACACTTCACTTTGGTGTGAGCTGTCCCCTTGGTTTGTATGTGTGTGTGCCTCCCCATGACTTCATTTGTGCCACTGTGCTTTGTGGTGCAGTTCTTTGTCCAGGGTCAATATGTCACTCAGTGCATTTCCCCAATGGGTCATGCGTGATTTACTGGTGTTGTTTGTCAGTCATGGTTGCTGCTATGCAGTTCAACTGTGTGTGCTGCCCAGTCCTGTGGTCAAGTTGTTTCCACCTTTGTGTCCCAGACTTGTGCATCTATTGTGTGTTGTGTTGGATGTATGTGTGTTGTTTGTGTTATTGCTAGGCCTGGGCAAAATTTCCGTTCCGTTCGCGGAATTTGCGATAATTTGGTATTTCCGCGTTCCACGGAGAGCGCGGAAATGTCAAAATTTCAGCATTCCGCAGCTTTGCGATAATTTGGTTCTTGCTCGCGCTGTAAAATAATACATTCTGGCGCGCGCGCGATCGCCTTACCTGAATCCCCGCGTTCGCCGACAAGTTTTCCTGATCCGGTCGCGTTCTCCATGAGATGTTGTATTGTTTTAGCCATTTGTGCTGTCTCGCGACAGTTCGCGTCCGCAGTGACGTCATGCGTCGCGCGATCACGTCTTTCTTCTCGCGATCATGCACCGCGAGACAACTGAAAACAAGATGGCCGCGCCTGCGAGCAACCGCAGGGGTAAGTTAGCGACCCGCAACCATGCAGAAAATATCGCGAACGGGCGGGAAAAAAACTTCTGCATCTTCGCGATATTTCCACTTGTTTGCGGAGATTTTTAACATTTTCGCGATAATTTGCGAAAGTGGCTTCCGCAAATTCCGCCCACCCCTAGTTATTGCTTCACTTCCTGGGTGTGCTGTTGTCTTTGTGCTGTGCTGTATGGTGTTGTGTGGGTTGCTGTTCTGTCACTAATGTCTGTGTGTGTCTGGTATGCTTGGTGTGCACACACAGCTTGTTGTGCTTGCTGTGCTGTGGGTATGTTGCCTTGTGATTGCCTGTTGTGCATCCCCTGATGTCATGCTATGTTTGCTATGTGGTTGTTCTCTTGTTTGTTTGCTGTGGATGTGTTGTTCTGTGATGTTGCACTTCTTGTGTGTGTTGTGGAATGTTGTCTGTGCATTATTCCTGGGTGATAAGGATGTGCACTCCTGTTGTGTCTGTGCTCCCACTGCCTTTCCCCAGTTTAGATGCACAGGGCATGTCTGTTTTTGTTGTTGTGGCTCTGTGTGTGTTTCAGTTGGGTGATGTGTTTGTCTGTTGTATTTGTCTCCACATTTGTGGTGGCATCCCTGTGTGTGTGTGTGTGATGTTTGTGGCTGAGCCCAGGGAGTGGTTGTTTGTGTGTGTATTGCCTGTCAAGTATTGCCAGCCTTCAGTGTGTTTGTCACTGGTGTTGTGTGCTGCTGGTGTGAGGGGGGGTATGTGTGTATATTCTTACTGGTGTTTGTCAGTCCTGAGGTGTGCAGATGGTCCCTGTGTGTAGTGCTGCTTGTGTACTCCTGTGAAGTAGTTGTATGCATGTGTGGCTGTTCCCAGTTTGAGTGCATGGCCTTCCTTTCATCCTTTCATCCTTGTGCCTATACATGGTTTGCCTTGCTGTCTCCCTGTGTGGTTGCACTGAGCTGTCTGTGGTTTGATTTCACTGACTGTGCCAGCCATGTGTGTGTTGATGGTGTGTGGGCGTTGTGTTCTGTTCCTTGTGTTGATGTGATGTACACATGCTTGTTGTGTGCCTCCATGACCTTCCATTTGTGTGCAGCCCACTTTTGTTTCCCTATTTGTTGTGCTACATTGCTGTTGGCATGTGGGGTGTGTATGTGTGTGTATGTCAGTCTGTGATATGTATGTGTGACTGTGCAGGCTGTGTGTCCATTTGGATGTTGATTCCTTGTGTGTGTTCATTAGTTGCTTGTACTCATTGCTTTTTCCCTGAGTGTGGTGTAGTGTGTATTTCCCTGGCCCTGTGCTACTGTGCTGTGTGTTGTGTGTTCCTGTGCAGCCACTCCTGCATTGTGTGTCTCCATGATTGTTGGTTGTGTGGTGCAGGGTATGTATTGCCCTGGCTTGTTGTTGGGCATGGGGTGCACAGGGGGGGCACATGGCATGTGCCTTCATGGGGTGTGCTAGTGTGTGGGTGTGGCCCTGTGGTCTTTGTGCCCTGCCCATGCCTGGCACTGGCCCTGCCTTCTGCATTGTGGATGTATTTGCTTGTGTTCGCCGCTGTGGTGACGTGACCGGGACATTGCTGCATGGTGGCAGTAGCTGTGTATCCAGGATACTGCAGGGTGAATTTGTGGCAGGTGGGTGATGTGTGGGTGCCCTTGGGGATGTGTCCCTATCCCCCTAGGGTGTCTGATGTGGATTTGGACCCTGTGTCAGGCCGTGGGTTGTGTGTTGCGTGTTGTGTTATTGCGTACCTGCGGCGGCGTCCGCGGCGGTCCATGAGTTCCTGGTGATGTAGCAGGTACAGCACCGGAAAGACATGTAGAGCTGGGTCCATTGCGGTCGTGTCCGGGTGGTGTGGACCGGGACTCTGGTTTCACGCTCCGCTGTCGAGTTTCCGCCATCTCTGGTTGGGCGGTGTCTCCGCTGCGGTGCGTCTGCTTGCTTGAGCCATCCTAATTTGTGGACCGGGGCAGACGACATTCCGCACGGCGGAGGGTCTCCATTGACTCCCGCGGTGGCGGGCGCACTTTGATGGCGTTGCACAGCGCACCGTGGCGGCGGTGCGCAGCGCACCGTGGCGGTTGGGAATTGGCCCATGTTTGACCATACTAATATGGCGGACGTGATGTCCGCTGCTAGCGGGCGGAAAATTTTATTTTTCCGCACCGCCAGCGCAGTGGTGGTCCCACCGCCCTACATCCTAATGGACCCCTAAGTGTTAAAGTAATTGCATTCAGCTCTTTTTGATGTAGCAATAAAGAAACATTTGTATGGGAGTTGCATTTGAAAGCACACCGTTTGTTTCACCTCTTAATTCTCCCCCATACTCATCTGGGGTGACTCAACATAAAGGAACTCAGATCAATGGACCACAAAAGTGCCAAAATGTGTGCAGATTTGTCAAACATACCTACATTTTTAAACACATCATTGGAGTCATTTCCAATTAGAAGCAATACTTCACCATAATTAAAGAGTCACTATTGCCTATCAGTTGTATATAGAATAGAAGCTGCAAAGTGTTCTAAATTTCAAGATCAAGCATGTGACGTTTAAAATTTGGCCATGCCTGCACTATTTGTCAAACAGACAGTTTCAATCTGAAAGGGTGTATCTGGACTTAAGCTCCTGGACAATATTTGCAAGAGCTTAGTCTTCTCCAGCCATGCCATCTGGTGTGGGATTTGCAAAGCTTTTATTTTGCAAGCACTACCTTGTAGACTTTTCTTTTTCATTCAAACACTTGCTTAGTATTTCCTCTCAAACAGGCAATATTTTCTTGTGAGTTTTAGTCGGTGATGCACATAATCATCCTACTGTTTCATAAGGTAGTTTAAACACATTATCCATGCAAATTTGAAACTGGATGGAAGTAGTTGAATATTTTTTTCTTGCATCAACTTCGATAGAGAAGAAAAGGTCTGATTAGTTTTTTTTCAAAATCCACATAGAGAAAACTTTCTAGTACTCATAGTATTTGTCAAACGTACATGAAGTTTGCAAGAGAAAAACCCATTATGAAGACTTCCAAACATTTGGAAGTCAAAATTCAAACCAGGTCTGGCAGATCAGGTTTCACATGGCCTAGACAGGGGTTTCAGGTTTGGATTTAAAAACGAATGAAAGCAATTTTTGCTCATATACTGTTTTTGTTTTTTTGTTAAAACCCTCAGGATACATCTCAAGAGACCCTCTTCACTAACAGGACATATTTTAAAGTGGTACCATTAGAGAAACTGAGTCCATGCGGAATGGGACAATTTCACTTCCTGAAACCATTTGGAGCACTCTTCAGGGACCAAGTATTCCCATTAACTTGACATCCAGCAAAGGTCAACAGCCCCCTCTAGGCATACATGATATTTTTAAACCGCAACTTCCTTGTGACAAAAGTCCTCTGGCACGCAACACAATAAGTGGAAAGAGGCTCAATGTGCACACTGTCACAGTCCAATTGTTGTCCAACAAAATAATGCTGCTGCAACATCTGTGCAGCTCCTCATGTACCCCAACAAAAGGCAGTACAGTGTGTCTTTTACATGAACAGTGAGCAAGTTGATCTATTGCTGCCTATTATCCCCTGCCTATTATCGCCTGCTGACCCATTGATTCCTCCATTGTAAATCATGGAGTTACCATGATGTTTTGCCTTTTTCCTGACCCCCTTTGTGAATGTATTAGGACTCTGTGCCCTGTGACACTGCTATTCAGTGCCAAAGTGCATTTGTTCTGTCCCTAAAATGGTACAGTTACACTTGGTTATACACAACTGGTCTTTTTGTCTTTCATGTAAGGCCACTAAAATACCAGACACTGCAACTGTGACATGAACTTTAATTGCCATATTGGGGTGCAGTGTGTAATTTCACCACCCCTACATTATCTGCAATAATGGGTCTACCAAAGCAATATGGATTATGCAATTAAAATCAGTAGAAATAGGTTTAAACATGGACCATGAACTACAATACATTTTGGGTACCTGATTTTGTCTGAATGAGGAGGCATGTCAACCAGCTGTTCCATCTACCCTATTTATAATTATTGAATTACATTCAGTTGAGAGCTTAAATTTTTACTAGGGTGTGTGCACACAGTTATTTTGTATGAGACATACTCTTTAGGCATTACAGTTATATTGATTATGTTTGTTATGACCCAATTGGTTTTTAGATTTAATTTTATCTAATACATTTGGATAATGACAGTTTTCCTTGGTATTCCTTTTTCTATTGATATTTGGAATATTTGCTGGCATAATATGATGCTAAGTTGTGCATGTTTAGAAAGATGAACAATTTGTGGATATATTCATTGTGCTCTGGACTAGACAATTTACTACATAGGGGTTGTGAGTTGGTCATATTTGACAATGATGATTAAGAGTTAGTATTTATATAATGGACTAGACATTGGTCTGATGTTTAATTAATCATTGGATAATTTATTTAATTATTTTGTGGTTTTTGTTAAGTTCTGAAACACGTTTTGAATACATGGATTTAAATGAGAAAATATTCCTCATGAATATATGGACTATTAATATGGCTGCCGTACGTAAAGATAACTGTGTTGACCAATGTTTAGTTACATTGAAGTTGAGTTTGTACATATAGATTTTAGAATGAGCTTTTTGATTGTATGTATGGACCACTAAGGGAGCCGTCGTACATTTATATTGCTGTCTGAGTGTGATACTGATGCAGTGTAGTTTGATTAGTCTTATTTAGTTGTGGGAAGTTTGTTATTATGTGTTTTCAATTTGATTACAAATCTTGTGGTATATATTTCCATAGTTATATAGCATTTAATGATGAGTCCGGACCACTTTAAATGACCAACGTTTAGTCATGCTGCAGTGAGGTTTGATACTATATTCAATTTAGATATTATTAGGTATTGATAGATGGCCAGTGCTGGGTTATGTTGAGGCTTGAGTATGTCTATTTTTACACTATTAACTAGAACTGCAATATGGCGCTTAGTTACATGTGGTATATAGACAATGCAATGAATGATGGCAGACACATGTTACACTGAGGCCAGTCTCATGTCTAGCTCTAATGTGGATTGTGGATATAAATTGGCACTCCAATATGGCGCTGGGTTGATATATATGCACGAGGAAATCGATGGAGTACTCCTCTTTATCCTTCCTTTTTGATTCAGTAAGTCGCTAGAATTGTTAATTTGTTTCCAATGAGAAATTCTATAGTATACGTAAGAGTTATTTTGTTGAACTTTTATAGATTGTATTTTAATGATATGCATACTATTAACCAGATGTTTGGCGAGTTACATTTGCTATGCATGTTTGGACAGCATTGCTCCTTAGTTATTATTGTTCCTAATTTTATCTTTTTTTTTGTTCGCATTTTAACTATACTTGGAAAGAGAGGACACCATTGTGTGTTATTTGCTTAGGTGTCATAAAAGTGTTTAATTTGGAATAATGATATTGTGGGCTCACATAAATTCAATGGAGCTCTTGTGCTGATATGATTACAGGTCTACTCGAGATAATTACTATTTTACTGTCTGACATGCTCTAAGTGAAGAATTGCTGTCTATAGGATTAGGTAAAGTATTGCACAGCAGTTGTTGTATATACATATGTGGCAATTTTATGGTGAACGGTTAGACTAATTTACTTTCTATTTCTCTTACTTGGACCAGATGTGGTTAATGGACCAGTATGATTTGAGTGGAAAGGTACTTTCGGTGTTTTAGGTGTGCACACTTCACACAAGGGTGTTTAATTTAGTTCAATTTTATTTGTGAGCATGAGTAGATAGGAACATGAGTTGAGGTTTATCTTTAACTGGTGTTATCTTACTATATAATTTCAATAATGTTGAACAAGTGGGCTTTATTTGCATTGCTTCACATTTGTAATCTGGGTTTCCCTTGATATTAATTGTTGAATAATTTTATATATGTTTGTCTAATTATCATTTAGTTTATTGCATCAAATTGGGTTGTGGAGGTAACGTTCAATTTGGTTATGAAACAACATTTTTAAATACTTTATATTTGATGGTAGCTCTAGTGAAGTCGAAGGCAAACGTGCCCTAATGATGAAACACGTTTGCTTATTGTGAATATGAAGAAATGTGGGCTGGTGGTTACAAGAAGCCTATGGATCTGTTCTGAAGATTGAAATAAAGAATGCAGGATCACTATTAGATTTGATTGTTGGACTTTTACAATTGATGGTGCTCTGGGGTTCTGTTAAAAAATATATGTTGGGCCAGGAGGAGCACCATGAACTGTAGCTGGGTTGGCCTTTGAAAGCACTACAGTAAAATACAGTGAGGAAAAGTTAATGTCCCTTTCAAGAAAAGCTATTTGTATGTATTATGAGTCATCCCTAAAGTGTCTTCGTAAGCCCAAAGGGTAGGATGCATAATTGCTTAATATATTTTTTTAAAGTGGCACACTGCTTTTTCAGCTACTGCTTTGTACCTTGCCCCTTTGGATGATTATAACAGCCAAGGAAGTGGTGAAGGCCAAAGATATAAAATAGTAAGGTAGTACATTCATACCAGTGACAAACGAACTCTGCAGGTAGTAAATTCAATATTGCTCCACTTTGAGCTTTTGGTGCTAAGCCAATTACTTCAGTGGGAATATGACAATTATGAATTGGAGGGACAGTCACCTGATTTAGCCTTGCTTTGTTGGAGGACTTTGTCTTCCAATTAGAATACTAAAATACAAGGTTAAAACTTTGGCCCGGGCTATCTGCCTTATGTATCTAACCTTTGATCCATTGCAGTCAACCTGGAATAGTGCTTAAATTCTAGTAAACTGTGAACTGTTACTTCTGATTGCCACCTTACTTTTTTGAGTGGTTTTTCCTCAAACTTTAAACTCTTCAGTTTTCCTTATCTGATTTTAATTATTTTGATGTATTTTTGCTCACTACATTTGTCTGTTTTTCTAAATTGTTTTGGGAATTATGGGCCATATATACTAAAGTATTCATAAAATCACAGGATTTATAACCACAAAATGACTTTTTTTGTATTTTCTAGTACTGTTTTGCAATTAGCAAAATCCCTTCCACGTAACAAAGGGGTTTGCAATTTATTCCAAATTGCAATTAGGAAAGGTCACAAAAGAGGCATACTCTCTTAATTGTGAAACACAATGAGATACGCCAATAGTTCCTTCCCACAGTTTTGGTCACAAACCATTGCAATGTGACAAGTAGTCAGTCACATTCATGACCGTGACAGAGTCCCCTTTGGGAACCATGTGGGGCAACCTTGGTGGAGGGTGCAAGCAGCGGGTGACTGTCTTTCCTACCAACATCTTCCCAAATTGGAAAACAATGTTTAAATCAGCGCTGGGGAACATAGGCTACTTAAGAAAATTCAGTTTCAGAAAGCAAACACATGAATGGTGGTCTTCTATTACTTACAGGCCACTACCCCTATGTGTGTAGCCAGCCACAGGCATCGCAGAAAGAGAGCTGCCTAATTAATATTCTTTACGTTGTATGGAGACTCCCCACAACAGGAGATTTTGTAACACAACTTAGTAGACAGGTCTCATCACAAAATTAGAGACATGTTACAAATAGGCAGTGCACATCTGTTTGTGACCCGACTTATTGTACATCAGACCCTTTATTCTGTTGTATTCTTTACTTTTAAATCGTTGATGACTACTCAAAGATTAGCACATATTTTGGGGATGATTTTATTCATAAGCCAGTGAAACTCCACTTCACCACTAAGGGTGGGCGGAATTTGCGTAGTCGCTTTATGCAAAGCTCCGCGAAATGGTAATAAATCTCCGCGAGCACGCGAAAGTTCAGTGAACACGCGGAATTGCTTCTTCCACCCGTTCGCAATGTTTTTTCCTGTTCGCGAATGCTGTTTGCGTGCTCGGGGAGAAATATCTTGCGAACATGCATTTTGAAAGTGCGAACAAGCAAAAAATTCCGCATAGCCACGGATCGCGGAATTTTGGGCAATTTCGCGTTCTCTGCAGAACGCAAAATTACCCAAATTCTGCTAATTCCGCATTCCGCCCAGGCCTACTTTATACGGAGGACATAGAGAGAATAATTTGTGAATTTAATTTCAAATTTGCTAATGGTCATGTTTTATGCCAGGTATTTTTTATACTGGGCAGAGGCCTCAAAGCACTGTACTGAGTAGTAAGCATAAAGAACGCTCATTTCATCAGTCCTTGTGAGCAGATTTTTATCTTTTGTGCATCGATGATTGAAACACGTGTGCTAAAATCATACATTTTCCTTATGTTCCCGAACTTTTTCAAGGACATGGGGCAAAAAGTGATACAATACACAAATAGTGCAATTCACAGTCAGACAAATGTATTTTTTACCACTGCACCATTTTCTAAGCTATTTGCTCAGAATGTCCCAGAAGGGCCACAATGAATTACTTTTAACGTTTTGTGATTTATTTATTTTTTAGGAAATGCAAAATGAAATTACCGATTTTCTAATAGTGAGTCCTACAGAATAGGAATCGCTATTAGGAAATTGCAATTAGGAAATCCCATGACATTCGTACCAATGGGCCAGTAATGAAATTCCAATTAAGAATTCGCTATTTAGGAAATGCTAAACCAATGATGGCTATGGGCATATGGCCCGCCTAATGCACCCCAAAACTAATGGTCCACATGTAAAGCACACATGTGCCATAGAGGCATGTGTGGGTTCTATTGCACTTAAAAAAAGCATCTTGGGGTGCTTTTTTAAAATTGCACATGCTCATTTTGCTCATTTAGGGACAGTTGTATGAAATATTTATTTTGTATTTCCTAAATAGCGACTCCTTAGAAATTACTATTTAGGAAATGCATAATGCTATGTACAAAAATAGAGATTCCCTAATAGCGATACCTACAAAGTAGGAATCATTATTAGGAAATTTCTATTTAGGTAATACCACACCATTCGTTCCTATTGGCCTAAAAGCCCAGAGATACAAATGGTTTTGCATTTCCTAATTTGCGATTTCCTAATAGGATATTGCAGGAAATCACAAATTAGGTAATGCTAAAACAAGGGTGATGTGAGGCCTAAGGCCCCCCTTGCTGCACCCCAAAAAAGTGGTGTGCATGTAAAACACAAAGATGCCCTAGGAGCATGCACAAAGCATTTTGGAGTGCTTTTTTAAAATAGGACATGGTTACCATTGACTTTGCATCGATAGTAACAGCATTTTTCTAAATGCCCAATTCACATTTAGAAAATGCTTTGTACATGTGCTTTGAAAATCGCAAATATGAAATCTCTATTTGCAATTATCTATTTGGATGTCTCAAAATGCGTACAATTGGCCCTTAGAATGTTCTGGCATCACTCCAATGAAAACCTTGTAGCTGGAAAAAAACGCCTAGTCTGAACTGTCCATCTGGAAATAAATATTCTTGTCCTGGATGCAATTCTTTAGCTCTTTCAACAAATACTATTTTCAACAAATACCTATTTTCTACTGGAAATGGATCGTGGTCAACCCATAGTGTATTTAAAGTAAGCAAGCCACTAAGGTTAAGTGCTAATATTCACTGTTAATCTCCCTGGGAAAAACCCACCCTCCCTTTCACACAGTCAGATGAATCACTCATGATTTGCCTGCATCTCTATGAAAATCCCTGGTGTGCCTGGAAAATAAGTTTCTCCTGCTCAACATAACAGGATGTGCTTTGTCAATGGTTTCTATTTATTTTGCCGACTTCTGACACCTGTCTGTCATCAATAACTGTTTGTCATTGACATGTCATGTATTTAACAAAAACCCAAACCCACTATATCTTGCACTCCCATCATGCACTGGCCATCTGGACTTGTACCCATCCGCGCTTCAATGCTCCAGAAACATTCTTGTTCCTTTAAAAAAAAGAAATTCACATGTCATAAGAGATGTACTATATGAGGCCATGAATAGTGCATGATGGAGGCACAGGTTATAGTTTTATAGCTGAAGTGAATGTACTTTTTCTTGGAAACGTTTGTGCAGAGTCATTAAACGGTGCCAAACTTATTAAAATATGGAAAGTAAGACGTAACAATACCTACACTGGTATTAGTACTGACAATGTAATTTATGCGATTTAGCATGTTGCAAGTGATGTAATATATGAGGTCAGTAAGAGTGCATGAGAGGGTTGCAAGTTGTATATTTAGTTCATTAAACTACATCCGGTATATTTGAGTGTTTTTTGTGTTATTTAACGTCACTTTAGCTGTTTCAATGGATGGATGGATGGATGGATGGATGGATGGATGGATGGATGGATGGATGGATGGATGGATGGATGGATGGATGGATGGATGGATGGATGGATGGATGGATAGATGGATAGATGGATGGATAGATAGATAGATAGATAGATAGATAGATAGATAGATAGATAGATAGATAGATAGATAGATAGATAGATAGATAGATAGATAGATAGATAGATAGATAGATAGATAGATAGATAGATAGATAGATAGATAGATAGATAGATAGATAGATAGATAGATAGATAGATAGATAGATAGATAGATAGATAGATAGATAGATAGATAGATAGTTGTATAAAGAAAATATATATGAATATGTGTAGATAAAAATAAATGTAGATGCTCCTGGAAGGCTGAGAGGGAGAGCAGTCGTATAGATAACCTTTATGTGAAATAGTCCAGCTTTAATAAGAACTTGATCAAGTAGATACTCTTCTCTATAGGTAAAACATAAACTTGTAAAAAATTCAAACTTGAGTCGGACACTTTTAATTTATCTCATTCTTCGTCTCTTCTTTTAATATATGTAATTGAGTATCCCTAAGTGTGCTATGTCTGACATAGGTCCCTTTCTCGCTATGCCCATGGACTCAAGATATACGTCACACATGAGGACCAACAAGGTAAGAAAAGGTCTGCCTGTTGTCTGTGGCCTTTTTCAAAGGAAGGGTAGTCTAGCAATTTACTTGAACTGTCCCTTATGGTCGGGATAAGACTGGTTTCATTTAATTGACCCCTATCCACACAGTGTGAGAAATTGGGTGTGGGTAAACCCACTAAAGCAACAGCCAGAATCTCTGTCAGGGTGAACAGCAAAACCTACTAAATCAACATGCGCTTAACCCTCTGGTAGCTTGGCACAAAAGCAGTCAAGCTTAACTTAGTGGCAATATGTAAAGTATTTATGCAGCAAATAAAAAGTAATAGAGTGAGAGCACAACACAAGAAAAGTTCCACACCAATTTAAAAACATAGAGTGCATTTTAATAAATTATTTGGCACCAAAACAACAAAAATCCGATCAGCAGAACTGTAGCTATGAGTTTTAAAGTTTACACTAATAAAATGGTCAAAATAGGACACAAGCTGGAAGTTGTAATAACAAGAAGTCAGCTTCTCCGTTGAGTTTGTAGGTAGAATATGGAAGGGGATACAGCGTGCTCAGATGAATAAACACTATGCTATCATAGTAGTGTTTGTCAATATATGAACACTCAATTTCACATATAAATCAAAAATGTATATACAATTCAGAGCACAGCAATAAAGAAATTTTGATCCAACACTGTGGCAAATCTAAATTTTATTAGATTGACACTCCAAAACAGCAAAAGTTGAACAGCACAAAAAAGCCCATATATACACGGTATTTATATATAGCTGGTTGATCCATTGACACGTAGATAGATAGAAAGCGCAGACAGCCGACACTTGTTTCGTCATGTTGAAGACTTTTTCAAGGCTTGAAATGTTGTAACCCCGTTTGATGCTTTCAAATCAAGGGAAGAAACCCCTTCGTATAACAGGGTAGTATATGGTAAAGATACTTCTAAGTCATCGAGGATTGGGTAGATACAATGTCAAATTCAGATATGACCTCCCATTAAGGAGATTAGAACTCACAAATATATTGTAATTAACCTCTTCGTTTGGTATGAAGAGAAAATATCACAAGTCAGCATCGGGCATGCGTTAGCCCATTGTCCAAGGAGGGAGGCCCGTAGTAGCAATTCTCCCAATTCTTCGGCGTCCTTCTTTTTCCTAGTGCCTAAAAGATAAAAGTGCTATCCACAGACATCTAGTCACATGAGATCTGGTCAAAGTATAAAAATATGGCAGACCGCAATTGAGTGTGAGTCAGATACAAAAAGTAGATTGAGCCCGGTCGGTACTTACTTTCAGACTTAGAAGAAATGCAATCAAAAATGTTCTGAGAAGCTGAAGCTTAATGGAGCAAGGCTGCAGGCATCCAAGAAGGAGGTGTAATGCTCAAGGAGCTCCTGGACGAAGTTTCGGTGAAGGTTTCTACTTTTGGACTACTCCTTTTTTTGGAAGTCAAAAATATAAAGACGGATGAGCTTGGAATCTGTATCCGAAAAGCGTTCCATGAGGCCAAATACCCCTTGGGCAAAGGATCACAGAACAGTCAATGCTGCTACAGAGAAGATCATAGCAGGAGCTACCACGAAGTCAAGCCAACCTGGCGAAAAACATAGGGCATCTAAACAAGCAGGTTGATTCCGGTCTTCCCTCAATTCTCAGAACAGTTTTTTGCCAAAACTTTTTTAAGCCCCAAATTTGTCTTTTGGCTATCTGGGCACCTTTCACACCACCACCTGGGGACCAGGACTGGAGGGGCATCAGTTGAGGGGTTATGACTCATGCAGGCTTGGTCCAGGTGTGGGTTCAAGATGGTTGGAGCCTTTTCTGTGCCTGAGGTTCTGATCAGGAAGCCAGCCAACTAGCCCTTGGAGTCACTCTGATAGTTCTGGGTTCAAGTGATAAAACAGGGCTCAAGTTTCAGGACCGGTTTCTAAGGATTCAAGGCAGGCTCCATGCATCAGAACAGTGCTTTCAGGTGTAGCAAAGCAGTCTTCTGAAAAAATAGCAGGCCACAGTAGCAGGCAGTCTTCTGAGAGTGCTTCCATGGATCCAGAAAATGAACTGAAGAGTGGATGGATCTGAGGGTCCTATTGTTATATGTGGTGGCTTCTTTGCAGTGGAAGTTTCTAGAGAATTCCCTTTTAAGAGCTTGGAGTTTCCTGATTCCCTTGCCCTGGTTCAAAGCTGGCTGCATGAACAATGCAGGGTTGACAAGTTCCTTGTTTGAATGTAGAACACAGCATATTCAGTTTCAAGTGCGGCTGTGCCCAGCTCCACCCTCCATCCTGCCGGTTGATGGCCCATCCAGGCACACCTAATCCCTCTATTGTGTGGCTGTCTGGGAAGAATTAAAAAGAGTGCATCTGCCAACTACACTCATCCACGTGACCTAGAACAGGCTGTAGGCCTCAAAGAGTTAGGGCAGAATAAAGACAACTTTCTAATAATGGCATTTCAAAATCATAACTTAAAATACGACTTTACCAATAAAGAGGATTTTTAATTAAAATTTTCTAGACACCAAACATGAAATGTTTCTCTGTTCCCAATCAAAGGATAGCACATATTAAATGTAATACAGCAACCCAATATTATCATATCAGAGAGGTAGACCTCACAGTACTGAAAAACAAATTTAGGAGTTTTTCCCTACCAGGACATGCATAACTTAGAAGTGATATGTCCAACCTTTTAATTACAATGAATCCAGAACTATTGTTATACCAAGAGACTACCTTGGGGGTGATTTATATATAATAAAAGGGGACTTCAAAGCATGGCAATGGGGTTATATTGGCAATCTGAATTGGCACTTTAAAACTGCAGTGATGCTGACTGGCGGAGTTGGGACATGTTTTAAAGGGCTATTTAAGTGGGTGACACAATATGAGCTGCATGCCCATTAGATACATTACATGTACTGGCCCTAGGTATATGATATTTAAATTTGCTAGGGACTCACAAGAAAATTAAATATGCCAATCTGGTGGAAGCCAATTTTGCCATGTTAAATGTGAGCGCACAAGCCCTTTAGCACTGTTTAGAAGTGGTAAAGTGCACAGAGTCCTAGAGCCAACAAAAATTAATTTCAACAAAAGTGGAGGGTGAAGGCAAAACCTTTGTGGGGTGAACCTGCAGAGATAAAAGATAAAATAAAAACATTTTAATGGTCTGGAAAGTCACCTACAAAGATGACCAATGGCTGAGATGAATTTTAGCTTTCACCAACAGTCTTTTTTGCTAAATAAGTGAGTCTCTCTGAACAGGAGGGTATGCCCCGACGTGCCTCCCCAACTCGTTGTGTTATAGATCTTATTTTACATCCCACTGATGATGGCCAGCAAGAGTAAAAGCACTCTGCAGTTGGCTTATATTGCCATTCAGAAGGAAATGAACAAGACGTTTGGTCTGAAGTGTACCTTCCGGGTTGAGTAAAAACTGATTTCCATATGATAGGCTCCTGTGAGTCAAGATTAATTTTCGTATAATTGGTCCTGTTTGTAATCATACAGATGATCTAAAACTATTGGCCTAGAATGTGATCCATAAAGATTACCAGCGACCAAGATCAAATCATGCAGTAAGTTTCCCTAAGAAAGAGGGGTATGCCAAGACATTGACCTCAAACTCGCTGTGGTATAGAACTCAAGCTGCTCTCTGATGATGAAGGCCCAAATGGCTGGAAACACTCTACAGTTAACTTTTATTCCTGTCCTAGAGAATGTGGCTGAGCAATTATGTCTCAACTTTCCCTTTTGGGTTGAGCAAGCTTGATTTCACAGACTTGGTCACTGTAATGGTGCAGATGAAAAACATTATTTGGACTTGACAGTGGCCCAGAGTAATATTTGGTGCTTGAGTTAATTTAGGCAGTCCATTGGTCACATTTTGTACTGTCTAAGTAGAATAAGTTCAGTTAATTAATGTGTAACAATTACGTAGACCATACTGTTACTGTATGCACAAAAGATATTTGTTAGATCATATAGAAGGTTCTTTGCAAGCATACACTTTTTCTACTTATCTCTATTAAGGCAGGAAAATATGAATTATGCAAACAAAACTTAGGGCCTCATTATGATGTCTGGCAGAAGGCCTCTGTCCAATAGTCAGAACGTCCTAGGCTGTGTCGGAACTCTTCCGACCGATGAGGTCTGTATACAATCCACCGGACCGATTACGATGTTTGCAGTTTAATTGTAAACCTCGCGGTCCTTCCAAATCGGTTCCGACTGGCTCTCGGAGAAAGCAAACACAATGAGATGATGGACGGAGCGCTGAAACTTTTCAGACACTCACCCCCAGTCACAGATCTGGGTTGACTCCATCAATGTCGGAACTGCATTGTGCAGCACTACGGACAGCATTTCTGACCGACCGATTGCGTTGTCTATTTCAAATAGTCTTTCCTAGTTGGCCTGTCAGACACAAAAAGTCTGTTGGAAAGTGACTTTGGGGGCCCATAGCAGGGCCCCCTTCATCCTGCGGCTTCTGGTTGGGAGACAAGGGTGTAATTAAAGGACCCCCCTGTAAAACCCTGCACTGTGTGGTAGGCACAATGGGCTGTCTGCCACAGGGTGCAGGGCTTACACACACACACCCTATTTCCCCATAGGAGCCTGTGTTGTCGATCAGAACACGGGCTTCCATGGGGAACAATGGGAATCCGACTGAACAGTGTTTAGTTGCATCATAATCAGTAGGGTGGAACTGCCGACCGCGACTTGGTCGGTTTCCGAATCGGAGGCGGTGTTGGGCAGAAACATTCCGTCAGACATCGTAATGAGGCCCTTAGTGTAAAATAAAAAGTGTGTTTTTGCTAATTTTATGTAATACATTATTAGTACAATTGGATTTACTAGAAACATATATCCAAAGTTATAACTATTTTATTGGGTTATAATTTAGTTTGAAAAATTGAAAATGATATTAGAATATGTAATTTTAGCCTCTCGCATTTATATATTGTACAGCAGACAGACAACCGCATAATCCCTTTAAAAAGTTGTGAAAATATATTATCAGTTGTAACATCTGTACTGAAAGTGTCAGCGTGTGCTATGTTGTTATGAAATAACGCGCACTGCACCACACCTGCAGATCTTTAAATATAAGGATGAAGACATTGCAATGGCGATAAATATGATGGTACATAAGCAATTTTTATCACGATAGACGAATCCACGGTTCTTTTTTCAGCAGACTCAAAAAATTTAAACTGATTTTTTTTATTTCCTTTTTACCTTTCCCTTAATCTTTACCGTTTTCAATCATGGTGAAAAAGTCACCTGAAACATTTCAGAGCACTTCCTCTAATGCCGCCAGTTTTTGGCCACATATTAAGACTAGCATACCACCCTCGATGTATTTTCAGAGACATGCACTGATGACTTTTGGAGTTGGGAGCTGACACTTGAAGTGTCTCGCGTGGATTTTTACAGCCTCTCTTGCCTAAGGGAAGCCCTAATGAGTCTCCTGAGAGCTACCCATCTGTTTAGACTTCCCGTTTTTGTGCTAGTGCTTAACAAATGCGATAATCTGTATTCATATTATGTATATGTACATAGCTTCGGTCTTTTGGGGCGCCCGTATAACAGTCACGGAAGAAGAAATACTCACTGTTGTTGCTCGGTGATTTGGGCGGATATACACGTTTTGCTCAAGGTTCATCCACTTCATCTGACAGATTTCTGAACGCTTCATTACACCATAAGTGAATAACATGATGGGAGCCTCTAATTATGACAAATGTTTACAGTGGTTACCCTGACAACGGTGCCAAGATCTAGTGATGTTTAAAGAGCTGTATCATCCATACAAAACACTGGAAACCCCGTCTCTATCTCAAAATGCCTGATGACTACAGAACAGGCAGCATACCCTTGAGCAAGCACATGACACTGTGGTCTCAATTACGACCAAATATGAAGTTAAGCCTATAAAAGTGAACATTAGTATACCTAGCAGACGAAACTCTATTTACTTGTGAGATTGTGCACTCCGACAAACATGTCGGCTTCCTCTTCTCCTGGCTGGAAATGGTGGGGGATATTGTACATACGATTCTCGCTGGTGAAATGTCTATGCCGATTGGAAAGCTATGCCTGGCCGTTCTTTCTTGATGTGCTACATGATTGATTTGGGACTTGCCTGAAGTCATAATAAATGTTTACCTTTACATCAGAGAATTTGTACGGCTGCAAATTTACAAATGCCTTTGTGAATCAGGTCTCGGATTTAGGACTTCGCAAATTTGCCTCATCTCAAACTAAACTTTACTTTAACTTTTATTACATGTTGTAATAAAAACAACATGTAATTGATTATTATTTTTCTTTTTGAAATAAAACAAGCAACATTATTGATTGTTTGCTAGGAGCTTTATTTGACTGGATAGACCTTCATGTCATCATCAGCCATCAAATCATATGCCCTTCTTTTACTGTAGCAACATAACAAAACAGCCCGTTTTATACACCAATCAACGACCAAAGACATGGTTTTCTGATAATAATAACATATTTTTATTGAGTATCTCTAGTTATAGTGACCTCAGAAGGATGAAAGGCTAAGTTAATCTGCAGCGGATGCACTAGTCCACTGACTCTCCGGAGGCGTGGACTAACCAAAATCATGATAGTGTGCTAAAGAAACCGCTAATGCTGGCAAGTGCATACTGATGTCAATATAGAGCAAATTTAACAGGACCTACTTGATTTGGAACTAGCATTGGCAATGCCAATAGGTCTGGCTTATGAAGAAAATTACCTTTTGTGGGATTGGTGGGATTAAGCAATCAGTAAGTCATCACTCATGCATAGATTAATCCATCCCTTGACTGATTCTTGCAATCATCCACCAACACAACTACAATGAAACACACACAAGCACAACAACATATGCACAATAAATTAAAGGAATGCAAACAGTAAAAAGAAATCATGATGCCATCTAATTATGGTAGGCATATGTTTGCAATAAGGAAATGAAACATAGCAGTGGGATCTTTTCTCAGTTATTGTAAATAGCCTATCATTGTTTTAAAGTTCCAGCATGGCCGCCATATTCACACACACTGTGCTTGCCAAATTTGGAATGGTAAATCAATAATACACTATGGACAACACCATTCCAAACTGGTCTCCTGCTGTGGCCATATGGGATGTGGTGCACGGTAAATGAAATGAGTAGCAAGCAAGTGACCCGTTAGCACTGCCTGGAATACAGTAGTATCATCTTAAGAAACATTAAACTAAAATGAGGAGAAGCTAAGTAAAGAAGGGGGAATATAAAAAGAGCACATTTAAAACTAATGAACAGACAACCATTCCTGACACTGAAGCTCATTCTTTTCAGGTGGAGGTGCGGATGTATAAATATGTATTATTTAATCATTTTCAATTACAAGACCCTGGCAGACGGCCAATAATATATAATAGCAAGGGATTATTACAGTGCAACCCTTCTGTCCATAGGGTTTGTCAGAGGTTTTCATCAACACCAAAATCCTTCCCTACAAAATTAATCTGAAGCATTTCATGTAACAAAATATCAATCTGTAGGCTTTGACATTGAGAAATAGCAATCCACACTTAAATTTCTATTGTCTTTAACATATGCTTCCCACATTGAATATGTTGAATCTACTACATTTATCATAGGTTTTCATAATAAACAGTTCTGACTTATGGCATTGGAAATAAGTTTTCCTACTGAACCAGTCAGGTTGCTAGCTGTCATCATTGGTTTGGCACCACAGCCGGCTAAGACGTCCTGTACTAAGCCTAAGATTTCCCATGCTTTCCAACAAGGTATCCATCAGCCATGTAGTCATAAAATTACTTGGAATATACAGCATTGCAGTTGGCAAAGCAAAATATAATCTTTCCTAAGAATGCCTATGTTAGATCTGGGGGTCTCTAGTTGGCAGGGTAGGTACCACTGTCCAAGTAGGGACCCTTGCTTCTAGTCAGGGAAAGGGGGATACACTGTTAAGATAACCCCTGCTCACCCTCTAGGTAGCTTGGCCTGAGCAGTCTAGGCTATCAAAGGCAATGTGTAAAGTATTTGTACCAACACTCACAGTAACACAGTGAAAACACCACAGATTTACTCCACACCAGTTTTAGAAAAATAAGGTATCTTTACTAAAAACTTCACAAGACCAACTACTACAGAAAAACCAACATACAATTAAAAAGGTTACTTTAAAGATAGTTCAAGAGTTTGCAGAAAGTACTCCATGATGTAAAAATCAGTGTCCTGCACAATGCGACTCTCAATGCACAAAATGCGACACTCTCGTGCCCAACAGTACCTGTAGTTGCGCTAAGGTTCCCAAAAGCTATAACAAGGAAGATGGCCAAGGCGATGCGATACTCCTGAGATCTTGGGGAGGCTTTGCAGCAGCCCTGCTTCACGCAGCAGAGGTGGATGCGCCGGCTCCGATCTGTAGGGGGAGGATGCGATGACTTTGGCTTTCGTTGCGTAGGTTTCTTAGGGGGAAGCTTCACGCACAGGTACGATGCGACGATCTTCGATGTGGCGCGATGCGCGGCGCAGCGCTGACTTCTGGCGATGCAACCCTCGATGCGGCGCGGTGCGCGGCGTTGACTTCTGGTGCCGCAACCCTCGATGCGTCACGGGACGGGACTCTGCGTCGACACACGCAGTGACTGGATACTTTCACGCACCGGCAGTGGTGCGGCCCGCAAACTGGTTCTGCGACAACCCTCGCAGCGTCAGGAATCTTCACGCACCGGGACGATGCTCGACGCACTCGGCGATGCGGGGACTCCGGGTGCTGCGATGACGCCGCGATGAAATTCTCCTCGCACTCTCGCTCTTGCGACTCGCAATCGGATGATGCGTTGGGTACCAGTTACTCTTGTTCACGCTTCTGCTTTCCAGCTCCCAAGCACAGCAAAACGACCTCCTGAGGCCCCAAGACTAGGCAAGCACTCCAAGGCAGGTCAGAACTCCCTCAGCAGAGTTCCAGGGGAGCTGGTGGTGAAGTCCTTTTGTTCCTGGGACTTCTTAACAGGTAGCCTGCTCTTCTCAGGCCCTTGGAGATCAGACTCAAAAGAAGGGGACACAGCAAAGTCCTTCCCCTCTCCTTGGCAGCAAAGCAAAACAGCAAACAGGCAGTTTTCTCCTCTTCAGTTCCTTCCAGCTTTCTTCTTGGCAGAGGTTCCTTCCTAGTTCCACAGTGATCTAAAGTTTAGGTGTCTGGGGTCCTCTTCTTATACCCCTCCAAGTCTTTGTCTCTCTTTGTTTCAGTGGGGGGATTCCCCTGCTCAAACCGGTTCCTGGGTGTGCTCTGCCCTGGAGCACCTGGTTCCTTTCAGAGTGAGGGGCAGGGTCGTCAGACGCTCAGCAGGAGGTGGAGCCTTCTTTGTGCTGGCAGAGGCAGAGTCCTCAGCCTGGCCAACAGGGGGTGGAGCCAGCATTGTGCTGGCAGAGACAGCCCTACTCAAACCCAGGGGCTACTCCTCCCACCCATCTAGAGCAGATCTCCCTATTCAACCTGCTGCTGACTCATCCAGACTCCTGGAGCCACCTAGCCCATCACATGACACCAGTCAGCCAATCTGCACACAGGCACACAGGAAGGTTAAACAGGAGAATAGCTACTTTCTAAAAAGTGCTATTCTCGCACAGTGAATTTAAAAAACATCTTGCTAAAAAGATGTATCATTAAAATCTGAACACAAAGATACCAAACTTGGATTTTTTATCTTGCCTTTAGGGGAAGATAGGCATGTAAACAGCCTCCCCCATTCTGTCCTATGGGCAAGTAGCCTCTCAGCAGTGAAAAACGAAAATGGATGTAATTCACTACCAGGGCATGTTACACACCTCAGTACATGCCCTACCTTTCAGATACACTGCACCCAGCCCAGGGGGGTACCTAGGGCCACCATAGGGATGCCTGACATGTACAGAAAGGGAAGGATAAGGCCTGGTCAGTGGTTGCACTGGCTAGGTCGACATGGCAGTCCTGGACTGCACATAGGCACTGCAAGCAGGCCTAAGACATCATTTTAGGGCTACTCCTGTGGGTGGCACAATCAGTGCTGCAGCCCACTAGTAGCATTTGAATCACCAGCCCTGGCACACTCAGTGCACTTTACTAGGGGCTAACAGGTGAAACAAATATGCCAATTATGGATAACCAATCAATATAACAATTTATACAGAGAGCATATGCACTTTAGCACTGCTCAGCAGTGGTAAAGTGCCCAGAGTCCTATTGGCAACAACCACGGGTCAGAGAAAATAAAGGAGGAAGAAGCAAAAAGTTTGGGGATAACCCTGCAAAAAGGGCCATTTCCAACAGCCTAACAAATATTATGTGAGTGAAAATCAACTACACATGGTTTGTCAGAGGAGGTAATGAGCTCCAAAACTTTTAGCCTCAATGAGATTCCATGTCACAATATAACTATCTGTAGGCTTTAATACAGAGTAATAGCAATCTATCATAAAATATCTATTGCCTTTAAAATATGCTTTTCTCAATCCATCAATGCCTTTCTGCTTTTATGATACTTTTTTAAATTACAAAATTAGGCCTATAACCTGGATCATTGGCTTGTCCCATAACCTACTCAGATCTACTCTGCTGGTAATATGCTTTACTGCAATGCAACATTAAAATAGGTACAGGTGAGTCATCAACACCAAAACCCCTACCTATTACAGTAATCAGCAAGATTTCATGTAACAAAATACCATATTTCTCACAATAAATAAGTTAAGTCTGCTTGCTTTGTAGTAACTTTCTATTACACACAGATCACACATAAGGATTCTGGCATAACCCTTTTCAGCTGACAGAGAAGGCCTCTAGCCACTACCAATGGGTTGACACTATATACAACAGAGGCCTACTGAGGTGTGCTTCAGCTGGCATCCATCATAAATACATTTATAAATGTATATATAGGTACAAACGTACAGTTGGGAAACCAATATACACCCCCGCTGAATAGGACAAAACAATCACAGTTCTATATCATCTTTGTCTCTAAGCGCCAGGATACCCGTTGGGTGACAGTCGCGCTATACAAAAGAGTTATACAATACAATACAATACAAATTCCCTTCCGATGGTTTGACAGAGTGGGTTATCAATATAAAAGTCCTTGCCTACTATGATAATCTGTGGGATTATATGTGAGATGACCTTTCTACAGCCTGTAACATAATATAACAATCCACTGTTAGAGGCCTAGTGGTGTTAATGTATGCTTTCACAATAAATAAGCCTACTGTCCTTGTCATAACTTTCATAATAAACAGAGTAGACCTATGACATCTGCCGCAATATTTCACTGCACACCAATCAAGCCCTAGCTGGTATTGACTTGTCACTACAACCAACTTAGGCCTGTGCTGTACTGAGTGTAAACTTACTCACAAGGTAACCATCAGGAATACAGTCATAAAATAGTATACAAAACTAAAATTAGCAAAGCAAAATAAAATCTCTCTGAACAGAGTGTAACAAGGATTCTCACAGTGCAAATCTTCTATACCCGTGGTTTGTCTGAGGGTGTAATCAACACTAAAATCAGTAGGCTTTAATTCACAGTCATAATTATACAGACTTAATTGACTATTGCCTTTAACATATTGTTAGAGCTGACATCCTTGGAGTGGTGTTCCTCCATACGTTTTGCCTTCACTCCTCTTTTTGCTGAATTTAATTTTTGGCAATAAGACGCTGCACACGGTACCCCTGTCCACCAGGGGTAAAATGCTTGTGGTCTCTCCCTAAAATATAGCAAAACCTAATTGGCCAACCTAATTTTTTGGAAAGTCCCTAGTGATGAGACGATACGCAGCAAATCCTGACCTTAGATAAGAATTCCACACTGCCTGAGGAAAACCTCCGTCAATGTCTCACAGCAGTCTTTCACTGGATGAAAACAAATCACTTAAAATGCAACTCATAAAAAATAGAAATCATGTCACTAGGGAAAGTGTACATCTTCTCCCCTAGCCTATGCTGTCCCTCCAACATTCCCCCCATACAGTAGCCAGGAATCTGGAGGTAAAATTTGACTCAGCACCATCTTCCCACCAGCAATCCCTAGCAGTGGCTGGAACTTGCTTCCATCTGATAAAATCACTTAAAAAGTTCTTTGACCTACTACCCTGTATGGCAAGACAGGCAGTCGCAGTGGCCCTAATCATCTCTGGATTGGACTATTGCAACAGTCTTTATGCAGGAGCTCATAAGTTGGTCTTACACAAACTACAAATGGTACAGCACGCTGCAGCCCGACTAGTACTAAAATGGCCCAGGAGCTCATCAGCATACGCTGCACTGGAAGCTCTGCACTGGCTACTCATCCATAAAAAAGTCTTGTTTTAGATCTTGGTGATTACCTTTCGAATTATTCATCCCTCAGGCCCTCAATACCTTCGGCCCAGGTTTGCACATTATGTGCCACGCCGTATCCTCAGATCGTCCAACGCTAACGTACTAAAAACCCTGTCTTCAGATATGTCTCAAAAGGGGGAAAATCAATCACAATGAAAGGGACTAAGGCCTGGAATCAACTGCCCAATTACTTATGTTTCTTCCAGTCAGAAACCCTTTTCAGGAATACTCTGAAAACCTGGATTTTATTGGCCTGTGACGCTCTATGCATAACACTCATCTAAATCCCTTTCCAGTCTCAGCTACCTTGTCTTTTAGTGATCCGCTTAGTGCAAAGATGCTCCTTGGAGTGAAAGCTGTGCTCTACAAATACTGTATAACATAACATACCATAACTACATATACCGAGACCCTTTAAATTAAATGGTATTAGTGGGCAGTGGCACCCATTGTGCCCTTCACTAAAGAAGAACTGCAAACATGTCTCAGACTGCCATTTAGATCTGGCAAAATAAACCTTTTGCAAGGCTTACATCATCCTTTTTAATACTTATAAGGAACCCCTATGGTAGGCCCAAGCAACCCCTATGGCAGGGTGCACGGTATTTAAAAAGAAGGACATGTGGGTTTAAGTTTTACATGTAGTGGAAGTAAAAACCTCTAAAGACATTTTTCACTGTTGAAAGGTTATTTTTGCCATAGACTAACACTGGGTAACCTTAATACATGTAAAAAGCAAAAACTTCAGTTTGGGCCGAGATAGAGAAATTCTGTTTGCTCTCAAGTGAATTATAATTTAAAATCTTCTTTATTGGCTAAGTCACATTTTAAGTTACTATTCTGTAAATGCTACTTTTGGAAAGTTGGAATTGTTCAGCCTCAACCAAATGTGCCTTTTAGCCAATGCCCACGGTCACATGATTGTGAATGGCTATCCTGTGGTGTTTTGTGTATTCCTTTCAGACCTGGGGGCAAAAGGGCCTTTGGTGTGGGGCAAGTCGTGCTCCCCTAAGCAGGATGTTTTGGAGGGCTGTGCTCAGTGTTCCTGATGAGAGGGCAGCCTCATGTTTTTCCAACCCCCCTGCTGACTTCAAAGGGCTGCCATTGCTGCCTCTGACAAATGCTGCTGACACCTAGACCTGTCTACCCTTTTCTACCTTAGACAGATTGGAGCCAAACTCAGTAACAGGGGCATTTACCATCCACAGACTGGCATTGAGGATAAACATGGCATCGTCAGAACCTCTCAGCAAGACACTCCTGATGTTATGGCAGAATCGGGTGGAAGTACTGCCCTGCTGTCTGAAGAAGGAAGACTGGACCTGTTTGCTTTGAACCCTTGCTCCCAGGAATTACTTCAAGGGTCAGCTAACTGTCCTCCTGCAACAGAGACAAAACAAGCTTCCAGAGGCCTCCCTGCTGCTGCCCAGCTGACCCGTGCCAACTGGACCTACCTGGACCTGCCTGATCTATGCTGCTGACCTCTGCTGGAGTGAGTCCTAATTCCCGAGAGGCATCCCTCCAGGTCCTGGACCATTGGCTGGAACCAGAGTTGTCCACCTAAATTCAAGGTGATTATACAGAAGTTTTGAACTCCTCCTGATTGTGAAGTGACCTCTGCAGGCCAAGAAGCAAGCACCTGCGACGACCACCTGTGACAAACGCCAACGCGAAACTGCATTGGGACCTGCTCTTGGCACCAACATTGACCACACGCGATGACTGCCAAAGTGAAGCTCCAGCTAGACCTGCTATTTGCCCTAACAGCGACAGCCTGCATTACCATTCAATGCAAAGCTCCAGTGACGACCAGCTCTTCTTTCTACAACAGTGACTGTTCGCAATGCTGAACCCACTCCTTGCATGACAATGACCTCCTCACAGCCCCCACAAATGTGAACAGGGGCTCCTCGCAAGGACTTGAGAAGGTAACTCTTCAGTGGGGTGAATCTGGTCCCTGTATGTACCACAGTCGGCCTGTACTTGTGACTTTTCCCCCAGTGCAGCGTGACCAGATAACCGTGAGTGGTGCTTTGTACTTTTTGCCACTATTTTCATCTAAAACTTGTATCTCCAGTTCCATTGCTTCGAATTTTGTCAATTTGGTTTCATTTGGTTGATTAAAATTACCTCTATTTTTCTAAATTGAATTGGGATTTTTCTTGTGTTGTGTTTTCACTTTATTACTATTGAGTGTTGCATTACTTATTTGCACATTACCTCCAAGTTAAGTCTGACTCCTTTTGTGTCAAGTTACCAGGAGGGATAAGCACAGGTTTATTTAGCAACTTTTGCGGTTCACGCTGACAAGAATTGTGTTTGGTACTTGAGTAGGGCTTCCAGCCCTCTCAACTAATAACCCATTTTCTTACACATATGCTTTTCGCAATTGACATATCAGGCATACTGCCTTCACCATACCTTTTCATAATAAACAATCAAGTCTATAGCCTTTGTCAGTGGTGTGTCACTATAATCAACTCATCACCTACTATACTGAGTACAAGCATCCTACAAGGCAACCATCAGGCATACAGTCATAAAATTGCAAATGCACACAAATATACAGTTGGCAAAACAAAATATGTAGGTAGCATAACATTTACCGATTCATAAATACCGAATTTTACCAATTCGGTATTTATGAATCGGTAAATAGTATGTAGGTAATTAATCGGTAATCATTACCGATTCGGTAAATATCGGTATTTATGAATCGGTATTTACCGAATTGGTAATAATGCATCCCTTCCCATTGATTCCTATGGGCCTGGAGGCCCATAGGAATGAATGGGAAGCCAGTTACTATTACCGATTCAGTAAATACCGAATCGGTAATAGTGGAGGCATTATCATGGGTGGCAGGGTGTCACATTGACACCCTGTTGCACCCCTGATTCGTGCATGTGTGCACATGTGGCGCACATACATGCCCTAAGGGCATGTATGTCTGCCACATGGCACTTCACAAATTGCACAAAAATGCTTTTTTAAAGGTATTCATCATTTACCATCAACTTGTAGTTGGTGGTAAATAACGAATCCAGACACCAATTATGCACTCACTTGAGTGCCCCCTACATAGCATTTCTGGATTCTGTATTTACTGAATCGGTATTTTACCGATTTCTTACAATTCCGTTTCGGTAAATACCGAATCCAGAAATCAGCCACCTACATCTCAAGTGCCTCAATACCGGTCGGTAATGGGATATTTACCGAATTTCAGCCGTTACCGACCGGTATTTGGCTTCCTACATATGGCCCTATATCCTCTAAAAGAGTCTAACATAGTTTACTGCAGTGCATATCTTCTTTTCCCACTGTTTGTTCAGGCTGATCTCTAGAGCCAATACCCTTGCTTACCACTGTAATCTGCATGATTCTATGAATAAAATACATGATTACAGCCGTTAGGTCATTGTAATCACCAGCCACCTATAAAAACATTTGATTTTTAACATGTGCTTTTCACATTAAGTAATTCAGATCTACTGGCTTTGTCATACTGAACAGATCAAACCTATGTACTAAGACAGGACTTTCCACAGTGAACAGATGAAGCCTTTTCTCTTTACTTATTGCTTTACCCCTTACAAACCACCAGCCTATTCCAATGTATATAAAAAGGCAACCAGTATCTATACAGTTATAAAATTACAAAATAAAAAAAAGAAGAAAGCTTGCAAAACAATATACAACCCCCTTTATCAGGGCTTAACAAGAGTAATCACAGTGAAAACCCACAGGGTTTGACAGGGTGAGTGGCCTACTCTGAGGAACTTTGATTTTCGATTGCGATCGTATCGACCCGCCATTTTGTGCTCCGCCGCCATCTTGTGTTGCCCTCACTCAGGCAGCACGACGGTCGAAGTCTTTTTCTGCTTTTTCTGCAAGCTTTGTGTCAAAATTAACCTTCTGCCTCTATTTGCAAAGCTGGTGTTAGGTTTGGCCGAGTACACTAATCCCTGTCTGGTTTTTCGAATCCCCGTCTCAACTATCTGTTAGTTCACACTATTCTCCTTTGACTTTATCTTATCGTCTGGCCTTCGCTGTCCTCTGCTAGCATTCTCTCGTTTCACAACTGTCCTCCAATACACACAAATGTATCTCACCACCTGCAAGTTAGTTGTAGATCTGTTAATGAATTAGTCTGAAGGAGAGGTGACAAACACAGTTGAAGGAATGGCTTCTTCGAGTCATCTGACACTTGTTTTTAAACTTTTGGTTCTGTCCTGTTTTCCAACTTTCCCATATTGGCTCTTTCTTATGTACTCTGGGTGTGTATTTGGTTAATGTATATTTTACATATATGCTATAAAAGGTTGTACGCCACGGAGTGAAGTGGCAGTCTCCTGAGAACCTACCTCGTGTACTTCTGGGACAACTGTACTAGCTGCAGCTAATAAATCTGATCTTTTACGTCAACAGAGTGTCCCCGTGTCTCTGTGTAGCTAGGCAGGAGAACCCAGGACATTAAGGCGTAACCTGCGCCGCCAGGTCCAAAAGGTTCTGGTTCTTCAACTGGCACCCAACGTGGGGCGGCTTCAGTGGTACCGGTTCTGCCCGAAGGTCGTGAGGAACCCCGCAAGAAAATTCTGGAGGAATCGCGAGCCACATCAAACGACCCCTGTATGTCAAAAGTGGTCCGAAGGTCTTTTGCAGCGCGGGTACTCCTTCCTGACGGCTACTAACAACTGCTGCCCTGACTGCCGCCCTGCCTTGGCCCTGCCTTTGATTATGTATGGTAAGGCGAGACGATAGACGGGCCTCTGTTGGTGTAAGAAGACGTCCTTAGTTAAGTATTTCGTGGGTCGCGCCCACAATTTTTGTTTTCTTAGTATTTCTGGACCTTAGATTCGACTATTGCAATAGCCGAAGCTGAGGGTAAGTGCATTTGTGCTGCGTAAACTGAGTTTTACCCCCTTGAAGTTTGTGAACAGTCAGGTGAAATCACGAGATGCCTGGTCTGACTAAGTTTGGAAAATTTTGTTGCTTAGGTTGTAATAGGGATTCCCGACTTGAGGACTCTTGTCCATTTCCTTCGGTTGGAACTCCCACATATGAGCTCTATTCAAAACATGGTGTTGGCCCCATTGCCTTTAACGAGGCATGGACCCGATACACGAAGAAAGATGGTGTTTTAAAATGGCCAGAAAACGGTAGTTTCGACTCTGATGTGCTAGATAATTTGGAAGCAGTTCTATTCAAAAGAAAAGCCCGGCCGGCAATGTTTGACTCTTTCCGCCTTTGGCGTAAGGAAGCCAAACTGAGAGAAATTAGGCAAGCAAAACGAGATAGGAAAGCACAGGGTATGACAATTATACAGGCTGCCCAACAATTCAAAGATAATGAAATTGATAATGCGATGGAAATTTCAGAAAGACAGCATCGTATGGCGATAGATAAATGTTATCCGGTATTGCCTGTTTCCCCTTCCGATAACAAGAAAGATTTAGAAGAAGATCCCCTAATGTCCCATTTATTGACGTTGCCTCCGCCCTATGTACAAGGTACTAATGCACCCCAGTTGTTACAGCCTGTTCAACTGCCAGTGGTACTTACTTCCGCCTGTTCCGGCCCTTCCGCATTTTCCTCCTCCAGTATTACCGCCTCTGACAGTTTTGCCTTTAGCTTCAACTTCTTTGCCCTCATCTTCTGATCTTCTTTGCCTTCTGCTCCTCCTGCAATTATCGGTTCTCCTTCCACTAGTTCGCCTAATACCTTGTCCCCTATTCTTATGTCTAATTCTCCGTCCGTACGTAAGCGTCTTACGGACACCGTCACTGGTATTCTATCTCCTTTCTTTGAAGTTTTAAATGTGTCTCTGGCTTTTGCTCGAAGACAATCTCGCAGTCAGTTCCCAGATTTTGAAGAACGAGAAAGGTTGGACTCTCTCGCACGTAAATGGATCAAGAAGGGTCCTCAGTATAGTGTACCTGACATTATGCCTACTTTCTCACAATGGAATGCACCTACGCAAAGATATGGTTTTAATGCAATGTGCGATACTCTCATTAAAGAATGGGAGGATGTGAATTCGAGTCCGATCCCACGAGATCTGTTAGATGTTCAGGCTGATTTTGATAAAGGACTCGTTGTGGCATCTAAGGTTGAGAAAGCATAGATCCTTATTGTCCTCTCAGGCTTTCCTTGATTCCGATCCGTCGGTTAGATTGACACTGAAAAATTATCCCATGAGAGAGGTTCCTCCAGTATGGAAGGAAGAGGTAGCAGCAGTAGGTAATAATCCGGTTATTCCTGCTCACTTCCAACGTATATGGGTACATGTTCCATGGAAACGATCTGAAGTTTTGGCTCTTAAGCAGACTCTACCGGATCCTCGTAAGAACCCTGCAGGTTATTACAAAGAATTATCACAGACAGTTGATGCTTGCATCATGAATCTAGCTGATATTGATATGCTGATGGGAAATATAGTCCCACAGACAATATGGGCTAAGATTCGTGAAGAGAATCGCGCACAGGAATTAGGTGCTAACTGGGATATTATAACTGCCACAGATAGAGATCAAGTGGGTGGTGCAAAGCCTGATGCTTTGATTTCGGAACTCCCTGGTAGGATTATTACAATAATGAAAACGATGATGCCTGCATTGAGAGTTAACTGGGATAAATTAGCAGCATGCAAACAGAAGAAAGATGAGAGTGTCTCTGATTTCTTCACTCGATTCGAGGAGACATTTATTGATCACAGTGGTCAAGATATGGCTACAGAGGGTGGTCAGCGATTATTCGTGGACAAATTTGTATTTAATTTGCTTCCCGAGTTGTCACACAAATTGAAAGATTCTAAAAGTTCATGGGCTGTTTCTTCTTCTGCCCAGATATTGGCTACTGCACAATATTATGAAAACAGAGATAAAGAAGAAAAAGAAAAGCAAGAGAAAAAGACGAAAGAACTGAAAACAAAGGTTCTTTTACAACAAGCTTATCCTCCTCCCTATGTTCAGCCTCAGTTTCAACAGCCTCCGCAGTTTCAGAGGTTGTATCAAAAACCTGAGCCATATACTCCGTGACCTTTTTTAGGACCTAATCAATGTGCCTATTGTAGAGAAGAAGATCATTTTAAAAGTAGTTGTCCGGTTTTATTGCAGCGCAATGGAGCATCATCTGCTCCACGAGGTCGTGCTGGCCTCCAGTCAGCAAACAGAGGTAGAGGTTGAGGTATGTCAATTCAAGAACAACGTTCCCTTCCCCCTCCCAATTCTGTGAACTATTTTGATCAGCAAAATGTTAGGTCTACGCAATATTATAATGAGGATTGTTATGTTGAAAGCGAGAATGAAAATCTTCACACTAACTAGGACAGCCATGGACAAAGTAAGGGAGTTGTGTTGATTCCAGTAGATCAGAATGGACCCTATGTTAACGTCACTACTATGGGTGTTTCAGAGCCATTTCTCCTAGATACTGGTGCGATGAGAGGTTCTATCATTCATTCCAAACTCCCTGGGGCACCTTTGTCTGGCTTAACGAATGTTTCTGTAGGATTTTCTGGCGCCCCCGTTCGTAACCCAGTTTCTTGCCCTTTGCCTATTTCAATTGGCCCTTATGATTTGGAAGCTCCACTTCTCTTGACGAATGGTTGCGGTGAGAATCTGTTGGGTCTAGACTTATTGAAAAGAATGCATGCTACGATATATTGTTCTCCTTCGGGTGTACATCTTATTCTAGGACAAAAACTGATCTCTCCAATGTATTTGTCCAAAGATCAGTTTCCACCTGAATTGCTTTCTCCTCCAGCAACGCTTTGGGCCACGGGTCCGAACGATGTGGGTTGTCTTGAGATTCCACCTTATGTTGTCACTCTTAAGCCTAATGTTGAATTACCACGTATTCTGCAGTACAGAATTTCTACTGAAGGTGAAAAAGTGCTTTTGGAAATCATTCATGATTTGATTCAGAAGGGTGTGGTTGAGGAAACGAGAGGTAACATATGCAATAGTCCTATTCTTCCCGTTCTTAAACGTACTGATCCTTCTCAGCCTCCTGTATATCGTTTCGTAATTGATCTCCGGGAGGTAAACAAAATTGTTGTGCCGCAATTTCCCGTAGTACCAGATATCAATGCTTTGTTGACAATGATACCTCCCACAGCGACTTGGTTTTCTGTCATCGATCTAAAGAATGCCTTCTTTAGTATTCCCATTGCTGAATAGAGTAGGGATATTTTTGGCTTCTCTCTTGGAGGCCGAAGCTTCCGGTTTAAGCGCGCACCTCAGGGTTATTGTGAAAGTCCCTCTATTTACAGTCAAGCTTTAAAATGTCACCTTGATGCTTTTCATTTACCGTCTGGTGCTGCTCTTATCCAATATATGGATGACTTGTTGATTGCTGCTGATTCAGAAGATATTTGTAAAGATGTGACTGTTGCATTGTTACGCCATCTGTTTGATCTAAATCATAAGGTTTCACCTTCAAAATTACAATACGTTCGTAGAGAGGTTACCTATTTGGGTCATCTCCTATCAAAGGTGGGACGACGATTAACCCCAGAACGAATTCAGGCGATTGCGCAAATGTCTGTGCCGTCCACACAAAGGGAGGTACGTGCCTTTCTGGGTATTACTTCCTATTGTAGGCAGTGGATTCCTAACTTCTCTCTGTTGGCCAAGCCTTTTTTGGCACTTACTTTGAAAGATACGCCTCAGCCCCTTCCATGGACTGACGAATGTCAGAGGAGTTTTACTGACTTACGTACTGCTCTATGCTCCGCTCCTGTATTGGGTACTCCCGATTACAGTAAACCCTTCACGCTCTACGTTTATGAAAAAGAGGGTTGTGCGTTGTCAGGTTTAACGCAGCAATTTGGAGACAAACAGCGACCATGTGCATATTTTTCGGCTACGTTAGACCCAGTAGCTAAAGCATTGCCTAGTTGTCTCAAAGCAACAGCAGCAGCAGTGATTTCTATTTGGCAGTCTGCTGGAATAGTGTTAGATAACTCACTTATTGTTATGGTGCCGCATGCAGTGGATACCTTACTGAACCAAACAAAAACGCAGCATCTTACGAGTGCTCGTTTGTCTGGATATGAGTTCACACTTTTGACTAGTCACGTGCACATCAAACGATGTAATACTTTAAATCCAGCTACTTTGTTGCCTCTTCCAGTGGACAAAGATGACCAAGAACAACATGATTGTTTTCTCCGTACCGAGGAAGAGACAAAAGGAAGAATTGATCTGAAAGATACGCCGCTAGAGAATCCGGATGGTATTCTATGGGTGGATGGTTCTTGTTTCAAGCTTCCTAATGGAGATACAGTTTCAGCCTATGCTGTTACTACTTTATATACAGTTGTGGAAACCGCACGTATCAGACACAATTCGGCTCAAGCAGCAGAATTGATAGCTTTAACAAGAGCATGTGTGTTATCAAAAGGAAAGAAAGTAAACGTGTATACCGACAGTCAGTATGCCTTTGGTGTAGCGTTTAGTTTTGGGCGTCTTTGGAAAGAACGGGGTTTCTTTACTTCTCATAGCACTAAAATACAACATGGCCAATTAGTGACTGATCTTCTTGAGTCACTTTCTTTACCTGCCCAAATAGCAATTGTGAAGTGTAGTGCGCACAAAAAGATTACAGATGATGTTGGTCGAGGAAATGCATTTGCAGATGAAGTAGCGAAAAAGACAGCGAGAGATGCAACAAGTCAAATGTATGTGGCGGGTCCTGCATATTGGGTTAGAGAGATCGAAATGTATGAGGATACAGTGGAAAGTGTAAGAGCGATTCAGAAGGAGGCTTCAGAGAAAGAGTTAAGCAAGTGGAAAGAAAGTACAGGAATGTTGGATGAGATGGGTTGTTGGGTGGAATTGTCTGAACACCAACGTTGGCTGTTACCAGATTCCTATGTGCTGCCAGTGGTCACTATGGCGCATGGTCCAGCTCACCTAAGTGCAAAAGGTATATGCAAGCTTCTAGCTCCAGTGTGGCAAAATAAAGAAATTCCGAAGTGTGCAGACATTGTAGAGAAGCATTGTATTGTTTGTTTGATGTACAATCCGGGAAAGGGAACCCCAACTCCAGCAGGTCACTTTGCTCCTCCGATATATCCATTTGAGGTGTTGCAGATTGATTATATTCATATGGAGCGATGCAACAACCTCAAATATGTTCTGGTGGTAGTATGCGCCTTTTCAAGATGGATAGAAGCATACCCTCTAAAAGACAACACAGCCTTATCCACAGCTAAAGTTGTACTAAAAGAATTTTTCCCCAGGTTTGGTTTGCCGCGCATTGTCTGGAGTGACAATGGGAGCGAATTTGTGGGCCAAGTCATGCAAAAAGTTTGTGCGGATCTTGGTATCAAGCAAAGTTTCATGCGGCAAATCATCCACAGTCAGCGGGTTTAGTAGAATACTACAACGGAACCTTAAAGTTAAAACTAGCAAAAGTTCAGGCTAGTACAGGACTCAATTGGTCTGATGCTTTGCCATTAGCTCTTCTGTCCACCAGAACTGCAGTACACTCTCGTTTGGGACTTAGCCCTTACAAAGTGGTTTTTGGACGCCCGGCTAACGTATGGGGAGTCCCTCGCCCTAAGAAATACTCAGACTTACCATATCCAATGTTGATTGACTACTTGCATGACCTTACGACTAAATTGCGTGTTCTCCATCAACAGGTTCAGAGTGCATTGCCGGAGGTTTCCACAGACCCAGGTCATTCCATCTGACCAGGGGATTGGGTCTGCACCAAAACTTTCCAAAGGACGAAAAATTTGGAGCCCAGGTGGAAGGAGCCTCGGTTGGTACTTTTAACCACGAGAACATCAGTCAAAGTCGAAGGAAAGAAAAATTGGATTCACGGTGTGCAATGTAAGAAGGTTCCTTTGCCTCTACCCTTCGATCAGTGGGTTCGTAGGGGTGTTGGTGACTCAGAAAGTGAAAAAGTTCCACGATTTGTACCTTTCAGCGATGCACACCTGAATGGAACATTGTCTGAGAAAGAGGACAACGACATTCTTCAGGAAGCAATACCATCACATCGTCGCTTGAATACGACCAATCCACGAACATTGTTCCAGGATCAAACTACACCTAATAAAGAACATTATAATTTGAGACCTAGACCAAAGAACTCTTAAGATTTCTCTCTCCTATGTAGAATTCTGTCCCGGTTGCAAGGTCACGGTAGGAGTCTTAGTTGCGACCTGAGTAGTGGCAATAGGCCTGCAGGACTTGCAGTGTCATAGGACGGCAGACAATCGTGATTAAGTGATTAAGGAAGATTGCCGTGAGCATCCACTTAGAAAGATGGAAACTACATTAGGCAAAAGAAAAAGTAAAGATAAAATGAATCAGTGTAAATCAATGTATAGTCGTTGTGGTATTGCTTTATGTATTATTATATTATTGTGTATTTTTTTGGCGTGTATAAATTGGATTGTCATTGCTCTGCAGCAAAAAGTTGTTTCTCCTTCTACCTCTTCGTCTTCTTCTACTGTCTCTCCACACATATTTCATACCCTTCCTCAACATGAACTCATTAGAAGAACTGAATATTACAACAATTCCTTCGTCCAGTTGTTACATTAACCTCAATTAGTGATCAATATAACTGACTGTTGGGTGTGTGGACTCATGCCACATACCGTAAAAAAAGGAATGCCGTATTTAGTCCTTCCGTTCTCCTATGAAGGTTCTGCTTGGGCTTATTTTGTTATCTTCTCCAATGCCTATCAAAGCAAATTCAGACGATCTGTTAGTTCACGTATTAGTGATCCAGATTTTAGTCATAGTTTGTTGATAAAGGGAATGGTTGCTATGGCTAAAATCATGGAAAATAGTAAGATCTCCATTGACGAAAGAAAAGCGTAGACTAACTGGAACGTCACCCAATATGTCACTAGCCTTAGTGATAAAGTAAAAAAAGGAAAGTCTTCACCGATATGGACTATACCACATCAGGGCAATTTCTGTTTACAGATAAATGGTCAATCTGCTGACACGATGCAAAGAAACAGCTGTTCTCACACATATGTCTATTCCTCTCAAAACTCGCCTCCTCTAGTGCCATCTCAAGGCACATATTTCATTTGTTATAATAGGGCTTACACGTGGTTGCCAACGGGTTTCTCCGGTACTTGCTATATAGCTTTCCTTCTTCCCCCTACATACACCGCTTCTGCAAATCATCATCGAAATAGATACGGCAGAGGGATTATTAATTCCAAGGGCACAGCAGGACAAGAGGGAGGAGATTTCCTCAAAGGATTTCTTCCTTTTTGGGGTCCAATGGCCAACAGCAGAAAAATAAGGCAATTGGTTTGTGTCGTAGAAACCACCATAGACATCACTGTAGGAGCCTTAAGTAATATCACGGCAGAACTACAGGCAGATCGTCTCATGACTTTACAAAACCGAGTTGCCTTAGACTTTGTTCTTAAAGACCGTGGTGGAGTATGCAAATTGATCGGGTCAAGTTGCTGTATTTTCATACCAAATGACGCTCCGACAGTATACCAAGCTATCTCTAAGTTACACATGATCTCTGAGTTGATTCATCAAGACGAAGGAGATTGGACATTATTGGAGTGGTTTTGGGGACTACTGTCCAAATGGGGTTGGAAAATATTGAAGTTCCTTGGAGTAGTTTTAGCCATCATATTCTCTTGTTGCCTTTGTATGCACTGCGGCCCCGCCATCTGCGACCTCTGTGCTACTATGTGCATCCCTAAAACCAAGCCACAAAGAACAGAGACTATCAGAATGATGCTACAGCAACAGCTCGATGACCTTATGGACATCGACATTGACTCAGATTAATATGAGCCTGAGTATCTTGCCTGAGTTCTGGCAAAAGGAGGGTCTGAGGAACTTCGATTTTCGATTGCGATCGTATCGACCTGCCATTTTGTGCTCCGCCGCCATCTTGTGTTGCCCTCACTCAGGCAGCACGACGGTCGAAGTCTTTTTCTGCTTTTTCTGCAAGCTTTGTGTCAAAATTAACCTTCTGCCTCTATTTGCAAAGCTGGTGTTAGGTTTGGCCGAGTACACTAATCCCTGTCTGGTTTTTCTAATCCCCGTCTCAACTATCTGTTGGTTCACACTATTCTCCTTTGACTTTATCTTATCGTCTGGCCTTCGCTGTCCTCTGCTAGCATTCTCTCGTTTCACAACTGTCCTCCAATACACACAAACGTATCTCGCCACCTGCAAGTTAGTTGTAGATCTGTTAATAAATTAGTCTGAAGGAGGGGTGACAAACACAGTTGAAGGAAAGGCTTCTTCGAGTCATCTGACACTTGTTTTTAAACTTTTCCTATTGGTTCTGTCCTGTTTTCCAACTTTCCCATATTGGCTCTTTCTTATGTACTCTGGGTGTGTATTTGGTTAATGTATCACATATATGCTATAAAAGGTTGTACGCCACGGAGTGAAGTGGAAGTCTCCTGAGAACCTACCTCGCGTACTTCTGGGACAACTGTACTAGCTGCAGCTAATAAATCTGATCTTTTACGTCAAAAGAGTGTCCCCGTGTCTGTGTAGCTAGGCAGGAGAACCCAGGAGATTAAGGCGTACCCTGCGCCGCCAGGTCCAAAAGGTTCTGGTTCTTCAACACCAAATGCCAAAACCCTTGCCCTCTACAGTAATCTGTGAGATTACATGCAACAAAATACCTGTTTATAGCCTGTAACATAATGTTATAACAATAAACCATTAAAGACATACTGGTTTTCAACAAATCCTCTTCACAATAAATAAGTTCATAATAAGCAGCCCGGCCTATGGATTCAGACAGTTCCCAGTGCGCCAATCAGGCCTAAAGCTCGTTACCATAACCAAAATAGGCATACAATTTCACTAAGGAACCATCAGGCTCGCAGTCATAAAATTAGAAAGGTCTGAAAAACTACATTCTACTATATATATATATAAATAAACTTATAAAGCGCATGGTTACACTTAGAACAGTGTGTCCCTGCGCTGCTGTAAAATGATATCTATCCTAAGAGGATTTAAAAAAGATTCTTACACAACAAACCATCTGTATTCACAGTTTGTCACGTGGGGTAACCAGCACCAAGATTCTTCCATACTATGGTAATCTGTGAGAGTATATATGACGTTACATGCTTTTACAATGCAGACTTTACATCGCAACTTCCATTATATCTCATGATTTTACAACGCATGCCATTACAACGCATTTTTAAATACTACCATTACAAGACATTCCATTAAAACGCATACCTTTACAACGCATACCATTACAACACATAATACTTTTAGGGCGACAATAAGTTAAGTGTTGGATTGTGTAGGGGTAAAAATTTATATTCCCACTCCAGTGAGTGCAACAGTAGGAAACGTTTTGGATAGTGTAGGGGTAAAAATTACTATTCCGATGTACCCCAAAACCCATACCCACCCTAATACTAAACAAATCTCCATTACTTACCTTATAATGCTTTATAATGGCATGCGTTGTAATGGTATGCGTTGTAATGGAATGCGTTGTAGTGACGTGTTGTAATAGCATGCATTGTAATGGCATACGTTGTAAAAGCAGTTGCGTTGTAACAGTTGCGTTGTAAAGGTAGGTCGTTGTAATGACTGGGCTGTAATGGATGTTTCCCTCTGTGAGATTCCATTTAACAAAATACCTACCTGGAGGTTAAAATATAGTGAAATAACAATCCACCCTTAAATCTCTATTTATCTTAACATGCTTTTCACAATCAATATGTTAGGCCTAAAGCCTTTATCAAATCATTTCATAATTAACAGATCAAGTCTATAGCCATGATCATTGACTACCCACCATAACCTACTCAGTCCTGCTGCATCGAGCATTTAGTATGCCACAAACAAAGATTTGCAATACAAACAATCTTCTTAGTGGGCATACACACTTTTGGTCCACTCAAATCCTGTACTCAGAGAAACCAACTTGTCAGTAGAGACTAGCCCCCCTCTCAAAGTCGTACTCTGAAAGCTCTTTGTTATTGATCATATAAGGTCAGTCCACTGCTGCACTGTCAAATCAGACCTAAACTTCCATGTAAATCAGTGTAGCCTTGGGCATCCCATACTGCTCTCAAACACAAAACTGTACTCTGAAGCCTAAAGTTAATGTTGGAATGGACGGGTGCTTGGACTGCAAAACTATTCTCATGATTGCACTCTACCCACCTGTGCTTCTGCCAAAAACAAAACAACACCATAAGTTATCCAGTTAGCTAAGTCCCCTTTCACAGCATTAAATGATATGTCTGTACCCCTTAGAGGTCAGGTTTAGGCAGCAATACTGTGACTGGCTGAGCCAGCACAATAAACAGCAAAATTAATCACAGCTGCATGGAGGGGGGGTCGCTTTTTTTCTATGAAAGCACCCAAATTCCATATTCTGCCCTATTAAATCATGTAATCACAGAGTATTTACAAATATTGAATATGTTTAAATGAATTATACACATAATGATTCAACCAACGATTAAAAAAATTATAAAGTAAATTCCTCATACAGACTAATAATTCAAGTCATTTAGCAAAGAAGTTCACAGAGGGCATGCTAAAGTTTTAATTTGATTGAACTAGTTTAGTTGAAAATGCAATCCTTCATTAAAAACTTTTGAGTGAGAGTCTGTACCACACAGTACAAAGTTGTATCTAGCTTTTCACTCTCCACCTAAACTTGGAAGAACTACCCAATCTCTGTTTTGACTAATTGAGAATCTACGTTTGTGAGTGCTTGGTTTTAACCTATACTGGGTGCCCCCTTGTTTTGAAACAAAGCTATACTTCTCTGACAAGCTCTTAGGCGAGTAAAACACGTGTCAGGATATTATTTTATCCAACAGATTAAAAAATTGAGTATTCTGATTGGTCAAGGGTTTTATTTCCCTTGGGCCAACTTGCTTTGGAGTGAGCACTCTGATTGGCTGCCAGCAACATTCTAAAAATATTGCTTGCATCCATTACAGATCTTTGTCCCCTGTCCTCAACATGTTTTAAAAATATTTAAGGGAGCAGGGTAGGGATACCCTGACCCCCTAGGCCCTATGCAGGTTACCCATGGGGACACCCCCGTGGCCAGAAGCAAAAACAATCAGCAAGAGATGCTGCGATTCTATGGCACACCCAGGAGAAAAAACAAAACCCCCCAAAAACAAAATGGAGGGCAGGCCGCATTTATTACGTTTATGTGCAGGGGACCTGTTGTAAATGCATTTTACCTTTATTCCTAACCCTGTTCTTACCTTCTAGAATACATACCTGTGTTCTAGTTCTAGCTTGTGATTCTGGGAATGCCAGTTAGCAGTTGGTCAGCTGGCGTTGAGTTGTTCCTGCTGTCTTCCCATTTAAACTAATCTGTTAACTCTCGCATCTCGGCCTTGATCTCTTCAACAATTTGGCGATGATCTTGACAACAGCTGACCACCATCGAGAACGGAGTAGTAGAATCATCATTCACGGAAGCCATCCGTGAGTCATCAGTTGGTTCGCAGCAGCACAACCAACTCTTCGCAAATTAAGGAAAGGAAAACGAATCCACGCTAACCGATGGCTGTCTCCCTCTCATGTCCAACGGAGGAGTAAGGATTTTAAAGAAACATCCTTCAAAATACAACTAGAATGTCACATGATTAACCGTAAGTCCGCTGCAGCTACGCGCATGCTTACGTCACCTAGCAACGCTTCCTCGCTACTCGGCCCTTCGCTGCTATGCGTCATACAACGCACTGTGACTTCGTTGCCTAGCAACCTGCCTCGTGCCCCAATCTTGCACTTCAAACCTCGTTTTCACATATCTCCAGCACATAGGAAGCGAGAACCATATTTGACCACAGCAAAACTATCCTTTTATTTAAATGCGAGCGGATCTCATTTAAATGCGAGTTGAAGCCTTGTTAACAGCGACTTACTAACTAAAGGTGTTAAGACATTCTAACACTCGCGCTTGAGCCCTGAGAGTTTCATTTCATCTAACCACAAGCAGAAGCCTTGTGCTTTCTAAAAGGATTGTCACTTCTTCTTCATACGGTGATACGCATACCTTACAACTAAAACTTGGAAAGGTTAAGTTCACACAACGGTGATGCGCACACCACCAACCAACCCTCAACAGTTACCATTGTGTATTCAAATCCATTTATCGTATTTACAGGGATTGTAGTAAACTGTTATTAACATTATTATTTCTTTTTCATCTTTAATGTTCTATTTTTTATCCAAGACACTAATTTTTGAATATATAAGTAACTTTTGCTCACATTCAGTAATATGTCACAACAAGTAAATGTTACTCTTCCACCACCTTTCCTACCTGAACCTGGCAATCCTCCAATACCATGGGAAGACTGGTTTATCATTTTTGATAACTATCTTGAAGCTTTGGATGGCCAGGAGTTCTCAGGAAAGTGCAAGAAAGCAATTTTACTTAGCACTTTAGGTAAAGAGGGTCAGCGTGTATTTAGATTCTTACCTCAAGCTCTACAAGCTAACGGTCAAGCCATTCCTGATGAACATAAAGAAGCTATTTGCAGACTAGAATTACGTTTCTCGAAAGAAGAAAATCTAGTCATGAACAGATACAAATTTTACACTCATCGTCAGAAGAGCGATGAATCAATTGACGATTTTGTTGCTCATCTCAGAGAACTATCAGTTAAATGCAAATTCGGAGCTATGAATGACGAACTCATTAAAAACCAGCTAATAGTTCAATGCAACAACAAAAAGATACAAGAGAGATTATGGGCGGCAAAAAAAGCCCTCTTTGACTGTAGCTATTGATCTAGCTAAAGTAATTGAAGAATCTGAAAGCTGTATGAAAGTAATTGAGACACAAAAGAAGAACAATAGTCAGCAAGATGTTTCAGAATTCTCTGAAAAATGTCCTGAGGGTGCAAATGAACAATCCAGTGAAGAGTCGGTTGCGATTGTCTAGAACAAAGTCAAGCCACCCAGTAAAACAATTCCCACCCAAAACAAATTTTGTTCATGCTGTGGTAGTAACAACCACACATCAGATGCAAGATTCTGCTTTGCTTTAAACAAAGAATGTCTCAAATGTGGTCGTCTGGGACACTTCTCGAAAATGTGCAGAACAAAAAATTGTCAGAAAATCGGAGTTGTTCACGATGATGGTAAACAAGGGAGAGACAAGCTACTAGTTGCTGATGATATTGACATCGTTGAAGATGACGACAAGAGACAAAACAGACCTAAAGCCCTTTTCACAATTGACGGTTGTGAAGTATCTCTCATGGTTGACACGGCTCCAGATATACCATCATCCCTCAATCCTTCATGAACGGACAATGGAGTACTAAGTTGTTATCCAAAAGCGATATTTCGCCTAGGGGTTTTCAGGGTGAAACCATTGACATTGTAGGTTACTTTGAGTCAGACATTCTGTTTAAAAATAAGTCGACTTTTGGCAAAATCTATGTCTCTGTTGATGGTCCTCCTATACTAGTTTGGGTTCATCAATATGTTCTACATATAATTATAAATCCGAGAGCTTCCAATCAAGTCATGGTCATTGAAAACCATTCCTTAGACTATATTCTATATGAGTGTGATACTGTTTTTAGGGACGATTTGGGAGAGTTGAAAGGGTATGCGCATTTCATAAAACTTAAAGAAAATAGTGTACCCATTCAACACAAATTAAGGAGAATTCCTCTCTCAATCCGACTTGATGTCAAGACACTACTAAATGAAATGTCACAAAATGGGGTTATAGAGCCTGTAGAAGCCTCCCCATGGGTTGTGATCACAAAGAAATCGGACGGAAATTTGAAATTCTGTGTTGATCTAAGATCTCTCAATAAATGTGTTGTTGCAGATACCTTCCCTTAACCAAACATCGGGGAACTAGTATCCACCCTACAAGGTGCAAAGTTTTTCTCTAAACTAGACTTAAAAAGTGCCTATCACCAAATCAGACTTCACAATGATTCTAAGCACCTCACCGCATTTATAACCACTGAGAGTATCTTCCAATTCACATGTCTTCCTTTTGTTTTAATTTCTGTGGACAGTGTGTTTCAACGTATGTTCACAGACATTTTCAAGGGTCTACATAAAGTTGTATTTTTACAGGACGATATTCTCATGTTTGGTGACTCGATAGCTGAACATAATCTTGTACTCAAGGATGTTTTACACAGAATCATGAATGCTGGACTTACTTTACGAAAGGAAAAGTGTTCGTTTCTTGTACAGCAAATAGAGTACCTTGGCTATGAGATATCTGCTTCGGGTGTCAAGCACAAGAAAAATCTCTTGGAAGCCATTCGTTCTGCCCCAAGCCCTACTGATAAAGACCAGCTTAGATCATTCATGGGTTTGATTGAATATTATTCTAAGTTTGTAAAAAATTTCTCAGATAAAACCGCACAACTAAGACTCTTACTCAAGAAAGGCACAAAATTTGTGTGGGACAATGAAAAAGATTCATGCTTTACACAAATTAAAAAAGAAATCTGTGAAGCTAATATTTTAGCTCTGTTTGACACTAAACGCACCTCCACTGTCATGGTTGATGCTAGTGCAACAGGATTAGGTGCTGTCTGTCCTCCTTCAAAACACGCTGTGGGTGAGCGGGCAATTGCCTTTGCCTCCCGCACCCTCACACAATCGGAACAGAATTATTCTGTTATCGAGAAAGAAGCACTAGCAGCTGCTTGGGGCGTCCAATATTTTCAGACAAACCTATGGGGTACTAAATTCCTTCTCAAAACGGACCACAAACCCTTAATCCGCATCTTGTCTCCGGGTGGCGCAGGAAAGGGCTCTCCTGGATTAGCAAGACTAGCATCCAGACTTCAAGAGTACCAATACAAAATTTCCCACGTTCAAGGGTGGCGAAATTTCCAAGCAGATGCTTATCTAGGCTACCCATTGATCATAAAGACACAGATGATGTTTCTCTTAACTTAGAGATTGACAATGAGGCTGTTGCTTGGGTACACAATGTTTTATCAGTTTGTGAAGGAAGCTTCACACAGGAGGACTGGTCCAAGGCCATGGCCAATGACCATGTATAACAAGAAGTTATCCGTCTTGTCAAAAGTGGTTCAAGACGTGAAAGTTGCGTTCACATCTCTGCTCGCCCATATCTTCAAGTTCTTGATGATTTATCCACATATGGTACCAGCATCCTCATGCGTGGTGACAAAGGACCATATGTAGAAAGCAAAATTGCGATCGCAAACGCCGAAATTCGCCGAATTTCGGCGTTTGCCATCGCAATTTTGCTAAGTGGGATGTAGGAAGGCAAATCTGCATGCAAAATAAGGAATCGCAAAATTTGTGATTCCTTATTTTGCAAATGCATTTAAGGAATCCCAAATAGCGATTCCTTAAATGCAATGTAGAAAGCACCCAAGTTGTGCTATTTTGGCTTAAGGAATCGCAAATTACCACCAACTTCAGGTTGATGGTAATTTGCGATTTCTTTCAATAATGCAGTTTTTTGCATTATTCAAAGTGCCATGTGGCACACATACATGCCCTTAGGGCATGTATGTGCGCCACATGTGCACCCATGCTCATTACAGGGGTGCAAAAGGGTGTCATGTTGACACCCTTGCACCCTTGAAATTGCATTCTCAATTTGTGATTCTCTAATTGAGAATCGCAAATTGAGAATGTCTTCCTATTCATTCCTATGGGCCTTTTAGCCCATAGGAATGAATGGCAAGGTATTCCTTATTTGCGATTCTCAATTAGAGAATCGCAAATAAGGAATAGGTGGGATTCGCAAACAAAATTGCTAATCCTACCTACATACAGCCTCATGCATTAAGCCAAAATCCAGTCGGTAAAATACTGATTCGCTAATAGCTCCCGGTATTGAGTTAAAAATACCCAATCCCAATGCATCAACCCAAAAGCAAAAATCGCTATTTAAGGAATCCTTAAATAGCGATTCCTTAAATAGCGATAGCATTTAAGGAATCCCAAATTGAGATTCCTTAATTTAAGGAATCTCAATTTGGGATTCCTTAAATGCAATGCATGAAAGTTAAAAAATTAGCGAATTCGCTAATAGGGGGAGCAAATTACCATGAAGATGAACTGCATGGTAATTTGCTAAAAGTTTGAAAAATGCACTTTTGTGCATTTTTCAAAGTTTCATGTTGCGCACACACATGCCCTTAGAGCATGTGTGTGTGTAACATATGTGCACATATCAATTTCAGGGGTGCAATAGGGTGTCATTTTGACACCCTTGCACCCTTGAAATTGCATGAGCAATTTGCGAGAACCTACTGGTACTCGCTATTTGCTCATGCAATCTCCAATTCATTCCTATGGGCCTGGAGGCCCATAGGAATGATTGGGTTGGCATTCCTTAATTGCTACTCGCAATTTGCTAGTAGCAATTAAGGAAAGTTAAGGAATCGCTATTTGAATAGCGATTCCTACATGCATAGCCTTTTGCTATTCCTTATTAGCGATTCCTTATTTTTCGCTAATAAGGAATCGCAAATGGCATTGTTGATGCATGTGCCCCATAGCGTTTTGCTATTCTCTAATTGCGATTCCCTAAAAATTGCAATTAGAGAATCGCAAAACACAGCCTACCTACATATGGCCCAAAATCATTCCCCCTTCAGACTTAAGATCTAAACTACTAAATATTGCTCATGAGGGCCACCTGGGTCAGACTTTGACACAGCGCAGGCTGAAAGTCAACTTTTGGTGGCCAGGGGTAGACTCACAGGTGTCTTCATGGATAGAGAAGTGTCTAATCTGTAAAGAAGGTGAGAAGAGACTTAAAGTCGCAGTTGGTTCTTCCATGGGTCAATTGACCAATCCCAATATGCCTTGGCACAGCATCTGTCTTGACTTTATTGGGCCCATGGAAGAACTACCCTTATTTCAACGCTTTGCGATTGTTTCCATTGATGTTTTTTCGAAATGTATCACTGTTGCTTTTGTAAAAGACATCACCACTGAGAGTACCATACAATTCTTACATTATTTTTTTCAGGATGAAGGTTATCCCAGCATTTTAATTACTGACAATGGGACACAACTAGTCTCCCATGAGATGTGTTCTTTTCTCTCCAAATCTAGTATTACACATCATTGTACATCCCTATACAATCCACAAGGTAATGGTCTTTGTGAGAGAGTCAACAGGCTTGTCAAAGGCACCGTCAACTAGCTTGTTCTAGAGGTACCTTTGATCAAGATATTGATCAAGACATGGTCAATTCCTATTGCACTACTGTACACGGGTCTGATGAGAAGTCACCTTTTGAACTTATGTGGGGTAGACTCCCTGGTACAAGACTCACTCCTTCGTGGATCAAAACCTTAATCTCCAATAATGGTGAGGTAGTCTCGACTTCTTCCGCCTGTACCAACCTTACCTCTGCTTCGCATATCTCAAAAGGAGACTTTGTTAAAGTTAAACCTGGTAGGATTTCTAAAGGTTTGTCCAAATTCAAAGGACCTTTCTGTGTAAGTGAAGTATTTCCCCATTACATTGTTTTAACCAATGGTGAAAAATTGAATCTTAGGAGAGTGGCTCTTTACCAAAAGAAATCCTCTATCAGTAATGAAGATCTCTCACACGAATCTTCACACTCTCACTCGCACTGTAACAATACCAATAGTGGTTACATGTTGCCCACCACGGCAGACAGCACTTCATCCTCCTCTCCAACTAGCAGAAGTTGTTCCGGTGGAGGTGATGCCTCTGATTACAACAATGTTGGTGATTCTATTACAGAGAGTATTTCTTTACCCTCCAATAACCGAATTGCAAGGAATCATAGACCACCTGTTTATCTTAATGATTATTGTTGTGAATAACTTATTCAAATGTTTATTATTGTCAAGAACTTTAATAATTTTTATTGGTCCTAGTTTGATTGTGTTTTCTTAGTTTAATCCTTTATGTTTTTTCCTCCCAAAGGAAGAAGATATGTTGTAAATGCATTTTACCTTTATTCCTAACACTGTTCTTACCTTCTAGAATACATACCTGTGTTCTAGTTCTATCTTGTGATTCTGGAAATGCCAGAAAGCAGTTGGTCAGCTGGCGTTGAGTTGTTCCTGCTGTCTTCTCCAATTAAACTAATCTGTTAACTCTCGCATCTCGGCCTTGATCTCTTCAACAGGAGCCCACCCCCAGGAGTGTATTCATAAAGGGTGTTAGAAGGCGACCTCAGATGGGCCCGGAGGGGGCCCTGACTGGCCTGAGACCAACCCTCGAAGTATCGTAGCCGGGCACAGGCGGGAGACTCCTCAGGGGAGGAATCTCGTATCTAGGATCGTACACTCGGCACCACACGACAAAGAGACACAACACCGAGAGTTCTTAAGAGCAAATCTTTATCAGATCGGAGTGGTAAGATCTTTATGATCCTCAAGGCAATATATATACAAGTGAAGCACGGGCTCACAAAGTCTTGGAGGGGGGTTAGGAGGTAGCGGGACAGTCTTTGGGGGAATGGATCAAATGCAGGAGCGTATCCGGCGCACAGCTCACAATCCTCGAGCTGGGGGATACGCTTGTCGTCGTGGGGTCCGGCGGGACCAAGGGAGTCTGTGGGCACTGCGAGATACTCAGCAGGCTCGAGTACAAGTTCGGAGGTCTTACGATCTTCAGGGAGCCGCGAGTCACTCAGCAGGGCTCAAGCACAAGTTCGGAGGTCTTACGATCTTCAGGGAGCCGCGAGTCACTCAGCAGGGCTCAAGCACAAGTTCGGAGGTCTTACGATCTTCATGGAGCCGCGAGTCACTCAGCAGGGCTCAAGCACGAGTTCGGAGGTCTTACGATCTTCAGGGAGCCGCGAGTCACTCAGCAGGGCTCAAGCACAAGTTCGGAGGTCTTACGATCTTTCAGGGAGCCGCGAGTCACTCAGCAGGGCTCAGGTGGTTCCAAGGCGAATCTGCCGGACAGTCCCAGAGCACCCCTTGTTATAGGGCGACTCCTCTTTGATGTCCGGAGTCTGTGCAGGCAGGGGTCTTGTCACCTGGGGGTCGCTTGTTGGGGGTTTCCTGCCATTGTCCTTTGATCCTTTCAGGGCCGGGTCAGGAGGAGCCCCAGACACCCAGCAGGCGTGGAGCCAGCCCTCAGGGAGGCCGGCAGGTCGATCGAAACCCACCGTCCCAGGGAAGCGCAGAGGTGTGATGGAAACTGCTCCTCCCTCTCTCATCCCAAGGGGGGCGCGATGTCCTCCAGCCGGAGTGGCGCCTGTAGGCTAGGGTCGCGCTGGGGCCGGGTGGCCATCTTGGTGCATGCAGTGGGCACGCGGGCCCGGGGTGGCCGAAGGAGGAAGGCCTATGGACGGGGGAAGTCCGGGTCGGGTGCGTGTGTTCTGGTGGGAAGGACCGGCTAGGCCAGGGGCTCGGGGCTGGTGTGAGGTGCAGGGGTCAGGTCTGACTATGTTACGAGGGCCGGGTCCAACACGCGTCCCCCCCAGCTGAAAGCCGGAGAGAACTACCCATCTTCTTGGGGGTTCTCTTCGCTGAGGCGGAAGAATCGGGAGAGGCCATCGGCGTTGGCGTGGTCCGTACCAGGGCGATGTTCCACGGTGAAATCCATCCCCTGGAGGGAGATTGACCACCGCAGAAGCTTGGGGTTTTCTCCTCGCATCTGCATGAGCCATCGCAAGGGGCGATGGTCGGTCTGGACCCTGAAATGGGTGCCGAACAGGTAAGGGCGTAGCTTCTTGAGGGCCCAGACTACTGCGAACGCCTCGCGCTCGATGGTACTCCATCTCTGTTCCCGGGGCAACAGCCTTCGGCTGAGGAAGGCCACGGGCTGGTCCAGACCCTGGTCATTTACTTGGGAGAGGACGGCCCCGATGCCATGCTCGGAGGCATCAGTTTGTACCACAAACTCTTTGGAGTAGTCGGGGGCCTGGAGGACGGGGGCCGTACACATGGCCGTTTTCAGGGCATTGAACGCCTCTTGGCAGGCAGGGGACCACTGTATCTTCTTGGGCTGCTTCTTGGACGTGAGTCCCGTGAGGGGACCGACCAGGCTGCCGTAATTCCGGATGAATCTCCGATAGTAGCCCGTGAGGCCCAGAAAGGCTCTGACCTCTGTTTGGGTGGTGGGGGGCTCCCAGGCTAGGATGGCGTCGATTTTGGGCTGTAGAGGGGAGACCTGCCCGCTTCCGACATGGTGCCCCAGGTAGGTTACCGAACCTTGCCCAATCTGGCATTTGCTGGCTTTTACGGTGAGGCCCGCCTGGCGTAGGGCAGTTAGCACCCTCCGGAGGTGTTGGAGGTGCTCACTCCATTCGGAACTAAAAACTGCGATGTCGTCGAGATATGCAGCGCTGAATTTTTCCAGCCCGGTCAGGACTCTATTTACCAGTCGCTGGAAGGTGGCCGGGGCATTTTTCATCCCGAAGGGCATTACGCGAAAGCGATAGTGCCCATCCGGGGTGGAGAAGGCGGACCGCTCCTTGGCTCCCTCTGTGAGCGCAATTTGCCAGTAGCCGCAGGTGAGATCGAAGGTGCTGAGGAACCGTGCAGCTCCGAGCCGCTCAATGAGCTCGTCGGCTCGGGGAATGGGGTGGGCATCGGCTCGGGTGACCTCATTGAGTCCCCGGTAGTCCACGCAAAAGCGGAGTTCCGGGGCGACCCCGGGGGCGGCTGCTTTTGGGACCAGGACCACGGGGCTGGCCCAGGGGCTGTCTGAGGGTTCGATCACGCCTAGGGTCAACATTTTCGAGACTTCGGCTTGGATACAGGACCGGACCCGATCGGGGACTCGGTAGGCTCGGTGTCTCACTGGTGGGCTGTCTCCGGTATCCACGTCATGGACACACCAGTCGGTGACCTTGGGGACCAGGGAGAAAAGGTCCGGAAACTGCCCTAGGAGCTGGCGGCAATCCTCACGTTGCTGGGGCGTGAGAGACGGGGAGAGGTTCACTCCTTCTACGGAGCCGTCCCTCTCCTTGGTGCATAGAAGATCCGGGAGAGGATCCGACTCTTCTTCGGACCCGTCGTCAGTGGCCAGTAGGAGGCTCAGCTCTGTCCGCACAAAGTGGGGCTTGAGGCGGTTCACGTGGAGGACCTGGAGGGGGTCCCGGGGTGACTGGACGTCTACCAAGTACGTGACCGGGCTCTTTCGCTCAACTACTTTGAAGGGCCTGGTCCATTTATCCTGGAGCGCGCAGGGTTTCACGGGGGCCATGACCCACACCAGCTGGCCCGGCTGAAACTCTACTAGTGCGGCGTTCTGGTCGTACCAGCGCTTCATCTCCTCCTGACTCGCCTCCAGATTGGCCTCTGCCAACTCCCGGAACGTCCTAGTCTGATTGCGGAGGGTCAGGACGTAACGGAACACATCTCGGGGGGTGCCTCGGGGCGCCGCCTCCCACTCTTCTTTGACCAGGCTGAGGGGCCCCCTGACGGGGTGCCCGTAGAGTAACTTGAAGGGGCTGAAACCCAAGGATTTCTGGGGAACTTCTCGGTATGCGAATAGGAGGCAGGGGAGCAGGAGGTCCCACTTACGCCGGAGGGGCTCTTCCAGGCCCGCGATCATCCCCTTCAGAGTCCGGTTAAACCGCTCTACCAGGCCGTTTCCTTGGGGGTGGTACGGGGTGATGAACTTGTAGGACACCCCGCACTGTTGCCCTGAGGACCTCATGTATCGGGAGATAAAGTTGGTCCCGCGATCGCTCACGACCTCGCGGGGAAAACCCATGCGGGAGAAGATCCCCATCAGCGCCCGGCCCACCACGGGGGCCGTGACGGTGCGCAGGGGAATGGCCTCAGGGTAACGAGTGGCATGGTCCACCAGGACGAGGATGAACCGGTGCCCCTGGGAAGTTGGGGGGTCCAGAGGTCCCACAATGTCGATCCCGACCCGCTCAAAAGGGGTACTGACGACAGGGAAGGGCTGGAGGGGAGCCTTGCGCTTCCCTCCACTCTTCCCACTGGCCTGGCACGTGGGACAGGACTTGCAGTGGGCTTCTACATCTGCTTTCATTCTAGGCCAGTAGAAGTGAGTCACGAGGCGACTGTATGTTTTGTCCTGACCCAAGTGGCCTGCGAGGGGGACGTCGTGGGCCAAGCCCAGGAGGAGGTTTCGGAAGCGTAGTGGTACCACCAGCACCCGGCCGGACCCTAGCTCCACCGACTTCTGTTCGCTGTACAGAAGGTCATTCTCCCAATAGACCCGGTGCGTCCCCGTCTGGTCGCCTGCGGCCTGGGCCTCTGCCTGTTGCCGGGGCCCGACCAGGGAGGGACAGGTAGCCTGCTCTCGGCAGAACTCCTCTCGGGAGGGGCCCCCTTCATGGCGCCACTGTGCTAATTCGGGCAGATCGCCTAACTCGGTGTCTGAGGTGGAGTCGGAAGCCGGCGGGTCGTTACTGGCGAGCGACTCTTCCGGTGGGGGGATGTGGGGGCCCTCGGCTGGGACCATCCCATCTTCAGGGGTCGGGGCGTCGTTGACGTCCCTCAGGGGGTCAGTCGAACCGTCATGGATCGAGTGGTGGCGCACACCCACTCAGGGAGGCCCATCATCCCTAGGTGGGTCTTGCGCTCAACTTTCCCCCAGGGGGAACTTTCCAGGTCGTTCCCCAGGAGACAGTCGACGGGCTGGGATGTTCTCACTGCGACCTTCAGTTTACCGACCACCCCTCCCCACTCGAAGGGCACCAGGGCTACCTTACATAGGCTTTCTGTGTTGTCGGCTGAAATGACAGGGCAAAATACGTTGGGGAGGACCTGGTCCTCGTGGACTAAATGGCTGAGGACACCAGTGATGCTGGCCCCGGTGTCGCGGAGGGCTTCCACTTGGTGGCCATTGATCGTGACGAGCTGGCCATATTTCTTTGTGTTAGAGGGCAGGAGGCTCCCAGGGACCATCTCCCTATCCCCTAAGGACACTAGGGCCATAGCGGCTGGTTCCCACTCCTCGGCCTCCTCAACCTCCTCCCCCAGGGCTACATTGGCCATCTGTCTAGCGGGGGGTGCTGCCTGGCTGGTGCGTGGGGCCATGGGCATTCAGGGTCGTTGGGGTAATGCCCGGGCTTCTGGCAACGGAAACAAGTGATGGTTACCCGGTGCCCCCGTCTCAGGGGGGGGGCGGATACAGCTGGTGGGGGTGCCGGGAAAGGCGTAGGTTGGGACTTCGGGGGACTAGTCTGGGGCTCTCTCTGCCCCCCCTGGTTTCCCCCCCCCTCTCTGGCGGGGTGGTCCCTGACTGGCTCGGGGGTACTCTCCTACAGGGCCCCGGGAGACCCGGGTGTTGGTCCAGCGATCCGCCTCGACAGCCAGCTTTCTCGGGTCCGTGAGCTTGCTGTCGAGCAGATGCTGGCGTAGTTCCACAAAGCAGTTCGCAGCCAGGTGTTCCCATAACATAAGGTCGGTTAGTTCTTCCAGGGTGGTTACCTTGCTGCCCTTGATCCACCCATCGAAGGCACGGCTGAAGAAATTCACATATTCCACCCAAGTGGTACCCGGGATCTTCCTGCAGTCCCGGAACCGCTGGCGGTACATCTCCGGGGTGAGGCCGTACCTTGTGAGGAGGGCCGCTTTCATGTGTTCATAGGAGGTCTGCATGGAGGTGGGTAGGTCGAGCAGGGTGTCTCTCCCTTCGCTCAGGAACCGTCCCCATAGCCCAGCCCCCCAATCCTTCTGCGGGACCCGATGGGAGGTCATGGCGACCTCGTAGGCCCGAAACCACTGCTGAATGTCATCATTCTTGTAATATTCCTTGACCACATCGTTGGGGATGTGGACCTTCTGTTCCGTCGGGGCGGCCGCCTCCCGGTTCCCTGGGGGCCGCGCTTCTTCGCTTCTTGCTTTCAGTTCTATCTCCTTCAAGCTGCGTTCATGTTCTAGTTGAAGTCTCCTTCCCTCGTGTTCTCGTTGGAGTTTCTTCTCCTCCAGTTCTCCTTGCACTCGCAACTGTTCTACTGCTAGCTTTTTCTCGGCTAATTTCAATTCACCCTCAATTTTGAGTTTAGCTAATTCGAGCTTGTGATGGCGACTTTTTTCTCTGTCTGCGAGTTCCTCCGGGGATAGGCCCCCGTCTGGTACGAAGCCTCGCACCTGGTTGCTGCTGCGTTCTCCTTGGGAGGGTCCTGCTTCGTCGTGGGGCTCCACCGCTCCTTCTGGGCGGGAGGCTCCAGAATCCACCCAAGCTTTCAGTGCCTTTTGCATATCTTCTTTGGTGTTGAGACCAGTGGTAGCGATTCTGAGTTCCTTACAGAATTGCTTTAGTTCTCTGTGAGTGTACTCTTCCAGCTGTTCCACCTGGAACACGGTGCTGGCGTCGTCTTCTACGAGAACCACGGCGCTTCCTTCTGCCATCTTTGTCGGTAGTGCGTCAGCCGTTTACGGTACGATCTCTAGATTATGGGCCCGAATCCCACCGCTGCCACCAATGTTAGAAGGCGACCTCAGAGGGGCCCGGAGGGGGCCCTGACTGGCCTGAGACCAACCCTCGAAGTATCGTAGCCGGGCACTGGTGGGAGACTCCTCAGGGGAGGAATCTCGTATCTAGGATCGTACACTCGGCACCACACGACAAAGAGACACAACACCGAGAGTTCTTAAGAGCAAATATTTATCAGATCGGAGTGGTAAGATCTTTATGATCCGCAAGGCAATATATATACAAGTGGAGCACGGGCTCACAAAGTCTTGGAGGGGGGTTAGGAGGTAGCGGGACAGTCTTTGGGGGGAATGGATCAAATGCAGGAGCGTATCCGGCGCACAGCTCACAATCCTCGAGCTGGGGGATACGCTTGTCGTCGTGGGGTCCGGCGGGACCAAGGGAGTCTGTGGGCACTGCGAGATACTCAGCAGGCTCGAGTACAAGTTCGGAGGTCTTACGATCTTCAGGGAGCCGCGAGTCACTCAGCAGGGCTCAAGCACAAGTTCGGAGGTCTTACGATCTTCAGGGAGCCGCGAGTCACTCAGCAGGGCTCAAGCACGAGTTCGGAGGTCTTACGATCTTCAGGGAGCCGCGAGTCACTCAGCAGGGCTCAAGCACAAGTTCGGAGGTCTTACGATCTTTCAGGGAGCCGCGAGTCACTCAGCAGGGCTCAAGTGGTTCCAAGGCGAATCTGCCGGACAGTCCCAGAGCACCCCTTGTTATAGGGCGACTCCTCTTTGATGTCCGGAGTCTGTGCAGGCAGGGGTCTTGTCACCTGGGGGTCGCTTGTTGGGGGTTTCCTGCCATTGTCCTTTGATCCTTTCAGGGCCGGGTCGGGAGGAGCCCCAGACACCCAGCAGGCGTGGAGCCAGCCCTCAGGGAGGCCGGCAGGTCGATCGAAACCCACCGTCCCAGGGAAGCGCAGAGGTGTGATGGAAACTGCTCCTCCCTCTCTCATCCCAAGGGGGGGCGCGATGTCCTCCAGCCGGAGTGGCGCCTGTAGGCTAGGGTCGCGCTGGGGCCGGGCGGCCATCTTGGTGCATGCAGTGGGCACGCGGGCCCGGGGTGGCCGAAGGAGGAAGGCCTATAGACGGGGGAAGTCCGGGTCGGGTGCGTGTGTTCTGGTGGGAAGGACCGGCTAGGCCAGGGGCTCGGGGCTGGTGTGAGGTGCAGGGGTCAGGTCTGACTATGTTACGAGGGCCGGGTCCAACAAAGGGTAGGAGGGCTGCGTGGCCACCCCCGGGGCTGCTATCATCAAGAAGAGGTAGGTGGCCGCGCAGCCCCCTCCGTGATCCATTAAAGGCCCCAGGGCGAAAATGTGCTTGTTAGGGCAAAATGGGCAGAGCAGCTTTCATCCATCAGCCTCCATTGTCCCCAGGGGGCTCACCATGAAGCCAAAACATTTTTATATGGGGAGGGGACATGCAGCCCCCTCCCCGGGCCTCTAAAGGCCCCAGGGCTGAAATTTTACAAAACGAGGAGGGGCCCACGGAGGCCCCCTTCCCGATTCTCAAAACGCCCCATGGAGCCCACCCTGGGCCATTGAAGGCCCTTTATCTGTGCGCAGCATGGGGCTGTATATACGTATGGTAATTAAATATCACTTTCAGGTAAAAAAAACTTCACAATTCACTGAAAAAAACGTTAAAGTAACATTATAGTTATGTGAATTTGTCAGTAACAACATTAACGTTTTGAAATATAATAAAACACCCAGAAATTCACCAGTTATAGTAAGCAGACCTAACTATACCTTACGGCCCTGCTATGCACTGCTTATGACCTCACATATGAAATCACTCATGACATGTTCTATTACATTACTGATGACATCTCAAATGACATCATTGATGACATCACTGATTACATCATCATCATTTTCATCTCTGTCTCCTTTGCTTGGCTAGTCTGTAGAATGTGCTGGCAGGCCACAGGTCAGCCACTGTTGGAATAGAACATGCTTTAAAAATACCCAGTAAGGGAAATCATTGTCATAGCGAGGTAGACACAGCACAGCACCAACACGAGGTGGGCTGTGTTAGTGCACATGTTTGTGACTGAGCAGATAAACATCAATGGAAATAAGTTTCAGTGTGCAGAAATGAGTGATGACACCAAGTATCAGCAAACATAACTTTAGTAAAATCAGAAGGTCTTTGTTAACACAGACCTAAAAAGTTGATTAGTCAGGTATTGGCTGCAAGGTTCAAGAAAGAAAGAAAGAAAGAAAGAGTGAGAGTGAGAAGGAAAGAGAATGAAAGAACAAGAGAAGGAAATAGGGAATGAAAGACAGCAAGGATTAAAGAAGGTGAAAGAAAATTAATGATAAAAGAAAGAAAGAGAGAAAGAACAAGAGATGGAAAGAGGAGGACAGACGGATAGAAAGTAGGAAAGAAAGAAACATAGAAAGAAAGAAACATAGAAAGAAAGAAAGAAAGAAAGAAAGAAAGAAAGAAAGAAAGAAAGAAAGAAAGAAAGAAAGAAAGAAAAATGGAAGAAAAATTAAAGAAGGCAGGAAAGAAAGAAAGAAAAAAAGATAACTTAATACAGAACAGTTTAAAATGGACACATCTTTTCTGGCAGCAGTCAGAACATCAAAACACTCCAAAAGTAATTTACCACAGCATTGGCAGGGATCTGATCAGGCTCTCAACACAAAGGGAACGCTAAAGTAATAATTATGAAGTAAAAACAAAAACACTGGCACTGACAGGAACTAGCTTGTGTGTGGATGTGCTCCTTGTGGGAGAGCAAATTAGAGTCACTTAAATTGATGTTAACCAGTGGCTTAAGCAGGTTGATCCACTGCCCCATGCTATATGCTGTAGTGGGTGGAATGAAAATGTGAATGACTAAATAACAGACCAATAGATGAAGAGAGGTGGCTCAAATCCCCTGTATGTTACTGTATTATACATAAATCTTGGCTAAAACCAGATCTAAAAAAGGCAAGATGACATAACTTCTTGCCTATAGTAACTTAGCAGGAGAGAGTAGAGACAACATTTGATCATGAGATGAACATTCTGATGCCAGAGTGTATCTGTAATGAAAAAATAAAAATACAGAAATGTGTAGACATTTAGCAGTAGTCTCTTTATCTTTAATATTGTGCTGCAGGTTTTCTATGAACGTTAACCAGGTTATTGGCTTCTTGTATAGACCTTTTCGAATCCAATTTCCAAAAAGAGAAAGTTGCAAAGGTAACATTAATGCATGAAACTTTTTTTTTCTAATGATGTTGACGAAAGCTGATCATGAGGAACAGATTTCCCCTTTTTGGCTTTTCCTTCTTTCTCCAAAGACTTCTTATGCAATGCCTTAGAGGCGGTTGCCTCAATCATCCCCTGCACCTGGATGGCTGACCAGAGCACCGAACTACTTGGAGAGATGGACCTGGATCTCTTCCAGGCTGAATCTTATCCTCCTCAGAAGAGGCAGAAGAGATATGCTCCTCTTTTCATGCTTTTACTCTTGTTGCTCTCACAAATGCCACAGCACCCACCCACAGTGAATAAGAGGTAAAATATATATAGAGAAAAAAGGCTGGAAAATAAAACAATAATGAAGAAAAGCTCCAAAGCCCCCTTTTCAAACAGATATTTAGTGTGGCAGGACACTCAGCGCCCACCCCTAATTAGCTTATGTGCCCAATCTGAGAATGGACCAAAATCCTAAATAGGCCCCTTTCTGAATGTTAAAGCTGCCACTGACTTTCTTTCCACTGTTTTTTTCTGAAGGGGAAATAATTTGAGTGCTCTGCCACTCCAAATAAAACAATGCTCCTCCAAGTCAGCTGATCCAATGTGTAACACATGTCAAAGCTGGACCTCAGGCCCTCCGGAGCATCCCTGGCCTAACCCACACCTGCCCGGGACCGCTGTTTCTGATGCCGCCTCCCTGTCACAGCGTGAGCAACCTGAGACGCCATCCCTTCTTTAAAAGACTTACCGCTGTCACCGTGCGACTGATGTGCATGACTGTGAGACACAACTAAAAGAAGCGGTGGTAAGCGGGAAGGAGGTTATATTAAAAGATTGTGAGCTAACTGGTGCTGTCTGGGAGGCTTGGCTGCCTCATACACTAAAGAATTCATGCGAGAGGACGAAGGGGTGCTCTCTTTAATTAGTCGCCCTTTCACACTCCTGTGTTTCCATTTGCCTGACACATTATAATAATATTATGTACATATGACGCTCTGAGAGGAAGCCATCAATCAGTCAGTTTTGAAAAGTTCCAAGAAGTCTGCTAAAAGGCACAAGTAGATTGTTTATAGTTCTCAGTTTTTTTTCCAAAGGGGTCTTTAGACACAAAAAGGGATAACGGAGATGCCCCTTTACTTCTAGGTGAACCACTTTATTCCAAAAATTCATATCACTTGTTCGAATAGCCGAAAGAGAATGAATCGATGGTGTTCGCATCACAGTGCACGCCTGGCACTACTGGAATCGTGCTGTGAACCAACACTTGTTTACTGCAAGGTCAAAGATTCGGTCCCTCTTGAGTTAGAAAACGTTGTTTTTCTGTACTTGGTCGAGAAGACCTGAGCCCTGATCCCAGTTGAGTCAATGCTTACTTATCCCTCGTTTCTCCCACACTGCGCGCCAATTTTTGAGACCTCGGTCTGCCAGAAGGGAACATTCCATAAATTCTACCACATGTCTTGTGGCAGGCCGTTCCGGTCCGTTTCTAATTGTAATGCTTATAGTAAGTAAATACAAAAGAACAATGCAAATTAATCTAAGATTGGCTATTAGGTACTGCTTTCTTCATATCTTTGTTGTTCTATTTGTGTTGTAAATATATCTAACATACACGCTTTTTATTGTGCGGTGAAAGCTTACCAGAATTGGACGCGTACTCTCCGATGAAGCGCCGAGTGAGGAAACGGACTGTCAGGGCTGAGGAAGCAACCACAAACAATTAACATTTCCAGACGGGGTCTCTAATGCGGCTCATTAAGGTGCAGAGCACATCACTTCACGCGCCACAGAAACAACGAAAAATATCGTTCACGTGTTACTACGAAAATCCCTCTACAGTAATTCCTCCTTCCACTTAAAGCTCTTCTCACGGCTCACTCACAACTAGACAAATATTAAAATGTGATTTATCTGAAAAGAATGTCTTGTTTGATGATCCCCTCAATAACATGGTGTTTGGGCGTTAGAGGGCAGGCGCTGATTTCTGCAATACCTATATTGTACAACATTCAGCTCAAGGCGACTTTTTAAACACGTTCTCATGATCTCGGCCAATTGCCTACTTTAAGGACTGATAAATGTTGAATTTTTGCAGAAAAGGTTATTAGCTCAACATTGCTATGTTGGCAGTTTTGTAGATCGTTCTATCACTTTTATCATGCCATATATAATATAACATTAATAACATTGTATTAAAAAAGGAAATTAAAAAAAATATATACAATCGTCTTTTTCAGAGTAAAAAAAAAGTACCTGATTTCCCAGCTCTTTCACTGCCCAGCACAGCAAGCTTGATGTCATTCATGTTGTTTTTCTTTTCGATTTATAGTCCGCTTTTTACGACATGTTCGGTTGCATTTCGCCCTCTTCCTCTCTTTGCCTTTGTCTCACGCTCTTTTTTCAAGTGTCTGTGAGCGGAAACCTTGAGTACTCAAATCCCCGGGAAGTCGAGCAAACATCCACAGGTGGTCACGCGGTGCCTGTGCTCGAGTTCTGAGTTACGGCATTTTAGCAGCGCTCCTGAGCCTTAGATGTATTTATAGCTTCCAGGCAGATGACATCAGTTTGACGTAGCCACTGATCTCTTCTCTAAGCAACTCAGCATAATATTGCTTGCTGTTTCTGCAGCAGTTAGCTAGAAGGTAGAACAGATGCATCCATTCCTGAAACAAACAGGCTGTGCGCCAAATACAATACGAATTTGAGGCATAAGGCTGTCTATGCGTGCACACTCCTCCGCAACTTCTGATTGCTCACTCCATATCGGATAGACCGACACCATTCCTTTGCTTGTAACTCTGCTTCCTTTTCAAGTCAGGTAGCCGTAATGATGCTTAACGGTTCACCGTTGAAGATAGAGGTTTTGTTGTAAACCAAATGTATGCAATGCAATTTACTCCCAAGTCAGGGGTGAGCCGAAATAAAACAAAGAAAAATGGAGGGAGGTGAGTAACTGCAGTCAATGCGCACATGTAATCGTAAAAAAGAACTTTGGCAAAACTTGAAATAATTTTCTTTAAAAAAAATGTTTAAAAAACGTTCACAATTAATCACACAGGAAATAGGTACAAAGTGCATGTTAGATATTTCTGGAAGTAGCACCTTTACATAAACGAACAAGCAATTCTAGTGCAAAGATCATTTGGTCAAACGCACTTTCATAACAGACAAAAGAAATATAGACCAATCAGACAATATTTAGCCCAACCAGAACGATAGAATAAACAACACAGATTGTACCCACACTCATTAAAGCAGTACAACCTATCACAGGCAATCACCTTCAATAAAGTCCAATACCACTGTGGGAGATGTAGTTATCAAAAATGCATGCTTTCTCATCTAATTATTCATTCTTTATTAAAGACCTTACTCTGATTGTTGGAAAGTGAGTTATTAGTACTGGTACATAGGCATCTAACACTGGCAATATGTCCACTAACACTGTCTAGGGCTCAGTACAGGTCTCAATATATTATTCCCATGCTCAACCCTGGGTAGCTTGGCTGCTAGCAGGCGGGCTTAACTTAGGAGACAGGTGTGTAAAGCATTTAAAAACACCAATTAAGTAAATAATGAAGACAAAGCAAACAATAAAAATCCCACACCAGTTTATAAAAATCGGAAATATTTGTATCTTTACAATTACACCACAATGACAAAAATCCAATGTAGGGTACCAGAGATATGAATTTTTAAAAATTAAATACTCTAGCGCATAGAAACCCATAGTGCCACTCTGGGACATCTGGATGCGCTTGCCCTGGACAAAGACAATGCACTGCTGATGACGTCCCATATTACATCACTCATGACATGGTCAGTGACATCACTGATGACATCACAGATGGCATCTCAAATGACATCACTGATGACATCATCCAGTGACTGTGTGTTTCTGTGAAGTTTAAATATGTTTAATATATATAGGGAAAGGCGTATTGAAGAATGAGTGGGTGTATATGTTTCTGAATGGAGGATTTAGTAGGTGCGTGACTGACTCTATAAGTGAGTGATTAAATGTATCTTACTGAATGCATGGGTTAGTGACTAAACTGTGTGAATGTCTGTATCCGTCTGTCTGTTGGTGTGTAAGCAGCTGCATGGGTTTGCGAATAGCTACATGAGTGTCTATATGGGTTATTGATTTGTTGTCTGAGTATCTGTATGGGTGCCTGAGTGTTTGTGTGGGTTGGGTGTCTGTGACTCTGTGCATAGATGTGTGAGTGGGTGATTCACTGGGTGCAAGTTTTCAAGTGTGCATCTGTGATGGACTGTATGGGTGGGTGTGTGATTGTGAGAGTAGCTGCATGGATGAGTGTGTGCTTGTATCATTGATTGTATAAGAGCGTACGAATGTGCTAGTATTTGTATGAGTAATTGAGCTGGTGTGTGTATTACTGTATAGGTGAGTAAATGGCAGTGTGATTAATTATTTGCATGACTGACTAGGTGTGTGAGTACCTCTATGGATGAGTGGCGGTGTGTGAGTGTCTATATAGGTGTATAAGTGCATATGATAGTCCTGTACTGAGTGGCCATAAGTATGAGTGACTGTACAGGTGAGTGAGTGGATGTGTGTGTAAACCTAAGAATCAGTAAGTGGGTATGTAGTTATTGGTGTTGGAGTGTTTATGGTTTTGAGAAGGCATTCTGTAATTTAGAGTGGGTGTATGAAAGGTTATATTAGGTTGTGAGAAGATGCATCAAGTTATCACATGGATGATGTCATCAATGATGTCATGAGTGATGTCATTTGAGATGTGATCAGTGATGTCATCAGTGATGACAGTGACCATGTCATGAGTGATGTAATATGTGATATAATCAGCAGGGCATTGCGGGGGCGCGAGTTATAGTTAGCTGAACTAACTATAACGGGGGAATTCCACTGGTTTTGTACGAGTGAAATGTCCAACTAATTATAACTTTCCCTAAAACCTATGGTTTATTCAGTGAATTTATAAGGTTTTTTAAATGCTAATTTCTAACTATAACGTGCCTGAAACCTATGGTTTTTACAGTGAATTTCAAAGTTTCTTTAAATGCTATTTTCTAACTATAACGTGCCTGAAACCTATGGTTTTTTAAAGTGAATTTTAAAGGTTTTTTAAATGCTAGTTTCTAACTATGCCTCCAGAGGTAGGACATTTGAATAAAGAAGAAAAAACGCACAGAAAGAAGCAAAAGAAATGCAGAAAGAAGCAACAGAAGTCCACAAAGATGAAGAAAAGTGCAGGAAGAAGCAAGACATGTGCAGAAAGAACCAACAGAGGAGCAGAAAGAGGCATTGCTGCAAAATCATCCTGTGCCCACAACTTTTTCAGACGGGTACTGGTGGTAACTGACTCTGACTAACCAGGCCTAGAGCCAGTGCTATGCTAAAAGACACTTAGAATACAGTAAAAACACCTACATACACTAGGGAACACTGTGCGTTGGGGTACCCCTGTGATTAGCATGACCTCCTCTGTAAGACCCTAGTACATAATAGGGCAGGGGATTAAAACTACCTCTTAAAACGCGCCACAGGGCGTGTTTGCACACGTCACCTCAGGCCCCGTCCCCTCCCTTCCCCACTGTGTAAACACGCCCTGTGGCCGTTTTAAGTCGGGAGATTAAGTCCCCTTGATTCCTGACGGTCCCTGGGGTCCAACTAGCCCACCAGGTACCTCCAGTAAGCGCCAAAGGACTGCATTGCAGAGAGGTGGTCCAGGCCATGCCCCTTTTTACAACTCTCTGCAATGCAGCTCTGTCGGCCGAATATGTGCTGGGTGCGCGGATCCAGCTGCGAAAATGAAAAAAAAGAAGCGCGGACTCCAGTGCTTCGTTATTAATTAGCCCCCGGGTAGGCCAAGTCCCAGGGGCATGTATAAATAGTAATTGCTTAGGCCCAGGGGGACCCCTGCAGCCCCGGGTACCGCCACCCCCGGGGCTTCTTTTTTGTTGAAAAAAAAAAAAAACTGTGTGGGGGCTCAATGCCCCCACACGCCCTGGGGACCGCCACCTCCCCGGGGCACTAAGATGTAAATATGGGGGTCCTTTAAGAACCCCTGAGCCCCGGGGACCACCACCTCCCCGGGGCTTTGTACAGATTTGGAGGGGGCCGCGTCGCCCCCTCCTGGAGCCTGTGGTGGCCCTGGGGACCACCACCCCACAGGGCCGGCTCCTGCAGTGTCCTGGGGTGCCCACCCCTGGGAAACTGTTGTTTGCAATGACAGGTCAGTAGCCGTGTCATTGCAAACTGCTTTGCTTCATTGAAGCGAGAGCAGGGAAACCTGTTCTCGCTTTAATGAAGCAAAGCAGATTGATATTCCTCATGGGGAGCTGCATGTTAGCAGCTCCCCCATGTGGAAAAGCAATGCTGGCTCCCGTAGGACGTGGGGAGCTGGTGGGACCGTGGGGGCATTGGGGCTCCCCCCACAGTCCCCAACGTATCATATGGGCCTCGGGGGATGGGGTCCCCAGGGCGAATAGAAATTAATAGTAGGAGCCGTTTTTTTTTACGGGTAAATAAGGAGTCCCGTACCTAGCGTGGTGCCCTAGTAAGCGCGTGAGGGGTACGCGACTCCTAGCACAAAAAGCTATGCCGGCTCCCGAAGGTCGCGAGGAGCCGGCGGGACCGTGGGGGTATTGGGGCTCCCCCCACGGTATTATATGGGCCTCAGGGGATGGGGTCCCCGGGGCAAATAGAAATTGATAGTAGGAGCTGTTTTTTTTACTGGCAAATAAGGAGTCGCTTACCTAGCGCGGCGCTCAGCGCAGCCCCCTAGTGCGCACGCGAGGGGTACGCGACTCCAATTCATGCTGGGTGCGCAACTCCAAGCAAAAATATTATAAAATTTGTTTTAATAAAAACCTAGGTTATATGTTAGGATATTGGGTGGCTCCAAAAAGAGCCCTTGTGTTTATTGGGAGATTTTTGTAGCTACATGTAAGTGCCAATGCAGAGTCTTAAGTTGTTGAGAAAGACTCTGTTTCCCTTATCTGTGAAATGTACACCATCAGTCCTAGAGATGCCATCCATATTAAAACACAGATTGTTGTTATATATGGACCCCATACTATGGTCTCTGAGATAAGCAGAAACAGCTTTATTGACATTTTTTCTAGCTTTCTCAATCTGTGTACAAAATTGATTGGACCTGTTCCATTTCTGTCTTTGGCATATGTTAGAGTACACACAGGTAGTTTGGGGGAAAAGCAACATCAATTCTGCAAAGGTGTCCTTCATTAGCATTTCCAGAGCTAACCCAGTCAATGTGCCTAGGTCATTGCCACCGCAGTGCACATTCATGAGGTCAGGTGGTTGGAGATGCAAAAAGGATTTAACCAATGGCATCAATTGGTGCCACTTTAGTCCTCTCTGTCCAATCCATTTAATGTCTACATTTTGAAAAGCTAGGTCTTTGTCAATACCTCTGCTTTCAGCATACCTTTTGCACCAGAAAATATAGCTGTGTCCAATAAGCCACACAGAAAGCATCTTGAAGGGATTTCTGTAGGTAATCAGAAGATGTCTGTAGCTGAGGTAGACAGGTGGAAGAATGAAATCTATCTAAAATGGTTGACAAGATGCTGTTTTTAAGAAAGAAGAGATTTGATTTGCTGTTTAAGAACACTCTACATTCAAATATAGGGTGCATTTTACTTTGTTTATAAAACATGTTTCTTATTGGTTATTAACATATGCTGGAACGGTACAGCGGAAAGGATAAGGTCAAGCATTGCAAAGCCAACCACACCTGCTCTTGTCATTTGCAACATTGTGTGGTGAACTTGTGACCTGGCTGCTTAGTTGAATGTTGCATGACCTGTTTCTATGGAAACTGACATTAAGGACAAGGGGTGAAGATGTCAGTTGAAAAGAATTATTCTCTATGACCAATGGAAATTCATTTTTCAATTTGAAAAACACTGGGAAGCAATGCCATTTGTTGTTCAAGTCTCTGTGTATTGAAAAATAGAGGGAACCTTTGCCAATACTGGTTCACCCTTGCAGAGTGTGTTCATCTACATTCTCTGTGTGAAAAAGAAAATCCTGACTGAGTGTGTGAGATTTTTAATTCAACAGATTTATTTAAAAGGTGAGTTACATATTTTTTAGGTTAATTTAAAAAATATTTTACATTTTTATGAAACTGTGTTGTTTGAAATATATTATAAAATGCAGAGATGTATATTGGGATTATTTTTTATTGTACTTGAAGTTTGCTTAAAAAACAATATGTACAGTAAAATATATATTTAAGTGTGTTGGGAGATATAATTGAATGAAGGCTCTTATTTACTAATAATTGGTTAAATATGTACTAAGAAGGTGTAATTTCTAAAATATTCATATAAGGTGTAGTTTATTAGGCATGATTATTTCTTCTGTGTAAAAAGGAATAGTTTAAAAATATTGCATTATTATAGATAGTGTGGTAAAATGAGGTACAATTGTGCTGTTTGCAAAATGATTATATAAACTGTTAATAATTATGAATCTGTTAGTAGTTGGTACAGTTTGTGCAGTTTAAGAAGTCCTTATAAAAAGTGTTCTTTATTACTCTTCTTCATTAAGTATGTTGAGAGGTACAGTTTGATTAAGTTGCATATTTCTAGATTTAAAGGACAATATGTAGCTGCAAAGAAAGTCAGTACATTTTATTCTTTCTGGTATGTAGTAGTTAGTATGTCATGAGTCAGGAATTTGTTTACATTATATTTATATTTGTATAAATTAATGAGAGGTATCTGTTACATTAGAGGATTGCACACATGGTGAAAATGTGATTTTATAAGTGTATGACAAGTGATTTTGTGGTTCTATAATGTCTAATTTTGTAGTTAGTAGAAAAGTAAATGTGCACAATCTATGCGGCACCTTTACCTCCAGCACACTACTGATTCACTCCTGTAAAAATCCATACAGTAGCCATGCAGATAAGCAATCACACTGTCAGTCCCTGTCCACTGCCCCTATCATACTGACAGCACTATGTCTGTATCTGCTCTCTGTGCTGAAACAGAATCACTTGAAAACTCGCTCTCCTGTCAACTATCAGCCCTGTCACTATCTAGTCACTGTCCATACACCTATAGAATGCCTCAAACATTAAGACACATAGTGCTACAGTGAAATGTGTGCAATGTATACAGGCCTGTAACACCCAGCAGACTACTGATTCACCCTTGCAATAAGGTCAGCAGTATTTATGCATTGCCCCAATCAGCCTATCATTCTCTGACCACTCCTGCAATTATCCAGACAGAAGCATGTCCTTATCTAATCGCTGTGCCACCACACAAGCACTTAAAAACTCACTCTCCTGTGAACTACCAGCACTCTCACTATCTAGTCAGTGTCCATAAACCTGTAGAATGCCTCAGGCATTAAGACACATAGTGTTACAGTTAAATGTGCGCAATGTATGCAGGCCCCTAACCCCCAGCAGAGTACTGATTCACCCTTGCTATAAGCCAGGTAGTAATCAAGTAGTGCCCTAATTAGACTAACACTCTTTATCCAGTCCTGAAATCATCCTGACAGAAGCATGTCCTTATCTAATCGCTGTGCCAACACACAAGCACTTAAAAACTCACCCTTCTGTCAACTCACAGCACTGTCACTATCTAGTCAGTGTCCATACACCTGTACAATGCCTCACTCCTTAAGGCACATAGTGCTACAGTGAAATGTGCTCAATGCATGCAGGCCTGTAACCCCCAGCAGACTTCTGATTCACTCTTGCAAAAACTAGGTAGTATTCATGCACTGCCCCAATCAGCCTATCAGTCTCTGTCCACTCCTGCAATTATCCTGACAGAAGCATGTCCTTATATAATCGCTGTGCCAACACACAAGCACTTAAAAACTCACACTCTTATCAACTACCAGCACTCTCACTATCAAGTCACTGTCCATACACCTGTAGAATGCCTCAGGCATTAAGACACATGGTGCTACAGTGAAATGTGCGCAGTGTATACAGGCCTGTAATCCCCAGCAGACTACTGATTCACCCTTGCAATAAGCCAGGTAGTATTCATCCAGTGCCCCAATCAGCCTATCAGTGTCTGTCCAGTCCTGCAATTATCCAGACAGAACCATGTTCTTATCTAATTCATGTGCCAACACAGAAGCAGTTAAAAACTCACCCTCCTGGCAACTACCAGCATTCTCAGTATCTAGTCACTGTGCATACACCGGTAGAATGTCTCAGGCATTAAGACACATAGTGGTCCAGTGAAATGTGCACCATGTATGTAGGCTTGTAACCCCCAACATATTACTGATTCATCCTTGCAATAAGCCCAGTAATATTCACGCAGTGCCCCAATCAGCCTATCAGTCTCTGTCCACTCCTGCAATTATCCTGATAGAAGCATGTCCTTATGTGTTAGACCTGGCATCTTTTGGCGTCGTTACCCCAGAATTTTTGCCTCTACCTCCTGTATTTTTGATGCTATGCTGGATGTCGTTTTTACTGGTATAGATGCTTTGGGCACTTTGCCACTGCTGATCAGTGTCAAGGTGCAAGTGCTCCCTAGGGAAATTGTAATGTAATTGGCTATACATGTTTGGCATATTTGTTCTACCTGCAAGGCCCTAGTAAAGTGCACTGAGAGTGCCAGGGCTGGTAGTACAAATGCTACTAGTGGGCTGCAGCACTGATTGTGCCACCCACAGGAGTAGCGCTAAAATGATGTCTTAGGCCTGCTTGCAGTGCCTATGTGCAGTCCAAGACTGCCATGTCGACCTGGCCAGTGCAACCACTGACCAGGCCTTATCCTTCCCTTTCTGTACATGTCAGGCATCCCTATGGTGGCCCTAGGTACCCCCCTGGGCTGGGTGCAGTGTATCTGAAAGGTAGGGCATGTACTGAGGTGTGTAACATGCCCTGGTAGTGAATTACAGCCATTTCGTTTTTCACTGCTGAGAGGCTATCTTGCCCATAGGACAGAATGGGGGAGGCTGTTTACATGCCTATCTTCCCCTAAAGGCAAGATAGAAAATCCAAGTTTGGTATCTTTGTGTTCAGAATTTAATTATACATCTTTTTAGCAAGATGGTTTTTAAATTCACTGTGTGAGAATAGCACTTTTTAGAAAGTAGCTATTCTCCTGTTTAACCTTCCTGTGTGCCTGTGTGCAGATTGGCTGACTGGTGTCATGTGATGGGCTAGGTGGCTCCAGGAGTCTTGATGAGTCAGCAGCAGGGTGAATAGGGAGATCTGCTCTAAATGGGTGGGAGGAGTAGCCCCTGGGTTTGAGTAGGGCTGCCTCTGCCAGCACAATGCCGGCTCCACCCCCTGCTGGCCAGGCTGAGGACTCTGCCTCTGCCAGCACAAAGAAGGCTCCACCTCCTGCTGAGCGTCTAACGACCCTGTCCCTCACCCTGAAAGGAACCAGGTGCTCCAGGGCAGAGCACACCCAGGAACCGGTTTGAGCAGGGGAATCCCCCCACTGAAACAAAGAGAGACAAAGACTTGGAGGGTTATAAGAAGAGGACCCCAGACACCTAAACTTTAGATCACTGTGGAACTAAGAAGGAACCTCTGCCAAGGAGAAAGCTGGAAGGAACTGAAGAGGAGAAGACTGCCTGCTTGCTGTTTTGCTTTGCTGCCAAGGAGAGGGGAAGGACGTTGCTTTGTCCCCTTTTGATTCTGATCTCCAAGTGCCTGAGGAGAGCTGGCTCCCTGTTAAGAAGTCCCAGGAACAAAAGGACTATACCACCAGCTCCCCTGGAACTCTGCCGATGGAGTTCTGACTTGCCTTGGAGTGCTTGCCTAGTCTTGGGGCCTCAGGAGGTCGTTTTGCTGTGTTTGGGAGCTGGAAAGCAGAAGCGTGAACAAGAGTAACTGGTACCCATCACATCATCCATTTGAGGGACGCATCATCCGGTTGCGAGTCGCAAGAGCGAGAGTGTGAGGAGAATTTCATCGTGGCGTCATCGCAGCACCTGGAGTCCCCGCATCGCCGAGTGCGTCGAGCATTGTCCCAGTGCGTAAAAATTCCTGACGCTGCGAGGGTCGTCGCAGAACCAGTTTGCGGGCCGCACCACTGCCGGTGCGTGAAAGTATCCCGTCGCTGCGTGTGTCAACGCAGAGTCCCGTCCCGTGACGCATCGAGGGTTGCAGCACCAGAAGTCAGCGCTATCGCGCCGCACCGAAGATTGTCGCATCGTACCTGTGCGTGAAGCTTCCCCCTAAGAAACCTACGCAACAAAAGCCAAAGTCATCGCATCCTCCCCCTACAGATCGGAGCCGACGCATCCACCTCTGCTGCGTGAAGCAGGGCTGCTGCAAAGCCTCCCCAAGGTCTCAGGAGTATTGCATCGCCTTTGCCATCTTCATTGTTATAGCTTTTGGGAACCTTAAGGCAACTACAGGTACTGTTGGGCACGAGAGTGTCGCATTTTGTGCATTGAGAGTCGCATTGTGCAGGCCACTGATTTTTACATCCTGGAGTACTTTCTGCAAACTCTTGAACTATCTTTAAAGCAACCTTTTTAATTGTATGTTAGTTTTTCTGTAGTATTTGGTCTTGTGAAGTTTTTAGTAAAGATACCTTATTTTTCTAAAACTGGTGTGGAGTAAATCTGTGGTGTTTTCACTGTGTTACTGTGAGTGTTGGTACAAATACTTTACACATTGCCTTTGATAGCCTAGACTGCTCAGGCCAAGCTACCTAGAGGGTGAGCAGGGGTTATCTTAACAGTGTATCCCCCTTTCCCTGACTAGAAGCAAGGGTCCCTACTTGGACTGTGGTACCTACCCTGCCAACTAGAGACCCCCAGATCTAACATTATGTAATCACTGTGATAACATAGAAGCACTTATAAACTCTCCCTGCTGTCAACTACCACCATTTAAACTATCCACTCAGTATCCATGCACTTATAGAATGTCACAGGCATTAAGACACATAGTGGTACAGTGAAATGTGTGCAATGTATGCAGGCCTGTAATCCCCAGTAGACTACTGATTCAGCCTTGCAATAGGCCAGATAGTATTCATGCAGTGCCCCAATCAGCCTATCAGTCTCTATCCAGTCCTGCAATTATCCTGACCGAAGCAAAGTCCTTATCTAATCGCTGTGCTAACACACACGCACTTAAAAACTCACCTTCCTATCAACTACTAGCACTCTCACTATCTAGTCAGTGCCCATACACCTGTAGAATGCCTCAGGCATTAAGACATGTAATGCTACAGTGAAATGTGTGCAATCCATGCAGGCCTGTAACCCTCACCACACTACTGATTCACCCTTGCAATAAGGTCAGCAGTATTTATGCAGTGCCCTAATCAGCCTATCAGTCTCTGTCCACTCCTGCAATTATCCTGATAGAAGCATGTCTTTATCTAATCGCTGTTTCAACACAGAAGCCGTTAAAAACTCACCTTCCTGAGAACTACCAGCACTCTCACTATCTAGTCAGTATCCATACACCTGTAGAATGCCTCAGGCATTAAGACACATAGTGCTACAATGACATGTGTGCAATCTATGCAGGCCTGTAACCCTCAGCACACTACTGATTCACCCTTGCAATAAGGTCAGTAGTAACAATGCAGTGCCCCAATCAGCCTATCAGTCTCTGTCCACTCCTGCAATTACCCTGACAGAAGCATGTCTTTATCTTGTGGTAAATATTTCATTACCGGTACTATTTTTTATGCGGTAAAATCTAGTAAGAATAACTCAGTAAATATAAGAGGCAGAATCCGTGGTATTAGAGGTTCTAAAGGCTTTATTCCTTGACAAAGGAAATACAATTCGAATTGCAGGCTTCAAATTCCATCACCACGAGAGTTCAGGAAGGAAGGGCATACATTATTGACAGGTAATGGTATTTATATGGAAAGCATTACATTAAGATAGATGCAAGAGGCGTAACAGCTGATAATACAGATAAAATAGGCATACGTAACTAAAAAAGGCGGACATATAGGCGTAACTTATAAAACGTCATTATACATGATGTCACAAGTGGGTGGATCCATAAGAGAATCCTGTAATGTCAGCAGAAATATTTGGCAGAGATGCGCGCGCAGCCGCATGACGTGTGTTTGACGTGCAACTAGAGGGTGAAGGGGACTTGACATTTAGCTCTACATGTGGAGACAGAAGTCTGGGGTTCATGTCAACCTAATCCCAAACCATATCTAATATCCTATGTTTAAAGAACTGTGTTATCCAAAAGGGAAGGTCTCTAGGATAGAATCTATTCTATACTGACTGTTAGTGCGTGTACAAGCGTCTAAGTGTCTACATGAGATGCGAGGGGGCAGGAATCTTCCATGGCAACAGGGGCTATGAATTACTTGCATGAGGACAGCGAGGCCTGGCCCTTTGCATGGTAGCTGGAAGAATGTTTACCTAAACTACTAGACAGGAATGCATCGGATGAGGAGCAGAGCAGATAATCTTGAAGGTGAAATACAGTTTTTTGGCAGGCAACAGGCTGGATCAGGCACCGTTAGCCGCACAGGGAGTAGGACAAAGTTCATGGATACAGATGCAGGCTCGGACTGGAGCTTTCAGAGGCAGAAGGCAGGAAAAGGCTCGATGGCAAAATTCAGGGCCTACTCGCCTGAATCTGTAAAATGTGGAAAGTGAACCACATAAAGTCGGTGGCCTTTCATACTTAGGAATGGAATATCTGACCCATTCATGGCGGATCTGAAAGAGGACATGTTGACGGTGGACGCACATGTATTTGCGTCTTCAAAGCTGGAACTGGAGGGAACATACATGTACTTATAGCATGCACATGGAGCCGTTGGGGTCTACGATAGGGGACATAACTGATCACAAAATTCATATTTCCTCATTCCCTCCTTGTCCCCTACGGACCCTCAGGTGATATCGATCTTCATCAATCCATCGATCTGTTCATATAGCATCATTTGTTCTTCTTTCTTCTTCCGGGATTTTGAACGAAAACTTGGAGGTGGGATACACGATGTGGCACACAGGCCGCAAATCGCTGGCCCACATTGTAGACATAAGCAGCAACTAAATAGTATGAGGAAGCCAATACCTAGGAAGGATAGGATCCTCCATCCCCAGGCGGACAACACGCCCCAGAACCAACCGGACCAAGTCCAGGTGCCTGGACTCTGGTGTATCTGGCTTATAATCTTATGAAGGCGGGTTATGGCTTTATATACTGACGGCGAATTTTCTGGTATGAAAATGCAGCAACTTGATCCGATGACCCTACAAGCTCCGCCCCTATCGGCCAGGATGACGTCAAGGACAAGACGATTTTGAAGCACAACAATCCGCATAGCAGACTGCTCTTCTGTTAAATTGCCTAAGGCGGAAGTAGTCTCGTTCACTACTGCTTCAAGGGTTCTAGTTAATCTACGTATCAGCTTACTATTAGTGACTGTACCTATATAGGGAAAGAAACCTTTATTGAAATCTGTGTATTGCTCCCATGCTGTTTCAGTGTAATCGACAATTGGGAGATCTCTCTGCTGTCTATTGTGTACTAAATGGGTATTTCTGTGATAATCAGGAGGGGCTAGGAAAACAGGTGGTAGAAGGAATGCTATGTAACAGGTACCATCCCAATCTAGAGGTAGACGTATATATGCGGTCTGGCCACATATGAAGTAGGAATGACGGGAAGCTCTAAATGTAGACTTGCCTTGATCACTGAATTTTATTACAGTGGTGCATTTACTATGGCCCATGTGTATGGAACCATTCTTTCTTACACATAATTCCCCTTTTACTGGGAATACTGACATGGCGGGCAAGATTGGTGTAGCTTCAGATTCAACGTTCAGGATCATGAGGTTAAGTGTAAAATTACCTAATCCATATACTTCATTTTCTAGATCAGTTCCTGTTCTTTTGGGAAGTCCCTCCTTGTTAGGGTAGCAGACTTTAAGCAAAACTAGGTTCAGATTTCCCCATACCCAGTTGTCTTGATAAACTGCAGAATTTGAATCTAGGGAATTAATCAAACTAAACCATGCTCCACAGGAGCCATTGTGTGTGAACGGATATGGAAAGAGGGGCAAAACTCCCTTATAGTTCTGATAGGGAGGGAGTCGGCCACATATCCAACAATTTGTGGCATTGCTGGTCTGGTGGGAATGATGTAACATACTAATGAATGTGTTGTTGCGCAGCGCAAATCTATAGGACAACTCATGCGGAGGTAATTCGCTAAAAGAGTGTTCTGCAGTTACATTGTAAGCACGCTTAAAAATAGGGTAATACATGTGCAACAGTATACTGGAAATGATGATCAGAAGACTTAGGAAAAACAAAATTAATAAGGTTACTGTGCAGTGACTACGAAGTGATTTACAATACGCATGCTTTTTATGCTGCATCTGTTGATTTCTTTCTCTATTCCGGTCTAGAGGATACATGTCAGAGACAAATTCAACCGATTCACCTTGGAGAGGACTTAAACAATCAAATTGTCTGACTTGCTAGATCTTAATTTTAGTTTATAAAGTTCCGTTTTTGACTGCTCAACCAAGGGGAGCTTAGAGTCTGTCTGTGAGGGAATGCAGGGTTGAGTATTCACACTGGATGGTAGTCCATAAAATTTCTTGATATGACTCGAGTGCAACCACCCTTTACGTCCCTCGACCTTCACGGCTGTCCTGGTGGTTAGTAGAACAAGCCTTGGCGATCTCCACCTAGGCTCCAGTTGGGTCTTCCGATCGAAATTCCGGACCAGAACCAGGTCGCCCGGAACCACGTCATGGGGCTTCACCTCAGTATTATCGGGAAAAGCTGCAGCTACCTGTGAACGACAAGATTGTAGTGCAGACATCAAGGAAGCCAGGTAATCTGTCAGCATATTACAGTCAACATCAGTGATTTTGCGAGGTATAGGCGTCCCCCACATATTTGGTGGTCTACCGAAGATCACCTCGTACGGGGATAGCCCTGTTCGAGAATGTGCTACCATTCTCATGTAAAAGAGCGCAACTGGTAAGGCTACTATCCAATCGACACCTTTTTCTCTACATATTTTGGACAATCTAATTTTCAGAGTTTGATTATGGCGTTCCACGAGACCTGCTGCCTCGGGATGTCGGACACAGTGGAATTTCCATTGGTAGCCTAACAAAAGGGAAACATGTTTCATTAGTTCGGATGAGAATGGCTGGCCGTTATCTGAGTAGACAACACGTGGTAAACCGTACCGTGGGAAGAATTCTCGAACTAACTGTTTGGCAGTAGTCGGGGCAGTGTAATCTGAAACCGGGTAGGCTTCTGTCCAACGGGAAAGAGCACATACAACTACGAGAACATATTTGAATCCTCGACATCGTTCCATCTGGATATAATCCATCTGGAGGACTTCAAAAGCATGATCGGGAGATTGAAATCCACCCTGTTCTACGGGGATGCTTTTACCTGGATTAAACTGACAACATATCATACAGGTACGAACTTTTTGTTTAGCTGCGGCTCGTAAATGTTTGTTGAACCAGATGTGTTGAATGCTGTCTAGCATAGCTTTTTCTCCTAGGTGCGCTGGACTATGTATTGTGTTAATGATGACTTGAACCATGGAGTCGGGAAGAAACCTTATAGATTTTTCCTTCGTCATCCATCCTTGATCCGTTTGGATCCCTCCTAATTCAGTCCATTTCTTTATTTCTTCTGGTGTAGCATGTGTCTGTATGTCAATTACATCAAGGGCGGGATCCTTAACTGTCATGCAATGTGTTGGTGTCGGAACTATTGTCTTTGTCGTGTCAGTTGTGTGAGTCTGATTCTGAGCAGTCTGTTTAGCTGTTCTGTCAGCTAGGTCATTACCCTGAGAAATGATATCGGTAACTTTTGTATGGGCTTTGCATTTCATAATCGATATTGCAGTAGGTAAATGAATCGCGTCCAATAGGGCTTGAATGAGGGGTCCGTGTTGGATGTGGGCACCGTGAGAAGTTAAATAACCTCTCTCTCGCCACAGTACGCCGAAGTCATGGACGACTCCGAATGCATAACGTGAATCTGTGTATATGTTGACTTTCTTATCTTTGGCTTGAATACAGGCTTGTGTCAGAGCGATGAGCTCTGCTGCTTGAGCTGACAAAGTGTTAATACAATTTGTTTCAATGACTTCAGTGTCTGTTGTAACTGCGTAAGCGGCCCCTAACTCTCCTGTACTTGTTCTCATACATGAACCATCTACATATAATGTCAGGTCTGGATCTGATAAAGGGATGTCTGTCAAGTCTTGTCTGGGTTTCGTCGTGATAGTAATGACTTCAACACAATCATGTGCCAATGGATCTGTTCCGCCTACTGGTAACAGTGTGGCAGGATTTAACGTATTACAACGTCTGATTTCTATGTGTGGCTGGAACAATGTCAATTCGTAACCGGTGAGTCTCGCTATAGTCAAGTGTTGTGTTTGTGTGCGCTTCAAAAGAACCTCTACTGCGTGTGGTACTTGTACTGTCAATTGATGTCCTAACACTATGGCATCGCTTTGTCTGATTGCTAAAGCTGTTGCTGCCACTGATTTCAGGCACGCAGGAAGAGCCTGAGCTACTGGGTCTAATGTACTAGAGAAATAAGCACATGGTTTGTGTGCTCCTGCTTGTTCCTGAGTGAGTACTGACAAGGCAGTACCGTTGCGTTCTGTAACAAAGAGTGTAAACTGTTTACTGTAACATGGTGTTGCTAAAACAGGTGCTTGGCATAAAGCTCTCTTTAAGCTTTCAAAGGCATGTGTGTGTTCTTGAGTCCAAGGGAGGACAGTCGATGTGGCTGCCTCCTGTGTTGTCAACTGGATGAGTGGTTTTGCTAGAAATGCATATTGAGGGATCCACTGCCTACAGTACGAGGTGAGGCCTATAAAAGCCCGCACCTCCTTTTGTGTCTTGGGTGGTTGCATGTTAGCAATTAACTGGATGCGATCAGGTGTAAGCTGTCTTCCCTCCTTGGACAGCGAGTGCCCAAGGTAAACAACTCGCTGGACACAGAATTGCAGCTTAGAAGGGGACACCTTGTGCCCCTTGTCAGCCAAAAATTTTAAAACCGTCAGTGACGCTGTTTCACATTCAGGTTCGCTTCGGGCGGTGATCAGCAGATCATCGACATATTGAAGCAAGGCAGTGTTAACTGGCATGTGGATACTGTCAAGTTCTCGTTTCAGTGCTTGGCTATAGATGCTGGGGCTTTCTGTAAATCCTTGAGGTGCGCGTGTGAATTTAAAACTTCGTCCATTTAAACTGAATCCGAACAGATATTGACTTTCCGGATCTATTGGGACGCTAAAGAAAGCATTCTTGAGATCAATTACAGTGAAGAACGTTGCTTCTGAGTCAATAGCTGTTAGTAATGAAGAGATATCTGGGACCACAGGGTATTGTGGTACAATACATTTATTTAGTTCGCGCAGATCAATAACCAATCGATATACTGGTGGTGCTTTTGGATCCGTTCTTTTAAGAATCGGAATTATTGGGGAATTGCATACATTGGAGTCGGTTTCTACAACCACTCCTTGTGCAATGAGCTCGTCAATGATTTGCAGCAAAGCCACAACAGCATCTGGTGGTAACTTGTATTGTCGCATTCGTGGTAGTACTACTCCTGTTTTCAGTGTGACTCGATATGGTGTAATGTTCATGCAACCAACATCAGTGGGGCCTTGTGCCCATAAATGTGTAGGTAAATTCTGCAACCGGTGATCCATGTCTCTGGACACGTAGTGACCTTTAAAGTCACGTAGAAATAGTCGTACTCCTTCCGGAGAACAACATATTATAGCTCCTAGAGCTTTCAGTGTTTTTATACCTAACAAGTTTTCTGGACATGATTTAGTAAGCAATAAATCTGTAGTACGTGTCAATGGACCAACCGTGAGTGGAAGAGGTTGTGTTATGTCATTAATTATAGGTTTTCCTGAGAATCCAAGGGAAATATTCTGTGAGCCTGAGAGGGGTGCCCCTGGAACTTCACTGCGTCTTATAGTTGTTCTGCTTGCCCCTGTATCAAGTAAAAACTTTCTGTCTTCCCCTAATAGTTCACTATGTACATAAGGTCCCTCCTGGTCTACAGGAACCTCAATAAGGGGTAAGCCAACTTCCCTCTCTAGGCTATTTCATGTGTATCGCTGATAATCGGGATAATCTGCTTGTGCATACTGATACATCTGTTGCGTTGTTGCTTGAGTGGCAGCAATAGGCTGCGCTTGTGGTGGTGCTACGGTCTGTTGTGGAGCTGCCTGTTGCGGAGCTAGTTGTTGCGGAGCTGACCTAGGTTGTACATGCTGAGGGATTTGTTGTTGATTCTGATCCTGTCTAGGTGGACGTGGTCTTTCCTGGGTTCTACCTGTGGCAATGTTATGTTTCAGGACTGGACAATCGTGTATATAATGGCCTTGTTGTTTACAATAGTTGCATGTCCCTTTCGTTGGACCTGCGGAATCACCCCTTTGATGACCATCAGCTGGAACTGACTGAGCAACAAGCATTTTCATTTTTGTATCTTTCATACGTCTTTGTTCGTGTTCTTGTTCTTCTCTAATTCTATTGTGGTGATATTGTAACATCTGTAACATCTGTGACGGGGTATTACCTTGCCAGGTACTCTCAAATTTCAATACTCTATTCTTAACTTGCGGCAGAGAATTTTCAACTAATTTTGTCACAAACAGATGTGGATATGACTCGCTACTTGCTTTTATGCCACTATTTTTCAAATCGGGAATAGAAATCACTAGTGTCTTCATCTTGCTTTTGTTTACAGGCTGAGATTGCACCCCAGTCCTCCTTTTTTGTAGTTAATAAACGTGGCAGTACCTGCACTAGTAATCCTGGTAGTGCTGTAGTCTTTTCCCCAAGCCCTGCTCCTGCAGCTCGGGCCTTTTCTTCGTTTTCTAATGCTGTCCATTCTATCTTTTGGTCTCCCACCTCCCATTCCTTTTCTTTGAGTTTCTCGTACACACCGGCAGGCATTAACACTTTCAATATTTTCATAATGTCGGGGTAGGTATACTCTCCCATGAGTAACATGTCTTTTATCTCACGGTGGAAACCTGCTGGATCCTTGTCATGACTGGGTACTACTTTCTTCATTTCTAATAATTCAATTTTAGTTATAGGCGTGTACACAAATACGCGTGTAAAGTTATTACCTTCACCTCTGATTGGGTGTACTTCGCGTAACGGGTTCTGTCTATCTATGTGATACATTTTTCTTCCCATAATGGGAACCGGAACGTGTTCTGGGCACACGAAAGTTATATACTGGTTTCGAAATTCTAGAATTTCTTTAATCAAATCAGTACCTGAACCTCTCCATGTATTCGTGAGTAGTTCTGTCAATATGTCAGGTAAGGGTCCTGGATCGGAGTGTTGGCCTTTATATAATATAAGGAGGTGTTGAATCATGTATATACTAGCTAAACGCTGTTCGTCTGGGGCAAGATTCAGAAACGTGTGTGCTAGTGCATCATCACTGTATTTACTGGGACTGTCAGCCCATTGTACTGCTGACCTGGCTAATTCTTTTTCGTCCATGGAATCAAGCATATGGTACCCCCTTCGATCTCGGAGTAGTTTATCAGCGGCTTGGAATAGGTGTTCAGGGGATCTTGTATTTAACATAGGGTTTGTAAAATGTCTATTACATTCTGGACGTATCGGACGTATCGGATCATTAAAGCCTCTAGTATTATTATGGGGTCTTCCTCTACCTACGTAAGCTATCGTTTCTAATTGTTCTGATTCTTGCTCCTCCTCTTCCTCTGATTCAATTCTGTCTGCTTCTCGTCTTTCTTTATGTATTCGTTCTATTTCCTTGCGGATCTTTCGACACATAACTACTATGCATGACTGTTTATCATGTTTCTCGTCTGATATGTTCTGACCCCATTTGACAAGTTTTTGCATGGTATCATGATCTGCCCCAGGCCTGTCTTGGTTCCTAATCACGCAGTTTATAAAAAAACGTAGTAGTTGTCTTTGGACATCCACTTTCTGGTATTCCATAGCTTCGTTAATACTTTCTGGACCTCGCCCTGTTTGGACAAAGCGATATATATCGTCTAGGTGTTCAACCATCCCTGGTATCGTCATTAAATACAATGTAGCTCGTCGTATACGTAGTGATGATATGAGCAATCTGTCCTGTTTACCTGGTACTGGATCGTATCTACAATCCACAAGCTGTTCTTTAAACATGTCGGATGTCGCTAGTTGGGGTGTACGCTGGAGTGCTAAATCTCTAAGAGTCTGTTTATTTCGCGGCGGTGTTGCAAACATGTCTGTCGTGCCTCCTGTAGCACCATCTGAAGTGCTAGGCAAGAAAGGATTCGTTGGACGTAAGATAGAAATCGTAGATGTGGGAAAAACAGTAGAAACGGTCGGACCTGTGGGAACTTGTGTAGGAGTTTGTTGTTGCGGGGATACAGACGGATGCTCTTGGTGTTGAACACCATCGGCAAGCGGTGTGTGTGGTATGGTATTAGCATACTCGGGAGCTACGTCATCTAAATAGGTGGAAAGGAAAACGTCCTTTGCTGTTTTGGGATGTGTTTTGGGATGTGCTTTTATCGGGAGTAATGGAGGAGTCAAGTCTTTTGGTATTTCCGGGGTAGCCTTAGGTAACCCTTCGGCCAGAAGAGGATACATACCATTCATAAGAGTATTTCTTTGTCTATCTACTTGTTCTGATTTTACTCGGGTACCTTCCTCAATTAATAGATTTTCTCGGGTTTTATTTGAATTCTCTCTACCTTTCTCTTCCTGTCTGAGCGCTTTTTCTGTATGTCTATATGATTCTTTACGCCATAATTCAATGGCATCTTTCTGTGACTGTCTGGCTTTCTTTTTCCATAATTCTTCTTCTACTCTCATGATGCAATCTGCATCCCAGGTCCCCGCTGCGGGCCATCTCTGACTTTCTGGCAAATCCTTGGTGTAGTCCACCCATAAATCAAGAAATAATACGGCATCTAGGCCATGTTTATGATACATAAAGTATCCTGGGGTATCCCTAGGTGGAATGGGAACAGCTTCTTCGAGTACACCTTTTCTAGTTTTGATCTGTCTTAATTTCGAAAAGAGCGGCATTATTAGATCTGGTTACCTAATTTTAAACACACTTAATACAGAAAAACACAATAATGAACAGTCATTCACACCACAATGTATAGAACGTATTAAAACATTTAACATTTAACATTTAACGAATAATGATGACTAATAGGAAACTAGTTACTGACATAATACTTGACACTAGGTAATACTTATTTATATGAAAGACATACTAGATATACTGCTAAACAGTACAGATACACTGCTGAAACAGTGCAGACCGGATTTGTGTACCCAAACCCGTCTTGACCGGCACAGACTATGTGCACGTTAAATGCCTCCCCGGCAATGGTACTCACCGGGTAGCTCGGAACGGAAGGCCTCGGAATGGAACTGAAACTGGACCGGACTGGACTCGACTCGACTGGACTCGGAACTTCGGAACCTGGTGGGCCTCTGTATACCTCGGATCTTGCTCTCTCAGCTAGGCTCTGGTCGGGATACTTCGCACTTCTCACCGCCTCGTCTGGGTGTTGATCGCAGCCTCAGTCGCCCCCGCTTGGCCGGAGGGAGATACAGGAAATCCTGCAGGTACGCGTTTTTGTCCGTTCAGCTGTGGCAGGAGACCGGGCCTGCAACGCACCTCCGGCGCGTGAGATGTGAAAGTGTCCCTATTCGGGCGCCAATTTATGTGGTAAATATTTCATTACCGGTACTATTTTTTATGCGGTAAAATCTAGTAAGAATAACTCAGTAAATATAAGAGGCAGAATCCGTGGTATTAGAGGTTCTAAAGGCTTTATTCCTTGACAAAGGAAATACAATTCGAATTGCAGGCTTCAAATTCCATCACCACGAGAGTTCAGGAAGGAAGGGCATACATTATTGACAGGTAATGGTATTTATATGGAAAGCATTACATTAAGATAGATGCAAGAGGCGTAACAGCTGATAATACAGATAAAATAGGCATACGTAACTAAAAAAGGCGGACATATAGGCGTAACTTATAAAACGTCATTATACATGATGTCACAAGTGGGTGGATCCATAAGAGAATCCTGTAATGTCAGCAGAAATATTTGGCAGAGATGCGCGCGCAGCCGCATGACGTGTGTTTGACGTGCAACTAGAGGGTGAAGGGGACTTGACATTTAGCTCTACATGTGGAGACAGAAGTCTGGGGGGTCATGTCAACCTAATCCCAAACCATATCTAATATCCTATGTTTAAAGAACTGTGTTATCCAAAAGGGAAGGTCTCTAGGATAGAATCTATTCTATACTGACTGTTAGTGCGTGTACAAGCGTCTAAGTGTCTACATGAGATGCGAGGGGGCAGGAATCTTCCATGGCAACAGGGGCTATGAATTACTTGCATGAGGACAGCGAGGCCTGGCCCTTTGCATGGTAGCTGGAAGAATGTTTACCTAAACTACTAGACAGGAATGCATCGGATGAGGAGCAGAGCAGATAATCTTGAAGGTGAAATACAGTTTTTTGGCAGGCAACAGGCTGGATCAGGCACCGTTAGCCGCGCAGGGAGTAGGACAAAGTTCATGGATACAGATGCAGGCTCGGACTGGAGCTTTCAGAGGCAGAAGGCAGGAAAAGGCTCGATGGCAAAATTCAGGGCCTACTCGCCTGAATCTGTAAAATGTGGAAAGTGAACCACATAAAGTCGGTGGCCTTTCATACTTAGGAATGGAATATCTGACCCATTCATGGCGGATCTGAAAGAGGACATGTTGACGGTGGACGCACATGTATTTGCGTCTTCAAAGCTGGAACTGGAGGGAACATACATGTACTTATAGCATGCACATGGAGCCGTTGGGGTCTACGATAGGGGACATAACTGATCACAAAATTCATATTTCCTCAATCTAATCGCTGTTTCAACACAGAAGCAGTTAAAAACTCACCTTCCTGAGAACTACCAGCACTCTCACTATCTAGTCAGTGTCTATACACCTGTAGAATGCCTCAGGCATTGAGACACATAGTGGTACAGTGAAATGTGCGCAATGTACGCAGGCCTGTAATCCCCAGCTGACTACTGATTCTCCCTTGCAATAAGCCAGGTAGTATTCATGCAGTGCCTAAATCAGCCTAATAGTCTCTGTCCAGTCCTGCAATTATCCTGACAGAACCATGTCCTTATCTAATTTCTGTGCCAACACAGAAGCAGTTAAAAACTCATCCTCCTGTCAACTACCAGCACTCTCAGAATCTAGTCACTGTGCATAAACCGGTAGAATGTCTCAGGCATTAAGACACAGTGGTACAGTGAAACTTTCAACATAGGAGCTGATCTCAACAAAGAATTAGTTTTAAAAATTTCACGAAGATTCGTCATTTGGTGCCAAAGTTCTTGCAAATAGAATGTTGCCATTTTCCCATAGCAACAAGGTCCTAACTATAACTACCTGCTGGCGACCGCCAGCAGGTAGGTATAGTTTGGACCTAGTTTCCATACGAAAATAGTTTTTTTGTTTTCCCAATAACTTTGGCGCCGGTTAACTAATCATTGCGAAATTTTCAAAACTTGTGGCCTGCTCTGGTCCATAGGAAACTTTAGACAAAGCTACAGCCTGAAATGTTGAATGGTATTACACCAAATTTGGCAAAACAATAGCCCTTGGTTCAGAAAGAGTCCTTTTTGTTAAATGGTGTGAATCCATTCAGAAGTTCGTGAGAAATAAGAAAAAGAAAAAATATCGATATCTAGGGCAGAGGTCGGTTAACAAACCCTCCCAACCACAAGCCTCATTCTAATTGGATGCTTACACTCCATACCAGGAAGTGTTTGCAGCCATCTTGTGACTCGATAAAACAGACTCACAAGAAAACAGTTGAAGATTAAAAAACGAGAAAAGCGGGCAGGGTAGAGACCCCCTGACCCCCTAGGGCTGCTCAGGGGGTCCCACAAGGACCATCCGACTCAAAAAAAGCATTTTTTAAAAATAATTACGGTGGGATTCACGCTGGGGTCGCGAATCCTGTCAAAATTACTGTAAAAAATGAAGCGCGGGCTCCTGAGCTTCATTTCAATGAGGCCCTCGGGTTGGCCAGGTCCTGGGGACATTGCACAATTCATAATTTAAAAATTACAGGGGCCCGCAGGGGCCCCCGCAGCCCCTGGGACAGCCACCTTCCCGGGTCTATGTTAATAATATGCAGAAGGGCACGTGGCCCTCCCGCAGCCACCTCCCCGTGGCATCTTTTTAATTAATCTGTGAGGGGCCTCCAAGACCCCCCTAAGCCCCTGGGACCGCCACCCCCTGGGGCTTTCTTTAATATGTGCGGAGGACACACAACCCCCCGCTGCCCCGGGGACCTCCACCCCCTGGGGCTTTTTACAAAAAATATTAATCCTGTGGGGGTCTTGAGCCTCCCCACACACCCCAGGGACCACCACCTCCCCGGGGCACTAATAATGCAAATGCGGGGTCGTTAGGGACCCCTGAGCCCTTAGGACCACCACTGCCCTGGAGCTATGTAAATAAAGGGAGGGGTGTGTGTGGCCCCCCTCCAGGAGCCCTCCATGGCCCTGGGGACTGCCACCCCACAAGGCCGGCTCCTGCAGTGCAGTGTCCAGGGGTGCCCACCCCCTGGGACACTGCTGTTTGCTATGACAGGGTGGGAGCCGTGTGGCTCCTGCCCTGTCATAGCAAACACTGGTTTGGAATTTGGAAGCGAGAGCAGGTTTCCTGCTCTCGCTTCCAAAATCCAAACCAGATTGCTTTTCCTCAAGGGGAGATGCATGTCAGCAGCTCCCCGTGTGGAAAAGCAATGCCGGCTCCCGCAGGAGGCAGGGAGCCAGCGAGATCCTGGGGGAATTGGGGCTCCCCCCTCGGTCCCCAATGAAGTGGGTAGGCCCTGGGGATGGGGTCCCCGGGGTTAGAAGTGGCCTGGGAGGGGGGCCACACGGTCCCTCTCCCCTTTCAAAATAAATAAATAAAAGGCAGGCCAGCCCTGGGGGATGGGGTCCCCAGGGCCATAATTGGCCTGAGGATGGGGCCCACTCTGTCCCCTCCCCCAAAAAAAAGGATGGCCAGGCCCCGGGGGATGGAGTCCCAGGGGCCAATAGTGGCCCAGGGATGGGGGGGACATATGGCGCCCCGTCGCTTTAATAAAAAAATAAAGAAAAGGAGAAGGCCGGCCTCGGGAGGGGGGCCACGTGGCCACCTTCCGTTTTTTAAAATGAGTGGTCAGGCCCTGGGGGATGGGGTTCCAGGGGCCCAAAAATAGGAAAGGAAAGGAGGCCACACAGCCCCCTTCTAAAAATAAAATGTTTAAAAAGCTTAAAAAGCTTAATAAGTTAGCTGAACAACTGTAATGGCCAAATTTCTCTGGTTTTGTATGAGTCAAATGTCCAACTAACTATAAGGTCCCTGAAACCTGTTGTTTTTTCAGTGACTTTCTAAGGTTTTTTAAATGCTAATTTCTAACTATAATGTCCCAGAAACCTATGGTTTTTTAAGTGAATTTCAAATGTTTTTTAAATGCTAATTTCTAACTGTAACGTCCTTGAAACCTATGGTTTTTTCAGTGAATTTCAAGGTTTTTTTAAATGCTAATTTCTAACTATAACGTCCCTGAAACCTATGGCTTTTTTCAGTGAATATATATATATATATATATATATATATAATATTTTCTATTCATTCATACTTGTAACTATTTTAAATAATGTAATTTAATTTAACATTATTTCCTACAGGGTTTTATTGTAAGCCCCTACCTTCATTGTTTTCTATGAAAGGGTCTGTGTTTCATTCTATCTGCCTTTGTTTCTTTCTTTGTTTCTTTGTTTGTTTGTTTGTTTGTTTGTTTCTTTCTTTCTTTGTTTCTTTCTTTCTTTCTTTCTTTCTTTCTTTTTTTTTCTTTCTTTCTTTCTTTCCTGTTTTCTTTCCTTCTCTTCTTTCCTGCTTTTTTCTCTTTTGTTTGTTTGTTTGTTTCTTTGTTTGTTTCTCAAAGGCAAGTGGCTAAAAGCCAATGGCAGAACAATTGGGTTTTATAGGTTTATGTCAGCCAAGAACTTTTGATTTTACTAAAATTATGTCTATGGCATAATTACTTCTAGGGGTTTTCAGCCACACTTTATCCATTTCTCTTTTGTTGTTTCATTCACATTTTTCTCCAACCCACTCAAGCATGCATCAAGGGCAAAGCCTCAGCCCACTTCAGCCACTGGCCAACTTCACTATGAGTCATGGCTCGCTGTCCATTCACAATGAGCACATTCACACACAAAGTAATTCCTTTCGGTGCCAGGGAGTACTATGGTAATGCATATTTTTTTTAGAGCCACATCTTTTTTTTCCCTTAGGCTATTATTTTTTTTTAGGTTGGTGAACACCCGTCAGCTTCCCAAACAATACAGCTTTGCAAAAAACATGACAAAGTAAAACAAGAATTGCGAAAAGGATAGCGGACAACGCCACAACTCTTGGATTTGCCAATGGTTGTTTTTTAGTAGTACCTTACTCTGAGTTTCTGAGTACCAAAAAGAAGTAAACTTATTCAAAAGTGTAAACTTGCTCAAAAGGGTGAGATACTTTTGAGAATCAGGCTCTAAAATTCCAATGCAACAGTAGGTGCGGCCTACACAGAGACTAAGGCCTCATACTCTCCAGCGATGTATGCATTACATTTTGGGAAATAAATGTGAAAGAATAATAATATCTGAAGGTTGCCAGTGAGCACTGAGGTTCCCAGAAGAGAAACAGAAACAATTTTAACATCAAATATAATAATGGAAATTGCAAGCAGCACAAGATTCCAGAAACACCGGGGCTATAGGCAGTACACTTAGGCGTCAACGAGAAAATCAGTAACCCTGTCTAGGGTTGGCCAGCACTCTTGACTGTTGTGGCTAGCTCTCACCAAGAAGGGAGCTGTGTTGCGATGACCAAGACCACCCTAAGAGGCACCCTCGTCTACAGACCACTCGGATCCCGACCACAATTCTGCGACGCCATCGCCGACTTCATCAGCACGTACGCACTGACCTCCACCGACTACATCCTCCTTGGAGACCTGAACTTCCATCTGGAGAACAACAACGACAGCAACTCCTCCACCCTGATAGACAACCTCGCCAACCTCGGACTGAAACAGCTCGTCTCCTTCAGCCACATCTCCGAACCCACCTGGACCGACCACCACTGCATCCACTTCACCTTCCGGAAACCCGTTGCACATCACCGCACCCTACAGACCCCCTGTCACTGCTGGGGCAAAATTACCGAAGTACAACTACAGACAAACCTCGCACTCAACCCACCGACCAACCCCTCCAACCCCGACGATGGTGCGCGCACACTCAGATGATGGATGGACGACTGCGCCAACACCTTAGCCCTGCTGAAAAAACAAACCCTCAAAGACACCAGCAAGAGAGCCAACTGGTTCATCCCGGTACTCCTTGCGTCAAAGCGCACCTGTCAGAAGTTGGAGAACATATGGCACATCGAGAAGTCGCCGGGCAGCCGCACAGCCCACAAAGACTCCTTCCGCAACCACCACCACCTCATCAGGACCGCCAAGAGGACCTCCTTCAAAGTTCGCCTCAACAACAATGCACACAACAGCAAGGCGCTCGTCAACGTCGTGAAGGAACTCTCAAACCCCATCTCCAACGCCAACGACATCCGGCCGTTGCAAGCCCTATGCGACTCCCTCGCCACCTTCTTCCACCGCAAGTTCACCGACATCCACGATAGCTTCAACCCCCGGATGACCCTAACAGGCCCCAACATGCCGGAACCACCACACCCCACCGACTATGACCCCCTGACAACCTTGGCCAACGTGAGCATCGAAGACACAATCAAGACTATGGGCACAATCCACTCCGGCTCGCCGTCTGACCCTTTTCCACACCACATCTTCAACAAAGCCGGCAGCTCCATCGCACCCCACCTATGCAACATCATCAACCTCTCCTTCGAGACCACGACCTTCCCTGAGAGCTGGAAACCCTCCGAGTTCAACGCCCTACTGAAGAATCCCAAGGCGGACCCGAGCGAACTGAAAAACTTCCGGCCCATTTCCCTGCATGGGATGACTCCTGCTGTCCCTCATAGCTGGGGACACCCCCCGCACCCACCAACCATGAACGCAACCTGGGAGTCATCCTCGACTCGAAACTCACCATGACCAAACAAATCAACGCTGTCTCCTCCACCTGATTCAACACCCTCCGTATGATGCGCAAGATCTACAGATGGATCCCGACAGACACAAGGAAAACAGTCACCCAGGCCCTAGTCAGCAGCAGACTCGACTACGGAAACGCCCTCTACGCCAGAGCCCCGACCAAGCTCATCAACCGACTGCAAAGAATCCAGAATGCCTCTGCACGCCTGATCCTCGACGTCCCGCGCCGCGACCACATCACCCCCACCTGAGGAACCTGCACTGGCTCCCTGTCGACAAAAGAATCTCCTTCAAGCTCCTGATCAATGCACACAAGGCACTCCACAAGACCGGCACAGCGTATATCTCGACAGTCGACTCTCCTTCTACATACCCAACAGGAAACTCCGCTCCGCAGACCTCTCCCTGGCTACCGTCCCACGCATCCGTAGAACCACAGCCAGAGGCAAAGCCTTCTCCCACCGCGCCACCAAGACCTGGAACACCATCCCCCTCATCCTACGACAAACCAAAGACCTTCTAACCCTCAGGAGACAACTCAAGACCTGGCTGTTCGACCAGTAGCAACAGCAACCCACCCCACCCTCAGCGCCTTGAAACCCTTGCGGGTATGTAGTGCGCTTTACAAATAATTTGATTGATTGATTGATTGATTGATTGATTGATTGATTGATTGATTGATGCTGAAGCTGATGTCAATGCCAATCCTACATCCCTCTTCCTATTTTTCTCATTGAGCTGGCATTCATGTCAAGCATTGAGACGCTTGTGCATCTGAGATGTTCCAATGCTATACGGGCCCCATATACTCCTGCTCAGCTTCTTTTAAAACAGTGTATAATCAGTTACTTAGAGGGGAGTCTTTTAACTAGTTGGAATAGTGAAAAATGTCAGCGATAGATTATGGTGCTGATCTTGACCCCTCAATCATCTTCATGGTCTTCATTGGTCTATTCAACATGTTCATCTGTATTTGCCCACTTCTGTTCTTCCTGTAAAAAAAGCCATTGTAAAGGAGCAAAAATGTTTTGAAACCTCCATAAAGGGAAACATAGCAAAAAACCAGACAGTCTCTTAAGGTATGGCAAGGCCTGCGGTATGTGCAAAACTGTAAAGAACTATTTGAATGTGGAACCATACATTCCCAGGAACCAATTAAACCTCTTTCATAGTTTGCAAGTAACTATGGTTCCTCTGTAGCTCCAGGAAATAGGTAAAGGTGTACCAGGCTTGCTCTGAAGCCGTGGTTCCGGTTCCTACTTCTGTGATTCCCAGCTTGATTAAATTGTGGAAATTATGAAATGTACTCTTACACATATGAGTTCGTTTGTGCACTTAGAAAACTGCTACCCTTAACTATGTGAAACAATTTGTTGTGGAACATAGATTTAAAAAAAAAGTACTGATTTTGTTGTGCTCAGTTTTGGTTTTAAGGTACTTGGAAAGGAAGTCTGGTGTCTCTGATCTTGCGAAAGCAGTGAAGCCGGATAAAGAGTCACGGGGGATATGTACAAGGAAGTGGCGGAGTGAGGCGTTAGATTGTTTATGTATAGGAAGGGGGACCTTCCGGTACATAAACATTCCATGGCATTTTGCTTTTTCCATGTGTGCTGCACAAGACAGCACACATGGCAAAAAATAAAAACGAGGAGAAATAATGCATTTCTCCTGGTTTAGCCAACTTAAGACCAGGTTTCAGCTGGTCTTAATTTTGGCACTGCCTCCAATGTACGCTGCCCTTTTACATAGGGGGCAGCATCAAAATCAATGGCTGTTGCAGTGGAACGCCCACCGCAACACCCACTGCCCACGCCTTTCAAGCTAACCATAGCGTGAGTGGGGGTCTTATGTACAAGGCAGCTTTAAGCCACCTTAAGTGGCTTAACTCTGCCTTGTAAATTAGGCTAAGCCCCTATCACCACCACAATGTCGGAAAAAGTGATGTTGTGGCGGCGATAGGGGCTTGCACATATGCCCCATGGTTCTGTAGCATTTTTTCTACTGGAGACATGGAAGATTTGCGTATCTCAAAACAACAAAACACCAAAAAAGAAAAAAGCCAAAAGAAGTTATTTGATTTGTTAACACGCCACACTATCCAAGATACTTATAGACCTCCCTTTAGGATGCCTCTCTTCCCCCACTCCTTAGATGAACAGATAGCCTACCTGGTTACCAACTATGGGATTGGGGATTTCAATTATTGGGCCAATGACATCCTTGGTGGTCCTCAATCGGCTGAACTGACCGAGTTACTTGCAGGTTTAAATCTTATTCAACAGGTATCCACAGCCACACATACTAAGGGACATATCCTTGACCAGGTTTGGACCGTTAACATCACCATGTCTTCTGTTTTAGTCTTACCTTGTACATGGTCTGATCATCACATACTCAAATTTACTATTCAAGATAACTTCGCGAACAAAAACCCCAGCCATGCTGGGTGTCTTCGCCGAAATTGGAATAAGATTGAGAAATCTTTATTCTTTGACTCACTTGCTAACTCGACTCCTCCAGGTAACCTCTCAATTAATCAGGCGGATGTACAGTTAACCAGTTAACCAGACAAGTTCGCTCCGCTTAGGAACATCCATGCCCCTCACCGCCATGAGGCCAAGAAATGGTTTTCCATTGAGCTGAAACACCAAAATTTTGGTCTAAGACAATTTGAAAGAAAATGGCGAGGCAACTACAAACCCGAAGATAAATTGCTCTACTTAAACTCTTTGAAAATCTATAAGAAATCTGTGTAAACTGCTAAAGCGGTGCATTTTTCATCCAAAATCCTATCGGCAACTAATCATTTGAAGGAGATTTTTCATATTGTCAATGAGTTATCTAACCCCGACAGAATACTATGCAAACTGTCCCCCTCAAAAACATTTTGCAATGCTTTGAACCTCTTTTTTATTGATAAAATAAAAAAAATTAAGTCCAGTATCCTAGTCTGCCAAAACTTGGACTTTAGTTCTCATTCCATTTTAAACCAAAGTTCTTTCACGCATTTTCCTTCTATATGTCAGCACACTTTTATCAACCTTCTTTCAAAAGTCAAATTGGGCTCTCCCAATTACTGTTGCCCTCCCAGCATTTTGATGTAAATTTATACTATCCTTCCTAGTCCTGCTCTCAACCTCTTAAATGAGTCCTTGTTTCAAGGAATTGTCCCTGTAACTTTTAAAGAGACAATTGTTGTCCCCCTCTTAAAAAAGGTGGGTTCAGATCCACTCATCCTGAATAATTATCGCCCTATCTCCGTTCTTCCCTATTTAGCTAAGATTTTGGAAACCTATGTTACAGGGTGTCTTACAGACTTCTTGGAGGAATCCGAATTTTTGGATTCCCATCAAGCTGGCTTTCGACCAGCGCATTCTACTGAGGCGGTAATTCTCACATTTCTAGACATTCTCCGTGGTGAGGTCGATAGTGGCTCCTCGCAGGCTCTCGTCCTGCTTGATCTCTCCACTGCTTTTGACACGGTCGACCACTCTCTTTTAGTCGACCGTGTGAGAGATGCAGGAATTGCGGGCCCTGCCCTCAGCTGGATTAGTTCCTTTTTGGAAATTCGTTCCCAGGCAGTCTGTACAGCCCAGTTCACCGCTCCTAGAGTCAAAATTTCGTGTGGAGTCCCTCAGGGCTCATCTCTTTCTCCCCTGTTGTTCAATCTCTATCTCCTCCCTCTTGTCCAAGCTCTGAAGGAGCGTAAAGTCTGCACTTTCAACTATGCAAATAATTTTCAGCTTATTTTCTCCACCAGTAACTCCTCAGAGTCGGTTCATGCTTTTCAATCGACCATGCTGTTCATCAGTCAATGGATGAACAAGAACCATTTAAAACTCAACCTGGTCAAGACAGATCTGGTTTTAACAGGTGGCATTGTTAAAAATCCATGGGGACCTCATTTCTGGCCTATGGAGCTGGGTCAGCCCCCTGTTCCTTCTAGTTCGGCTAAAAGCTTACTGGTGATCATCAGTCAGGATCTTACTTTGAAGCCTCAGATTAGTTCAGTGATCTCCGTATGTTTTTTTCAACTTCGTAAAATAAAAAAGATTTGCAGATATCTCACTCATGATGCCTGGATTCAGGTGATTCCCGCCTTGGTCATATCCCACGTCGATTATGCCAATTCATTATATTTTGGCATCCTCCTCTATCTTTCCAGACGCTTACAGATAGTACAAAATCAGGCTGCTCGTCTGATTGTTCATCATCCAAGGCATCATCACATTACTCCTCTCTTGAAGCAATTACACTGGCTTCCGGTTGCTCAGCGGTGCGCTTTCAAGACTGGATGTCTTATTTTTAAGTCACTTTATGGAAAGAGGCCAAAATGTGTTGATAATATGATTAACAAATTTGCTCCTACATGAAATCTTCATTCAGCTCACAAAAATGTATTACTTATTCCTCATTTTAGATTAAAGCGCACTGGTGGTGCCAGGTTCTCTACATTGGCCCCCATATTTTGGAATTCTCTCCCCCTCAAAATTCGCTTCTGTATCAATCTTCTTGGCTTCAGGAGTCTTCTAAAAACTTGGCTCTTCCGACAGGCTTTCTAAACCCTCTTTTTATGACCTGGATCTCAGCCAAAATAGCACCATGAAACCTCCCGGGTGTACGTGCTCTCTATAAATTAATTTTAACATAACATTCAACATAACCACAGCCTGTAGAACAAAAGAAGCCCACCCTTTGGATGACACCAAGTTCACTTTGTTCCATGAGAGTAAAAAATAGAAAGCTTCTGCTGTCGCCAGTATATCATTCAAACAGACTGGACAAAGCCTGGAACAAGCAGGACAGTCCTTTGCTGAGAACCAGTAAGCATATGGTGATGTGGTAGTGGCAACAACTTTAAGGGCTGGTGGTGTGGATCATTTGGGGGTGTGAATCTGTGATGTGGAAATTTTTCACACACCCAGAGGGACGTAGACAGTAAATGCCTGAAAGCTCATATGCATTTTATGTGACCAGGTCCTGCAGTGCGAAAATCGTGGGATGTGTTTAATTGACATGAATACCATGATACAGCACCTCAGAGCCTTGTGCCCAAAGTGGTAAGTACTCCTGATATGCAGAGGCGATATCAGGAAGAAGAGGAAATCCTTCCACAATCCTCTAAGCAACAGACGATGAAAAAGACCTTGGATTCCAGATGGTTTCCCCATACTGCAATCAGTGCAAAAAGATAATTTGTTCAGGGAAAATTAACACCAATGTAATTTCTAAGGTTGTAAACCAACACTTAACCCCTTCGATGCGTGTGACGGAGCGGTTATGTCATGCGCGTCGGTCGCGCTGTGCGCATGAAGGAACCACTCCGTCACGGCCCCGCCCACGCACGTAACCTTCAGCACGGCATGGTAATCCGTGCCGCGCTGAAGGGGTTAAAAAATTACCACAAGGCCTTCTTCCTATTCGTTTACATTTTTATTGCAAAATATAATAAGTACAAATATATACCTTAAAATAGTTCTACTAGAAAAGGACTAAAATACTACCATACAAAACAAGAGAAAAAGGTAAAGTTGACACTAGCATCACATGTTAAAAAAATCAGTAAACACAAATTCATTCTTTAAACATTAGCCATATTCATATCTAATCACACTTTTAGCCAGGAGTAAATGTGAAACTGGACCCCAGTTCTTGTTTAGTTTCTGCCTGCTTGTATCATTTTGAAGAAACGGGAACTCTCAGAAACTCAAAAATAGAAAGTTCTTCGAATCAAGCTCTGTAATTTGTGGGGGTCTGCTTAAGTTATAAGTGAGCCATACCAAGTCTTCCTATATAATGAATGTAAAAAAGAACAACCCCTCTTTGCCTGTGGGCATACCATAAACACTCCACAATTTTATTACTCAATAATGTTGGAGCATGTTGCATATATATGAATTGTGTCTGTATCTAGGCTTTGATATTGCTTGGAGAGCCCATGTGTGGATTCTGCACGATGTGTAACGCAGGCCCTGTAATGCTTTGAAATGATGAGCTGTTAGGCGAGATACTTTCGGTATTGTGCAACTGATTGGATTCCTTTAACAGATATTGCTAATTAATAGCTGTTGAGAGCACCATACTTCCAACATTAATAGGAAACCAGTGGTAGCGAATTGGGTAACACATTTGTTATACTAACAAATGAATCACTGACTCAACCCTTTTGAAGAAAATAGCTTAACATAAAGAATAGTTCTACTATGGGCCTATGTACAGTCGCATTCAAAATGTGCACATATTTTGGGTTGCTGGTACCACGGAAGCAAATTCAATTGAAAATTAAATTACAAGGGTTTAGTAAGCGAGTTGTACCATGCGCAAGGGGATTGGCCTCCTGCAGTTGATTTGACCAAGACAAGAGTGAAACACGTGTCAAGGATTGCTTTTATTTATTTCAGGTTGGATTGGAATGTATTTTACCAATCCAGAGCTGTAATACTGTGCTTGGATTGGTAAACGGCTTTAGCCATTTTACAGCTTGGCATGCATAGCACTGTGCTAAATCCATGCTTAAAATCTTTGCTGTGGAAATGGTAAAAGACTTTGTCCCTTTCAATCTTGGCGTGGATGGCACTGTACTAATCCTATGCTTAAAGACTTTGATAGAAAATCAGACATTTGAGGTGAGCAAATTTAGAGTGTCGTTGGTGTTGGGAGTGCTCTATACTGGAGCTGCTTTCCACTTAAAGTTGAGAGCTACCCAGAGTTCTCTGCTTCTTTTTTGTATATATATGTCCAATTACCACTCCAATGTGCATTCACACACTTCAAGAGAAACGGACAACTTGATGAGCTTAATTTGCCAGTGCAGAGTTTTAATTTTTCAGTTCTCGGTGCAGTCGATCATGAAGCGTTTCGGGCAACATATATATATATCGATGAGTCCACGGAAGAAACATGATCATGTTGCAATTCATTTACCATTAGGAGTAACAAAACTGCATCTTCTGCATAAAGGAGAATTAGGACATACCTGCCTCCTACCTAGGGGAAATTCAGACCCAAGTTTAGAGTCCTACAAAAGGAATATTGTTATATCATAATACGAGGAGAGAACCTGGATGAAGCCCTTCTTCATCCCCTCCTTTGACTCGAAAGAGCCTGTACACTCACCATACATCCCATATGTAAGACATAATGTCTTGCCAAATGTCTAAAAATGTACATACTTACATAATGCCGGGCCTGCCAAAATACAGCGTGCATGAACCAGAAACTAAGAATCAGTACTAATTAAGACTGGAATCCCTAGCAATAATGCCCCCAAAAATGCACCCTTGATGTCTAGAAGACTAGAAGACACGTAGTCATCCAAACATTTTTGAGAGAAAACACAGGAACTCTCACAAGATTCAGAATTCTTGTGAGGAGAAGGAGCCATGTTGGCTGTGGCTGCTATATAAGGCCTTGCTGACGTTCAGAAGCTGCTTGTCGTACTTAAAAAGTCACTGGTTAGATTGCGTCATCCCACTGAACCCAAAATCTATTCCCACACAGATCCTGCAATCTCCGAACACTTGAACGAAAAAGCAAGAGGACATTAACAAATTACCAAGGATAAAGTGACAACGTGCCAGCAAATTAGTGAATACATAGTTTGAAGTTACCTGAAATATGAGAGCAGTCACGTCAAAGGAATATCTGAGACTGAAAGTAAAGAATTTACTTGGTGCATGTGAAACTAACATTGCTAAGTATAGTGCTGTGTGTTTTAAATGTATTCCTGAATATTAAGGATCACTGTAACTTATTGTGTGAAACCATTCATTGTGCATGATCTGAGTTCTTGAATTATCCTGAATAATTTGACAATACTTGATTCATGTAACCTGATATGTGAGAATATTCAGCATAACCTAACCTGATGAGCACATCTGATTGTTAACTTCTAACTTGTTGTTGTGCTAGTGGTTTGATGTCTAACAAGCTTTACATCTTTTGCAATAAAGAGTACAGGAACTCTGGTATGAAGCAGTTGAGTGTTGCATAAGGTTCACAGCACTAACATTTAATCTTTTCTCCAAGATGATCAGCTAAACTCTTTATACACGACAGAGAGTGAGTGCATAAGCAGAAAGAGGGAATTCAGAGGCATATGTTAGATGTTGCTGGTAATTTGGAGGGGGATCTAGGAACACAGCAAGGATAAAGACTAAAGTCCATTTTTCATCATTACAGGACACACCACTGAGGAACCCCAACTCTGAAGCTGGCAGCAGACCTGTAGGGACATAAGGAGCTTTTCTGGCAGGTCACCATGGATAAAAGAAAAACTTAGATCGCTTGCAACAACACTTTTAGTGGCCATCCATGTCCATAGACACCAAAAGATTTGTTGAAAACTGTGCAGTTTGTATCTAGGGCACCAATTCTCATCAAGTCCCTGCAGGGCTCCAATGGCATACAGTTTGGTTGTATTTTGTGGTAGAATTGCCTAGGTCTTCTGTAGAGTACACTACCATTCTGGTCACTGTGGATAATTTCACGAAAATGGAACAATTCATTCTTCTCAAAGCATTACCCATGTCCAAACAATTGTCCAACCTGTGTTCAAAATATCCAGTGTGCTTACATGGTATACTGTCTGTTCTTATTTTAGACAAAGGGTCTCAATTTGTTTCCAAATTTTGGAAATCCCTTTGTGAACTTATGGACATAGATGTACAATTATCCTCTAGTCATCATCCACAGACTGACGGACAGACTGAGAGGGATAATAAGTGTATGGAACAATACATATGATGTCAGGTTCTTCAGTCAAACCAAGGGTGTGGAGAATGTTTATGGGCAGCGGAATTCACCTACAATAATGCTAAACGTGCATCATCAGGGTTCTCTCCATTATGTTTTGATTATCTCCTACATATGTTAATGTTCACTACCTTGCCTATTATTTAAATTCCAGAAGTGCAGGACTTTCTGGAGCACTTACTTCACAATAAAAAAAGCGGCCAGGAAAATCCAATAGAGGCAAAAAGACTCTACAAGTTATATGCTGACAAATATCGCCATCTAAATTATCAAGAAACTTAATGAAGTTACCATAAAATTGGAACTACTTCATACTCTATCTATTCATCTAGTGTGCCACATATCCTTGTTAAAATTGGTCTCTGAGAGGATGAATGTTCCAGAAAGGCCACCACCTCTCTTGATAAATAATCTCCCAGAGTATGAAGTCAAAGCAATCTTAGATTCAAAAAGGGAATGAAACAAGTTGCATTATCTGATAGAATGGAAAGGATACCGACCAGAGGTTTGAACATGGGAACATTTACATACTGCACATCTTGTATGGTAATTTCATGACAAGTTTCCCTCCAAACCAAAACCTGTAAGGGGGCTCCAGGGTGGGGCATACTGTTCTGCCTGCCAAAATACCAGTCTGTATGAACCATAAAGTAAGAAACAGGACTAATTGAGACTGTAAGCCCTAATGATAGTGCTCCCAAAAATGTAGGTTTCAGGAGAATCCTTGAGGACTATAACACGTATAATCATCGAAAAACCCTTTGGGAGAAAAAAACAGAAATTCGCAAGATTCAGAATTTTCACAAGAGCAGCAGCCATCTTGGGGTGGCTGCTATTGAATGCCACACCTGCTCCAGAAGCTGCTTACTATACTGGAAAACTCACCAGTCGGATTGTGCCATCATGTTGGACTCAGAATCTCTTCCAACTCAGATCCTTCAGTCTCCGAACACCTGAAATAAAGAACAAGAGGACATTAACAACTTACCATGGATAAGGTGGTAATGCGCCAGTGAATTAGTGCAAACATAGATTGAACTTACCTGAATTACAAGCGCAGTCACACCAAGGGACAATCTAGGACACAAACAAAAGAGGGCTCTGTGCAGTTTAAAAAAGCTGGCCAGTGGTAATGTGCTTGTGCTCACTTCCCTAAACATGGTAACATTGTCTTACACCAGAGTGGCATATTTAATATACTTATATGCCCCTTGTAGAGTGTTATACCATCAACCCAGGGCCTGTAAAATAATTAAATGGTACTAGTAGCCTGCAGCACTTATTCCGCCACCCACTTAAGTAGCTCCTTAAAGCATATTCCAGGTCTGCCATTGCAGTCCGAATGCAGCTTTAAACTACCAATTTGACCTTCTATTTTAACCACCTTGCCAAGTTTTAACCTTGCATTTACGTCTCCCCTAAGGCACCAGGTATACAAAAAAACTCTTTGAGGACTGACTGCTGTAGTGACCTGCTGTATTCTCCACAATACTACTTTCCTGCATCTGGAAGGACTGCTTTTCTGCCTGCAGTGTGCCTTAAAATACTCAGAGGCCTGCGGTGATGCTTGAGCCCTGCTTCATCACTTGAACCCAGGACTACCAGATTGACTCTAAGGGCTATTTTGCTGGCCTCCTGTTCAGGGCCAATCGGAAATGACAGACTACCACTATCTTGCAACAGCATCTGGACCCAACATAAGTGAGTCCTGAACCCAGAAGTGGTGCCCCTTCAGTTATGGACCCTTGGGTGCAGTGTTAAATGTGCCCAGATAGCCAACATCCAAAACATTAGACATTTTATGGCTAAAAATTGTTCTGAAAACAGAGAGAAGACCTTGTAAAACCTGCTCATCTACCCTTCTAAAGAGCATCGCCAGTCAGCCTGACTTCACAGTAGCTCCTGGTACATTCTTCTCCACAGCAGCAAATCCCTCTGTGAGGAGGTATCTAGCCTCCCGCAACTCTTGTCAGCTACAGCCTCCAGCTTTGTCCCACTGAAGATATTCGACATCCAAAAAAGGGACTATGTTTGAATGTAGAAATCTTCACCATGACTTTATCCTGTGGCTCCCAATGATGACTCTCCCTCCTAAGACAGCTCCTGCAGCCTTGCTCTGCTGAACTCTACCTTTGCAGAACATTTTCTGTAACATTTCTTCTAAGTCCGAAGGTAAACACAGATTGGGCTCAATCAACTTTTCGTATCCGACCGCGCTCCATCACGTTCGGCCATATTTTTCGACGTTGACCTGATCTCACGTGACTAGATGTCCGCAGTCAGTGCTTTAATCTTTTAGGTGCTAGCTTTTACTAAAAACCAAAAAAAAATCATATCCTTGGTTCTACTAATTGGACTTTTGAGGTGTAACCCAATTTTACCATGTTTATTAAGTTTTACTCAGTTTTCCTAAATTGGTGTTCAATTTTTCTTGTGTTGTGTTTTCAGTTCATTTCTGTTTGTGTGCTGAAGAAATACTTTACACTATGTCTGTCAGTTAAGCCTGACTGCCGTTTGTGCCAAGCTACCAAGGGTTAACCAATAGGTTAATTTTGTGACTTTTGTAGTCCACCCTAACTGGGATTGTGGCTGTTGCTTGGTTCTATTTAACCAATAACCCAATTTCTCACAATGACCATCTAGGTGCTTCGCTGTGCATCATGTGTCCATGGAAGTACTTTTCCATGTTGCAAACAGTCTGACTTATTCTTCCTTCTCAGAGGCTAAAAGGGCAGGCTCTAAACACTAACTTTTGTTGAAATAGCACATGATTAGACACCTGAATGCTCATACTCTGTGAAGCTTTACTGTCATCAGATTGAACCCGTTTTTATGTCTAGTCCTGCTGCTCTGAGAGTACCTATAAAGAATATTGGCTTCTCATTCCTAGGCACATCCCAGCTTTGCTTCTTGTTTCACTTCAGAATCATACATTGACTTCTTAATAATACAGTTAATAGTTCGGGATCTTGCTTGTGCAGAGTTGCAACACTTGTGTTCCACAAAACAACTTAATGCAGCACTACTCGTAGCTATCCCTACCAACTCATAGGTGATAACGTTGTCTCTAAATGCTACTGTAATTGTATACAAAGACCAATATAATACAGTTACAGTGAGGTAAGAGTGCAGTCATATTTTCAAAATCCATTGTCTAATTCTCAGTGCCATGATGTTCACTGCATCTGGCAATTTAGATCTACTAACCAGGTGAAAAGTCAAAATGAGCTCCATAATGGCTAGCTGGGTTGTCTTCTTTACAATGATAAATGTTGCTCTTTTAACCAGTGTAAATTTAGGCATTGCTCAACTGTCCCTAGGCCGTGTCTAAACCCATATTCTCTGTCTGCCAGGGTTTTCCTGTTGTACCAAGAAGACATGCAAGTTACAATCTAAGTCCTAACTATCTTATTTTTTTTTAAAAAGGGGTATCATAACACAGAACTGTTATTGAGTTAGACCATGGTATTCAGCTGTTGAAATTACCTCAACGGCCACAGGCTACAGAAAGTAGGAATTTTCTTGTCTAACCATTCAAATCTTCCTCTGCTAGGCTGTGTATTCCTTGTCTGGAGTTTGAGTGACAGGGCTGGGGAATTCCAGGAGACAGGGTGAGGCAGCCCAGTGGTGAATAGAGGGATCTGCATCTAGATGGGAGGGAGGAGTTGCACCTGGGACCTGAATAGGGCTGTGCCTTCCCTTCACAATGCTGGCTCCACCTCCTGTGGTGCTTCTAATGTCTCTGCCCTGCACTCTGAAAGGAAAGAAGGAGTCATGTAAACAAAGTGCTCTAGGACTGACCAGAACTGGTTTGGACTAGCCAAAGGCCTCTCTGCCTTCAAAGAACAAAGGAAAACTTAGTATGAATATTGGGACCCCAACCCAAGAACTTTAGATCACTTTGGGAAACAAGAAGAAACCTTTGCTGAGGAGTGGAACCAGAAGAAACTGAGGAGAGAATATCCCTGAGCTGAATTGCTGCTTGGGGGATTGGCCTGCAGTAGTTGTTTGACTGCCAAAGAAAGGAGAAAGGATTTTCATTCAACTTGTGTAAGGATCTCCAAGGGCTTGGAAAAGAGCATCACTGAACACGGGTGTCGCCACTGTAGCTGTCGCATTGCACCGCATCACGAGAAGCGACCCGCAACACCGAAGAAGCGTGTCGCTGTCGCAGCAGCTGCCGTCCCATCTCTGAACAAGGGTGTCGCTGCTGGAGCTGTCTCATTGCACCGCATCACGAGAAGAGTCTTGCAATGAAGAAGAAGCGCGTCGTCGTCGCAGCCGCTGCCGTCGCATCTCTGAACAAGGATGTCGCCGCTGTAGCTGTCGCATTGCACTGCATCCTGAAAAGCGCCTCGCATCCACGCAGAAACGTGCCGCCGCCGTCGGAGCTGCTGCCGTCGCATCACAGAACAAGGGTGTCGCCGCTGCAGCTGTCACATCGAGCGGAAGCATCTCGCATCGAGTCGAGTCTTCTCGCAACATCGGAGAAGCGTGCCGCATCAGGAAGATCTGTGCACCAAACTTTCATCGCATCACCATTGTTGCAACACTTGCGTTGCGCTGCGTGTCGCATCTAAAGGTACACTGAACTAAAAGTGTTACATTTAAGATCTAAAGGAGAACTAAGCTAAAACTACCATTTTTAAGTAACAGTATTGTGGATTTTTGTCTTGTGTTAAATCTATATAAAGAATACTTATTTTTTTATATAAAACCTGTGTGGTGTCCATCTGTAGTGTTGTCACTTGATTACTGTATGTGTTCGCAAATGCTTTACACACTGCCTCTGAGATAAGCCTGTCTGCTCGTGCCAAGCTACCAAGAGAGTGAGCAGGGGTTATTTTAGGAGTGTAGGAGTGTACCCCCTTACCCTGACTAGAGGCAAGAGTCCCTATTTGTCACAAGTGCATACCTGTGCCAACTAGAGACCCCCAAATCTAACAACCCCTTGCTGAATTTAGAATTTATAGCTTTCTGGGATCCATTATTGCTTTCACACACATTTCTACCGCTAACTGGAAGGCGGTTAAAAGCACAAAAAGGATCAAAAATAGGCTATGTTTTAGTAAAATTCCAAAACTGTGAAATGTCAGTCAGTCAGTCAAAGCTTTTATTTCGGTAAAATACCATAAAAAGACATAAATACATAAATACATTAAAAAACATGATTAAATAACATTGTATAGAGTGAAATCCATTAAAACATTAAAACAGTTCCATAGAACAAACACCATAAAAACAAGATCTGTTCCACGAAACGGGAAAAAAGTTAGAATTGATCCAGGGCCAGTAATATACACATATACCTCAAAGTACTATGATGATGAACAAGGTAGTACTGAATCAGGGGGCTGAGTAGCAGAAGACAAAAATTTGGACCTTGCAAACCACATTGAGAGGAGGAATTTAGCCATTGCAAACACTACCAAAGGGGTGGTGTCATATTTCAGAATTCTGAACACCTCCTTGTAGTCCCTAAGGCCCCTAGACTTGCATAGCTGGATGATCCATTTTTTTCGTGCAATAGTGTATAAGGGGCAAAAGAGAACAACATGCAACTCTGTTTCGCGAATAGCAGAGCATAAGGGGCAAGAGCTAACGGGGTTTGCAACGTTAGACCATCTATGGGTGAAATCTCTCAGTGGAAGGGAGCCGTGTCTAAGCTGTATATAAAGTTTCTTAGCCAGAGGAGGTTGGATCACGTCTAGGAAGACTTCAAATTGGGGGCTGCACTTAATATCCAGAAAGGTATCAGTGAGCCTACCCAGGGAGGAATGGAGTAGGATACCCTTCCTAAAGGATTTCAAAACCTCCCTCAATAAGTTCTTCGAAATTGTACGGCAGGTCACTTCCGGTGCAGACCATAAATTCCTCATCCCTATTAGGTTGCAAAGGTTTTTTATGTGGTCAAGCCAGGGGATCTTATCCGAATTGCCCCTTGCCAAAATGTCACCGAGATCGAGCCTATAGCTTTCCAACTCGGGCGTTGACCAAAGACGCCTCCAGAACTGAAGAGGACGATTCAGGGCAATCTCTTCTATGGAAATCAAACCTAGATCCCATCTCAGAGGGATTAGTGGGGTGCTGACAGGTAAATTCAGCAGTCTCCTAATAAAGGAATTCTCAATAGATGAGAGGGAGGCGGGGGTGGAATATCCCCATAATTCAGCACCATAAAGTGCTCCTCCTCTGGCTTGTGATTTGTAGATTTCCATCGGGGGGCCCAGAGGTTTGCACGAAGAATTATTAAACACCTTCAGGATACCCCCCACTGATTGGGCTAGTCTCAAATTAGCCTTAGCCAAATGGGATCCCCAATTCATTTTATCATTTAGGGTCACCCCCAAATAGTCAAACGTGGCAACCCTACTGTGAAATGTATGGTTTTATTACAAAAGTCTGCCTGTCCCTGAAAGCTCGGACAATGGTGATTTCAGCACGACAAAACCTTTGTTGATACCCTTTGCAGGGAAAAAATCAACGCTTTCTTCTGCAGCACTATTTACCTATTAAAAAAAAATGTAGCTGTATCTTGGCTAATTTCTGAGTCCTCTCCAGGGGAATCCACAAACCCTGGGTACCCTTAGAATCCTCAGGGTGTTGGACAAAAAGGGTGCAAATTTGCAAATAACCAAAAAAAGGCTTAGCGGGGGTTGGGGGGGGGGGGTAAGGCCTACCAGCGAAGGGGTTAAGCCAAGAGATGCTATTAATGATATTCAGAAGCATCTATCTGTAAAACATGTGCATTAGATAGGTCAAAAACCCCATCATGTTTAGCCTGGGCTATGAAAGTGGCATTTTCAAACACAGGATGTTAAAGCCAACTTCACTAAAAGATGTATTTCATCATTCTGAGTTCAGGCATACTAAATTCGAATTTCTACCATGTTCCCTGAGTCAGTTAGGATTATAAGATGTTATAATCAAACTGCCCATTCTGGCTTATGGAGAACAGGTAGCCTTGCAATAGTGAAAAACGAAAAGGGCTGTATTTCACTATTAAAACATGCCACACACACCAGGGCATGTCCTTCCTTATACTTACAATGCACCCTGCCCTTGGGTCTACCATAGGGGTGTCTGATATGAAGAAAAGGGAAGGTTTAGGGACAGTACCAGTCTGCACTAAGCCTGGGCGAAGCACTACGCTACGCTCGTGTAGTTTGAGAAGTTCGCGCTACTTCGCACTACGCGAACTGCACGTAGCACAGTGCGAACACGCGTAGCGTAGTGTTGCGTAGTGCTGCGGTCATTTTTTGCTTGCTCGCGTTCCTCAACGTCAAGTTGGCGACCGCGAGCATGCAAAATGACATCCCGGCGAGACTTTTTCCTTGTTCGCGATCAGCAACTTCAAGTTGGCGATCGCGAGCATGGAAAATAAACCTCCCAGCGAGATTCCCAACGCGAGGAGGTCAGGTTTCTCATTGCGAGTGGTCGCGTATGCTCGCGACCGCTCACGATGAGAAACTATCAGTTCGCGTTGAGAAAGCTGAAGCTCGAGTAAAAATCTACTCGAGCAGCAGAAAACTACAGCTTGCACTGTGCAAGATGCCATTTTCAATGATTGCACAGTGCCGGTTGCTTGTCCGCACTGTGCAATCATTGAAAACGACATCTGGCACAGTGCGAACAAGGTACTACGCAGTTCGCGAAGTGCTACGTGTAGCTCGCGTAGTGCGAACTTCACTTTGCGTAGCTTCTCGAAGTGCTACTTCACGAACTACGCCCAGGCCTAGTCTGCACGCAGGCTCTGCAAAGGCAGGCCTTAGACACACTTTTACAGGCTGCTTCTGTGGGTGGCACAACCAGTGCTGCAAGCCCACCAGCAGTATTTGGTTTACAAGCCCTGGGCACACTCAGTGCACTGTACTAGGGTCTGACAGGTAAACCAAACCAACCAATTTTGGAATCACTAATTCATACATCAATTTACAATAGGAAGCACTTGCACTGTGGCACTGGTTGGACAGCAGTGGCACAGTTCCCAAAGCATCTAACACCAGCAAAAACACATGAGGCAACAGCAAAAAATGGAAGGGAGACGGAAGCCAAGGTGCCAGGTCTAACAGGGTCCTTTGTGCAGATCCTTCAAGGTTTTTTTTTACGGAACTAATAGTTGAAAATACGAAAAATTGAAAGTGAGCTAGAAAAAACAGCCATTTGTGCCAACATTTTCACCTGTAACTTCTAAGTATGACAGAGTTTTTAAAAGCAATATACCGTTACATCCACTGGACCCATCTGGTTGCGGGATATATAGGACTTGTAGGTTTACCAATAACCTGAGGAACACAGAGGCAATAACTGAACAGCGTCTTGCAATGGTTTTTCATTGTGTACCAGGTATATAGCAATTCATTTGGTAAAATATAAAGAGGGAAAAATAGATTTCAAAGACACCTATGTATTTCCGAAATGGGATAAAAATATGGAGTTTAGAAACAGTAGCTATTTGCACATTTCCGAAATTTTGGGTACCCATAGTAGCATGTAAATTATTGAACATTTTTCAAAGTGACTTCTTTTTTACACATTGTCTTACATTTGGAAGACAGAAATGCACAGAAAGTGAATAGGTAATAACAGTTGTTCTACATTTTTACTGTGAAAACTGACCCTTTTTTTGCCAAGTGCCTAGCTGTGGATTTTGAGCCCTAGCTCTGCCGGCACCTAGGAAACCTAGCATACCTATACATTTTTTTAAACTAGACACCCTGCGAAATCCAGGAGGGGGTGACTTGTGTGGCTCTCATCAGGTTCTGTTACCCAGAATCCCTTGCAAATCTCAAATTTTGTTTAAAAAAAATACACAGTCCCCACATTTCTGTGATGGTAAGTTCTCGAATCTGCGTGGATCCACAAACGTCCACCCATCCCACATTTCCCAAAGTCTTCGGATAAAAATTGAACCCCACTTTTATGGGTAGGCCTAGTGCCCGCAACAGGAAATGGGCCAAAATGTAACATGGTCTCAACACATTTTTACAGTGAAAACTGGCCTTTTTTTTGCAAAGTGCCTAGCTATAGATTTTGAACCCTAGCTCGGCCGGCAACTAGGAAACCTAGAAAACCCATACATTTTAAAAAACTAGACACCAAAGGGAATCCAGGATGGGGTGAATTGCTTGGCTCTCACCAGGTTCTGTTACCCAGAATCTCTTGCAAACCTCAAACTTTGTACAAAAAAAAACTAATCTTCATTACATTTCTGTGATAGAAAGTTCTGGAGTCTGTGTGGATCCAGAAACTTCCACCCACCCCGCATTTCCCAAAGTCTCCCAATAAAAATAATACCTTACTTGTGTGGGTAGGCCTAATGCTTGCATCAGGAAATGGCCGAAAATGCAATGTGGACACACCACATTTTTATAGTGAAAACTGAACTCTTTTTAGCAAAGTGCCTAGCTGTGCATTTTGAACCCTATTCTGCCGGCACCTAGTGAAACCTAGCAAACCTTTGTGTTTTTGAAAACTAGGCACCCAGGGGAATCCAGTAGGCGTTGACTTGTCTGGCTCTCACCAGGTTCTGTTATCCAGAATCCCTTGCAAACCTCAGACTTTATTAAAAAAAACTAATTTTACCTACATTTCTGTGATGGAAAGTTCTGTAATCTGCGTGTTCCACATACTTCCACCCACCCCGCATTCTCCAAAGTCTCCCAATAAAAATTGAACCTCACTCGTGTGGGTGGGCCAAGTAGCCGTGACAAGCAGGGCCCAAAACATATTGTGGAGGCATCAAAATTACCTATCACAAAACAACCTGTTTTTGCAAGGGGGGTCACTTGGTTGGCAGTGTGCGTGGACTGGTGCTTGGCTGGCAGTGTGAATGGACTGGTGCTTGGCTGGCAGTGTGCGTGGACTGGGGGTTGGCTGATGGTGTGTGTGGAACCACACCGGCAGATGGATTGTGTCGACTGGGTTTGGCTGCCACTGTGTGTAGTGACCAGCAGCAAGTCACTACTCACACACTGCCAGCCAAGCGCCAGTCCACACACACCGCCAGCCAAGCACCAGTTCACGCACACTGCCAGCCAAGCATCAGTTCACGCACACTGCCAGCCAAGTGCGAGTCCATGAACACCACCAGCGAAGCGCCAGTTCACGCACACCACCAGGCAAGTGCCCGTCCATGCATACCTCCAGCCAAGCACCAGTCCACGCACACCGCCAGCCAAGCGCCAGCCTACACACATCGCCAACACATTTAGGGTTTTTTATACAAAAAAGTAAACACAAACAAATTGTAGGTGGATGCAAAGCTACTAACACAAAATCTGAAACTAAATACATTGCACTAATGCCAACCTTGAAACTGAACAAAAAATATAAAACAATACAGACTACTTATAGATGCTCCCAAAAATTATTTTGTGTGTGGTACATTCTAAAACAAGCAGGCACACACAGTGCTGGGTTAGAAGGACACTCGGGGCAGTACATAAGAGTCTCCTTCCATGTACCTTTTCACCAACAGACTATATATCTCCTACTGGGAAAGTCTTTTGAGGGCATGGGAGGAATGTGATCAGGAAAGTGGTGATATTTCAATCTAGCCACAACCTCCAGCACTCCATTCTAGGAACACTTGCCTGTTCCACTACATCGAGGCTGCCTATCACAGACTCCTGAAATTTCACAAAAGTCAGCGTTGACTCAGGACAACCATCCTTAAATACAACAAAAGCATTAAGAGTTGCCAAGTGGAAAAGATGGATAGCCAACTTCTTATCCCAAATGTAAGACTTATGAAGAGCAGTGTAAGGTTGCAACCTCTGATCTACTCTATCAACACCTGTCATGTGCCTTTTATAGTCTAAAATGCACACAGATTTGCGCACTAGACCAAGCTAACCCCAAACAGTCACAGGTGAAGTGCCCTCATCATGGATGATAGTCAGCATGTAGACATCTCTCCTGTCTTCAAACTTCACAGCTAGATGTTCCTCACAACGCAAAGCACTGCACTGTCCCCGCAAAAGCTTTTGACAAACATGTTTTTTTGGGAACTCTTTATGGTTAGAGTGGATTGCGCCACAAGCAACAGTGTCCACTTTGGCCAATTCCCTGAACAACTGCACACCAGTGTAGAAGTTATCTACATATAAATCGTGTCCTTTGTTAAAAAGTTCTCTACCATGTTCTCACACAATTTTCTCACTTACTCCAAAAGTGGACCGACAACCAGTGGGGTAAATCCTGAAATCCCTACCGGTGTACACCCAGAAATTAAAGACATATCCAGTCCTACTGTCACATAGCATATACATCATAATTCCATAGCGTGCCCTCTTGCTAGGAATGTACTGCCTAAAAAACAAAAGGCCCTTGAACAAGACCAAAGATTCATCCACAGCTATTTTTTCCCTGGAGCATAGATATCAGAAAATCGATCTACAAAGTGGCCCAATCTTAAAAAGAAGGTCAGAATCAGGGTGATCCTGTGGCACCGCTAAACCATTATCGACAGCATCCGAAGCAAAAGCAAATACCGGTCACGACTCATGATTGCCAGAAATATATCCATTTCCATTAAGGGACAGTAGACCAATATGAAAACATCCATGGCTTTGTTAGCAAGCCCATCAAAAAAGTTAAACCCCAGAACTTCTACATCTCTTGCAGATTTGTGGGAGTCCACTGGGTAGCTCTACAGTGGGGTCTAAGGCTGGCACTGTTGTCCCTCAAATACTGTTCAGCATACAAATTAGTCTGCTCAACAATCTCTGCCAAAAATATATAGTCCAAAAACAAGTAAAAGACATTTATAGGCAAAATGTTTTCAGTATCCACTCTACACCCGGAAACAACAGTAAAGTCTGGCAATGCCGACTGCACCATGCCTGGGGCAACCCAGAGGTCAGCACTTTCAATGGGAAGGGGCTGCAACCCAGATACCTCTTGCTGCACTATATGCACACCAAAGCCCTCCTCTAAGACAGGCACTTCATCTGCACTAATAGTGGTTTCATCATGCGATCATTCTTTGTGGACAGAAAACTCACTGCCAGAATCTTCCATTCCCTGCTCTGCCTCAGATGCAGAGTCAGTCTCTGAACCATGGTCAGAGGAAGCCTCAAAAAGCATACCAGCAACCTGCTGAGCAGTAATGCTGCGGCTAGTCATAATCCTCCCAAAGAAAGGAGATTTCACAAACAAGTCAACAACAACCAACACAGTGCAAAATAAGTAATAAACAAAGTGTGTCTTTATCACAAAGATCTATATACTCAAAAACAATATGACTCACTTGCCAAAGATAGCTACCCTCACCAGCACCTACTCTGCAGAGAAACAGCAAAAAGCAACAATACCCCACTAGAAAGAAAAACAAAACCAATTACTCACAAGACAACAAAATACACATTGAACACAAATGCAAAAATATTTTGAAACTCAACAAACTGAAGCCAAATATACGGCTATTATTACACCATTTACAAAAAACACATTCATGCAGGGAAATGAAACTCATTTAGAGTAAATAATACAAAAAAATGTATCTTACCAAACACATGCAACTACACAAACTGCAAACTCACCAGTAACGAAACCACAACCTAGAACATCATCTAAAGAGCAAAAGCTTTGAACTAGAATAAAAAGGAGAAATAAAACATTACACAATTGCAATTCACAAGAAATAAAATAATTAACAATATAACACGTCATGTCACTACCCAATTGGTCAATCTGCTTGATGGGGCTTCAAATAGGGCAGAGAAAAATGGGGTATGATCTTGCCCAAGGGATATGGTGGGGTTTTCTGCTAGGCCCATCTTTCCCCAGTTCGGGCAGAAAACAGCAGACAGAAATGTAACCCCTTGTCAAAGAAAACAGCTCCCTGCTGCCAAGTAGGGATTTCTGCCCTACCTCCTGCCTAGGCAAAAAGGCAAAAAGAAATAGGCAGATATGTCCCCCGGGGGGGGGGAAGAAAAAACATGAACTTAATTTGACCCCCTTGGAAATGACCCTTGCCCAAGGGGTCGCTTCCATCTACAATAAAACAAAATTAGTTCCTAGAGTGGTTTCCTGCCACCCCGGGTGCTGAAAGGCCAATAAAATGGGCCAATCTGCCCCCGATGGGGGACAGAAAAAACATGCAGTCAATGTCACCACCTTGGAAGTGACCCTTGCCCAAGGGGTCGCTTCCATTACACAAAAACTAACATCCCTGCTGCCTAGTGAGGTTTTCTGCCCCTTCCCCGGTGGCATAAAGGCCAAAAAATGGGCCAATCTCAGAAAAAATATTCTGTTTGTTTGTCCCCCTTTGGAAGCAACCTTTGCCCAAGGGGTCGCTTCCATTTAAAAAAAGACATCCCTGGTGCCTACTGGGGGCATTACTGCTGCACGTTCGCAAAGCTGTGGGTGATCGTGCAGCAGAAATGCCCTGCGAAGATACATTAGGGGAGAGAAAAAACTCTTTCCTCTCCCCTGATGCCTCAATGCACAAAGAACCCTCCTCCCCCATAGCAGGAACACCTACCTGTTCCTGTGGATGCCTGTAAACAAATGGCTTTTTATTTTTTTTACAGTTGTTTTCATAGCCTGAACTTGACCCGAAATGGGTATCAGAGTGCTTTACATAGCACCGGTTGCATTACATGAGGACACATTCATTTTTATTCATTTATTTATTTTACAATTTTTTTTGTTAGGCATGGGGAGATCAAGTGTTTTTCCCAGAATCACAGGATGTTCAGTGTCATTGCCAAGACTCGAACCCAGTTCCCCAGATTCGAGGTTGACCGCCCTAGCCATTAGGCCAACTCCTCTCCCCTAGGGCCAGGGCTTCCTGATGTCGGCGCACGCTGTGCGTGCTGATGTCATGGGATTGCCACGGGGGGGTCGGGTGGTAGCGTAAACTCTTCTACTGTCATCCCTGTTGTAGGAAAGTTGATCTGCTGCCCATGGGGTGAGCGCCATCGCTTCCCCCATGGGTGGGTGCCATGACAGAATGGTTCCATCATTAGCCCATGCCCACCATGGCTCAAGACGGAACAGTTCCGTCATGAACACACAAGGGGTTAAAAAGTCTCAACCATGGACATAATTAAAGTTTGTCATCCATATTGTTGAGGAGTTGTTAGAGTTAAGAGAATGCAGCAGCAACAACTTTTTTATACAAGTGGGCTTCAATAGGTCAAAATTTATCTGGATCTATATTGAAGAAGATGTTTCAAGCTGCTCTCATGCCGTTTGCCGTAGAACATTCCTATCTTTAAGACCTTTCCTGAATTGGTTCAGAGTAATAGCAACATCCTGGACAGAAAAACACATACGCGTATGGTGAAAGTCTTTTTTTAAATAAGTTGGAAAATTGAATACTAGAAATGCACTAGTTTGGAAGTAAAGGTTTCAATGATACTTATTAAGTGGCAAATCTCTTTGTTGGAGTCTTTCATCAAAATCAACGGTCTGTGTTCTGCTGAAAAAGCAACATATACTTTTGTTATTCTTGGCATTAACTGTCATGCTCAGTACTAAAAGGATAATCTGGTGATCTACAAACAAAGGTGTTGTAATAAATGTACATACTCCTATTAAAATCTGTGACATTCAAAATGCTTGCAGAAATCAGCTATAAGTACTTGTATAAAAACTAACACCATAAGACTTGTTACTGTATGAGCTTGTAAAAAACAAGTATGCCAACCTGTTATGAGCTCCTATGCTCTTTAAGTAAAAGAAACCACCAAAGAGGTATGTCTGTGGATGAATATTTAGTGAAATAATATGTCTACATACATTAATTAACAAATGTGCAAAACTACCATAAGGTTGTACGTTGCAAAAGTATGTATTAAATCTGTTTGATAATCAATAAACACAAATACATGAGTGGTGGGGTGTTCAAAAAAGGGAGCAATTTCTTCTCAATGCCTCATAAATTAGAACATTTCAGTATTATTGACTGCTCATTTGTTCACTTGTGACAAGTTGATGCTTTAATCTCTACTCACTAATCAGTCTGTGTGTCATCATCAGGAGGAAAAGAAACATGCCATGAGTGACAATTATTACGCTGAGCAAATAGGTTTTGGTTGGAATGTAGCAACTGGTCTGTAAGGTACCAAGTGGAATGAATGTCACAATGTAATGCCCTATGTTAGAAATGTGGGTTTCTAGTTGGCAATGGCTTGCACCCTGTCTAAGTAGGGACCCTTCCTTCTAGTCAGTGTGAGGGAGTTACACACTCCAGATAAACCCTGCTGACCCTCTCGATAGCTTGGCACGAGAAGTCAGGCTTATCTCAGAGGCAATGTGTAAAGCATTTCAACAGAAGCACACAGTAACACAGTGAGAATACTACAAATGGACACCACACCCGTTTAGAAAAATAACCAATCTATATCTAAACCAAACAAGACCAAAACAACAAAAAGCAACATACACAGATCAAGATATCACTTTAAAAATATAGCATGACAGAAGCATGCATGGCTAAACCACGCACACGTGCAATGCATTTAAAATCCAGATGTGCTAGAGTTGATGTGGTGGTGGTGAATCTGGCGCTGTGTCGATTCTTCCGACCACGAGCAGGTGATGCATCGATTCTTTCAGCTGCACAGCAGGCCCTGCGTTAGAGACGGAGTAGTGGTCTTGGACGTCTGAGGCATTGTGTTCTGGACTCAGGCTGTGGCTGTTCTTCTGGCCATGAACAGGCTCTGCATCAATCTTTTGTGCTGCACCATGTCAATGTGTTGGTTTTTCAACCATACAGCAAGCTTTCAGCATGAAATCTGGTGCTGAAGGGCAATGTTTGGATTTTCAGCTCATCCTGCAGCAGAAGCCCCCTCCAAGGGCCTAGAACTGGAATTGGCATTACTTTGTAGGTCAGAACTCCCAGCAGAGGAGTTCAGGAGCTACAGATGAAGTATTTGATGGCCCTGAGACTTCTTAACAGGAGGCAAGTGCACACAAACCCTTGGAGAATCATCTCAAGCAGGATACCAAAGCAATAGTCCAGTCCTTAGTCTCTCCAAGACAGAAGCAAAAACTGCAGGCCAATCCAGGAAAGCAAACAGAGCAAAGGGGTAGTACTCCTCCTGACAGCTATCCAGTGCTTTCTCTTGGTAGAGTTTCCTCTTGATCCAGAAGGGTTCTAAAAGTCTGAGGTTACAGATCCAATATGTAAACCCCTTTTGGCCTTTGAAGGAGGCATATTTCAAAGGATAGTCTTTGTAGTGTACAGATGCTGCCATACCCTGTTGTGGCTCCAGACACACTACAGGGGGGTGGAGACCACATTTAGGTGTCAGTGGCAATTCCTTCCACAAATCTTGCCCGTCATCCTGGCATTAGGCAATCAGAATATACAGGGCACACCTCAGTTCTTTGTGTGACTGTATAGAGTGAATGCACAAAAAGCCCAGCTGTCAGCCTAAATCAGACATGCATTCCACAGGCAAGCAGAGGCACAGGATGGTAAAGCATGAACATGCCCAATTTCTAAAAGTGGCATTTTCAAACACACAATTTAAAAACCAACTTCACTAAAATATGTATTTTTTAATTCTGAGTGCAGGGAACCCACATTTCAAATCTCTATCTCTTCCAATTGAAAATTACAGTGGTAAGACATTACAAGACAGCTCCAATGATAACCTACGGGAGAGATAGTCCTTGCAGTAGTGAAAAATTAAATTGGCAATATTTCACAATCAGGACATGTACAACACACCAGTACATGTCCTTCCTGTCACATAAAAAGCAAGCTGCCCATTGGGCTACCGTGGGTCTACCTTGGGGTGCCTTACACATATTAAATGAGAAGATTTGGGCTTGGTAAGTAGGTGCACTTGCCAGGTTGACATGGCAGTTTACAATTGCACTTTCAGACATTACAGTGGCAGGCCTGAGACATGTTTAGAGAGCTACTCCTGTGGGTGGCAAATCAGTGCTGCAGGCCCACTTGCAGCGTTTGATTTACAGGCCCTGGGCACACACAGTGCACTTTAATAGGGACTTACCAGTAAGTCATATATGTTAATCATGGATAACCAATCACAATTTACACAGAAAGCATGTACACTTTAGCACTGATTAGCAGTGGTAAAATGCCCAGAGTACTAAAGCCAACAAAAACAGGTCAGAAAAAATAGGAGGAAGAACGCAAAACGTTTGTGGATAACTCTGCAAAAAAGGACCAGGTCCACCACCCTAGCAACAGTTAATTCATTGGCATTGAAAAAACAAATCACCACTCTGAAGTGAAAGCAGAGCGTCTCACAACCACATCTAAATAATTTAGCTAGTCTGCATATACTTTGTAACACACACTTGCCCTTCATGGTTCCTTGTCATAATCCCATTCCGAATCATTTTGCCCATTCTCTCCTAACCTGGTGTGGATCACTGACACAATATCAAAATCAACAATATAGTAAAACACAAATATTGTTTAAAAAAATATTGTGTCCCTATCCTTATAATGTTAAGTACAAAACTCTTGAAAAAAATATCATTTCACACTAATATAGTTAAAAAAACTTACACACATATAGTTTCTTAACATTCATTGTTTAAAGTAGTAAATTACATAGTTTAAAGAAGTAAATTGTAAATATTTTATTATATATCATTAATCATTATTATATTGTAAATTAAATAAATCTCACTACATTTACTAAACATAAATGTATATTTACATAAACACACATATGTGTGAGTGTGCGCATCTTTATATATCCAAATCTATGTATAATGTAAAACAATTATAAAAAATATCTAATTTACATTATCATATTTTTTTTATTTAAATTTACTGCTATAAAAAGCAATTCAAGTACAAAATATTCAATTGAATGACCAAACAAATAACAAATAAATCATTAAAACGAAAAAAGATAAAATATTGTGAACATTTTAAAACATAAACGCATATTAATAATAAACATATTTAGGAAATCAGGAAAAGGATTGGTGTCTGGGAATAATAGATAACTATTCCCACTCCAGTATGTGTAACGCTAGGGAAAGAATTGGTCTTTGAATGGATAATGATTTACTATTCCAACTCCAGTCTGTGTAACAGTAGTTAAAGCGTTGGAATTCAGAGGGGTAGGATTTACTATTCCCACTCCAGTCTGTGCAACACTAGGGAAAGCACCGGATTTTGTGGGGTTAAATTTACTATCCCCACTCTATTCTAAGCAACAGTAGATAAACTTCTTAATTTCAAACACATTACATATTTAAACATTCAATTAATTTAGAGAAAATATAAAACTATTAATATAAGCCTTATTACTTAGCATTAAATATATATAAATATATTTAAAAACCAATAAAACAATTAAAAAAATGCATAAGCAGTTAAAAATATTTGTTATTTAATTACTGCTTAATTAATTTCCCGCCCCATACGTTTACAAAACTAGCAACTTGCAGCTAAATTAAATTACATATTATTCATAATTAATAATCAATCACATTCATACTTAAGAATTATTAATGAATTATTACTTAATTAACTTCCCAGCCTATACCGCTATAAACGCAGCAGCCCAAACTAAAATATTAAGTTATTACACAATTCACATGATTAATGATCAATTAAATAATGAACACATTTATTTCTTATTACCTAAATAAATTTCCACTATAGTAAAATATATATCAGTATTACATAGCTTCCATAATTAATATCAATCCTATTCTTACTTATCAGCATATAATTAATTAATTAATTATTACTTATTTAACTTCTGACCCTATACGTCTACAAACCCAAGAATCTGCTATGACACTATCAATTACTATTAGAAATGTCATTTAAATGTATGAATCACTTGCAATAAACAGCTATATATATATATATATTCACTTAAAAAACCATAGGTTTCACACATGTTATTGTTAGGTGGATATTTCACTTGGAAAAAACCAATGAAATTCCCCAGTTATAGTTACTTCAGATAATTATAACTCGCGCGCCCGCAATCCTCTGCTCATGACATCACATATTACATCACTCATGAGATGGTCAGTGGCATCACTCTTGACATCACTGATGACATCATCCTTGTGATAGAGTGGCGGTCGGCGAGTTATAGTTATCTGAAGTAACTATAACGGGGGAATTTCATTGGTTTTTTACGAGTGAAATATCCACCTAACTATAACATGTGTGAAACCTATGGTTTTTTAAGTGAATTTGCAAGGTTTTTTAAATGCTAATTCCTAACTATAACGTGTGTGAAACCTATGGTTTTTTCAGTGAATTTGTACGGTTTTTTAAATGCTAAGTTATGTATGTATTATTATTTTTTTTATATATTTATTTTACAATAAACTACGTATTAAAACATTTTTTTTTTTGGTTTTCGGTTTTTCACCGTGCGCGCAAGGTGCGCGCACCCCCGCGCTTTTGTTAAAAAAAATGTGAAAAAATTTCTGCCTTCGGGGTCCTTCAGGGACGCCCACTGTGGCAAGTACTTTAAAATGAAGGTGCGTGAATAAACTTTGCTGTCAGTCTTTATTCTTAGCACCACTGAAGAAGGGAATAACAAGATTCCCGAAACGCGTGTGGCGTATCACTGAACTTTTGATGCTGGAGCTTTGAGAGTGTGCTTGCGTGCACGTTGTCATCAATCAAATAAACAGGAGCGAATTATTCTGCCTGAGGCTTCCTTCCTCTTGGGGCTTACCTGTTTCGTTGGATGTATACGGCTGTTGCCCAGCCGCGGATCGAAGCCCATCGCTGTGCGAGTCCGTGCTGGCCCCACCTGGTGCTGGCAACAACGGAAGACAGACAAGTTCAGCGCCATTGACAGGATGGTGTTGTTCCGACTCTCTTTTAGACAACGACAAAGCGGAGCAGGCAGCTACAAAGACTTTGCACCAACCCACTTGGGAAATCACTGAATTTCAATTTTAAGACTTGATTTGCAAGCCCACTGGAGATGATGTTCAGCGCACCACAAGTACCAGAAGCCTGTGAGATGGCCACGCCCACTGTGGCAAGTACTTTAAAATGAAGGTGCGTGAATAAACTTTGCTGTCAGTCTTTATTCTTAGCGCCACTGAAGAAGCGAATAACAAGACTCCCGAAACGCGTATGGCGTATCACTGAACTTTTGACGCTGGAGCTTTGAGAGTGTGCTTGCGTGCACGTTGTCATCAATCAAATAAACAAGAGCAAATTATTCTGCCTGAGGCTTCCTTCCTCTTGGGGCTTACCTTTTTCGTTGGATGTATACGGCTGTTGCCCAGCCGCGGATCGAAGCCCATCGCTGTGCGAGTCCGTGCTGGCCCCACCTGGTGCTGGCAACAACGGAAGACAGACGAGTTCAGCGCCATTGACAGGATGGTGTTGTTCCGACACTCTTTTTGACAACGACAAAGCGGAGCAGGCAGCTACAAAGACTTTGCACCAACCCACTTGGGAAATCACTGAATTTCAATTTTAAGACTTGATTTGCAAGCCCACTGGGGATGATATTCAGCGCACCACAAGTACCAGAAGCCTGTGAGATGGCCACGCCCACTGTGGTAAGTACTTTAAAATGAAGGTGCGTGAATAAACTTTGCTGTCAGTCTTTATTCTTAGCGCCACTGAAGAAGGGAATAACAAGACTCCCGAAATGCGTATGGCGTATCACTGAACTTTTGATGCTGGAGCTTTGAGAGTGTGCTTGCGTGCACGTTGTCATCAATCAAATAAACAAGAGCAAATTATTCTGCCTGAGGCTTCCTTCCTCTTGGGGCTTACCTGTTTCGTTGGATATATACGGCTGTTGCCCAGCCGCGGATCGAAGCCCATCGCTGTGCAAGTCCGTGCTGGCCCCACCTGGTGCTGGCAACAACGGAAGACAGACAAGTTCAGCGCCATTGACAGGATGGTGTTGTTCCGACGCTCTTTTTGACAACGACAAAGCGGAGCAGGCAGCTACAAAGACTTTGCACCAACCCACTTGGGAAATCACAGAATTTCAATTTTAAGACTTGATTTGCAAGCCCACTGGGGATGATATTCAGCGCACCACAAGTACCAGAACAGAAGCCTGTGAGATGGCCACGCCCACTGTGGTAAGTACTTTAAAATGAAGGTGCGTGAATAAACTTTGCTGTCAGTCTTTATTCTTAGCGCCACTGAAGAAGGGAATAACAAGACTCCCGAAACGCGTATGGCGTATCACTGAACTTTTGATGCTGGAGCTTTGAGAGTGTGCTTGCGTGCACGTTGTCATCAATCAAATAAACAAGAGCGAATTATTCTGCCTGAGGCTTCCTTCCTCTTGGAGCTTACCTGTTTTGTTGGATATATATATATATATATATATATATATATATATATATATATATATATAGATATAGATATATATATATATATGTATAATAGTAACATAAAATTAATATATGAACTACAATACATTAAAACAATTAAAAACTATATTTTTGCAACTATTTTATTTAAAATATTAACAGCAATGATATCCTTAAAAAAACAATGTGCTTGACAGCGATGCTTCTGCATCACGATCTTTTTGTATCACAATTATTTTTTTCTGATATTTCTGTCTCCCGATATTTACAACTCAATATTTTGTCCAAACACCCCTGGTGTTCAGGGCCTTCTCCAAGGATCTCCTTTTTAAAGCCACCTTGATGATTTAGAAAGTGCACTCTTGTAGTATCAGTAGGAAGCATAGGCTGCCTTATTGTCCATAGAGAAATCATGCAGTTTATGAAGTCACAATCTAAACCTCCCAGGGGAAGAGTGGAACAGAGAGAACTTCAAAAGTGATACAATGAGTTTGGTTACAGAATAGTGCTCTGAACCACCTCGGTACACTAGCACATCCTACTTCCCTCATTATGAGAGGAATTGAGGATTTCTGCAAGAGGGATCTCCTTGCCAAATGCCTTATTTCTACCAATATCAGGCCCCAAGACAGATTGGGATCATTGTCTTGCATTCTGAGAGAGCCATCATAAAAATAACAAGTCTAAACTCCTCGTTTTATTAAATAACAGAATAAGAGCTCACAATGCGTAACCATAATAAATGGTAAATCTATGCTATTTAAAAATGACCTCACATGAATGGAAATGTTATTCTTTTGCATGTTCAGATTACTAAATTTGAAACAATAGCCTGGACCACAAACTGCTTCGACAGGAGCTGACCTTGCTGGTAACTTATGTCAACTGATGTTGCTACATTTTCAACAGCACAAGCTTTTAAAATTCTGGTGAGAGGCAACCTTGTACCACTTTCTGATGTGGTAAGATAGTGTGACTTCAGTTCCTCAACTATTTAAGACAAGAGTCAGCCTAACAATGTTGTAGAGACCGTGTCTTAAATCAGCAGATAAAATGTTCACTTTATGTGATATGACCCACTGATTTGTTCAATTCTGGTACAGACTCTAAAGGAGGAGTTAGCAGTATTTTTCATGTTTTGTACATTAGTGTTGCTCTAGCTATTGGGTACAGACTTGATTCTACTCTGATCAGGTCTTGGATTTTCTTGTTTGTAATGGGTGCTATCAGTAGCAGCACTTAAAACAAGATCAACTCTCAATGAGGAGATCATAAATTGCTTGTAGGCAACTTACAGGAGGAAACATTCATTATCTCTATTCAACATGTATTTTGAAAATATATTTTAAATATTCATTATCGAGGGGCAGTAGCTCAAAACGGTGAATGTGCTTTAGAATCACTCCTCCATCGCCTGATAATCCTACGTTGTACAGCTGACCGAGGAATGACGGGAAGATGGAGAAGAGCTCCCTTGAGACTGTGGCATCCCTCACTTGCAAAGCAAGTCTGAAAACTGGGCTCATATGCACTTCGGGAATGGGACAGCGAAAGCAAGTGAGAAGTTGACATCTCGGCCTAATTACAGGATGCTGTGGCACCAGCGAGTGCACTAGATTTAGCTGCCCTCGGACAATGACCGGGCCGGGGGAAGAAAGGGACATCTGAGTAGTGAAAATTGGGCCTTGCAGCTGACTGACGATGCCCACAGTAGTAGCAAATCTATAGTCAGCTGGGTGTATCGGCTCAGTGCATGCTGGCCCCTGCGCTGCCGACCGGGTCAAGAGTGCACAGATCCTTGGAAGCAGGGGTGCTACTAGCAGACCTTCCATGGCCATCCCAACCCAAGTGGCCCCAGGACAGGGACAATCCTGATTTATCCTGGTCCTAAAGGCACAGAGGAACTGGTGTAGATGAGGCAGCAGATAGTAGTTGCGAAAAAGTGGGCCCAGTCATGAGGTGCCCAGCAACTAAAAGGTGGTAGATCTAGCTGCACTGTGACTAAGCTGCTACAAGAACAGTAGAGTGAATACTCCCTTGTGCTACCATGATGCAATCCAATAATACAGCTCATAAAATCGGCTTTCTATGTGCCCATGCTTCGGACCCCCAGTAATGGGGGATGTAGGATTGAAATACCAGCACATGGAGTGAGAGCATATCGACTAATGCAGGCAGACCTACGTTTTGGCATAATGGAGAAATCACAGGCGGCAGGACCTACTGAGCACAACAACATCGACAACATATGCTAAGAACACAACAAAGCGTCTGTCCCCAGCTGCATCACGAAGGGCAATGATCTCATGTTCCTTAAACTATGCATAGGCAGCATACTAAGACAGGCCCAACTTCATGCTAACTTAATGATAGGCTTTACACAAGTCAGCATCCACACGCATTGTGCCACACATGTGCAGCAAATGCAGCAAACCTATATCGAAGTCAAGCAAAAGTTAAAAGTGATGCAGCTGACCCAGATGTTAATGTTCACTGCAAAATGTACTTATTTGAAACACTGCAAGCATTCTGGGGTTGACTATGTAAAAAATGTATTATTGGTTGAAAGAGGAAATCCCCACTCAGGCAACAACCACAACCATTGTCAGGGTGATTCACAAAGGAAAGGGTATGACCCGGGTAACAAATTAATCTATCGACAAATGGTAAAAAAATACCAGCAGGCCATAAGACAGACCAGAGTCTCTTTCTTTAGAATTAAAATAAAAACTGCCAGCAACTCTTCAAGTAGTAGTTAATACCTTTATGAGAACACCCACTCGTATAGCAGCCCTCCACTTTCCACCGAATGATGCAACATGTTTACCATTGCTTTTATAAATAAAGTAAAAAATATTGTAGACTTTCTCCCAAAGAGTACATCACCTGATTCAACTTGCTTAGAAGAGCCAATAACGACAGCTCACCTGTCATATTTTCCACCCCTAAACGCAGAGAAGTTTGGAACTATCTTAAAGTTCATAAATCTGGCTAGCCACTAGACTCAGCTCCAACTGATGTCCTCCTAAAAGCCAGCAACATTACTCTTTCTACTCTAATGAAGATTCTAAATGGGTCACTGGCACTTGGAAGTGTCTCTCCTGCAAGGAAGCATGCTATAGTCAAACCTCTGCTTAAGAAACCACATGCAGACCACCTGATGGTTGAAAATTACAGCACAATCTCACTGCTAGTAAACTTTAGGAGAAGCATGCTAATACACATCTTCCTATTTTTTTAGGAAACCATTCTGTCCTTCATCCCACCCAAACAGGATGTCGGCCTGGAAACAGCACTGAGACTGCATTACCAGTGGCTAATGAAGAGCTCCGGGCCATCCTTGACTGGGGTTGTTAAGTGGCCATGATTATGCTGGAACTCAGTGCTGCTTTTGACTCTGTTTCCCACTGCATTCTGGTCCAAAGACTGGAGATCGCCAGCATCCAGGCTCTGCACTTCAATTGTTCAATGCTTTTCTGAGCTACAGACGTTTTTAGGATCATGATGAACCTTTCAGTAATACTAAATGTATTAACACCACAGTCATCCAACAGTTCCAATATCACAAGGATGGAGGTGTTGTTTTGCCCTTGCATGTGTCGTCACATCCCCATAAAAATCAACATATGTGAGTTACTTCTGCACAGGAGAAAAAAGGTGGGGCAGATCACTGACCAGTCATTCCCAGATGTAATTATTCATGATATAAACCACAACTGGATATCAAACTTTTCTTTCTCTAATCAAGAGTTCTCAGGTATTGTAAATTACCATAACTTTAAATCATAAATAGACCATAGAGATAGATAGGTAAGTGACCAAAAACTTTTGTCGTCCTAATCATAAGTATCCCATTATTACGATAATTTCAAATGCCTATATAACCCAACTGTGCTACATGTTGCAGAACCTCAATATGTGTACCCAAAAATGTATAATTATTAAATCAGTATACTACACTGATATAGATGAAATAGATTTGTAATCATTATGTCAATATAGTAGTGGTATATAAATATTTCAAGAAGTCTTAAAGTCACAATTCCCCCACTACGGGATTATATTGGCCATTCACAACATGCCCAGGAATAAGTAAGTCATTGGACATCCAAAGCACAACCAGTTTTTTATCTAGTCACTCAAGTTCAAACGCTCTGTAGTCAGGATAGTCTTGCATGCATTGCCAGTCGGGACTGAGCTCATTATTTTCAGCTTCTAAATACGTTCCAGAAAGGCAGCACCTCTCATACAAGGTCAACACTACCCGGAAATGTTACCTTTCCATATTAGAGAGCATCCGTATGTGTAATATATTTGCCCTCAAACAATAGACCATTAGTATCTAGGACCGAAGCACGTGAGTCAGTGATTTCCATCATCGTCACCCAAGGCAAGAGGGGAGGAAAACGGCTTCCATTGTCACGAGGTCGGCACTACCCGGAAATGTTACCTTTCTACGTAAGGGAGAGTCCGTATGCATATTACGTTTGCCCCCAAACAGCAGTTCGTTACTAACTAGGACACAATCTCGTGGGTCAGAGATTTCCATCGTTATCACACAAGGTGAAAAAGGGGGGTGGAAGGGATTATGGAAACTGGCAAATAAAAAAATATATATAGTCCAAACGCAAGTAACTAAAATAACCACAGACAAATAATCCACAGTCTCTCCCACTCACTTATCACAAATGTCTCCAGCTCAGACATCCTGATGTAACTCACAAAAGTACAGCCTGTTGATTGCTATTCCACAAATACATTTTAGCTCGCCAACATCAATTCCCCATAGAACATGAAACCTCTGGATTTGGTACGAGAAGACACCGAAAATGAAAAAAGGAAAGGAAAGAAAGGGTAAAAGGGTTACAGAAAAAGGTAAGATTAGTGATCATATATTCATTAGGCAAAAGAGGGAGATGTTACATCGATAACATTCAGAAGTTTCATTTACATTTGCAGTATATCAAGGTCCTATTCTTCACAGGTTTCATTCTGTAATGGAGTAACATTTTAGGGGGGTAATCATTAAGAATCCAGAAATTGTACATAGAGACACACTACAGAAAGTAATGTAACTTATTGTCTGAATTAAGACCTCTTGGTACAGCTCAATGATTACAGATCCAGTTGGCCTGGCATTGTCAAAATTTAAATTCACTATCTCCCCCTCTTGGACCTTTGCTAACCAGTTCTATGCCATGGAATTGAAATTTGCTGCATTTGTCCCCATTTTGCATTCATGTGAGGACAATGGATAAGAAGTATGTTGTGCAATGCATGATCTACGGTGTTACTGGATACGTAGTCTCAGTAAGTGTGTTGTGCTCCCTACTTATATTTTTGAGCAGCGACACATTATTATCACATGCATCACAAATGTAGATTGCCAATTAATAAATTGACAATTGGTATTCTGCTGGTTGGAGTTATATGTGAAATTCTTTTGTTTGTTTAGGCCCAGATGGTATCTGGGAAGATCTGAAATTCAGATCATAATGCCCTCACACACCTGTTAGGGTGTCATGCTTCATCATTGGGCGCTCCTCGTCGGACCGGCGCTGCAATGTCCAACGGGCCTGGTGGCATCTTTATGGGAGATCTTCCGATCTGAGAACGCCGCATTGTGAGCGAGGTGTGTGGGGCTATTGGAAAATAATGTCTTCTGATATGTGCGGAAAGTGGTTTAAAATAGGCCCTAACCTTGTTGATTCTCTTTATTAAGTATTCAAGGTTGGGACTAAATAAAAGCCAGTAAGGATACTTTAATGAGTAAAGGTATTCAGGTAGCCTTTAGTTGACTTGGGTCAACATGTTTCGTGTCTTAATGCTCCAAGATAGAGCGACACATCATCGGGACCGAGGAGTAGAAATCTATATGTAACGACCTCTAATGGTCAGACAAGGGATATGATCTACCCTTCTTAATAACAAGGCCCTAACTTTAGCGTTCTTGATCTGACGTTCCACCTAGATAGATAGAGTCAGGGAACAAAAAAAGAGGGGGGGAATATAGATACCATCAGAAACTAATAAAGGTGGAACTATCCAGCATAATCAAAAACCGGTATATCACCATACTGAGAACCAGAAGATAGCCGGTCTCCTCTAGTAACAATTAGTTACGGGAATTAAAGGTTAAAAGTTCATCTGAACTAACGCTGGGTCGCAAATAAAAAATATTACAAAATTTCTTCTATGACGCATGTGAAGAGTCCAGCGATATGTCAACAAAAGAGAGAGTCAGAAGGATAAACACAGTTCTTACCTCCCAGGAGTGGGGTGGAAGGCCTCATAACTGAGGAAAGACGACCCGACCACTTGAACGGGTTCACTATGTGACAATGAGTAAGCTGGTATTAAGGCATACATGGGAGCATAACAATATCAGAAAAAACAACAACAAAATAATAATGAATAGATAATGAAGATATATACAAGTGATTTTAAACTCGTATTTTGCATGCCTCAAGTGTATATCAAGCATGGTGGTTCAAGTGTTGACGGGAAGTGAGAGCAATATCCCAGCTGCCCCTAGGGATTAACCCGTGTAGACGATGGTAATAATACTGGTTACGTGGACACCTCTATAATGCATAATGCCCAATGGATGAGATGCACGGAGGACTGAATGGTCCAGGACGTGAACGGTGCAAGTGTTCACCGTGTGTGCCTGGTCAATAACGACAGTGGGGGGTCTTAAGGAAGGATGTACAATTGTGACGCTCCGGAGGAATCAAGCATGTATGTTTACCGTGCGCTCAAGGTGGGGGGTTGAAGCTGAGCCCAGAAATCTTGTATATTTTTTAATTATTGGGCACACTCCGCATTAGGCAAGTGAGCTGCGCGTATACGTTAATCTCTAAAAGTGCCAGAAAGTAGATTGCCATCACTCGTCAGGAGATGTAGTGAGCCGACATGCAGCGGCTTCGTGCGGAGGGTGCGTGTGGGTCGCGCCTCTCCCAAGGGAGCGGGGGCGGGTGAGGAAAGTGAAGAAAGGTGATGGTAAAGGACTTACCCTAAAATGGGTGCGGGTTCGTAATAGTTCATAAAAATACTTAACAGTGGATATGCTATGAGGACCTGCACATCGTAAAGTATGCGCTGTAATGTAATAGGTTATTATTAACAGTTGTATTGGGTGCTAGCAAATCACCACATACTCATCCACCTAGAGTAACAGTCATCTCAAAGAATACAGAATTCCCAAGATGTTACAATTTGTCAAACAGGTAATGCAGCACACCACAAAAGTAACATACACCCCAAAAGCCAATCTTATTTCCGGGTGTAGTCCGTTAATTGTAAATATAGTTCAAAGCACAAAATCAATATCCGTTCTTGATATCACTGGATATATAGTATTTATTCGGTAGTAATCATACAGGTGTCCAAATTTTCACAGCGCAGCCGACGCGCGTTTCGCCCAACGGGCTTTCTCAAGGCTGCATATATACTCTGTTGTGGCAGTATAACCTCAAGGCCATGAAACGTTATCCTAATCAGTTCTGTCTGGTTATGCAAGGTATTAAAATGTGAGGCCAACGGATACTGGGTATTATTGTTTCTGATAGCCCTTAAGTGCTCTTGTATCCGTTCCTTAAGTGGTCTGATCGTACTACCCACATAAATTTTCCCACATATACAAATAATACAGTAAATTACAAATTTCGTATTGCAATTGATAAACCCATTGACTGTATGGGTTTTTTCAGAATTGTATTTAAAGGTAGTAGTCCTGTTTAGCGCAAAGGGGCAGACATTACAAGTCCCACATTTGAAAAACCCCTTTGGTTTAACCGGGAGCCATGTCGTTTGATCAATTTTTGGGATAAAACTGGGGCATAAGGTTTGTCTCAGAGTATTGCCCCTAGCAAAAGTGATATTAGGTCTGGATCCTACCGCCTCCAAAATCTTTTCATCATCTGTCAATAAATGCCAGTGTCTTTTCAGAATTTTAAATATTTCAGGACTGGCATTGGAGTACGGTGTGATGAACCTAATCGTTCTTGTGTCACATGGCCTTTTGTTGGTTTTGGTGCGGCCCTTCAGCAAATCTGTTCTTGTCATGCTATTTACACTTTTTCGTGCCTTACGGATATCTGAAACTTTATACCCTCTAGCCAAAAATCGTTGTTCAACTGTGTTTAGTTCCTGCTCCAATGTTTGTGTATCGCTGCAATTTCTTTTTGTGCGGATCATCTCCCCCAAAGGGATTGCTTTAATTTGTGATGGTGGGTGTGCGCTAGTGGCATGCAGGACTGCGTTGCATGCCGTGTCTTTTCTGTATGGACGTGATATTAGTTTATTCTTATCAACTATGATTGTGATGTCAAGAAAATTAATATGTGTGGTGCTTTCTGTTTTGGTGAAAGTTAAGTTGAAGGGATTATTGTTTAGATACTCAAAAAATTCATCTAACATTGTCTTTGTGCCTGACCAAAACATGAGTATGTCGTCTATATAACGGCCTAAGAAAAGGACATTATCCGTTAATCGACTGGGGCCCTTCTTCCAGAGATGATTGAGCTCAAAGTAGCCCATATAGAGATTGGCAAATGAGGGCGAAAATTTTGCCCCCATTGCCACACCTCTAATTTGTCGGTACCAAACATCATTGTGAATAAAAATGTTGTTTTTCAACACCAATTCTGTTAATTCCAGTAACATCACCGTGTGTTCCAGGTATTGTATAGACCTAGATTCCAAAAAATATTGGTGATATGCACATGATTGAATTGGGTAACTCAAAGAGACAGGATTTAGTTACTCATTGGTGTTTTTTTTACATGCACGTTCTTTCCATCTGGGGAACCTTTCGGGACCTACCTCTCTATAAATCGCCCACTCTAGGGGAGCACTCTGTTTCTGAGGGTACTTTACCCTGGAGCTCTGTTTTTGAATGTATTAAATTATATGACAGATTCTTGATTAGGTTTACATATTAAACTTAATGACTTTGTTTTGTACGTGTAGTACAGTTGACAATATTGGTTATATATCTGTTTGTACAGGTGATTAGATACCATGTTTTTCTTTTCTTTTGTATATATGCAGCCTTGAGAAAGCCCGTTGGGCGAAACGCGCGTCGGCTGCGCTGTGAAAATTTGGACACCTGTATGATTACTACCGAATAAATACTATATATCCAGTGATATCAAGAACGGATATTGATTTTGTGCTTTGAACAATATTTACAATTAACGGACTACACCCGGAAATAAGATTGGCTTTTGGGGTGTATGTTACTTTTGTGGTGTGCTGCATTACCTGTTTGACAATTCGTAATAGTTCATGCTGGTCTAAACCTTATCTGAATGTTACCGCCATAGGAAAGCTCCTGGAGTATAAGTTGTGAGGAAGTGCCGAGATCACGCGGGATTTTCCACCCGGGCGCCATATTGTCCCAAAAAGAGATGCCTGACTCAATAAAGACAGACTGAAAGGGCCTGATCGGGTTGATGGCAAAAAAATTGATGATCATCGACGGGGTGAAAATTAAATATTATTTCTGATAAGAAGATCCCTAGATCTTCGGGGGAACAATATGAAAAAGATAATATCAACAGGAAACATGGCCAGGCACCTAATCGGAGCCTGTATAACACAAAGGTGGATATGGTCTGTGATATAGCAGACAGGAGGAGGGGGGGAAGGGGGGGAAGCCGGTGTGTGTGGAGGGAAGGGGGGGGGGATTTGGTTGGGCAGAGGTATTCATGAAGAGTTCATGAAAAAAAGGACAAGACGGCCCGAGAAAAAAAGGGGGTCAGCGAATATACAAGTGTTCACCGTAGTAGTTGGGGGACTTATCGTGTGGATGTATTGTTAATTTCTGTCCACGAGATATCATCGTTAAGGCCCTGTTTTTGTGTGGAGAGGCGGAAAATCCACCTCTGTTCAGTTTCAAAAAGTTTTTTGCAGGACCAAGCAGGATTGCTTTCAAGCACTGTCCAGTGTAATTCATTAGGTCCATGTTGGTTAGCAATATAGTGGGTACTCATTTTTCTGGTGGTTCTCCCACATCGTATATTGCTCCGATGTTCTATGATCCTTGTTTTGACTGGGCGTGAGGTCATGCCTATGTAGCGAAGGTTGCACGGGCACGTAATCATGTAAACACAGTTTTTAGAATTACAATTTCTGTGTTTTTTTTGAGTCCAGACTTTGCCTATTTCCAGGTTGAGTTCATTAGTTGCCTTTGTCAGATTGCATACTCCACCTTCTCCACAGGGGTAATGTCCTCTTACTGGTGATGACCCCCATAGGGTACCTTGGGCGTACACTTTGGTAGTTTTTGGACGCGTGTGTACCAAGATGTCACGTAGGTTGCTGGTACGTTTATTGGCAAACCTTGGTTTAGGTAATGACAGCGTGCCTGTGGCGAGGATCTTCCAGTTTTTTGTGATGATTCTCTGTATTTTGTTAGATTCTGATGTGTAGGTGGTGACGGAGGTGAGTGTGTCATCCGTCTTCTTAACTCTGGGATCTAGCAGGGCCTCTCGATTGTTGTTTAGTGCTCTTTTATTGGATCTGTTGATAACAGTTGTCAGGTTATTTCGTGCTTTGAGATGGTTGCTTAAGGTGGTGGCCTCCTTTTTGTAGTCACGAGTCTTGTCACAATTCCTACGAAGACGTAGGAACTGGCCGAAGGGAAGGTTATCCCTAAGGGTTTTTGGATGGTGGCTTTCATACTGCAGAAGACTATTCCGGTCCGTCGGTTTTTTGTAGGTGTGGGTGGAGAGAGTGCCATCTCGTAGGGTGATGGTTAGATCCAAAGAGTTGATTTTGGTGGGGGAAATGGATCTATTAAATTTCAAATAAGAGTCCAGGAAATTAACCCAAGTGAAAAAGCTGTTGCATGTTTCTATGTCCCCTTTCCACAAAATCAGGATGTCGTCAATATAACGCTTCCAAAGAATGATGTTATTAGTGTAAATGTTGTTATTTGATATGTGGAGACGTTCAAATTCTGCGACATAGAGGCAGGCCAGGCTCGGCATGGAGGTACTTCCCATAGAAGTTCCTTGGGTCTGGTGGAAAAATTGATCTTTAAATTGGAGGAAGTTCTCACACATGGCTATGGTGGCACATTCCATTATGAAGGAGACCGGGGTGTCCGATATCCATTCTTCTTTCAGAAGGAGTTCTTCTATAACCTTCAATGTCTCTGTTTGGGTAATATTCGTGTAGAGAGCTTCTACATCCAGTGTCATCATGAGGTCAATCTCTCCGCTTGTAGAGGTGTCAGCTAGTAGATTGAGGACATCCCTAGTGTCCTGCAAGTATGAGGGTATTCGTTTTACCAAGGGGCGGAGAAAATAATCACAGAACTTGCTAAGGGGTTCTAATAGTGATCCTATGCCCAAGACTATTGGGAGTCCGGGAGGTGGATTGGTTCCCTTATTAATTTTAGGCAGAGTGTAAAAGGCGGGAATTCTGGGCTGTGTGTTCACCAGAAACTCTGCCTCATTCTTAGTAATCCATCCTTGTGTTTCAGCTGATTCCACAACGGATCTGACCTTTGTCATCAGTCTTCCTGTTGGATCTCCTTTAATCTTGGTGTAGTATTTGTCTTGGGAAAGTTGTCGTAGGCATTCCAGATCATAATCAGATGTGTCCATGATGACAATGGCCCCTCCCTTGTCTGCTGCTTTTATGGTAATGGTAGTATCTTCATTCAGGGCTTTTATCGCAATCCTTTCGCTTGTTGGTAGGTTGTTATACTGTGATGTCTTTGTGACGCTTTCCACTTCTTTGATCACTGCTTGTTCAAAGGTCAGTACTTCATTTGGGGTGATGCCATCATGTGGAGTGAAGGATGAGGGGGGACGCAGACCAGTGTCTGTGATTTCCTGGGATGGTTTATCTTGGAAGTAAGCTTGCAGTTGTAGCTTCCGAAAGAAATTGTGAAGTTCTGTTTGTAGGAGGAATCGATCCAGTTGTGGTGTGGGTACAAATCCTAAACCTCTATTTAGTACTCTTCTTTCAGTTGGGTTCAGTGTTCTAGTGGATAAATTAACCACTAGATCCTGTTGTTCTTCCTGCTCCTCAGTCCTCACTCACAAAACGGCGTTCTCAGATCAGAAGATCTCCGATAAAGATGCCACCAGGCCCATTGGACATTGCAGTGCCGGTCCGGCGAGGAGAGCCCAATGATGAAGCATGACACCCTCACAGGTGTGTGAGGGCATTATGATCTGAATTTCAGATCTCCCCAGATACCATCTAAATCGTGTAGAAAGCCATTGATACTCTCTACTTAGGCCCCAAGAGAAGAACTGTTCCCTCCTGATGTATATTGACACGCCTAGGAGCACAGTAACAGGACCTCAATAAATAACCAGCTCTGACATCCCCCCTTTTTTGATTATACGCTTACATACGGCATACCTGCCAAGGGACTATTACCATTTCCCTTGGAACTAACTCTACCCCCCTGTCAACCTACCACTACTAGTGTGAATATACTATTCACCTACTACATCCCTTACACCCCAACTGACCATGGACAACCAAGGTTTTAGCTTTTTAGATGACATGGTGTCAGAAAATCTACGCACTCCTTCTCTGTTGCAAAATGATGGTAGTACTCCATCCTGCAGTAACTCAGATGATTGGAATTCTATAGCCACCGAGAAGAAATTACAGACGAAAATAGCACTTCACGGCGCCATGATGACAGAATACCTTAGGGCAAACATAGCGCCTAATGGTCTCTTTGTCAAAAACGCACCAAGAATCTTTCTGGAGGACATTGGCTTTAGGAAGGAATGTTCCCTGGAGGCCTGGAAGTGCACCAGGGACTGGCTCATACTGATTATCAACACAGCCAAACGTCTGGCTGATAAACTACTCATTGAAATAACGATTGCAGAGAACAATCTAAAATCCTCAATCAACATCACGGCATTCAAAAGCAGACTCGCCGAAATTAACACTGAGATGGATGACCATAAGAATCATTTGATGCGACAAAAAAATCACAAAACTGCAAAAAGACATCAAGAAGTTTGACAAGGAAAAAGTATACCCATACACCAAGGATAACTATCAAATACCTACAGGCGAAGATTCATCAGATGGGAGTTCAGTGGAGAGTAGACCACGCTCTTACTCGAACAGCAGTGCATCTAGCAATGAAAATAGGTCTAGCTTTAAGAAGAACTGGGGACCACCCCCCCTGCTTGGTTATCCTATGAACCCTTATTACGGCCAACAACCACCTTGGAACCCCATCTACCAAAGGCCCCCACCAATGTATCACTGTAACCAACATCAACAAACTTTTTTAGGAAGTGGCCGGGGCAGGGCAAGAGGCAGAAGACGAGACGGAGTATCCAAACAAGTCCAATGGCAGGACCCACCGGCCCCCCAACAACAAGACCGGATGGAACTAAGGAGCAAGAAGAACAACAGGATCTAGAGGTTAATTTATCCACTAGAACACTGACCTGGACTGAAAGAAGAGTACTAAATAGAGGTTTAGGATTTGTACCCACACCACAACTGGATCGATTCCTCCTACATACAGAACTTTACAATTTCTTTTGGAAGCTATGACTGCGAGCTTACTTCCAACATAAACCATCCCAGGAAACAACAGACACCGGTCTGCGTCCCCCCTCAACCTTCACTCCACATGATGGCATCACCCCAAATGAAGTACTGACCTTTGAACAAGCAGTGATCAAAGAAGTGGAAAGCATCACGAAGACATCACAGTAGAACAACCTACCAACAACTGAAAGGATTGTGATAAAAGCCCTGAATGAAGATACCACCATTTCCATAAAAGCAGCAGACAAGGGAGGGGCCATTGTCATCATGGACACATCTGTTTATGATCTGGAATGCCTACGACAACTTTGCCAAGACAAATACTACACCAAGAATAAAGGAGATCCAACAGGAAGACTGATGACAAAAGTCAGATCCGTTGTGGAATCAACTGAAACACAAGGATGGATTACTAAGAATGAGGCAGAGTTTCTGGTGAACACACAGCCCAGAATTCCCGCCTTTTACACTCTGCCTAAAATTCATAAGGGAACCAATCCACCTCCCGGACTCCCAATAGTCTTGGGCATAGGATCACTATTAGAACCCCTTAGCAAGTTCTGTGATTATTTTCTCCGCCCCTTGGTAAAACGAATACCCTCATACCTGCAGGACACTAGGGATGTGCTCAATGTACTAGCTGACACCTCTGCAAGTGGAGAGATTGACCTCATGATGACACTGGATGTAGAAGCTCTCTACACGAATATTCCCCAAACAGAGACATTGAGGGTTATAGAAGAACTCCTTCTGAAAGAAGAATGGATATCGGACACCCTGGTCTCCTTCATAATGGAATGTGCCACCATAGCCATGTGTGAGAACTTCTTCCAATTTAAAGATCAATTTTTCCACCAGACCCAAGGAACTTCTATGGGGAGTACCTTCGCGCCGAGCCTGGCCTGCCTCTATGTCGCAGAATTTGAACGTCTCCACATATCAAATAACAACATTTACACTAATAACATCATTCTTTGGAAGCGTTATATTGACGACATCCTGATTTTGTGGAAAGGGGACATAGAAACATGCAACAGCTTTTTCACTTGGGTTAATTCCCTGGAACCTTATTTGAAATTTACTAGATCCATTTCTCCCACCAAAATCCACTTTTTGGATCTAACCATCACCCTACGAGATGGCACTCTCTCCACCCACATCCCAAAAAAAACGACGGACCGGAATAGTCTTCTGCAGTATGAAAGTCACCATCCAAATACCCTTAGGGATAACCTTCCCTTCGGCCAATTCCTACGTCTTCGTAGGAATTGTGACAAGACTAGTGACTACAAAAAGAAGGCTACCACCTTAAACAACCATCTCAAAGCACGAAATTACCCGACAACTGTTATCAACAGATCCAATAAAAGAGCACTAAACAACAATCGAGAGGCCCTGCTAGAACCCGGAGTTAAGAAGACGGATGACACACTCACCTGCGTCACAACCTACACATCAGAATCTAAAAAAATACAGAGAATCATCACAAAAAACTGGAAGATCCTCGCCACAGGCACGCTGTCATTACCTAAACCAAGGTTTCCCAATAAACGTACCAGCAACCTACGTGACATCTTGGTACACACGCGTCCAAAAACTACCAAAGTGAACGCCCAAGGTACCCTATGGGGGTCATCACCAGTAAGAGGACATTACCCTTTTGGAGAATGTGGAGTATGCAATATGACAAAGGCAACTAAAGAACTCAACCTGGAAATAGGCAAAGTCTGGACTCAAAAAAACCACACAAATTGTAATTCTAAAAACTGTGTTTACATGATCACGTGCCCGTGCAACCTTCGCTACATAGGCATGACCTCACCCCCAGTCAAAACAAGGATCATGGAACATCGGAGCAATATACGATGTGGGAGAACCACCACAAAAATGAGTACCCACTATATTGCTAACCAACATGGACCTAATGAATTACACTGGACAGTGCTTGAAAGCAATCCTGCTTGGTCCTGCAAAAAACTTTTTGAAACTGAACAGAGGTGGATTTTCCGCCTCTCCACACAAAAAAAAGGGCCTTAACGATGATATCTCGTGGACAGAAATTAACAATACATCCACACTTTAAGTCCCCCAACTACTACGGTGAACACTTGTATATTCGCTGACCCCCTTTTTTTCTCAGGCTGTCTTGCCCTTTTTTTCATGAACTCTTCATGAATACCTCTGCCCAACCAAACCCCCCCCCCTTCCCTCTACACACACCTGCTTCCCCCCCTTACCCCCTCCTCCTGTCTGCTATATCACAGACCATATCCACCTTTGTGTTATACAGGCTCCGATTAGGTGCCTGGCCATGTTTCCTGTTGATATTATCTTTCTCAAATTGTTCCCCTGAAGATCTAGGGATCTTCTTATCAGAAATAATATTTAATTTTCACCCCGGTCGATGATCATCGATTTTTTTGCCATCAACCCCATCAGGACCTTTCAGTCTGTCTTTATTGAGTCAGGCATCTCTTTTTGGGACAATATGGCGCCCGGATGGGAAATCCCGCCTGATCTCGGCACTTCCTCACAACTTATACTCCGGGAGCTTTCTTATGGCGGTAACATTCAGAGGAGGTTTAGACCAGCAGGATCTATTACGAACCCGCACCCATCTTAGGGTAAGTCCTTTACCATCACCTTTCTTCACTTTCCCCACCTGCCCCTGCTCCCTTGAGTTAGGCGCGACCCACACGCACCCTCCGTACGAAGCCGCTGCATGACGGCTACTTCATCTCCTGACGCGCGTTGGTAATCTACTTTCTGGCACTTTTACAGATTAAAACATATACGCGCAGCTCACTTGCCTAATGCGGAGTGTGCCCAATAATTAAAAAATATACAAGATTTGTGGGCTCAGCTTCAACCCCCCACCTTGAGCGCACGGTAAACATACACGCTTGATTCCTCTGGAGCGTCACAATTGTACATCCTTCCTTAAGACCCCCCACTGTCGTTATTGACCTGGCACACACGGTGAACACTTGCTCGTTTACCTCCTGGACCATTCAGTCCTCCATGCGTGTCTTCCATTGGGCATTATGCATTATAGAGGTGTCCACGTAACCAGTATTATTACCATCGTCTACACGGGTTAATCCCTATGGGCAGCTGGGATATTGCTCTCACTCCCCGTCAATACTTGAACCACCATGCTTGATATACACTTGAGGCATGCAAAATACGAGTTTAAAATCACTTGTCTATATCTTCATTATCTATTCATTATTATTTTGTAGTTGTTTTTTATGATATTGTTATGCTCCCATGTATGCCTTAATACCAGCTTACTCATTGTCACATAGTGAACCCGTTCAAGTGGTCGGGTCGTCTTTCCTCATCTATGAGGCCTTCCACCCCACTCCAGGGAGATAAGAACTGTGTTTATCCTTCTGACTCTCTCTTTTGTTGACATATCTCTGGACTCGTCACATGTGTCTTAGAAGAAATGTTGTAATATTTTTTATTTTCGACCCAGCGTTAGTTCAGACAAACTTTTAACCTCTTATTCCCCTAACTAATTGTTACTAGAGGAGACCGGCTATCTTCTAGTTCTCAGTATGGTGATAGACCGTTTTTTGATTATGCTGGATAGTTCCACCTTTATTAGTTTCTGATGGTATCTATATTTCCCCCCCTCTTTTTTTGTTCCCTGACTCTATCTATCTAGGTGGAACGTCAGATCAAGAACCCTAAAGTTAGGGCCTTGTTATTAAGAAGGGTAGATCATATCCCTTGTCTGAGCATTAGAGGTCATTACATATAGATTTCTACCCCTCGGTCCTAAAGAAGTGTCGCTCTATCTTGGAGCATTAAGACACGAAACATGTTGACCCAAGTCAACTAAAGGCTACCTGAATACCTTTACTCATTAACGTAGCCTCGCTGGCTTTTATTTAGTCCCAACCTTGAATACTTATTAAAGAGAATCAACAAGGTTAGAGCCTATTTTAAATCACTTTCCGCACATATCAGAAGACATTGTTTTCCAATAGCCCCACACACCTCACTCACAAAATGGCGTTCTCAGATCAGAAGATCTCCGACAAAGATGCCACCAGGCCCGTTGGACATTGCAACGCCGGTCCGACGAGGAGCGCCCAATAATGAAGCATGACACCCTAACAGGTGTGTGAGGGCATTATGATCTGAATTTCAGATTTCCCCAGATACCATCTAAAATCATCTAGAAAGCCATTGATACTCTCTACTTAGGCACCAACAGAGGAGCTGTTCCCTTCTGATGTATAGTGCACATGATACATCTGCACTATTGTATATCAGGGACTCACTGACTTTACTAAAAAAGAAAGCTGGCTGTTCAAACTTTCTCACACTCTCTGGAACACTGTTTTTTCGCTCCTTCTTTTGTTTCTGTTCTAATCTTGTTTTATGGTGTTTTTAACCTCTGGTGTCTGAATGTACTTTACACAATTTGTATTTGCCTCTGAATTTTTTTTTGTCCTCATTCGCCTTTAACCATAGTAAACAACCATAGTAAACAAACTGTCTCTTCATACCCCTACTCAACAACCTGAGATGACATAGGCTCTTTTGATGGAGTCTCTCGATACCTTCAGCCTGTAGGGGTAAATTTCCAGACCAAAATGTTACTTCCCCTCAGAAAAAGAGGATAGGTTTCACTCCAACCTAATCTGTAAAGACCAGATGGAATCTTGTGGTGACCCAGGAAAAGACCCAGCATAGTCCAAGGAGTATCCAATAGCCCAATCATCGGACCCGCCCTTCGTTATGAAAAAAAAAGCATGAATACCGTTTACGATTATTTCATAGGTTATTTCCATTGAAGCAGCAGGTCCCAATATGCAATCTTTTTTCTGCTACAAGCTCTAGCCAAGTCCATCTTAGATGTTGAGGTCAACCAATCCGAGTGCTTAGGAGGGACAGGGTCTACCCACTTTTTACAAATTTGTCTCCTGTATTTGCCTTGGTTTTTTTCATCGTTTGTTGCTCATCCTATGTGGATATGACCATGCAGTTGTGTTTGTTACTGTGTTGTACTGACTAGTAATTTGACATCATGAAATACATTTGTTTACTTTGTTTTGGTATTTGTCAACCTATCAATCCTCTCGGGGCATTGTCTTAGGCAATAGAGATCCACTTGTGTGGGCTTTTTGAAGGGATAACAGATGGGACTGTTTTTGTAAATGCCTTGCGTGGTTAGTTTCTTGTACATGTCACAATGTTACTAGCATTACATGTAATCTTGCATGGTTTTATATATATATATATATATATATATATATATATATATATATATATATATATTCACTTAAAAAACCATAGGTTTCACACATGTTATAGTTAGGTGGATATTTCACTCGTAAAAAAACAATGAAATTCCACCGTTATAGTTAGTTCAGATAACTATAACTCGCGCGCCCGCAATCCTCTGCTCATGACGTCACATATTAATCACTCAGTGGCATCACTCTTGACATCACTGATGACATCATCCTTGTGATAGAGTGGCGGTCGCGCGAGTTATAGTTATCTGAACTAACTATAACGGTGGAATTTCATTGGTTTTTTACGAGTGAAATATCCACCTAACTATAACATGTGTGAAACCTATGGTTTTTTAAGTGAATTTGCAAGGTTTTTTAAATGCTAATTCCTAACTATAACGTGTGTGAAACCTATGGTTTTTTCTGTGAATTTGTACGTTTTTTTAAATGCTAAGTTATGTATGTATTATTATTTTTTTTATATATTTATTTTTCAATAAACTACATATTAAAAATGATTTTATTTTTTTATGGGTTTTCACCGTGCGCGCACGGTGCACACACCCCCGCGATTTAAAAAAAAAAAAATTAATGTTTTTTTCTGCCTTCGGGGTCCTTCAGGGACCCCCTGCCAAAGGCTAGGGGGTCAGGAACTCTCTACCCTGCCCCCTTTTCACGTTCGCCACCTTCCTTTTCCACTTTCGCACTGAAAACAAACAAAATGGCGGCCGACACTTCCTGATTTTGACCGATTCGAACGTTGACTGACATGTAACAACCAATCAGAATTACGCTCGCGCACGTTAGGGTGCATGCACGGTGCGCGCACCGTGCGCAGCTATAGATATGTATGTGCTTTTAACTGCAATTTTCTCAGGAACTACTGAACAGATTGACTCCATATATGCAAAAGGCACATCCCTGACCTGAGGACTACCTCTCTGCCAAATTTCAAGTAATTCTGTTCAGCCGTTCGGGCTGTACCTTCGACTAAAGGTCCAATGGGAAAATGCATGGGGAAAACGTGTTTTGGGACCCCCCTTTTTTCTCAGCCCCCGCTTGACGAATCCCCCCGAGATTCTCAAGGTAGGAGCTGAGCGGAGCACCCCATTAGTTTTGAAAATTTCGCAAAGATTCGTCAACCGTCGCCAAAGTTATTCAAAATAGAATTTTGAGATTTCCTATGGAAACACGGTCCTAACTATAACTATCTACTGGCGACCACCAGTAGATAATATATATGTGTTCTTTTCATGTTTGCAGCCCTGAAAAAGCCTTTTTAAGGTAAAACGCATTGGCGGCAATATTTTGAGAAAAAAAAAACAAGTAATGCAATAAAGCGAAGAAATTAACTCATCAACCAGGACTTGCGAAGGTATATTTATGGGTTTCTAGCATTTATGACTTTCACTAATTGATTGAGGTTGCCTCTCTATCTCTATATAATTTTTGTTTATGTTTTGGTCAATGAGCATCTGATCACTGAAGTGGGCAACATGTATTTGCAGTACATTACATGTGACGATTTCAGGTAGTGCGGCTGTTTCCATGTCTTGTTCATGATGAACCTTTCTTATCAGCTTCCTATTCCATCAAATGCAGAGTCCCACAGGGCTCCTCTTCAAACTCAAACCTATTTAATGTTTATGTCTTACCTCTGGCAAGAATTGTGCAGGCACACAGCTTAGATCTTGTCTCTTACACTGACAATACTCATCTGGAGCTTGCACTCACCCTGATTCTCAGTAGGCATCCAGTGAACTAAATGCCTGCCTTAAGGTAGTAACTGGATAGATGTCAGCCAGCAACCTCAAACTCAATGGTGGTAATACAGAAGTGCTGGTTGTTGGCAGCAGTACATCCTGTTGGAAAGAAGTGCTGAGGCCCCAATGCCTTGGAAAGCAGCCAATACCCTCTATGACAGTAAAAAGCCTTTGATTTTGGTTGGACAGCAAGCACACTATGGAAACTCACCCCACAAAACGGTCCGCAACTTGCTTCAGACTACTACACACACTAAGAAAAAGCATGCAGTGGCTACCTCCCTTATCCAAGATGAAAGTCATACAGGGACTCCTTGTTTCTGGGAAGCCCTCAATATCCTAAGACGCTTACAGGTCATTCCAAATTCTGCTGCACTTTCTCTCTTCAAGATCCCCAAACACCATTCAGCAGCCCCAGTGTAGGCTGCGCTTCATTGGCTCCCAATATAAAAAAAGGAACCATTTGCAAGACCCTATGCATGGCCCACAGAGCTATGCAGGGAAAATGTGCCCCTTTGATCCATGGACTGCTTTACCCATACTTGCCAAGGAGATCACAACGAGCTCTTCTCCACTGACCATCCCCAAAGTCAAGAGAGCCAAGTGTAAAAAGTACTTTGCCTTTGTGACTGCTAAGTTGTGGAATGCACTCCCTGCCAAACAAAGACAAAGGCAGCAGGAAATCGCCTTGAGGAAACTTCCAAAGACCCATGTATTCTAACTTCAGCATGACCTGCCTAGGTCTTGCAAGGGAGGCTTCTTGGGATAAATGCGCGCTGTATAAGACACTGTGAATAGAATATGGGACACTGTGAATAGAATTTTATCCCAGAACGTAAGTAGGCAGGTCGTGCCAAAGTCCAAAATGGTGTTGCTGTTGTTGATTGATGAATGGGGAGGTAGGGAAAATACCAGATTGTTGATAGCCATGGGGCTCGTTATTGCCCAAAGAGAAATTGCACAGCCCTGGAGATCAGACTTTGCTCTCAAGTGACAGTAGGGACTTGTCGGACCAAGGTAGGGCAGCTTGATTATAAGTCTATGAGATTGCCAGATAAATAACAAAAAGTCCGGGGATATAGGAACAATTACTTTGTAAATATTAATGTGTGAGATGTATATGTATAATTCAAACTCTGTACGTATGCTGCAATGTTGAGATGGTGCATGTAGTATATATGGTTTCTTTAAAGTTCCGAACGTGTTCTGTGCATCAATAAAATCAATAAAGAGTGTTATAAATAATATTCATAAACCATTGTCTATTTTGTTCACTTTGTAGGACTTGCCAGAAACTAATAGATTTTTTTCATAAGCTAGGGGTGTCAAATACCACGTGTTGTTGGCGAAATAGCTTCGATAAAATGAAAACTATCACAGGCCTATATTTGAGTTTAATATGAACTAATTTTAGAAGTGTGACAAAAGTGCAGTGTGAATTGTGTGATAAAATGGAGTCTTTTAAAGGTAAAGCTCTATATACATTAACGCTTTTTAGTCATTTGAAGTTTTTATAATGGATCTTGTTAATCGGGTTTTTAACCTGAAACCAGCATTGCTCATCACAAAGCACATTAGCTGCAAGCCATAAGAACCAGTGTGTGCCTTTTTTCCATTTACGTGTTAAAGAAATAGCTTTTTCCTAATAGTGTTGAACTATGCTGTGCAAGACGTTAGTAGAATGGATTTCAGCGTGATAAATGGGAAGAATGCCCTTTAGATTTCAAACTAATATGGACGTTTTTCTATTAAAACTGAATTTCGTACCTTGGCAGCTATAATACACATTTCATTAATTCTGTCTCCTTAGCACTCTAGGTTGTCACGATGGAAAAATGAATATTAAACTTTTGGTTAACCTTGTCATCACAAACACAATTTACATATAAAGAAAGTTTAATTTATATTTGTATGAATTAGTCTAATGAGCATAACAGTACTTTAAAAATGCAGGTATAATTTAATTAAGTTATTCCTAAAACAAAAGATATAAAGAAGCCTAGACGGTGAAATAGAACAAAGTAAGTCATAGCGAAAGTAAGCTATAAATGTTTCTATAATATGAAGCTCTATGTGGAGGGTCATTTTCTGGTTTATTGGAGTATATGTGAAATCCACCCTCACCTAGAGATCGTCAAAGTCTTCTTTAATGTTTTTTTCTTGATGTTTGTGTCTGGACATTATTCCCACTTCTAAATCTAAAAACTAGTTTACGTTGTTGTTTTACCAGCCCATTTAAAAGTTGATAAGTAAAAGTTGTATTCAAATAATTGTAATCAATTTAATCAATGGCTGTTAAAATTAAATTCCTGTTGTGTGCTTTGAGCTCAGCGCATGCGCATGTTTAATTGATAGACTAGGGACAGCATAATATGGGAGCAGTCCTTTCCTCGTACTATCTTTCTTTTCTCTATCGCCTTCACCCTGAGCTGGACTATGAAAGCAAAGATTGAGGGTCACCTGTCAGTGTGTGTCAGCTAGTCTGATTGAATCAACACACTCACTCTCATTTATTCTTTCACTGACCAAGATAAGGGCAACTACTTGAGATGTTAAAATAAGCAGTTGTCTTGAGATTTGGTGCAAACCCCATAGCCAGATATTCAATCTTTATCTGGCTCTACCTAAAAATAGTATTCTCAAACATTTATCTCATGCATGATGAACTCAACGGAAGAACCGCTGTCTTAATTAAGTTCAATTTATAATCAGAAATGTGCAAGTAGAATTGAACTTCATCTAGAAAGGGTTGGAATGAAGTGTCCAAAAAAGTGTTCTTAACATAACATGAAGAATGCGGGACAGAGGGTGCAACACAAAGGGCGCAACGATATATAGCTCCGCCAGATAAATTAAAATGAGAAGACAAACAATTGTTAATGAAAAAACTAGGCAAACAATAAAATAATTTAACAAATGAAATAAAACAAGGACCACAACTTAACCATTGGAGAGTCTTGAATTTCAAATTAAAGTGAGCAAAAGCTGTTTGAGCATTAAGTAATGGAGTTGCAACTGGTATTTCAGTTTTAGAGGAAGGTAAAATAACATTAGAAAAGGCTTGTCTGGCTGATGTCTTTGCATATATTCTGCAATCATAATTTATTAATGAGATGGACTCATACCTTTTACCGAACTTCGGATCTTTATCTTGCCTGAAAGTTACTATGATGAGAAGACCGTAACAGAGATTTCCGTTTGTGCTGAAGGAGGCTGCAAGGAGAAGCGATAGTTTTGTGGATGGTCATCTCCGTTGCACAAAGAGTTGGGAGTTTGGCCGAAGAGCTGGTTGGGTGCTGTGGACGACAATACTGGAGGTTCACATTGGCAGTCACTGGTGGTCGTCACTGCAGCGTGAAGAGTTAGGTTCACTTGAGCATCATGTTGGCGGTCATCATGGCAGAGTCTTAGTGACCGGCAATTTACGTGAGCCCAATACGTCAAGATTTCACACTTTATCACAGGAGGTGCTCACATGCTGCCAGCCAAGCGTGGTCCTGGGGAGCCACCTCTTGGGAATCAGGAACTCACTCCATTATAGGCCAACAGGGCCCAAGCAGGTCCAGTTGCAGTTCCAGGCAGATCCAGTGCAGCAGGCTAGGTGTACAGTTGCAGGGAGACCATTGGAACTTGTTGTGTCCCTAAACCTAGACAGGAGGTCAGCCAACTGACCTTTAGAGTCACTCAGGTTAACCTGGGCGACTGGAGCAAGTCCAGTCATCATTCTCAGAGAGCAGGTCAGTCCTTAAGCAGCAGGGCAACCCTCTGGGTGTTAAGGCAGTCATCAGGCAACAGGGCTGTTCTTTGCTAGCAGAATGGCATCCCTTTTGGAAGAAAAGCATGCCTCACGCAGCAGGGCAGTCCTCTGAGGAGCAAGGTAGTCCTTCTGTAATGTCCACAGCTCCAGGAGTGTACTGAACAGTTTTTATCGGTGTGCAACATATGCATCTGGTACCAGCTTTTGTGTGTAGGGGAACACCCTGTCCCACCCCAACATCTGTTTGTAGAAAGTTTTACCCTTCCCTACCGTACCCTTCCCCTGTCAAGACTCCAAGATGTCTGGGGTGACACAAAACTGGTATCAGGTTCCTTTGTGTGTGCTGGAGCCAAGCCTCTTTGAAGTGTAAGTGGAGCCATGAACAGCTTTGCACCCAGCCATCCAGGCTGGGAGGCTCATCCTGTCATCACCTAATTTTCTTTGTGTCACTATCTGGGAGAAATCCACAAAGCCCAAAAGCAGAGCCATTCATAGTCATGTGACCCAGGATACTGGCAGAGGCACAAAATGGTTAGGAAAGAGAAATGGTTACTTTCTAAAAGTAGTGTTTTCATTGAAAATGATTTTAAATTACAATTCCCAAACCAAAGTTCTCACTTGTTAAATGTAATAAGGCAACCCATTATTATTCGATGGGAGAGACAGGGCTTACCACAGTGACAAATGGCTTTAAGAGTCCTACTTTGTAAATAAAGTGCACCCTGCTCAGTGAGCCTTTAGGGCCTACCTTAGCAGTAATGTATAAGTATTAAAAAGGAAGGCTTAATCATGTCAAAATATTTATTGTGCAGGTCAAAATGGCAGTTTACAACTACACTACAAGCTTCAGTGACAGGCCTGAAACATGTTATAAAAGGCTACTTTGGAGGGTGGCACAATGAGTGCTGCAGGCCAACCAGTGGCATTTAATTTACGGACCCTGGGTACATGTAGTACCAGGTACTAGGATCTTACAAGTAAACTAAATGTACCAATCAGGTATATGCCAATTGAACCATGCTTTTAGGGAGAGCAGAAGTACTTTACTACTGTCTAACAGGGAAAATGTTCACAGGGTCCTAATACCAACAACAACGGCTTTAGCAAAAGAAGGCAAAAACTCTGAGGGAAAGCCTGCAAAAAGCACCAGGTCCAACACTAACATAGTAGGTATTGTATTCAACTGAAATTTAGTGTGGAATATATCTTTTAGCACCAAATCTGATTAAGAAGTGAAAGAAGTATGTTCAAGTGCTTTCATATTAATAACTAAATAATTACATTGAGAATTGGCTTTACGCTTTGTCGGAGCCACAAAAGATATATCAAAAGCTCTGAGCAAATCCTTAACATAATCCAGATTATTGTCTATGAAAGCATCACAAGGTTTATTGAAATGAAAACAATTCTTTAACAAAACTATTGAAACTATTAATAAATGCACTATCCAACAATATCAGACAAAAGCTGATTATTAAATCTCAGTTAATTGAAATTGGTCTTACCCTCAGTGGAATCCATGGATGTAAAAAAAGGAGCATCTGTTAGAAAAATAGAACCGATCTCATCTGATTGTACATATTGTAAGAGAGGTTTGGAAACCAAATATAGTCAGTCCCTGAAAGGAAATCATGAGTATTAGATTAAAAAGAAATGTAAAACAAATCTGGATTATATGTTTACATACATTTTATAATATTAGGGACGGCATTGTTTCCTGAAACTCTTTATCAAATGTATGGGGTGTAAACTAAAATGTATATTTTCTGTGTAAAAACAGTTCAGGTAACTGGTTAAATTCACCACCAAAAATAATATTAGGGTTTGATTTGTAAAGCATCCTTGTCTTAATATAATTGCAAAAAGTGGGATCAGGTGTAACCGGTCTGTACACATTAAATAAAGTCATAGACATTCTATCCTGTTCATCTTAACCAATACCCAATGACCTTAATCATCACATTCTCTAGAGAACACTTTGATTTTTAAAGACTTATGGCATAACATTGCTACCTTTCCTTTATGACCAACAGAAGATTAAAATAAACCATTGTAATCCAAAATTCCCAACTGTTAATTTTTTGTTTAACACAGTAAGTATTCAGTGCATTTAATTTCTTCTGGAGGCTTAATAATGCAAGTTAATCAGCATTTAGCTGTTAGGGGAAACACACATCATTAACTTTGGGTGACAATGAGTTTGTTTCACAAAGTTTAGAGGGAAGCATGGGAGTCAAACCCCAATAATCTCCTGAACCCAAATATCAAATGGACTCCAAAATCTACCTTAGACAGTTCAGCTACACAACATTTAACTCATTAATCTAAGAGACAACCCTCACTATTAATAGAAAAACTTAGCAAAATAGATTCAAAATTAGTAACTTGAGTTTTAAAAATATAATCCAGCATCATCAAAATGAGCATTGCAAAAAAATGTGCATAGTGTTCCATGAAGGCTCATATAAAGAATACAGAATCATGGATCTTAACAGAAAGTCTAGTTAGTCAATCTAAATTCTAAACATCAACTCATAAGGAGTATTGACAGAATTCTAAGTAAAGAGAATCTCAGACTAATCAGACACAGTTTCAGAAGGAAAATGGAAAGTCTCCCTCAATCCTTCAAAACAAGGGGGCCCGATTCACTAACTTTATGACTTTCTATAATCACCGAGGGCATTTACTACTCGTAAATATCCTTTGCAAATACCGAAAGTCGTAAAGTTATACTTCTGTCTAAATTTACCATTGTGAATCAGGCTCGGGTTTTTTATAAACATTTTATGCACATTAGCTAATAAAACTGCAAACTCAGCATGGCATGATCATGGTTACGTCGAATTGGCAAATCAAAAAAAATTTAAACAAATTTGTTATGCTCTTAACACTAAACCATTTCTTCAGGTAAGAGAAATCTTCCACTTGCTCCCTCAGCAACTGCATTCCGGAGATGTATACCACATTAGGAAACATTTTCTTAACATCTGCTAATCGGATTCCTAAGGATGTGCAATAAAAAGTATATAATACAACAAAGAGTCTGTCAGTCTGAAAGTTGGGCACAGTCACCAAAGAGATAAACATAGATGTGGAGTATGAGAGAGAACCTTAGAGTGCTGAATGGTTATATAGGATTTCCATCAATAACCAGTGATTGGTAGATGTCATCATCTGGATATCCAACCCTCCCACCACTTTAGATCACTCCATCCTGGAGTATTATTCGTGGTACGGTGTTAACCAGAGCACCTGAGTAAGGCCCGGGAAGGGGGAAGGAAAGAAGACAGCCAAGCCACTAGCTAAGGCAAAATGTGTAGGTATATACCGAAATGATATATAAACAGTGCAGTGCAGTGAAGTGAAAATGTAAAAAAGGAGTTGGAGGAAGAAGATACTTTAATGAAGAATATTCCTACCAATCCTTGTTTAAAAATGGTGCAGAAACAGCTTTTAACAAATAGGCTGTTCAACAATGTGGTCGACATGTTTCAGCCTGCTTGACCCCATGGTCAAATGGCTTTCGTCAGGACCTTGAAATTATATATTGCTACTGCAACAGTGAAATGTGAAAAAAAGAAGGAACAGTGAGTATGTTAAAAATACAACCTTTTGCGGTGTACAACTCCTTCGTGCACTCAGTCTCTAAAGTAAATCTGTGGAAATACGGAAAAAACCAAGGACAATAGAGTAAGGTAATAGCATTGTACATACTCTCTCACGAAGAACACGTTGCTTTGTTAGCCCGGTGTGTACCCAAAACTCAAGTGCTTACCTGGTTAGCACGAGAAGTAAACCTCACCTCACCCGGAATCGACTCAGGATTGAAGGAGGCCCCGCCCTGAAGAAATAGAAAAAGTGCGGGGAAATTGAAAAGCTGGGAACCCAGAAGTTGTGAGTTCATGATTTAAAAATAGGAACTGCTCAGAATGTCCTATATACGCTCTGTTGTGACCTCTATTGTGACTTCCCCTGGTAGATACGACAACCCTGAAAGTAAACTATCGATTTCTAGTATGCTAGCAAATACGCAGGTGTTCCTGTGTAATTGGAACTTGCGATAAGCGGTTTCACCAGTCTAGGTGTAGTATTGAGGCAATGTGATTTCTTACCTCTCCGTCGGTACCTCGGAGTAGGTCTGAGCCGTTTGGGAGGTAACCGGCAACTCTGGTCTACAGTGTTAAAAAACATGACGATGTGTGAGGTCGCATCGGTATTCGTCGATTAGGAACCAATCAGTTTTATTGTTGGTGTTGTGTTCGCTCGTGATACAGCCAATGGGTATCAGGTGTATCACGGGACTACAAAATGACGTCAGCATACACGGAAGCCGTAGTTCAGTAATTGCACGGATCGTGAGCAAACTTTATCAATCACCGTTGTGTAGACATTTGACAGCGGCGTCAGTCGGCATGCTAGCTAACAAACACCTTATAACTACAGACCACTAATAAGTAGCCTTGTGTCGTTAGTTAGGATACCTAGTATGTATAGCATAAAGGCTGGAATGAACAGCAAATCAATGTCTAGTCAAGGACAAGTGCAGATGGCTAATGGACTTATATATCCGCTTTGTGTATCACAATGAGACCCAAGGAATATCGTCATTTAAACCTTTTCGATCACTGCAAATTCTAAAAACCCATCGTTGTTCTTTCAGAAACAAGTAGCGAGATATATCGCTAACATGGGATGGAATGAAGGGTTTTTCTAAAACTGTCCACCGGAAATCGTTAGCTTGGTGTTTTGCCTCATCAAAGTGGCGTGTGAGTCTTGTGTTGGTCTTTTTGCAGCGGAAAGTGCTCTTATGTTCTAGCATACGCAGTCTAACTTTCCGGGTGGTCATCCCTACGTATCGAAGTTTGCAGGGACATTCGATCATGTAAATTAGATTGTCGCTGTTACAATTAGTGAAAGTTCTTTGTTCCCACGATGTATTTGTACCTATATCCAATGTTTTGGAATGGCTGGTTTGTGGGCATATTGAACAAGTGCCACATGGGTGGTGTCCCTGTACTGCAGGTAGGTTCCATAAAGTGCCAATCGAGTGTGGTCTCTCTTCGCGAGGTCTTGTATGGACCAGTTTATCTCTGAGGTTACTACCTCGCTTCAATGAAAAAAGGGGTAGTTGTATCTTCTCTTTGCACGAATTCAAGATGCGCCAGTGTTTTTTCACGCTCTTCTGAATACCGTTGGTTAGGGTACTGAATGTATGGACAAAAGTTAGCCATTCTAACGGTGGTTTGGCAAGTGGAGGCTCAATCAATGCTTCTCTGTTGTTATTAGAGGCGCGTTTAAATGCTTTTTTAATCAGTGATTTTGGATATTGCTTTGCAATTAGTTGTTCTTTGAGGTTCTTTGCATGAAATTGATATTTGTCAGATGAGGAGCAGTTGTGTCTTATACGCAAAAACTGTCCATAAGGAAGGTTGTCTCTAAGTGATTTCGGGTGTTGACTGTCATATCTCAGGAGGGAATTGCGAGACATCGGTTTTTTGTAAAGTTCACTTTCCAATCCAGTAGGGGTGCTGAAGATGGAAAGATCTAGAAAGGCTAGTCTCTCTTTGTGAGCTTCCACTGTGAACCTCAAAAAGTTATTTCTGGTGTTCAACCAATGTAGAAAGGGGGAAATGGATGACAAATCACCACGCCAGACTACAAAGATGTCATCAATGTAGCGTTTCCATAGTCTGATGGAGTCGCTGAAGGGATTATCATCATTAAGCACATATGTCTGTTCAAAGGAGTGCACATAAAGATTGGCTAGACTGGGAGCAAAAATGCTCCCCATGCTGGTCCCGGAGACCTGCAAGTATATGGTATCTTCGAATTTGAAAAAATTCTCTTTCATAGCCAGATGTGCAAGCGTCATGATGAAATGTACCGGAGTGATGGTATCCAAATGTGTATTGTTCAGGATTGAGAAGATGGTTTCGAGTGTCTCGTCCTGAGGGATAGATGTGTATAACGATTCTACATCAAATGATACTAAAAGGTCTTTGTCAGGATCAAAATCTACTGTTGGTAGTAGACGTAAGACATCTTTAGTATCCTGTAAGTATGTCGGCATATCTTTAACCAAAGGCCTCAGGAAATGGTCGACGAAAGTGGATAAAGGTTCCAATAATGACCCTTGTCCCGATATAATAGGTCTTCCTGGTGGTGGCCGTTGGGTCTTGTGGACTTTTGGTAGAGTGTAGAAGTACGGCATCACAGGATGAGGAGTATGTAGGAATGATGCTTCTTGTGAAGTAATCCAGCCATTTGCTGAAGCTTCCTCTACTGCTTCGGTGATGGCTCTCTGAATCCTCGTGGTAGGATCCTGTTGGAGAGGTTCATAAAACCTCCTGTTTGCCAGTTGTCTAATGCACTCTTGACGATATGTTTCCGTATCCTGAATGACTACTGCTCCGCCTTTATCAGCTGGCTTTATTACGATTGTCTGGTCTTCCATAAGTCCTTTCAATGCCAAGCGTTCTTGCTTAGGTAAGTTACAATATTGATCTGATTTCTTTTTGTTCTTACACAGATTTGTAATCTCTTCGGTAACCGCTTGTTCAAAAGTTAGGACTTGTGGCGGTATGTCGTGTAGAGGTGGATTGAAAGTCGATCTATCTTTCAGACCAGTATTTATTTCCCTAGGTGTAGCCAGGGACGTATCTTTGTTGTTAAAGTAAAAATGTAATCTTATTTTGCGGAAAAATTTAGCCAAGTCACACTGTACTTGGAAATCGTCTCCATGTGTAGTTGTCACAAAACCAAGTCCTTTGTTAAGGATTGATGTCTCGTCAGGTGTCAGGATCTTCTTGCTCAGGTTCAGTACTAGGTCGTCTCGGTACTCGTTCCTGGTTGTGGTTGTCCCTTCTTGGTTTGGCTGTGTGTGCTCATTTGTTGAGGCATTGATGTCGGCAGGTTCCAGTGTACCTGTGGTTGTTGCCCTCTTCTTTTGCCTCTGGACCTCCCTCGACACAGTTTCAGAAGGAAAATGGAAAGTCTCCCTCAATCCTTCAAAACAAGGGGGCCCGATTCACTAACTTTATGACTTTCTATAATCACCGAGGGCATTTACTACTCGTAAATATCCTTTGCAAATACCGAAAGTCGTAAAGTTATACTTCTGTCTAAATTTACCATTGTGAATCAGGCTCGGGTTTTTTATAAACATTTTATGCACATTAGCTAATAAAACTGCAAACTCAGCATGGCATGATCATGGTTACGTCGCATTGGTAAATCAAAAAAAATGTAAACAAATTTGTTATGCTCTTAACACTAAACCATTTCTTCAGGTAAGAGAAATCTTCCACTTGCTCCCTCAGCAACTGCATTCCGGAGATGTATACCACATTAGGAAACATTTTCTTAACATCTGCTAATCGGATTCCTAAGGATGTGCAATAAAAAGTATAAACATTATATGACATAGTGCAATAGCAATAGAAATGCCAAAGTGCAAAAACTGAAGACATTATGAGTCCTATTGCAAATAAGCAAAGATGCTTCCATATACTTTTCAGTTGCTAGTCACAAAAAATGCTGGTTAGAAATGAGAGTCTATGGTTGCCAGAGGTAGGTACCTTTGTCCAAATAGGGACCCTTGCTTCTAGTTAGGGTAAGGGGGATACACACTTTAGATAACCCCTGCTCACCCCCTGGGTAGCTTGGTACGAGCAGACAGACTTATTCCAAAGGCAATGTACTCAAATCACAGAGTAATACAATGATAACACCACAAATTGACACCACATCAGTTTAGAAAAATAAAGTATCTTTATATAAAGTCAACAAGACCAAAACAACAAAAATCCAACATACATGTAATAAGAATATAACTTTAAAAAGGTTTCAAACAACTTGGCCCATAGAAAACTATGGCTGTGTGATTTCTCTCAAAGTGCCTGTAGTTGTGACAAAATTCACAAGGCCAAACAGCCACAGAGATGGGAAGCATCAAAAAGAAAGAGATGAGTCAGTTCCTGAGACCATGGGGAGGCCATGCAACAGTTTTGCAGCACACAGGAGAAGTGATGCATCGGATCCGGTCTGTAGGGGAAAGTGATGCATCAATTCCATTCTGATCCATGGGTGATGCGTCGGGAAAACTAGCCACACAGGTCGGATGCATGGAAATCCAGGATGCGTTGTTGATCAATGCCGTCATGCGGTGCTGCGTGTTCTTTTTTTAGCCGCGATCCCTCGATGCATCAGTTCTTGCAGCAGCGACAGGCACTGCATTGGTTTCAGAAGCGGCATGGTGATGTGTGGAGATTTTTCTCGCACAGCGGTGCTGCATCGGAAAATCACCCGCAAGAAGAGCGGTGCATTGATTTTCTTGTAGTGCCGTTGCTTTTCCAGATTCCAACAGCAGGAACAATGTCCAGAGGCCGAACACAGTCACAGGCACCTCTTGGCAGGTCCGAACTCCTAGCAAGGAAGTTCAGTGAAGCTGGGGGTGAAGTCTTTGTGTCCATGAGACTTCAGAACAGGAGGCAAGCTCTACTCAAGCCCTTGGAGATCTTCCTCAAGCAGGGGGACACAGCACACAGCAACATCCTTGTCCTTTCCTTGTCAGAAACAACTACTGCAGGCCAACTCCAGACAGCACACAGCAAGGGGGCAGTACTCCTCCTCCAGTTTCTCTAGCTTTTCTCCTTGGCAAAGTTTATTCTTGATTCCAGAAGTAGTCTAAAGTTCTGGGGTTTTAGGTCTAATACTTTAACCCAAAATGTCTTTCTGCTCTTTGTGCATGGGTCTCTGAGCCCAGTCCAAACCAATTCTGACCTCACTGGTGCAGTATGACCACAGGGGGTGGAGACAGCATTGTACAAAGGATACAGGCCTTTTCAGGTGAAATAAAATCCCCTCCCAGTACTCTAAATGTAGCCAAGATCTATTCAGCTCAGCTCTGAGTCATCCAGGAAGGGCCAGGCATACCTCAACTTCCCCAGTGACTAACTACAGTGAATGCACATCCACAGCCCCTGTCATTCCAAAACCAGACAGTCAATAAACACACTGGCTGAGGCACACATAATGGTTAAACAAGAAAATGCCTACTTTCTAAAAGTGGCATTTTCAAACACACATTTTAAAAACCATATTTACTAAAAGAGGTGATTCTGAGTTCAAAGAGCCTAAACTTTATTTCTCTTTCTTGCCCCAAAGGGAATTTATACTTGTAAGATGTTACAAAGCATTTCCAATTCTATCCAATGGGGCAAAATAGCATTTCAATTGTGAAAAACTAAATTGGCAGTATTTCACTATCAGGTCCTACCTTTAACATACACTGCACCCTGCCCACGGCAGAACATTGGGCATACCATAGAGGTCCCCTACATGTAAGAAAAGGGAACGTTAGGGCCTGGCAAGTGGGTGCACTTTCCAAGTCGACATTGCAGTTAACAACTGTTTGCACAGACACTGTAGTGGCAGGTCTGAGATACCTTTTCAAGGCTACTCATTTGTGTGGCACAATCATTGCTGCATGCCCACTAGTAGCATTTGATTTAAAGGCACTGGCACAATTAGGGAGTACCAATTGTAACAACAATTTACACAAAGAGCACCTGCACTTTGGCACTGATCAGCAGTGGCGAAGTGCCCAAAAAAGCTATGCAAGCATAAACAAAATCCAGGACAACATCAAAAAAACAGGAGGTAGAGGCAAAAAGTCAGGGGAAAATATGCCAAACAAGCCAAGTCTAACAATGCCTAAGACAGAGTCATAAAATCCAGCTACAACCCCATTTAAGAAATTTCAAAGTGCAAAAATTGTAAACAATATAAATCCTAGTGTAAATAAGCAATTAAAATGTGCTTCCGTATTACCTTTAGCTGCTAATCACAAACATTGCCTAAGACAGAATTATAAAAATCCAACTGCAAGCGCATTCAAAGTGCAAATAACCTGGCAACAGTATCCACATATTTTCTAAAATGTACCTTGTCCTTAATTGTTTACTGCAGCTACCAGCAATTTTTCTGCAATTAATAAAAAATGTATCATCTGACATAATAATGGAATTGATTCACCTGATAAACATAAAAAAAGAGCCAGGTGGGCCGATATAACCCCTGCTTTGAGGAATAGAGATTTTAATAATGCACAGCGTTTTTTAAGCACACATGCAATATGTAACACGGTTTCACAATGCCACCGTCTACATTCCATATTTGGCCATTGTTGTATACATATCGGTGTGCCTTCTTTAGTTCGATACATGCCAAGTCAGATTTTTTTAAATATTTCCTTCATGTAGGCCATAAAATGGATATTTAAATATGGCTGAATTCGCAGGAAATGATAGGAATTAATGACAGACCAGGCATGAGGTTTTGCCACTAAAGCTTCCTTAAGCGCAGTAAATGAATGACTTTTGATCTTTTTTCAAAAATATTGTTTAAAACTGGTCATCAGCATTCCAGAAAGCCCTGTCTGAAAATCAAAACTCTGAAGGCATGATGAAAGGTGGAAACGCCAAGCATATGCATAAGCAGAAAGGGCTATTTCAAGTCAGCAAGAATGTGCTAATGAGTCACAATCAGACAGGAATAGGGAATACATACATTTTAAAAATGACCCTTGCGCCACCATGGATTGTCTTCGGAGACCAAACTTCAATCTTATTTCCACTTGGCCAGTAGAACTTGGGATCCCAAAGACTCACTCATATCCCTTAATGACTAATAAATCCATTGTTTTTGCCATCTTGACCCCTTGTAATAGGGGAGCCATAATCAATTGTTGTTTATAGCTTCACACCCATACCTTTAAGAAGATGTTCATACGATTGGCATCTCAATGATGTGCGTTGACATTTAAAGGCATAAATTAAAGTGAAAGTTTCTGCCCTTAAAACTTTGAAATTACTTTTGAACAGCACTCTATTACCAAATAAAATACCAGATATTTATATGTTTTCACCACTTCAATTGGCCCACCTCTAGCCCTCCATGAAGCAGTCTTAAATTTCCCCAGGCTAATTTTCATAATTTTAGGTTTTTTCACATTCAATTCCAAACCATTAACTAATATGAAATCATCAAATGCATTGATCAATCTTTGTAGGCCTATTGCGGTATGGCTCAAAAGAATGGTATCATTAGCATATTGCAGGTAGGTAAGATGCACCCCAGCGAGTTTTGGAGCATGGGCATTGACAGACCCTAGATGCTCTAAAAAATCTGACATAAAAAGTTCAAAAAGGCAAGGAGCAAGTACACAGCCCTGTTTTTTTTTTATGAATGATTTTTATTGATTTTGTTAAAATAACATTCAGAGCTTTTTTACATAATAATCGGGGTATATTATTGACAATACAAATGAGCAAAAATCGAATGGCTTAGGTAGGGGCAGAAGGAAATTCATAATCAATTAGCATTTCTATGGCTACTGGGCCGGGCTGCTTCACTCCGCAGTGCCGCGCAACCGAACATAGGCAAATTACAACAAAATTATCGAAAGGAGAACCAGGCATTGTTCTGCAAATCCAGTCCCGTTATATACCGCATACCTCTGAAACAGACAGAATGAATTCAAACACAAATAAACCCAACACACGAAAAAAGTAAAGAGAAGAAAAAGAAAAAATTCACGTGCGACCTGAATAAGAGAACAAAAGCCGGACTCCACATGTAAAGCTCAATGCAACCACTTTTGCCAGTCTGGGCGAGGAGGAAGGTGGGAAGTGGGCGCGTTGGGGTTGGGGAGTAGACAGTAAGGTCATGGAGGCCAGTGGGGGGTAAACAACCTCGAATCCCCATGAGTGCGGGAGAGAGTTCAGGTAGGAGGAACGCCCGCAGCAGCTCTAGCCTCTATCACCGTTAAAAAATTCTGCCATTGCACTGGGGTCTGCCGCGGGGGAGCGGTGCCCGCACCTCAGCCTTGTGCTGATTTATGCATTCCCATGCCAATGCCCTCCACAGATCCGGCAGCCACACAGTAATCCCGGGGCCCGTCTGAGCCTTCCAGGCAATAGCAATCCTCCGTTTAGCCATACCCAGAGCGAGATCCAGAAATTTATTCACACTCTTGCGAGTCGAGTTACGTCTCGTTACTCCCAATAGGAAGTGGAGGGGTTCCCCCTCCACCCGCGCATCTGTTGCCGCTGTAAACACAGCAGCCACCTCCTGCCAGAATACGCGAATGGTGGCGTAAGTCCAGACCATGTGAGTGAAAGCAGCTTCCTGATGTCTGCATCTAGGACAGACGTCCATGGCAGTAGGGTACATGCGTGCCAGTCTGTGTGGGGTGAGATATGTATGGTAAAGGTAGTTAAATTGAGCGTATTTCACCCTGGCATTAGTCGAGATGTTTTTGGGGTGGGCAAGACATTGTTGCCATTGTTTATCCGACATGGTAATGGACAGTTCGCCGTCCCAATACGCTCTCAGTGTAAGCAATGCAGGGGGATCGTCCAGTCTAATGGAGGTGTATATGGCTGTTATGGCATGGCATCCGTGACTATGCGTAAGCAGAGTGTGTAATAAGTGCGAAATAACAGGTTCCACCCTGTCAGCATCCCAGGACTGCAAGGACAGGTGAGTCAGTAGGGCATGTAGTAAAAAGGAGCCCTCTGGCACTCCGTACATTTCCACTAGGCCCTCAAACGTCAACAACTGCGAGTCAGTAAACATCTCTCCCCATGCATCCAGCCCATTTTCCCTCCACGCCCCTAGCTCCGGGCGTCCATGGCATGTGTAAATGCCAGGGAGCAACTCCAAGGGTAGACTAGGAGCATAAGGTGGTGGTCGTCCCTTGGGCTGCAGTCATCAACAGTTTGCCCTGTCACCTCAGGGTCAGCGTAGCTATTCCTGAGAGCCATTACAGGAGCATTGGGATATCCCAGGTCACGGCGCCGGTTATCAACTCAGTGAGATCGCTTTTGGTGAGCCACCGCATTGGCCACTGTAGTTGAGCCACCGCTCGTAATTTGGAGCACCCAGGCCGCCGTCTGATAGCAGCAAGTATAATTTATGAAGGGCCATCTGAGCCTATCAAGCACCCCATATCAGTGACACCAGCAAGGACTCCAGGTCGCGGAAGAGTTTACGGGGCAAGCGATACAGGAGTATGCAGAAAAAATAAAGGAGACAGGGAAGGACTAACATCTTGGAAATTGCTACATGGCCCATTGGCGACAAATCGAGGCCCTTCCAAAATGGGAGGGTCGTGCGCGCTCGCGTAATAGCTCGGCCTAGGTTCCCATTGATCGTGTCCGATCCCAAGTGATAAATCTGTACCCCCAGGTATTTAAAGGTGTTGAATGTCCACTTCAGCGGAGTAAGCGGCGCTAGTTGTCTTTGCGCTGGTGTTATAGGTGTCATTGGGAACACCACCAATTGTTCCCAGTTAACCTGGAGTCCAGATACGCCCGCGTGATCGTCTAAAAGGGCCGTGATGGATTGTAAGATCGCGGCCTCGCTGCGGAGGTAAATCAGCGCGTCATCGGCATACAATGGGACAATGTGCCATCGCTGATTGACCCGTATACCCCAGTCCCTCACCCGCAACCGTAATTGACACGCTAACGGCTCGATGGCTAGAGCAAAGAGAATCGGCGACAAGGGGCAGCCCTGTCGTGTCCCCCTCGCTATGGACAGAAGCAGTGAATAACTGCGGTCCATTTTCACCCTGGCCTGTGGCCCGCGGTATAATTGTCGTATCCATTGCAAGAAATGGGGACCTATGCCAAACCCTGCCTGGGTTGCCTCAAGGTAAGCCCAGCTTAAGGTGTCAAATGCCTTTTCTATGTCAAGTGAGGTGATCCAAGGCTGCTCCTTCCCGCCCCGTGCCCACTCCAGGAGTGTGAATAGCCGCCGCAGATTCAACCCCGTACTGCGGCCTGGAATTAAACCATTCTGGTCCTCATGGGCCAGTAGAGGGACAGTAACAAGTAGTCGGTTAGCTAGTAATTTCCCCAGGACCTTATAATCAATGTTTAGCATCGACAGGGGATGATAAGAGGCCATTAGAAGGGGGTCTTGGCCTGGTTTAGGTAAAATAACCCGTCTCACAGGCCTCAGCATACACCTTCGCCAGCCTAGGTGCTAGCTGCGGAGAGAAGGTATGATAGAATTCTGCCGGCCACCCATCCGTCCCGGCGTCTTGCCCGCTGCCAGCTGCCAGATGGCCTCCGTGATCTCATCTAGCCCAACGGGCTGTTCCAGGGTGTCTCGGTGGGCTGGGGTGATCTGTGGGAGCTGGACTCCCTCCAAGAATTCCTGAATGTGAACAGGGTCGGGGGGCTGCGTACAACGCGGTGCAGTATTCATAAAAGGAGGGATTGATATCTGCCTGTGTGTTCACTAGGGCCCCAGCACTCGTGTAGATGGTAGTAAATGGGAGGCTGGGCTGCGTCGAAACGAAGGAGCCATGCCTGGAGCTTCCCGGCCTTGTTCCCCTCTTCGTGTCTACGAGCCAAATATGTTTTGTAATCCAAGGTGCACAGATCATCCATCGCGTTCTTATACGCTAATGGAGCCTGGGCGAGGGAGGGGGCAAGCAGGGGATCAGTCGGAATGGGCTGCTCATAACTCTAGCACCGCAGTCAGGGTCTTACGAGCCCCATACATGATCTTGATGGCATGGCCCCTAAGAACAGACTCTAAGGCATCCCACTCTACCCCCACTGATGAGGCAGTCCCCTCATTCACCTCAAAGTAAGAGGTTATGGACTCCAGTAGGGTGGCCCGGTAGGAGGGATCAGCAAGTGCGGCCCCAGGCAAGAGCCAAGTCGAGATCGTAGGATGTTGGGCACCCCAGGTCAGGTTCAGCTGTAAGTCTGTATGGTCAGAAAGTTTGCGCGCCAAGTACCCCGCATGCACCACACTGTGCAGAGCATTGTCCGAGCAGAACACCATGTCAATCCATGTATGTAAATCATGCAGTACCGAGTAGTGGGAGTATACGCGCGTCTGCAGATAGAGCCTGCGCCATACATCATGTATCTGCATTGGAAGCGCCCATTCTGGCATGTGGTGTGCTAGTGTAATGGATTGTGCCCCTGTGAGAGGTGGGTGGGAGCGGTCCAAAGCAAGATCCCATACTCCATTGAAATCACCCCCCCAGTATGGGGGCGGTGGGGTCCATAAGCAGCAAGGGTGTGAGTAGTCGCAAGAAGTTGGATTGACCCGAGTTCGGGGCATACAGGGAGACCAGTGCCAGGGGGGAACCATTCAACACGCCCTACATGGTAGCATAGCGGCCCTGCGGGTCCACCCTGGAGTGCGTGATCTGTAGAGGAGTCCCAGGAGCAACCCAAATAAGGGCCCCCCTGGCGTAGCCCAAAACATATTACCCAGGACCGTGCCCCGTCAGTGCTTGCGGAGCGATGTTAGTGTCTGTGCCGTGAGATGCGTCTCCTGGAGCAACGCAATCATGATCTTGTGGCTGCGTAGGTATTGGTACACTTTGTGACGCTTGGCCTATCCTGCTAACCCCCTCACATTCCAGGTCAAGAGGGCATAATCCCCGTGAGCCATCTATATAGGTGCGTGATAGAACTTTGCAGAGATCCCCCATTACGTGACAGCCCACAGTCCCATCGAAACGCGCACAGTCGCAGACTATCAGACTCAGACATGTGTCGGCATCAAATCGTGCGAATTGTAGACCTGAAAAGAAAAAACAGAACCATCGAGAATACCCCAACTTTCCACCCCAGGCCTGGTTGCCAACGGGCAATTGGCCATTCCCACTAAATTGCAAATCTAATAACGCAACAATCAAAACATACAACAAAAGAAGAGAATTAAATGGATTGCTGTATATGCTACTTATCACTCTTTGGTAAGGTGGCATAAAGTCTTGGCATAATGTCCATGCCGCCTCCTGTGATCCATCCTGGCAATCTACAGGCGTGTGCTGGTCGTCCGGCCTCCACAGTGTAGAACAGGCTCCAGGCTTGGCGACTTAAGCCCAGTTCATCCGCTACTCATGGGGTGAGGGCGCTGGGCCTGCCCCCGCCAACACCTTGATCTGTGAGTCCGTAAGCTGCAGTGTGCGATCCATTTGAGTATCGGAGTCTGAGTCTCGTCTGGAGGAAGAGATAGGGGAGCCCAGTTGTTCCACCGTCTTGATAGCTTGTACCCTTTACCGCGTGACCTGCGTCTTCGTCAGGCGTCATGATCGATTCCCACCTCGGCCTCCACGCACTGCCACTAAGGTCCACGGTCGTACAGTTTCTGTCCGCGTCGTCGTCGGGTATTGTGCCATACCCTGTTGGTCGATCTATGCCCAAGCTGCGTCAGGTGTGTCACAGAAGACTGTACATTCCTTGTGGCGGATACGCAGGTGTGCCGGGTACTGGAAGGAATACTGTATGTTGTGATCCCTCAAGCATTTTTTGACCTCCAGATATGAAGATCGGCGACATTGTACAGTCAACGTATAGTCCAAGTATATGTGGACTGTGGCATTTTTGATCTACCAGGGGCCCCTGGTGATTTGCAGCACGTGATGCCTGTCACGGTAGTTATAGAATCTGGCCACCACCAGCCTAGGAGGTACGTCGGGGCGAGGGGGGCCCCTCAGGACCCTATGAGCCCGCTCAATGGAGAAGAACCCTGACATTTTCCCTGTAGGACCTAACGTGCGAACAAGTCTTCCAGGAAAGGTTCCGTGCTGGGCCCCTCCGCCCGCTCGGGAAGACCCACTATCCACACATTATTGTGGCGTGAGCATCCTTCCGGATCATTGACGCGGGCCTGAAGGTAGTCCACCTCCTGTTGGAGAGTCTGCAGTTGGGAGGTCATCGCCTCCACTGTGAGCCGCAGGGATGCCAAGGCGGACTCATTGTCATTGACCCGACCCTTGAGTTTCTTATGGTCCTCTCGTAGGTACCCCATGTCGATACTGAGGGAGACGATTTTGGAGCCCAAGGTAGTTTTGATGTCAAGGATCGCCGGTAGGATTTCATCAAAGTGGTGTGCATGATCAACATATTCTCCCTGACCAGATAGCCATGGGGGGTCCATGCTCCTGTGATCCGAGTATGTGGGTTCCAGTTCTGGAGGTTTCACCTGGGATCTGTCTGATCTGGGCTTGTCCATTGTGCCACCCTCGAGAGACCACAAGTCGGGCAGTGTTATATGTATACCTCCAGAGAGCAGGGACAGAGTTGAGGTGCAATATAAGGTGCGCAAGGTAAATCGTCTAAGGACCAGAAGGCCCTTGCTCATGTACAGCAGTGTCCAGGTAAATGTAGGACAAATGTGCAGCGACTCCCGCCAAAGGGCCAGGGGTGACGCCCTAGTCGCAGGCCATTTAGGAAGCTGCTGGTGCCAATGGCGTTATTCCGGGTGCCTGATTGCAGTCCACAGCAGCATACGTTTCTCGCAGGGTCGTTCACCCCGCATATCCAATCTCCTACAGGCCCAGTTCCAATGTGACTCTCTCAACCCAGGCCCCCAGCCAGGGGTCAGGTATATATGCACAGCAGCGCTCACAACGTGGGGCAGCCCGCAGTCAATCGATCGCCGTCGCCAGAGGTCTGCGAGCCACGGGTCCAGTCGCGCAGTCACAGAGCACTACGTGTTCTCTAGAAGACGCAAGGCATGCGAGGGAGGGAAGAGGCCATGGGCGTTCACTCACTGCTGCCAGGATACATCTGTTACTTGTCCGTCGGGCACACTGGTCCTGCAGCCCTTCCACAGTGGACCCAGCCGCCACTGATCATCTGTCTCAAAATGGCGGTCCTGGGCGCTCAGCGTCCAGGAAGGCGGGGGGTCATGGGTAGCATCAGCCGGGAGCTCGTGGCACAGCACGCCTAACCCCCAGGTATGGAGGGGGAGATGGGTTCACCCACAGCGGGACCGGTTCCCGGTCCGTGCCGAGGTGCCACCGTTGCACCGCAATGTTCAAGGGCCCAGTTGTCACGGGCTGCCAGATCCAAGATGGCAGCCCCAATTCACAAAGTTCTCAGCAGGCTGGTGTGGGCCACAGGTGTCACCAGCTAGGGGCACAGGTCATAGGTCACTGAGCCGCCAGGTCCGGGGGAGATGGGTCAAGCACTGCGTGACCAATCCACGGCCCGTGCCGAGGTGCTCCCATCCCTCTGCACTGCTCCGGATCCCGGGAGCTCTCCCGGCTTCCAGCTGGAGACCGGAGCCTGTAACGGCCCCACGCAGCAGTGATAGGTGCTGATTTTCACACAGGCAGGCGCCGGTCACCTCCTACGCGCGGGTAAGGATGTTGGGCCTGGCAGGGTAAAAACAGGATAATGCCGGCGGGCATAGGCCGGAGCTCAGAGCTCTGCATCCGCTCTTGTCGCCATCTTGGCCACGCCCTCTACGCAGCCCTGTTTAAGCCAATATAGGTTTACATTTTTGGAGATAGAGTGCGACAACCACCTAACTTGACCTGGACCCATGTATTGGTGTATAGTAGAATTATAGCATCCAACAACGTTTGGAGAATACCCCACTCTGCAAGATTTTTCCAAAATAACACACGAGGCACTGAATCAAAGGCAGCTTTTAAATCTATGAAACAGATAAATAGATTTTACGTTTTTACCATCAAGCTAATAAAGAGAGGAGAGGATTTGGCCTAACGGCTAAGGCGGTTGACCTCGAATCTGGGGACCTGGGTTCGAGTCTCAGCAAGGACACGCAACATCCTGTGATTCTGGGCAAATCACCTAACCTCCCCTTGCCTAGCAAAAATGAATGTGTCCTCATGTAATGCAACTGGTGCTCATGTAAAGCGCTCTGATACCCGATGCCTTCGGGTCAAGTACGCACTATATTAAACTCCATAATAAAAAAAAGACAAGGCCATCAAATTAATGATAGTAGATTGGCCCTTAAGAAATCCTGTCTGGTTAGTTGGAATGATTTCCTGCAGAGCTGCCCAGTCTTCCAGGTCCTTCAATAAACGCGAGGCAAAGACCTTAGCATCTACATCAGGTAAGGCAATTAACTTATAATTGACAGGATTGTCAACCGGGCCGCTTTTAAATATTGGTTGTATAATGATACCTTGTCAGTACACAGGAACAATATTTAATGCCAGAGCATCATTAAATATTGGAGTCAGCACTTTGGCCCACAAATAAGCGTTGGCACGGAATATGGCATTAGGAAGTCCATTGGAGCCCGGGGCCACATTTGATCTAAGACATTGCAAAGATCGCTCATGTCTATATGACCTTCTAAAGGACCACAGTTTATCCTTAAGTGCATGGTAGGGTTATCGGCATCTATGGGAAAAAGCTACACATGCAGCTCTATTAAGTGATTGTTTTAATTTAAATAACTTAATTGAATACCATTTATTTGGTGTGGTTAATGATGGATTCATTTTTGCACGGTTTTGTATTTTAAATTGTTCATCCAAAGATGAGGTAATATAATTCCAAATAACCACCATTGATCGTGCCCCCACCCTTCCCGGTTAACAATCATTTATTAAAACCTTTGCAAACTTCCTTATCTCATTCTGATTTACAGAGTGCCATACCAGCCTGTTCAAATTATATGAAGAATTTACTATGTTTTGAAGCTCATAATATTTAGGATTATGACTAATTAGTAGTTGTAGCGTTAATATCTGAAGGTTATGATCAATTTCGAATCGCAGGGTCACCTTATAATCAACAATTTGTGGTCCCAGTTTTCCAAAACAAAGGTATAAACAATTATTGAGCCACATTGAAGATGAAACTGCTCCAGATTTACACAAGTATTTTTAATTAAAAAAATTAGCCTGAGCTGTTGCATGCTGTCACCACACATTTTGGCAATACCGTTGCTTGTCTTACCTGGAGAATTAAATGCCATCAGTTGTAAATTAAAGGCACCAGTATTAATCATGGCGGGATTAGGAAACCTAAGTGATAACGTTCTTATGGTCTGCCCCAGAGGTTGTATGACTTTACAACGCATGCTTTTACCCTGCATGCCGTTACAACGCATGCTTTTACCCTGACTTGCTGTCGAGGTTGCGCTGGATGTTGGAATAGTATAATGTACTATTCCAACTCCAGTCTGTGCAACAGTAGGGAAGGTGTTGGAGTGAAATCCAACACCTTATACCCCCTACAGCAAGCCATTTTCATCGTAATGGCATGCGGGGTAAAAGCATTCGTTGTAACGCATGTGGTGTAACGGCTGTTCCCCCCCCGAGACTAAGCAATTGAGACAATTTGTTTTTCCTTGAACTTAGATAAACATTCAATATAATCATGTTATAACAGTTATATTGTACTAAATCACATTGTACCCACGCTAAGTGCAAATCAATTATTTCAACTGTTAATCTAAGGTCTGTAGAAGAATAGAATGAAAGGCCACCCATTGCACACCCTTGTTTTTTAGTGCATGCGGTAGGAAGGTTAAACTCATTAAAGCCAAGTAATGGAGTAACTTGCTCTCTCCATGTTTCTTGCAAAATTAAAATTTCAAAACCATTTAAAAATGAGAGAGTATCAGGGTCAACTAGCGAATGGGCTAGCCCATGCACATTCCAGGAAGATATTCTCATTTGTATGTCATTTTCACATGTAGTAAGCGAAATTCAATCCTCAGCTCCTGGTGACTTGTTTGCGAGTGTTGCTGGAAGCCATGACCAATCTTCTAATGGCATTTTAGATTTAGCTAACAGTTCACATGTACGTACACCTTTTAATGTATTAGTAATCAGCAGGCCTGTGTTGTGGAAAATGTATTCGATGGGCCTCCGAGTAATGAAATTGGCTTTTTGCAGTCAACCTTTTTTTTTTTACTTCTCTTAGGGCTAGAACTTCTAGAATGGAATAATATTTTGGGGGGACGCATTTCTTAATCTCAATACCCCTTTCCATTAAATATGAGCTGAAGGCATAGATTATATTTACTATTTCATTGGAAGTCCAAGTAATAATAGTGAACTCACTGGTTAAACTTAGATTCAACAGAAACAAATCCGTCGACTTAATAGAAGTTAATTCAGAAATTGTAGAGGTGAGTTTTAGAATTGAACTCCGATTCAGACTGTCATCGATACCCCTTGTATCGAAGATGGTGTGAAAAATTATCTTCGGCGAATCTGAAGGTTGGTTTTCCTGCAGGCTACTTGTAAAAATAGCCGAGCCTACTTCATTCGTTAAACGGTTATATTGATGTCCTCCAAGATGATGGACTGTTGGAAACCCCAGACCTAATTCCATCGGAAAATGAGACCCCAGATAGTCTCCAATTATCACGTCCCTGTGGGGAAGGCATATGTTCTATAATTGAAATTGGTTCAGACAGTGTTTGTATGTGGCAGCTTATTTTTCCAAGACTATTTTCTTGGACCAGTTTGCACTCTTCCCAATTCTTTACGACACTATAATTTTGGATAGTCACAATCCCACTATTAATGCCGGCGACATCAGTAACACTTGCAGACAAATGTGTGACATTACTTCTCATGCGTTTACAACACATGCCTCTACAATGAGGTCAGTACAAGGACCCCGTTGTTACCATGCGTACCATTACAACGCAAGTCATTACAACGACTTACTGTAGGGGCGCTGGAGTTTGGAATAGTATAATTTACTATTTCAACTCCACTCTGTGCAACAGTAGGGAAGCTGTTGGATTTGAAATCCAACACCTAAAGTCCCCTACAGCAAGTTGTTGTAATGACTTGCGGTGTAATGGTATGTGTGGTAACAACGCGGTCGTTGTACTGACTGTGTTATAATGGCTCCACGTTGTACCGGCAGCGTTGTAATCGCTGTTTCCCCTGGCAGACACCTTTTTTTTGCTATCTCTGAATAGTCTGTGTCTGTGTCTTTAAAGGGGAGTTTAGATGATTTATCTCGACAAGATTGAGGGGAATATCTGGACCCTTATGTAATTGGTCCTGCGTTAACAGTTTCTTGCCTCTCAGTTTGAAGATAGAATAGAAAACCCTAGGTTTGCCAATATATATTTATTATTCCTAGATTTATTCCGGGCCTTCCTCACACTTTTTTTTTTTCCTTTTCCTTAAAGCGAGGGCACGACTCGTTTCATCACCAAATAGCATAGAGTTTAAAACGTGGTTTTCATTACCTATTAAAGAAGGACATTCACCAGTACCAATATTTCTATTTAGCCCCGAACCTACTTCTACCTTCCGTTCATCCCTAGACTAACCCCTAACTATGTGTACGGGAGCCTCACACTGGACCTTTTAGGACTTTGTACGCACATTGCTTGTCCTTGTCTCTGGACGCATATAAGAGATAAAAGGATCTTCTCATTTTGGTTGGACAACATGTTTCTTGACTACATTAACAAGATACCCTACTATATTCGGAATTCTGACACAATGTGTGAGCATGTGCAATTAGTTAATTGGTTATTTACATCAGATTGCGCTCTAACCAGGATGGTTAAATTGTGCAATTTTGTGTGAATCCCCACTACATATACTGCTAGGGTATTCAAAAAATCCACTTGAACTTCAAGTTTGTTAGAGTAAAACTTTGGCGCTGTTGTTATTGCATCCATTGTGCCAAGCAGATTTCACCATATTCCGTTGTCCAAAGAGCTTTGTTGTTTAGCGGACACTTTTCTGCTAATGTGGGGACATCATATATATCCAAAAGCAAAAGATGTGCAGAATGCATGGAGTTATCCATTTGGTCAGACTTCCTAATCCCCTGGACAGAATCTCTAATTTTACATTTTTGGGGGATTAAAGTTGGTTGTAAATCAGAGTATGGGTCGCACACTCATAAAGCGGGGCTAAATGGATTCCTACTAATGTTTTCCTTTAGTGACTGATTCATATGCACTCCCACATTCTTACAGAAACTTCAGTTCTTATATATAGGCGATTTGAAGAGACTATGGTTTAGTTGCACATCATCCCAACAAATGACAGATACTTCACCATTACTTTCATTTACATCATCATAATAGCCAATGACAGCCTGCGCTACACTTTCCACCTTTAAAAGACAGATATTTTGAACAGATAATATTATTTGTTCTATTAACTCATCTGATTGACAAGCAGGATCATGAGGGTTTCCTCTCTTAAGTGAGATAGCAGACATTTTCAAACATGGGATAACTTCTTCAGTAGACTGGAACAAAGAATAACCTGCCACACCTCCCTGGTGTAACACACCATCGCACACAGACAAAACTATTGCGGTGGAGGGCATGGATAAAGGCAATCCATACTTAGTTTGCACTTTACCCGTATGTTGAAATAAATCCACAATATGGGACTGGACGAGCTGGTTCCCATTACCAACAAGAGCCTTGGATGTAGGCTTAGAAGCTAAGTCAGGAACCAATTTCACAAGTGCTTGACTACATAAAGTCTCTGTATAAATTGGCAGTTCCTCAAGATCCATCTCACTTCAGGTTGTTATGGCCATTTGAGCTTGGGCTTTTTTGGCCGTCTTCCACCTTTTTTGTGATTGTAACTGTGGCTGTACCAACCCTCTTAAGGTGACCTGACCTCATAGTAAAGCAGTCCGCCACTTAAACCTCTGATTTAGGTTTAGCAGTGACAGCAGAGCTTCATTCATAAGCCTTAACAGTATATCAACATTTCTGGGGGCACACAATGAAGTTCTTCAGTAAAATGTCAACCCAAAAAGATGTAAAAGATTAAAGACTCAGGGGGGGGCAAATGAATGAATGAATCAATCATGGGTTTGTTAAGCGCAGCTACTCACCCAAAAGGGTTGCAAGGTGCTGGGGGGCAAAAAGGGGGTGCGCAGCTCCTGAATGCTCACAGAGAATCATCGAAAAGGCCAGGTCGAGTGGTCCTTCAAGACCCTTCTTGAAAGCCGTGGCCGTAACGGGAGCGGGTGCTGGAGTGGTCCCCACTGAACACACAAGCTACGCTGGCCTAATGCCAGCTGCTTCTGCGCAAACAGGGCGAATACGCTGCTCTAGCCAACCTCCTGCACATATGCTCACTCACCCGCCTTGTGATTGCGAGTTCTGGACTTCAGACTGGTGGAGTTACCAACAATAGCAGCGAGGTGGTGTCCACAACTGTTGCACAACAATGGACTTGCCCATCTCACCTTACCCACTGCCCCACCCTGTCTGTAATGGCACTTTAGAATGTGCACGTTTGGAAATAGTTATGGGTACTTTTTGTGAGTCATGAGTCATTAGGGCCACCCTCGGTACCGGGTGCACTTTCCACTGCACACTTGGATCGTAGGACATAGAAACGAAAGTCCCGGGAGTATTGTCCTCGTCGGGTGGGCTGCTACTTTACCCTGGATCCAGTGTTCTTCCCTATGCTAGGGAATCCTCAGGGAGAAAGGGAGGCAGACACAGCAGAACAACACCTGCAGCCCGCCACTCTCCACCAGCACTGAAAACTTCAGCTATAGCTGCCTTTCATCAATTTTTTGGCAGCTGTCTGACCCCCCTTACAGCTCACCCAATGTCCTGTAGTGGCCTTTAGCCTCCTAAAGAGCTGCGGGGGCTTGCGAGGCTCTCAATTGGCTGCTCCTGGTCCAAACTTCACACTCCACTGCTCAAACACTGAGTGGGGCAGGCAAGACAAGGGCAGACATGTCTCTTGGCTCCTAGGCCACACCTTGGACCTCGGCCTCCAATATCCTCCTTCTATGCCTCTCTCTGATCCATGGCACGCTCCTTGGGCCGCAGCCTCCACTGCCTCCGCTGTTCTGCTGCTTGCCCACATCTCCATGACTTTTGCTCTGAAAGGAGTTTCTATACTTTCTTAGCACTTCAACTGCTGCTCTCAGGCCAGTCAGAGTTAGTGCTCAGACAGACTTATATCCTTCCAAGTTTGATAAATGTAGCTCAATTCATTTAAACTGTCCCTGCTGATGGCTGTCATCTATTTATTATTGAGAAATATTTGACCATAGAATACTCTTGCAACCAAGTCTTTTGGAATAACAAAATGTTACCTTGCACCATGAGATCTGACAAATACCCCATCTTTAACACTTATCTGAAGCCATTTTGTTTCTTGCTAGGACACTTAGGGGGTGATTACGATGGCGTAACGTTCGCCACCGCCGTGCCGGCGGTGGCAACCGTCACGCCATCGTAACCTGAATTACCCACCGCCATATAACGATGGCGGTGGGTATCGCTTTTCCGCCAGTCGGCAATCGTTATGATTGCTGGCTGGGCGGAGCTGGGGCCCATATATGGTGGCGGTGCCTAGCAGGCACTGCCATGCATATTATGATGTGTGGTATTTAAGGCCATTCCATGGCGGCAATGCCGCCATGGAAAGGCTGGCAGTGACTTGCTTTGGGGGCCCATTGCGGGCCCCCATGGGGTGTGGGGTTGAACTTGGGGGGTACCCATGGTAACCCCCTACAAGTCCATGCACAAGGTGGCAGGCACCGCGCGGTGCCTGCCACGTTGTGCATGGAAATGCACCAAATGGCATTTTACCATTGCAGCGGGAGCTGCAGTCAGCAGCACACACTTGCAATATTAAAATGCCATATGAGACTGCCGCAGTTGCGGTCGCATCATGATCAGGGTTGCGGGTCCACCGCATGGCAGGCAGGCGGTCCCGCTAGGATGGTGGGCGGACTCAGGTCCGCCCGCTATCCTAATAGGCCTCTTAGTTGGCAAGAGCTTGTTGCATGCTATGATAGGTCACTTAGAAAGGAGAAACTGTTGAAGTTTGGACTATTTTGCAATATAACAGCATACCTCTTGTTGTGAATAGAAGTTTCTCAAAGATACACGTAACCTATCTCTATTATCCTTTGTGGTGCAATATAGCTATACTGTTTATCAGTGCCTGCTGCTTGGATGTTCCAAAACAGATTTGATTACAGAGCAGGCCAGCATGATAGTGTAATGCCAGACCACATAATAGAGCCCAATGCTTGATTTCCTCTTCCACAATATTTTGAAGTTCTACAGACCTGCTAAACGGATTCCCAAGAGAAAGAGAAGAAAACAGTGATGACTGAATACAGCCACACATTTTCTCTAAACATATGGAAGATTGAAGTTTAATAGCAATACACAGTATTGCCTGCTCTCAAGCACACAATGACAATAATTGTTTGTGTTTACGATGTAATGTGTTGTTATTCATGTGTTATTGTGTATATATGTCTATGTGTAAATATTCATAGGTTATATCAGATATGAGCAGTAAAGCTACCAGTACTTTTACTTGCCTTAGATAAGAATATATTAAATTCATTTTGTCACAGATTTATTTGTGACCAGTGACAAATTTGTTTTCTCGTTGGCTACAATTGTAGAAAGATCATCTGTCCATACTATATAACAAATTGTGTCTATATATATATAGGTTGTCTTTGCCCAAGTATAGCAGGGTTATTTGGACTTCCTCTCCTTTCTTTTTCTCTAGACTTGTCTTCCATGAGCATTTCTTATGAAGCCTACCAAGTGTAAGTCTATCGATCTTGTTAGAAAGGGGGAGCTCTAGTTGGTGGAGGTAGGTATCTTTGTCCAAATATGGACCCTTGCTTCTAGTCTGAGTAAGGGGGATACACACTTTAGATTACCCCTGCTCATCTCCTCGGTACCTTGGCATGAGCAGATAGGCTTATCCGAAAGTCAATGGATAAAGTATTTGTACTCCAAACACACTGTAACACAGTGATAACACCACAAATGGACACCACACCAGTTTAGAAAAATAAAGAATCTTTATCCAATCTCAACAAGACCAAAATGACAAAAATCCAACATGTAGTACAATAGCACTTAAAAACAAATACTTCAAAAATAAAGCTTGTAGAAAACAAATAGCTCCACCTGGAGCTATTACAACGTCATGACAGCAATAAATCCAAAGTAAGGTGCTGACCGCGAGGTACGCGGTGTCAGGCACGGAGTCACACGGACCCCCAACTAACACTACCTTTGGATAATGCAGTCTATGACTATGCACAACGTCATGGAGGTGAGGCATTGGTACCAATGTTGAGGTCAGCATTCTGGCTGCTACGGGGGAGGTGAGGCATTGTGTCCGTGAGTAGGTGACCTGTCAAGTGCAGGACAGGGAAAGTCAGTCGCATCAGCGGTTATTGGTGCCGTGAATACAGGATGCCATCGCTGGCGATGATGGAGTCGGTAAAAGCGCTGGCGTTGGAGATTGCTTTTCTTGCTTCTTTCAAGTTTCTCCTAGCTTCCAACAGCAGGAACAACTTCCAGAGGCCCAAAACTTGAATAGGCACCTCCTGGCAGATCAGAATAGAGTTCAGGGGAGCTGGAGGTAAAGTCTTTGTGTCCCTGAGACTTCAGAACAGGAGGCCAGCATACACAGGCCCTTGCAGATTCTTCTTCAATCAGGTTTCTCAGCAAAATGTAAGTCTTTGTCCTTTCCTTGGCAGAAGTAGCAACTGCAGGCCAACCCCACACAGCAAAGGGGCAGTACTCCTCCTCGCAGCTCTGCAGCTCTGCTCCTTGGCAAAGGTTCTTCTTGAGTTCAGAAGTGATCTCACATTTTGGGGTTTATGGTCTACTACTTTTACCTCATTTTGTCCTTATCTTCTTTGTACAATGGTCTTTGAGCCAAGTCCAAACCAGTTCTATCCTCATGGTGCAATATGACTACAGGGGGTGCAGACAGCATTGTGCAAGGGAGACAGGCCCTATTCAGATACAAGGAAAACTGCTCCAACTACTCTAAATGCAGTCAATGTCTATTCAGCTCAGCTCTGAGCCACCCAGGAAGGGTCAGGCACAGCTCAACACCCTCCAGTGGCTGTCTACGGTGAATGCACATCTCCAGCCCCTGTCACTCCAACACCAGACAGTCAATCTACAAACAGGCAGAGGCACACAGAATGGCTAAACAAGAAAATGTCTACTTAATTTCTAAAAGTGGCATTTTCACACACAAATTAAAACCATCTTTATCAAAATATGTGTTATTCAATTCTGAGTTCAGAGAGCCTAAACTTTATTCCTCTATCTTGTTCCAATGGGAGGTTATACTTCTAATATTTTACAAAGTATCTCCCATGTTATCCTATAGAGCAGATAGCCTTTCAATAGTGAAGAACCAAATACACTGTATTTCACTTTCAGGACATGTCACACACACCAGTACATGTCCTACCTTTCACATACACTACATCCTGCACATGGGGGTACCTTGGGCCTACCTGAGGGGTGTCTTACATGTAAGTGAAGAGAATATTAGGGCCTGGCAAGTGAGCACCCTTGCCATGGTCGACATGGCAGTTCAAAACTGCGCACAGACACTGCAGTGGCAGGTCTGAGTTACATTTGCAGGGCTACTTATGTGGGTGGCACAATCAGTGCTGCAGGCCCACTAGTAGGATTTTATTTACATGCCCCAGCACTCTCAGTGCACTTTATTAGGAACTTACCAGTAAATCACATATGCCAATCAGGGAGAACCAATTCTAATACCAATTTACACAGGGAGCACTTGCACTTTGACAATGATCAGCAGTGGCAAAGTGCCAATGGAGTCTAAGCCAGCAAAAATGAAATCCAGCACAGCATCAAAAATACAGGATGTATAGGCAAAAAGCCAGGGGAAACCACGCCAAGAACATATTTTTTTTATTAGTGAAAGTTGCTTTAATGGAGTCAATATAGAAGAGTGATTTAGTTGGTGTAGCTGCCAAGCACCTTTACACTTTCCAGGAAGCATCAACATGTAGAATGGAATCATCATTATTTAAATGCTTTTGAGTCCTCTTTCCTGAAATGATCATGGAATCAAAGATTTATTGTTGTGCAGAACCATAGCTTTACAGGTTTAGTTTGACTTTTGCTGGTCTGAATGACAAAAAGTGTCACATTGATGGGAGGCCTGCAAGATTCCTTGGAAAAGTGCTTTGCATCAAGAGGAGGATATCCAACACAAAAGATGCAGGTGTTGCTGTATAAGTGTCATATTACATAACTTTCAGACTCTCTTGAGTGATTAAATTCTCCAATTGAGGTTGAGGGCTAGACAAATGGAATAGACTACTCCACGTATCTATGAACTGTTGAACATTGGGCTAACTGTTTAATGATGGAGTGATTTTGCAGGGCAATAAAGAAAGACATGGCTCTATTTCAAACCTTATTGAGAGCTAGTCCACTTCTCAATCAGGTGCCATTTCTAGAAGGCCAAAAAAGCTGTCTGAGGAAACAGTCTCAGATAGATCACTTAAAACTCATGGTGCTTCACTGAATCATGATACTCCTAATTATTCTTCCCTTAAATGAGGGGCTTTAAAATGTTTGGTCACACATTGCCAAATGAGTCCAATGGATTTGAACCTTGGCCTTTGAATTCCTCTTATGAAGTTTCAACTTGTTTTGAGATTCTGATACAGTCACATCTTATTTTTACAGGCATTCCATTAACTGCCCTTTCTTAGTTCTTAAATAATGCATTTGTGAAGTTTTTATTTTAAAATTGGATTGTATACTAGACCTATTTTATCTCCACAGAGTTAGCAGACGTCTGACAGCAAATAAATGTCAAGTAGAACCTGTGTTTTTCCTGAAGGAAAGAATACTAAAATTTCTCCCAGCGCATCCAATATATCCAACATTTCTGGTATATGGATATTAATAAATGGCACTCAGTGAAAAAGTTTCTTACATCAAAGAGAATAAGAAGAAGTAAGTGGGAGTCCTTTCTTCGTTTGAAATACACTTATGTGCTTAATAGAAGTACTTAATTCAAAATTGTCTACATTTCCAATTGTGATGACACTGAGTTGAAAGGCTCAATTTTTAAGTATTGAACTTATCCTACCCCCCCAAGGCAATACGTTAAGGAGTGGGAGGAAACTAGCCACACCAGTGGGCGACTTTTGCCCCATGTCTATATCCCAAGTTACTGGCAGAAGGTACAAATGGTTGGGACAAGAACATGCCAACATTTTAAAAAAAGTGTCATTTATGGAATTGTGACTTAAAATCTAGCTTTACTATTAAGAGGATTATACATTACAATTTATTTGAGTGTAAACAGTGTATCTCTAGCTGCTCCCAATCTAAAGTAATCACTTCTTACATGTAATAAGGCAAGTCTCAGTGTTAGACCTGGCACCATTGGCGTGGGTCTCCCTTCCATTTTTCGCTGTTGTCTCCTCTGTTTTTGCTGGTAATAGATACTCTGGGCGCTGTGCCACTGCCATTCAGTGCCACAGCACGAATGCTCCCTGTGTAAAGATGACATGTGAATTGGTATATCCATGATTGGCTTATTTGGTTTGCCTGTTAGTCCCTAGTAGCGTGGCCTGTGTGTGTCCAGGGCTGGTAAACCAAATGCTGCTGGTGGGCCTGCAGCACTGGTTTGCGCCACCCACAGAAGCAGCTTGTAAAGTGTGTCTCAGACCTGCCACTGCCTTGTCTGTGTGCAGTCTAGAACTACCATCTTGGCTGTGAGGTGCAACCACTTCCCAGCCCCTGAACCTTCCCATGGCATTATGTAAGCCACCCCTATGGTAGGGTCCATTGTATGTGTAAGGTAGGACATGCGTGTGTAGCATGTCCTGGTAGTGAATTACACCCAATTTTGTTTTTCACTACTGTAAGGCTACCTGTTCTCCATAGGCCGGAATGGGAGGTTTGGCTTTTACATTCTATAGTCCTAACTGACCCACAGAACATGGTAGTAAAACTAATTTAGTATGCCTGAGCTCAGAATATTAAAGTACATCTTTTAGTGAAGTTTATTTTTATATTCTGTGTTTGAAAATACCACTTTTAGAAAGTAGGTATTTTCTTGCCTAAGCCTTCCAGTGAGCTCTGCTGTTATGTGTATTGGCTGTCTGGTTTTGGAGGGACAGGGCAGGCTGAGTCAGACCTGGGTTGAATAGAGAGATCTGCATTGGAGTATGGGGAGGGGTAGATCCTGGAGCTGAATAGTGCTGTGCCTGGCAAGGTGAATGCTGGCTACACCTCCCACTGTGCGTCTGATGACAGAGCCCCTCTTTCTGAAAGGAAGGATGCAGCCTGGTAAACAAAGTGCTCCAGGGCTGGGCAGAACTGGTTCTGGCTGGGTTCAGTGACTTGTAGCTTCTGAGAACAAAGACTTTTGGGGTATAAATATCTGTGCTGAAACCCCTACAATTTGTATTGCTCCTGGACAACAAGAAGAACCTCTTTCTGTGTAACTGAAGCAATCTGCAGGAGAGGACTGTCCTTGTGCTTGTGTGCTGTTTCTTGGACTGGGCTGCAGTGGTTACTACTGGACTTGGAAGAAGAGGAAAAGGACTTTCAAGGAACTTTTATTTTTGCTACAGCAATCACCCAAGGGCTAGAAGAGAGCTAGCCTCATGCTGGAGTCTCAGGCACAGCAGACTCCACCACCAGCCTCCTGTTTCCTCCCAGCGAGGATTTCTATCTGCAGGTGAGGCTCCTGTGAGTTCCAGGGCCTCTAGTTCTACTACAGAGAAGAGAGTGCTGAAAATCGTCGCTAATGCCCGTTAGCGAGCCGCCGCAGCTGAACAGCGTAAGGAAAATCATTGCGCTGCTGCCGCTGAGTGCTCGCTACCGGAGATCATCGCATCACACATTTGCGGGCTGCCAAATACTTGCTAACCCAAAGATTGTCACATTGCATGTTTGCAGGCCTCCAAGTGCTCACTAACCAAAGATCATCGAATCGAGTTCATTGCTTCACAACATCGCAGCGCGTACACCGAGCGTTCGCCATTTTCATCGCATCAGGATCGTCGCTCCCTCGCGGGGCGCCAATTCTTTTCATCGCAACAAGTTCGCACACGCAACAGGCTCAGCGCATCATCCTCCCTTCGCGGCAAGGATTTCAACAGATCACCGGCTTAGCGTGGGGAAGCTTGTCACTTTGTCCTGCACACAGATCAGCGCATCATCCTCCCTTTGCGGCAAGAATTCAACGCATCGCTGGTCACGCGTGAGGAAAATCATCGCTACAGCTTCTTTGCGACATTTTGTTGGTTTTGCTACGAAATCCAGGTACTTTGTAAGTAAAAGGGTCACAGAGACCACTGCTTTGAACTGAACTCCTCTTTGCACACTTTGAACTATTTTTGCAGCATTTCAAGAATAATCCTATTTTACAGTATTGTGGCTTTTTGCCGTTATTGGTCTTGTGTTAAGTCTATATATAAAGATACTTATTTTTTTATAACTTCTTGAGTGGTGTCCCTTTGTAGTGTTCTTCACTGTGTTACTGTGTATGGTCATAAATGCTTCACACACTGCCTCTGAGATAAGCCTTGCTGCTCGTGCTACGTTACCACAGGGTTGAGCAGGGGTAATCAAAGGGTGTAGCCCTCTTACTCTGACTTAGGAAGAAGGGTCCCTACTTGGACAGTGGCCCGCCATTGCCAACTAGAGACCCCCATTTCTAAAATTGGTGGTCAGCGGTGAGGATCTGGACTTGCATTTATGATCGCATGCATTAATTATAGTGTACACTACTAGTGAGTGCAGACCATAACATAACCACATATTGTTTTTGAGGTTTTGATTCTATTTTTGATTATTATTGCCAGTTATTGCTAAAATGGGCAAGCCCAGATCCAATGCCTCTGAGGATCTCTCCTGGGAAGAAGAGAAATTAGAAACCTACAATGCCAAGCCGCTCAAATAGTTTTGCAAACGCATAACAGTCCCTATCACTGGTCTCACTAGAAGGGAAGAGTATTACAGGGCGCTGAAGGCCTGGCTAGAAGCCAGGGATGCCCATAGGAATATGGAAGAGCCTGTGGAAGGGGTAGAGAATGCAGGAGAGCAGCAGGATGAAGTGGTAGATTTGGTAGGGGATAAAGCAGTTTCCAGCCCGGGCGCTAGTGTGTCCTCAAGGGGTCTGACTCCAGAAGAGATGGAGGACAGGGAGAGAGATAGGCGGCATAATATGGAGATGGCTACGCTTAAAATGGATGGTCAGAGGGACCTAGAGAATAAGAAGTTAGAATTTGAAATGATGAAATCGAAACTTGAGCATGAGAGAATATTGAGAAGGTTGGAGATTAAAGCAAAGAGTATAGAGATCTCCCCCTCTGTTGGCAGCATACCAGTAGTGCATACTGAGAGTAGAGTGTATATTCCTAAGGAGGTTATTAAGGATTTCCGTAAAAGTGAAGATATTGGGCAATGGTTTGCCGATTATGAATTAGCTATGGTGTCCCCCCGGGTCCCTGAGAAGGATTGGGGAGCGGGGTTGTGGGGATGCTTTGTGAGTGAAGGGAGGGATACCTTGTTGGACCTGCCCCCAGAAAGTAGGATGGTGTATGCCCACATGAAAGAAACTTTGATTACCCGCTATGGTTTGACCCCGGAGATGTATAGGCAGAGATTTAGGACCTGCAAGAAGCTAGAGGGTACCATGCGGGTTGAATATGTGTCTTTTTTTTACAGAGCAATGGAGCGCTGAGTAAAAGGTAGCAAAGTAGAAACTTTTGAGCAACTTTATGATTTGATTGCATGGGAGCATTTATCTAGTAATTGTTTTCCTGAGCTACGCCAGCACCTGATTGATTGCAAGCTAACTAACCCTAGGAAGCTTGCTGAGGAGGCGGACTGCTGGGTGAGCACCTGGGATGGCAAGGGTCCAGTGGGAGACTTTGCCAAAGGTGGGCAGGGTCCCCAGCAGAGAAGTGGGGGGGACAGGGGTAAACCAAGGGAGTTTCACAGAGGGCCCCAAAGTAATTCCCAATGGAACCAAGCAGTGGAGTCCCAGCCTCCCCAGGATAAGAAGCCAGTGCCCCCAACAGGTAGGCCTGTTCAGATGGGGCCCCTTACTTGTTTTAAGTGTGGTCAAGTGGTCCACAGATACTTTGATCCCCAGTGTCATCAAAGGGATGCTCCTGCACCACCCTGTGCACTACCCCGCCAGCTTGCTAATGTAGTCCGAGGAGGAGAGGAGATGGGTGCACAAGGAGGGTGGGATCCTGTAGAATTGACCCTTGTCTCACTAGGAGACTTTGAGATGGTCACTAAGCCTACACTGCCTGATAACACTATAAGTACAGGCAGTGGGTGACCATCAATGGCCATAGAGTGGAGGCTCTAAGGGACACAGGAGCCAGTGTAACTGCTGTCAGCTCCCGATTGGTGTCCAAAGAGCAGGTTATTCCCCATGCATTCTACCCAGTAGTGTCCGCAGACAACTCAGAGAGCCAATATGAGGTGGCTCAGGTTCCCTTTGAGTGGGGGGGGGTCTCAGGAACTCTTCAGGTGGCTGTGAGGCCCGCCATGCCTGTAGACTGTCTGTTGGGCAATGATTTGAACTCCCAGTGGGCTACGGTGGAGAGGAAATCTCACTTGGATATGTTGGGTCTGCCTGAGTGGGCGTGTGCTACCACTCGTTCCATGGCAGCCAAAGAGGGTGTTTAGAAAGAACTGGAGCCTGAGAGTATGGCCCAGATCCCTGCCTTAGAGAGAAGGGGCAGGGGGCGCGGGAAGCCAGCCCCCTTGGTTCCCACGGCTCAGGAGGGAGCAGACCCTGAGGGGGATGCCCTGGAGCCTACTGGGGAGCAGAGTGCCAACCTGGGGGACCTGCCTGAACGGACCCATTGGCAGCAGGTAAGAGGGCCCACCAGGGAGGAGTTTTGTGAGCAGCAAAGAGTTTGCCCTTCTCTTGAGGGTATGCGGCGACAGGCTGCAGCCCAGGCAGCAGGTGACATGTCTGGTTTACATCTGATTTATTGGGAGAACAGTCGCCTGTATAGCGAGCCTAAGGCTGCTGAGCCGAGATCAGCCCGTGTGCTGGTGGTACCTGAGTGCTTCAGAGCCTTCCTTCTGGGGTTGGCTCATGACATTCCATTGGCAGGACATCTGGGGCAGACCAAGGCCTTTGAGAGGCTGTCAACCCACTTTTATTGGCCCCAGATGCGCAAGAACTCAGATACGTATTGCAGAACCTGTGAGACTTGCCAGGCAAGTGGGAAGAGTGGGGGGAAGATCAAGGCCCCACTCCAGCCCTTTCCAGTTGTAAGTACCCCATTCGAGTGAGTGGGCATTGACATTGTGGGGCCTCTGGACCCCAAGACAGCTATGGCCAACAGGTACATCCTGTTCTTGGTGGACCATGCCACCCGGTACCCTGAAGCCATCCCGCTCAGGACAGTGACGGCCCCCGTGGTGGGACGTGCACTGATGGGGATCTTCTCCCGCGTGGGGTTCCCCAGAGAGGTGGTGTTTGACAGGGAAACCAACTTCATCTCCCAGTATATGAAGTCTCTGTGGAAGGAGTGTGGGGTAACTTATAAGTTCACCTCTACTTACCACCCCCAAGGTAACGGTCTGGTTGAAAGGTTCAACCGGACCTTGAAGGGCATGATCATGGGCCTAGAAGAGCCCCTGAGGAGTAAGTGGGACTTCTTCTTGCCATGCCTGTTGTTTGCATACCGTGAGGTGCCTCAGAAGTCCTTACTGTTCAGTCCCTTTGAACTGCTCTATGGCCATCCGGTAAGAGGGCCTCTAAGTCTGGTCAAGGAAGGCTGGGAGCAATCTCCCAGGAAACCTCCCCAAGATGTATTTAGCTACATGTTGGCCTTCAGGAACCAGACTTGGCGTTTCAGAAAAATTGCTGATGCAAATCTGGAAGCCAGCCAGGAGGAGATGAAACATTGGCACGACCAGAATGCCACTCTGGTCGAGTTTCAACCTGGTCAGAAGGTTTGGGTACTGGCCCCAGTGGAGCCTTGTGCACTCCAAGATAAGTGGACCGGTCCATTTGAGGTGGTGGAGCGCAAAAGTCCAGTTACCTACTTGGTGGACTTTAAGTCTCCCAGGAACCCCCAGCGGGTAATGCATGTGAACCGCCTGAAGCCCCACTTTGAGAGGTCTGAAGTGGGCATGCTTCTTGCCACAGATGCTGGGATGGAGGAGGAGACTGAGCCTCTTCCTGACCTCCTGTGTGCAGGGGAGAAGGCTGGGTCAGTGGAGGGTGTGGTCCTCTCCACCACACTGACCCCTGAGCAGCAGAAAGATTGCCACCAGCTGTTGGGGCAATTTCCTGATTTGTTTTCCCTGGCACCTGGTGTCACTGATTGGTGCGTCCATGAGGTAGACACCGGGGACAGTCCTCCTGTCAAGCACAAGGCTTACAGATTGACTGACAGGGCCAGGGCCTACATTAAGGAGGAGGTCTCCAAAATGTTTGCCCTAGGAGTAATTGAGTTTTCTAGCAGCCCTTGGTCCAGTCCAGTGGTCTTGGTACCAAAAGCTGCAGCGCCTGGTGACACTCCGGAACTTAGGTTCTATGTGGACTACCGAGGTCTCAATTCGGTCACGAGGACCAACGCGCACCCCATCCCCAGAGCTGATGAGCTCATAGATTGGTTTGGGGCTGCCCGGTACCTCAGCACGTTTGATCTAACGTCTGGGTACTGGCAGATCACCTTAACTGATGGAGCAAAGGAGAGGTCAGCATTCTCCACACCAGATGGGCACTACCAGTTGTGATGCCCTTTGGGATGAAGAATGCCCCTGCCACCTTTCAGAGGTTGGTCAACCAGGTGTTGGCTGGGCTGGAGGATTTCAGTGCCGCCTACCTGGATGACATTGCAGTGTTTAGTTCCTCCTGGGAGGACCACTTGCACCACCTCTGGGAAGTGTTGATGGCGCTGCGCAGAGCAGGCCTCACAGTCAAGGTCAGTAAGTGCCAGATTGGGCAGGGTTCTGTGAGTGTACTTGGGACACCAGGTGCGGAGTGACCAGGTGGCACCCCTGCAGCCCAAGATTGAAACCATCCTGGCTTGGGAGCCCCCAAGGACCCAGACCCAGGTGAGGGCCTTCTTAGGACTCACAGGTTACTACAGGAGGTTTGTCAAGGGGTATGGCAACATTTTTGCACCCTTAACTGAGCTGACTTCCAAGAAGCGGCCAAAGATTGTGAACTGGACTGACACCTGTCAGAAAGCTTTTGATGCCCTCAAGACTGCCATGTGTACAGCACCCATACTCCAGTTGCCCAATTTTGCTGAGGACTTTTTTGTCCAGACAGACGCTTCAGAGAATGGGGTGGAGGCTGTTCTGTCACAGATGAATGAGGAGGGACTAGACCAACCTGTAGCCTTCATCAGTAGGAGGTTACTTCCACGGGAACAGAGGTGGAGTGCAATTGAGCGTGAGGCATTTGATGTGATCTGGGCACTGAACAAGCTGAGACCATATCTGTTTGGGACTTACTTCCGGGTTAAGACAGACCATAGGCCCCTCAGATGGTTGATGCAGATGAGGGGTGAGAATCCCAAGTTGTTGAGGTGGTCCATTTCCCTACAGGGTATGGACTTCACGGTGGGACATCGCTCTGGTACAGAACACGACAATGCTGATGGTCTGTCCAGATTGCTCCGCCTTAGTGATGAGAACTTCCAAGCTGATGGGTAGTTCTCCCCACATTTCAGCTGGAGGTGACGTGTGTTAGACCTGGCACCATTGGCGTGGGTCTCCCTTCCATTTGTCGCTGTTGTCTCCTCTGTGTTTGCTGGTAATAGATGCTCTGGACGCTGTGCCACTGCCATTCAATGCCACAACGCCAATGCTTCCTGTGTAAAGATGACATGTGAATTGGTATATCCATGATTGGCTTATATGGTTTGGCGGTTAGTTCCTAGTAGCGTGGCCTGTGTGTGCCCAGGGCTGGTAAACCAAATGCTGCTGGTGGGCCTGCAGCGCTGGTTTGCGCCACCCACAGAAGCAGCTTGTAAAGTGTGTCTCAGACCTGCCACTGCAGTGTCTGTGTGCAGTCTAGAACTGCCATCTTGTCTGTGAAATGCATCCACTTCCCAGCCCCTAAACCTTCCTTTGGCATCATGTAAGCCACCCCTATGGTAGGGTGCATTGTATGTGTAAGGTAGGACATGCTCTGATGTGTGTAGCATGTCCTGGTAGTGAATTACACCTAATTTCATTTTTCACTACTGTAAGGCTACCTGTTCTCCATAGGCCAGAATGGGAGGTTTGGATATTACATTCTATAGTCCTAACTACCCACAGAACATGGTAGAAAAACGAATTTAGTATGCCTGAGCTCAGAATATTAAAGTACATCTTTTAGTGAAGTTTATTTTTATATTCTGTGTTTGAAAATACCACTTTTAGAAAGTAGGTATTTTCTTGCCTAAGCCTTCGAGTGTGCTCTGCTGTTATGTGTATTGGCTGTCTGGTTTTGGAGGGACAGGGCAGGTTGAGTCAGACCTGGGTTGAATAGAGAGATCTGCATTGCAGTATGGGGAGGGTTAGCTCCTGGACCTGAATAGGGCTGTGCCTGGCAAGGTGAATGCTGGCTCCACCTCCCACTGTGCGTCTGATGGCAGAGCCCCTCTTTCTGAAAGGAAGGATGCAGCCTGATAAACAAAGTGCTCCAGGGCTGGGAAGAACTGGTTCTGGCTGGGTTCAGTGACTTGTAGCTTCTGAGAACAAAGACATTTGGGGTATAAATATCTGTGCTGAAACCCCTACAATTTGTATTGCTCCTGGACAACAAGAAGAACCTCTTTCCGTGTAACTGAAGAAATCTGCAGGAGAGGACTGTCCTTGTGCTTCTGTGCTGTTTCTTGGACTGGCCTGTAGTGGTTACTACTGGACTTGGAAGAAGAGGAAAAGGACTTTGAAGGAACTTTTATTTTTGCTACAGCAATCACCCAAGGGCTAGAAGAGAGCTAGCCTCCTGCTGGAGTCTCAGGCACATCAGACTCCACCACCAGCTTCCTGTTTCCTCCCTGCGTGGATTTCTATCTGCAGATGAGGCTCCTGTGAGTTCCAGGGCCTCTAGTTCTACTACAGAGAAGAGAGTGCTGAAAATCGTCGCTATCGCCCATTAGCAAGCCTCCGCAGCTGAAGAGCGTAAGGAAAATCATTGCGCTGCTGCCGCTGAGTGCTCGCTACCGGAGATCATCGCATCACACGCTTGCGGGCTGTCAAATGCTCGCTAACCCAAAGATTATCGCATTGCATGTTTGCTGGCCTCCAAGTGCTCGCTAACCAAAGATCATCGCAACGCGTTCATCGTTTCACTACATCGCAGCGCGGACGCCGAGCGTTCGCCATTTTCATCACATAGCATCAGGATCGTCGCTCCCTCGCGGTGCGCCATTTCTTTTCATCACAACAAGATAGCACACGCAACAGGCTCGGCGCATCATCCTCCCTTCGCGGCAAGGATTTCAACGCATAGCCGGCTTAGCGTGGGGAAGTTTGTCGCTTTGTCCTGCACACAGATCAGCGCATCATCCTCCCTTGCGGCAAGAATTCAACGCATCGCTGGTCACGCGTGAGGAAAATCATCGCTACAGCTTCTTTGTGACATTTTGTTGGTTTTGCTACGAAATCCAGGTACTTTGTAAGTAAAAAGGTCGCAGAGACCACTGCTTTGAACTGAACTCCTCTTTGCACACTTTGAACTATTTTTGCAGCATTTCAAGAATAATCCTATTTTACAGTATTGTGGCTTTTTACCATTATTGGTCTTGTGTTAAGTCTATATATAAAGATACTTACTTTTTTATAACTACTTGAGTGGTGTCCCTTTGTAGTGTTCTTCACTGTGTTACTGTGTATGGTCATAAATGCTTCACACACTGCCTCTGAGATAAGCCTAGCTGCTCGTGCTACGTTACCACAGGGTTAAGCAAGGGTTATCAAAGGGTGTAGCCCTCTTACTCTGACTTAGGAAGAAGGGTCCCTACTTGGACAGTGGCCCGCCATTGCCAACTAGAGACCCCCATTTCTAACACTCAGTTAGCCAATAGGAAAGATAGGCCATAAAACTGTGAAAAATGACTTTAGGAGTTTTTCACTGCCTGGACATGTCAAACTTAAGCACATATGTACTACTTTTTACATTTAATGCACCCTGCCCTATGAGCCTTAAGGGCCTACCTTAGGGGTGAGTTATTATTGATAAGGATGGTTTAAGCCTTGCAAATCGTTTCTTTTGCCAGGTTGTAACAATAGTTTAAAACTGCTTGACAGTCTGCAGTGGCAGGCATGAGACAAGTTTTAAAAGGCTACTTTCGTGGGTGGCAAAATGGGTGCTGCAGGTCCACTAGAAGCATTATCCTAATATAGATACATTCAGTACCAGTTACTAGGGACTTACATGTACATTAAATATGCTAACTAGGTGTAGGCCAATTGTACCATGTTTTAGAGAGCGAGCAAAAACACTTTACCACTGACAGCAGGGAAAAAGTACACAGAGTCCAAAAGCCAACAAACACGGGATCAGCAACAGAAGGCAAACTATCTGGGGGACACCCTGCATAAAGGGCCAGGTCCAATATACAGTAACTATGCATTCTCCCAAAAACATGCACTGAGCACTGTGTTTACCAATTGGCTTATTTAACTTACCTGTAGTGTACGTTTTGGTAACTGATGCAGAAAATGCACAAAGTTACATGTCAGATGTTGGTTGTAATGTGTGAGTATATATACACGACCCACATTTATGACAACAATATATGAATTAAAGCACTGCAGTGATGCATGAAAAGAAACAGTGGATTTTTTAAAGTGTATCTTGTAAGCCACCAGGTGACAGGGCTGAGTGGTTAATATGCAAATACTACACATTGGAAATTGAGTGCCTTCACAGGACTAAATATACAAACTCTGTTTTCATTGAGTAAGTCAAGCAATATTTTCCATGAACAGGGCTAATTATAAATAAAAATATCAATTTATATTTTCACTTCAAAATTATGCATAGTTATTTCCTACTATATTTTAAAAAATCTGGTCTCGTAGTGAAAGTCAATTTTTGATACCTGTACTAGAAAACACTTTATAAAAATGAACTTGTTGCTTCCTGAATCAAAACTGCCTTTTAATTAAATTGATCAACCATCACACATCCAAGACCCAATACATTCCTGGCTAGAGTTAATCACCCTACTCTCCAGAGGATAATGGCCTGGCCTCTGGGCAACAGACTGCAAATTAATAGGGAATAGCCATATGTGGCATCGGGCACAGACAGTTGGCATAACAAAGGACAACCTTCATCCTGCATCTTTTGACATTTGAGATACCAGTTGGGGGCTGAGAGGGTCTGCTCCCATTCATTAGCAATGCCTTACTAGACTCTCTGGCTTCTATCCCAGCAGGACAGAACCAATTGTTGGCCCTGCCAGAGAGAGAAGACCTCACATAATATTGGTAAAAATGAGGAGAACAGTACAGTGCTCTATTTACAGATTTCTTTATTCACATTTACAGGCAATTGGTAAACCTGACGTTTTCTAATACTTCTCCATGGCTACACAAATTACAATTTATCACCAAAAAGAGAATATCAATGTAAGACCTGGCACCTTGGCGTGAGTTTCCCTTCCACTTTTTTGCTCATGTGCTTCATGTGTTTTGTTGGTGTTAGCTGCTCAGGGCACTGTGCCACTGCTAATCAGTTCCACAGTGCAAGTGCTCCCTTTTGTAAAATGTATACATTGATTGGTGTCCATGTTTGGCTTATTTGTTTTACTATCAGCCCCTAGTAAAGTGCACCAGGAGTGCCAGGGCTTGTAAATACAAATGCTGCTGGTGGGCTTGCAGCACTGGTTGTGCCACCCACAGAAGCGGCCTAGTAAAATGTGTCTAAGGTCTGCCACTGCAGAACCTGCGTGCAGTCTGGTACTGTCGCGCTGACTGCGCAAGTGCGCCCCCTTGCCAGTCCCTAAACCTTCCCTTAACTACATATTAGTCACCCCTCTGGTAGGCCCAAGGGCAGGGTGCATTGTAGGCATAAGGTAGGACATGCCCTGATGTGTGTGGCATGTCCTAATAGTGAATTACAGCCATTTTCGTTTTTCACTATTGAAGGCTACCTGCTCTCCATAGGCCAGAATGGGCTGCTGGAATTACTACACTCTGTAATCCCAGTGGATTCAGAGAGCATGGTAGAAAGTCAAGTTTAGTATGCCTGAACTCAGAATAATAAAATACTTCTTTTAGTAAAGTTTATTTTAATATCCTGTGTTTGTAAATACTACTTTTAGAAAGTTAGTATTTACTGACCTGGCCATTTCAGTCTGCCTCTGCTGTGTGTGTGTGTGTGTGTGTTCTGCCTAGTTACAGTGAGGAGCAGGGCTGGGGAATTCCAGGAGACAGGCTGGCTGCCAGGTGGTGGGTAGAGAGATTACACCAGGATGGGTGGGAGGAGTACACCTTGACTCTGAATAGATCTGTGCTCTGCCACCACACTGCCGGCTCCGCCCCCTGTGGAGCGGCTGATGTCTCTGCCCTGCTGCTGAAAGGAAAGAGCAGAGTCACCACAACAAAGTGCTCCAATACCGGACTGAGCCAGGCCCAGGCCCCCTGGCGACAAAGAACAAAAGAATTGCTGTATAAAAGAAGAAGCCCTGCTCCTAAGAAACTAGATCAGATCCTGCTGAAACAAGAAGAACCTCTGCCTGAGGAGAAGGAACTGGGAAAGCTGTAGGAGGAGTACTGTCCCTGACCTGGGGGATTGGCCTGCAGTGGTTGCCTTGCTGCTGGAAGGAGAGGAGGAAAAGACTACAAAGACTTTTATTTCAACTTGTGCTTGAAGATCTCCAAGGGCTTGAACTGAGCTTGCCCCCTGAACGAAGTCCCAGGACCAGTGGACTTCATCCCCAGCTCCCCAAAGTCTTTTGGAAGTGCCTGCTGCTGTTGTTGGGCCTTCTGAGGGACTGCGTGTCGCAAGGAGCTGGAAGCGCGATGCAAGGAAGAGAAGCGTGCCGCCGTCGGAGCTATTGCCGTCGCATCTCGCAGAGAGTGTCGCCGCTGCAGCATCACATCGAGCGGAAGCGTCTCGCATCATCCGGAAGTGTCTCGCAACGCCGAAGAAGTGTGTCGCCATTGCAGCCATCGCAGCTGTCGCATTTCACCGCATAGAGAGAAGAGTCTCGCATCGAGGAGGAAGCTTGTCGCCATCGCAGCCATCGTAGTTGTCGCATTGCACCGCATCCAGAAAAGCGTCTCGCATCCACGGAGAAGCGTGCCTCCGTCAGAGCCGCTGTTGTCGCATCCCGCAGAAGGGGTGTCGCCGCTGCAGCATCGCATCGAGCGGAAGCGTCTCGCAACGTCGGAGGAGAGTGCCGCTGCCAAGGCCGCTGCCGTCGCATCTCGCCAAAGGTGACGCCGCTGTAGCTGACGCATCGAGTCGAGCCTTCTCGCAACATCGGAGAAGCGTAACACATCTGGAAGATCCCGTCTTTATTTCTTTTGCACCAAGAACTTCCACGCATCTGCATCGCTGCAACACTTTCGTTGCCCTGCGTGTCGCATCTAAGGTACATTGACTTAAAGTGTCGCATTTAAGAACTTAAGAGAAACTAAGCAATCTTCTACCAACTAAGCAACCGTATTGTGTATTATTAATCGTTTAATGGTCTTGTGATAATCCTATATAAAGAATCCTTATTTTTAATATAAATACCTGTTTGGTGTCCATTTGAAGTGTTGTCATTTGGTTACTGTATGTGTTCACAAATGCTTAATCTATAACGCTCTGAGATAAGCCTTGTCTGCTCACGCCAAGCTACCTAGAGGGTGAGCAGGGGTTATTTTAGGAGTGTAACCCCTTACCCTGACTAGAGGAGAGGTTCCCTGCTTGTCACAAGTACCTACCTGTGCCAACCAGAGAACCTGGATTCTAACAATCAAAATCAAAGTAATTTCATAAAACTGATATTTATATATGTATATCAAACCTTGACAATATAACTGTAGAGGAGCATGGCTGGACTTTGAGTGTGGTGGAATCAGGGTAGAAAAAGTGGTGCAAACGATATGCCAGAACCAAATGCTGGTGGCCATTGAGGCAGGAGTCACTGGAGAACAGCGTCAAACCCAGTCTGAAAAAAGTGCTGATGCCTCGGTAGAGAAAACACTGATAGGCGCTCCTGAACAATGCCGGAGAGCATTGTGGTGTCGTGTGAGGCAGTGTGAAGGGGCTGAATGTTTGCTTGTGGGCCGTCCGAATAGTTAACTGGAGAGTCACTGGGGATTCCGACCTCACCATAATGAAAACCTTCACCCTCGACCACTCCTGAATACAAAGCACGTCATTGTCCACTCCTGTAGGGGCACCTTGCTGTACCTCACGTACCACTGAAGCCACGTTCCGAGTCCGGAAAGGGACGTAGTGAGAAACAGCCTGCTGGCTGGTCCAGATGGATGCTGAAGACCCAGAGAATGACATTCCAGAAGCCCGAGGAGCAACATCACTGGAGGAATTCGGATGGGCCCGTTCATCAGAAGCAGTGATCTGCCCAGGAGTGGCTGGTGCATAAGACGCAGGGGCGCAGCCCACCAGCACCGGCAGTTATAAAAAGAGAAGCTGCTCTTTGCAGCTCCGATCTGCAGAAATGCAGATTAACAAATTGACAGAGTTGACAGGTTGTCTGTTTTCATTTTGAGGTCTGTGCTGCTGACGCAAAACATGCATGTCAGCAGCACATGGAAGGTGGCTATAATAAGGCTCCATCCGTGCATTGCATGTGAAAGGGCCAGTGGTGGGTGGTGAAATGTTAAACTTGTGGTGCGTAAACACCCAGCAGTGCACTGAGCAAGCAAGCCCAAGCAATATGAGAAGATTCAAGGCCTCCAGTCAAGATGCTGCAGATGTAAGAGTGTGACTTAGTACATTTCCTTTCGGAATGTGGGGCGGTGGAGGGATACTGGAAACAGATCTGGGACTATATGAATTTATAATTAGGTAAGATTGGTGAATTTACGGCCAGGATAGCGATCCTACATGATACTGGTTAGAGGATGTGGTCCGTCGTCTTAAACTGCCGACTTTGGTGCAGGAAACCAGGGTTCGAGCCTCGAGGTCCCGTCCACATCCTGTGATTCTGGGCAAATCACTTAATCTCCCCGTGCCTGAATGTGTAATGTAAATACGGTGCTCATGTAAAGGCTCCAATACCTTCGGGTCGAGTTCGCGCTATATAAATATGCAACAACAACCTCAGAATTTCCAGCAATGACACCCTACATAAAAAGCCATTTATCAACATCTGTGGCATTACCACATGTAAAATATTAAAACTCATGAAACCACCCACAATTCCAACATACAGAAAGTGTTAGGAAGATATGTATGAAAATAGCGCAATATGTAAGACTGATATATAAAGTAAATGATAGATTATTATAATGTGAGGCACTGTGCGGAAAGGTTTTGAAAACATTGGGTCATATGTACAAGCCCCTATCACCACCACAATGTCACTTTTTATGACGTTGTGGTGGCGATAGGGGCTTAGCCTTATTTACAAGGCAGCGTCAACCCACTTAACGTGGCTCAAAGCTGCCTTGTAAATAAGGCCCCCTTTCACTCTATGGTTAGCGTGAAAGGGGTGGGCAGTGGGTGTTACGGTGGGTGTTCCACCGCAACATCCATTAATTTTGACGCTGCCCTCTATGTGCAAGGGCAGCGTACATAGGAGGCAGCGCCAAAATTAAGGCCAGGGAAAACCTGGTCTTGGCGAAACGAGGAGAAATGCATTATTTCTCCTCGTTTTTGCTTTTTACACGTGTGCTGCCTTGTGCAGCACACATGGAAAAAGCAAACTGCCATGGATTGTTTATGTACAGGAAGGTTCCCCTTCCTGTACATAAGCAATCTGTAAAAAAAATGCCATTATGTGACTTTCATGTGTGCTGCATGAAGCAGCACACATAAAAGTGACAAAAGGGCATTTCAGGATTGTTTTTGTGCAGGGACACCTTCCTACAAATAAACAATCCTTCCCTGCATGCAGACACCCTTGCACTAAGTGTAGCACCAGCACAGGGGTAAACGCAAGGCTGCACCATATCCTTGTAAATATGGTGCAGCCTTGTATTTCAGAAGTGGCGGAGTGAGTCGTTAAAGACATATCAGATCTGGAGCATGGTAGCACTCCTCTGCCAGACCCACAGCTTAATCTGTGATTATTCACAAAAATGCCACAAAATTCTCCATGTTAAACAAAATTTATTGCATGTACTCCAAGATTCATCTGTTCGTTTCTTTATCCATTCACATGTGAGATGCTTATGTGTTTACAAATTTCTAATGCAGCAGATATGCCAATCCAAGAATTTTTCTAGGACACGCGGGAATACATAAATCATCCTCGGTAATTGATCATGTTATACCCAATGCATTTCAGGCTAACCATAGCCCTTCTTCAGGATATCACTGCAAAGTTAAAACATTACTGTTAGATTTGTGTTCAGACCTCTGTACATTCAAGTTAATATTATGCTTGTAACATTGTGCAGAAACTCCTGCCATGTTTTACAGTCAACCAATAACCAGCGTTTTCCCTCTAAAAGCGTAACTACATGCTACGAAAATGTGCCCGAAGGAGACTCTCCCAAACTATATCACCCTTCAGTGTTTTGCCTAAGGGTGGGCGTAGTTCGCGAAGTAGCACTTCGCGAAGCTACGCAAAGTGAAGTTCGCACTACGCGAGCTACGCGTAGCACTTCGCGAACTGCGAAGTAACATGTTCGCACTGTGCAAGATGTTGTTTTCAATGATTGCACAGTGCGGACAAGCAACCGGCACTGTGCAATCATTGAAAATGGCATCTTGCACAGTGCGAGCTGTAGTTTTCTGCTGCTCGAGTAGATTTTTACTCGAGCTGCAGCTTTCTCAACGCGAACTGGTAGTTTCTCATCGCGAGCGGTCGCGAGCATACGCGACCCCTCGCAATGAGAAACCTGACCTTCTTGCGTTGGGAATCTCGCCGGGAGGTTTATTTTCCATGCTCGCGATCGCGAACAAGGAAAAAGTCTCGCCAGGATGTCATTTTGCTTGCTCGCGGTCGCCAACTTGACGTTGAGGACCGCGAGCAAGCAAAAAATGACCGCAGCACTACGCAACACTACGCTACGCGTGTTCGCACTGTGCTACGTGCAGTTCGCGTAGCGCGAAGTAGCGCGAACTTCGCAAACTACGCGAGCGTAGCGTAGTGCTTCGCCCAGGCCTAGTTTTGCCTCCATTTTCTCATATGGAATCACCGATAAACATTCCCAATCAACTCATACTCTAAACTGCTCCAAATTGAGCGATGCCCACAAACAAAACAACCTGAACTTTCTCCTGTCTCTTCCGTACCACCATAATCTGTTTCAGTGCGATCAACTTCCAAACGCTTTCCTCTTATATATTCCCATAATGTGAAATACCTATGTTATTTTGACGGGCAATACATTGCATGCAATCTGCTCTTTCTTGTCTTGAGACACGTGCATCTTGAATCATGAAGAAATAAATGTAACATGGAGGGTACTAGCCAACTAGGATTTTATGCTTACCTATGAGCGAATGCGAACGAAGTGCAGAAGGTGGACAGGGATGACCTGTTAGTGTTTCCTACTATTTAGACAAATCAGGACTTAGAGGGATTTTTTAATCAATTATATTTTTGATATGTTTTCTTTCTGTTGTTTTCACACTCCTGGCCTCTTTTATTCTCCTTTTTTTGTGCTGAACATTTACGGAGATGAACAGGCTGTTTTTGATCTTTTTTAGATTAATTGATTGTGGACTTCAGAGATGAGGCTTGTGAGGTCCTGTGCAAAGGATGCATCAAGCAGAGGAGGTTCTGATGCGGCAATGGGCTGCAATGTTTTTTTTTTGCAGAGGGTCCAATCCATGCAGCAGTGACGATGAATCAGTTTTTCTTTGGGTTTACACCGTGGTGCAGAGGAGATGCATCAGTTCCGCTAGATTCACAGGCGGCAGAGCACCTTAGGGCCTTTGAAGGTCCCAGGACTGGGGTAACACCACTTGACGGGGTAGACTCACAGATGACAGAGTCTAGGTGCAGATGCAATGTTGTTGGAAGCGTGTTGTGTACATTAGGCTTCAAATCAGGAAGCCAGCTAACTAGCTCTTGGAGTCACTCTGGTTTCTAGAGATGCAGGTCCACTCCTTCTCACTCAGTCGGGAGGGCAGGAGGCAGCATATCAGGAAAGCAGGAGTCCAGCAGGGTGCAGTTTAATAGAGTGGCAGTCCTTCCGCAGCACAGCAGTCCTTCCATGGCAGAGTATCCAAAGGTTCAGAAGTGTTCTGAAGAGGTCCATCTTTTATACACTGGTGTCTTAGTTCTGGAAGATGGGAGAAACCTCAAGAGAGTGGCGTGAGACGTTTCTAGACAGTGGCTTTAAACTGAATGGAATTTCCTTCCCCCCAGCCCTGGATCCAAGCCGTCTGGAGTCACAATATAGGGTCAATAAGCCCTTTGTGTGGAGACACGATATACTCTAGTCAGGTGGAAGTGGGGCTGTGCTCAGCTCTGATCACGGTCCTGCCAGGAGATGGCTCATCCAGGCACACCTAACTCTTTATTGGGTGACTGCCTGGGAGGAATTCACAAATTGTAACTGTCAATTACACCCAATGATGTGACCCAGGCAAGAAAGTATTGAAAGGGCTAAGGGCAGAAACATGCCAGGTTTCTAAAAGTGGAAATTTTATAATTGTGATCAAAAACCTGACTTTACCATAAAATAAGCCTCTTCACCACCAAAGACACCAAACGTGAACAAGTTATCTCTTCCCATTTGGAAATTACACTTATAAAATGTAATAAGGTAACTCTAATGTTATGCTGCGGGAGAGATAGGCCTTGCAGTAGTGAAAAAGAAATGTAAGATTTTTTCACTACCAGGACATGTCAAACTTAAGATAAAACGTCTTTCCTTTTAAAAATACTACTCCCTGCCCTCTGGGCTGTTCATGTCTTAACCAGCGGGTGACTTATATATATAAAAATGGAAGGTTTGGGCCTGGCAAAAGGTTTATTTTGCCAGGTCGAAATGGCAGGTTAAAATGCACACACAGACTCTGCAATAGCTGGCCTGAGATACATTTATAGAGCCAATTAAGTGGGTTGCACAATCAGTGCTACAGGTCCACTAGTAACATTTAATTTATATGCCCTGGGTACATATAGTACGACTTGACTAGGGACTTATAAGTTAATTAAATATGCAAATTGTCTGTAAGCCAATATTTCCATAGTTAGAAGAAAGAGCACATACCCTTTAGCATAATGGCAGAAGTAGTTGATTTGCAGAGGGATTGGTTACAATGCCTTTTACTACAGTATAAAGGCCTCAAAGTGATAATACTTAATGTTTATTTAAGTACAAGGACAAATAAGGTGACTAGGCCTGGGCTGTGAACTCCGCAGCAGAGTTATTTCCCCGCTAGGGCTACTGAATTGACCCCTATGTAATATATTAAATTCATTAATAATCCGGCACCCAGACGCTGGTTTTATCATTTCTGGTGATTTTAGCTTACATCTGCACACCTGAGACTCCTTAATCAGACACGGTAACAGTGTTGCAAAAGAGTGCTGTGATAATATGCACAAGCTTGGGTTATATGTGAAAAGAAAAATCCTTGAGAAAATCCATGCCACTTCCCTCCGTTATATCTTCTAAACACGGCTCAATTATTGACTATATTATTATTTAGGAAATGTACGTTCAAAATTTGTTGAATATATGGTGACCCCCTCGGCTTGAGAGTGACCACAATCATCAGACATTTATATTACAATTGCCAATAGGAAGGATCCTAGATCCAATGAGCTCCTTAATATGGTCCATTCTTCTTATAATCTGAAGAGATTGGTATGGCACACGGATAAACATGAAGAAATAATGCAGGCTGCCGAAGTAATAATAAAGGATACTGAAAAGTACTAGGTGGGGATAGGCACCAAGATTGATAAATGGAACTATATTACACGATCCTTGGTGGAAAGATTTCCAATACAATTAAAAAGAAAATACATTTTACATCAATTTCCCAGAACAAATTGTACACCTTCCAGTTATTTAAATTAAAATGATCCCTTAATAGAGGTTGCCTACTCTCACAGATAACAGCAACTATATCATGTATATAACCATAGAACAAGGGCATGAAGAAGTTCCTATAGACAAGAAGTGTGGGTCGCTAAATCAAGATATCAATCTGGTCATTGGCCAGATTACTCCATGCTTCAAGACAAAATAACACAAGAATGTTTTGGGAATTGGCATGAAAATATATGCATTGATTTGTGACTATGCTTTTGTGGAGATCTTGTGCAAACTTGTACTGCGCTGTTTGTTTTGTTTTAAAAATAAAAATATTTCAAAAGAATGTTTCGGGAAATAATTAACAAACTTGCAAGGGGAGGTAATAGGGCCTACAGTATTAATATTACGGAAGCGGAATGGGTAAATTTTATCACAAATCTTTATGGCATGGGCGATCCGGCTAAACAAGACCTGAGTTTTAATGGAAATTGAATGTTGATAGTGAGTGGCATGAGACTGGGTGTAAACAATGATGTGAACCCTAGTTAGCTACACACTGAGCAAGTCACCAGCTGTGATCTGAATAATGCTTTGATTTGTATAAGTAAATATGAAGTATGTATCCTTTTACGTCTTCTTCGATCAAATGGTGATCTTGCCCCAAATAGGCTTCCCAATGCCTTATTCCACCACAATATTGATATGTAGTCTGATGTATTGACCCCAGTGTATATCAAGGTACTGGCATCGAAAATTGGACCAGTTTCATGGCAAGGTAGCATCCTACAGCCTGTCTATAAAAGTGGCCCAGCTCACAACCCTGCTAACTAACAGTTGATTGCTTTAACTGATGTTGACGCTAAGGTCTTTGCTTCCTGATTAAGCTGGAATATTGGGCAACACAGTTAGATATAATCCCACTAAATCAAACAGGTTTCTGCCGGGCCAATCTACTTTCACAAACTTGTTGTTCCTTACGTTATAAGATGAATGGGCAGTTTAAAAAAACTAAATTTGTATATTGCTTTTATCGATTTAAAGGCAGCCTTTGATTCAGTTCCTCAAGCCTTACTGTGGAAAAAAAACTGATCGTCTGGGGCATTCCAAGGAATTGATAGATGCTATTATTCTTCTTTACACCAATGCCTGGGTTCAGGTTTAGCTAGATGTTGGTGATACGCTATCACAATAAATTAATACCTATAATGGTCTAAAGCAAGCATGTGCCCTTGCCCATTGCCTTTTTAACATACTTTTGTCAGACCTATTTTAAGCATCGGGAACCTGTAAATGCCCATTGACCAAAACAAGGTGAGGTTGAGTCAAACCCCCATAGGTTTACAAAGATTGATAAATGCTTTCGATGATTATATTCTAATGAATGGCTTGGAACTGAATGTTAAAAACTAAAATTATACAAATCGGTCCGGCTAAACAAAAGATCAATTCATGGAGGGCTAAAGGAAGGCCAATTGAAGTGGTAAAAATGTATAAATATTTAGGCATCTTATTTGATAATAGAGTTTTGTTTGAAAATCATTTTAAAGATATAAGGGCAAAAACTGCAACTCTAATTCATGCTTTTAAATGTTTATATAAATTGCAGGGATACCAATCATATGATGATATTCTTACGGTTATGAGGTAAAAACTCCAGCCACCTATTACATACGGCTCCCCTATTACCAGGGAAAAAGATGCAAGACTATTGGATTTATTAGTTATTAAGGCATATAAAACTTTTTTTGGGGTTTCCAGGTCAGTTGGTCACGCTGAAATAAGACTGGAGTTTGGTCTCCAAAGACAGTCTACAATGTCGCAAGGGTCTTTCTTGAAATGTATATATATTATGTTTACATCTGACCCTGTTTCTTTAGCACACATCTGTTGGCTTTAAATAATCAATTTTGCCTATATTGTTTCCTGGCGATCCTATATTTCATCCTGCCTTCAGAGTTTTGGTCTGCATGTAGGGCCGGTTGCCTGGACAATGCCCTCTTTTAAACAAATCTTTAAAAAACTAATCAAAGTTAACTCACTTAATGTAGATAAAATTGCTTTGGCAGCAAAAACCCATGCTTGTTCTGTGATCAACTCACAACATCCTCTTCGAATTCAGCCATATTTGAATGCCTATTTTGCAGCCCAACTAAAAAACACATTTCTAAAAATTCGAATGGGTATAAACCGAAGAAGGTACACCGATCTGGATTCAGCAATGACCAAGCACTAATTGTAGACTGTGTGGGTGGTCACATGAAACCCTATTGCACATAGTGTGTGCATGTACTAAACTGCTCAACATATGTCGCACCTTTTTAAAACCCTATTTCTTAAAGCCGGGGTAAGATCGGCTCATCAGGCCCTGATTTTATGCCTATCGAGCCAGTCGATACCCCTGCTATGCCAATTTATAAAGTTTTTAGCTATTGCTGAAAAACACTTGGGGTCGGCAATCTAGGGTTCTTCTTAATGAATCACATATTAATAAGGGCGTTTTTAAGGTTTTTTACATTCTGCATGACACAGTGTCAATATTGCTACTGCTGCTATGGCAATCAGTTCCATATGCGATTGTTAAAACCCTGATGTTTTTTCTCAGATTATTTGCACAATATGGATATCATAGCTTGTTTGCACAATGGATTTTATTGTCATAAATCCTATGAAATGGGTTAGGCTTTTAGAATATACTGAGACCCTACCCTGCTTGCTCTGCATTTTGCATTATAATGATACAAGTGGTTTTTTAATGTATTTTATATCAGGTGTTATTGTGAAAACTTTGAAGTATGTTTACAGCTTACTTGCACTATGTGGATATTATGCATGAGTCAGTGTCTCTGCCGCTACGGTGTTCTGACTCAAGTGATATCTTGAAAATGCACATTTATTGCCTGTTTGCACAATGGCATTTATTTGCCATAAATTCTATAAAGTGGGTCTGTTTTAGATAATAGGTGTTAATTCTGCTGATATGGCACTTAGTTCCAATTGTGATTGTTAAAACTCAGTTGTACCTTCACAAATTATTTGCACGTTATGGATATTATAGCTTGTTTGTACAATGCAATCTATTTTGTATAAATTCTATGAATTGGGCTGGTTACAGATATTATGTTTAGGATATGTAGTGATACCACTCCGCTCATTTGCAGATTGTATTATAATGATAATAATATAGATGGCGGTCATATGTATTTTATAGCATATTTGCACAAAGTTATCTAATTGTTCTTAATATTTATTTGTAGTTGCCATCATAATTTGTTAATAGATTTTATTGCCATTGTTTTAAAAAGAGTATTTCAAATGGCCCCAATGTAAGGGTTTGGCATGTAACCTTAGATGTATTTTTCTTGAATCAGCATTTATTGTCTAATGGAACTGGAACACAGTTTCTTTACATAGGTTTCAAAAGTATTAACTGCAATAATTTTTGCTAACCAAGCAATAAAGAACTAATCAATCAAAAATCACTTTAGCACAGGTTAGAAGTGGTAAAGTGCTAGGAGTCCTAAGCCCAGCAAAAACGAGATCAGATAAAACTTGAGGCAGAGGGAAAAAGGTTGACAGGTCTCACAAGAATAATTTGTTCCAGATGGAATCGTATATTACTGGGGTTTTGATAAAATATATTCTGGGATGATTACCATGTGTTTTGGTGGAATCTGAAAGGTGACCATGGATACAGAAGTATCTTCATGGAGCTGCCCTGACATCCATCCTTAACACGTCATAAATGCCTACATTCACAAAGAGACTGTCCTGATGAACTCAAGGCAGGGCAGAACCCCCCTAAAGAAACCAATATTTGAGATAAAGGATATTCACAACTTCGATTTAATCGCCCACCTACCATTCATAAAAGAAAGAAAAATAAACAATCATCACCGAGCTACAGGAACTCATCGGTAAGACTAATCGTCTAAATTATATTTCTAGCACAGTTTCAGGCAAAGCTACATCAGAAATTAAATTCTTGACTAATTTGGCAATGCCCTCCTATTAACTAACAGAAAGGGCCCATATCTCTTAATGTTGTTCGACCTCTTTGCAGACTTTGACACAAGCATTGAAAAGGTCTGTTCAACACTCAGGAAACACTTATAGGATTCTGGGACAAATCCTGTAATGGCTCTCTTATTGCCTCACCAAACACTACCAAATTGGAAAAAATGAGGGCTGCAAGATACTGGACACTTTCTTGCTGCTGCAGGGTGACACTGGATTCCTTCGTCCACCCTTCATCTTTTTTTTTAAACTCTTTACTTACAATGTTTTTACTTTAATCACCATATAGAGGGCAGGCAAGCATTATCACTCGCCAGAACACAACAACGTCTTCCACTACACATCCTTCCACCAAAAGCAGTTGTGTACATAGGATTTCCCACACAATAATTATATTCTGCATGTTAATTCCTTTACTACTTTTGCTATATTCATTATTACTCGGAGTCAGTGCCACTATCTTTATTATCCTTGTCAAGGGAGCCTTTTGCCATTTTATCTGTTAAATAGTTTCCTAACGGATACCAAATATCTCTGGGTCTGGATGTTTCTGGCAGCAAAATCCTGTAAATCTCTGAGTTCATATTACAAGTAACTAAGAGGCTGATTACGATATTGGTGAACCTGCCACTGATAGGCTGTTGGTGGTAGGTTCACCGCCATCGTGAGGCCATTTCCTGCCCGCCATATTATAATGGTGGGCGGGTCCATGGCGGGCAGAAACTCTGACCACAACGCAAGGTGCAGCGGAGGCCTCCCAATCCCTGAAATGGCAGCTGTGCCTACCAGACACTGCCATGGGGATTGCGATGGTCCATCCCCGCTAGCCTTTCCATGGCGTTTCACCCGCCATGGAAAGGGTGGCAGGGATGGACATTGGGGGTCCATAGTGGGCCCCCCTCATCCCTGGCCCTTTCATTTGTGGGTCGGGAAGCACCGATGGTGCCCCCCCACATTTCCATTCACCATGTGGCAGGCACCACATGGTGCCTGCCACATAGTGCAGGGAGATGTGAAATGTGCTGTTTTTACATTGTGGCGAGTGCTGCTGCCAGCAGCACCCGCAGCAATGTAAAATATGGGAAGTGCGATGCCCATGGTGGCAGTTGCATTGTAATCAGCCCTGTGGAACCACCACGTTGTAGGCGAGTGGTCCCACTCACTGATGTGATGGCCGATGGACTGGAGTCCGCCACCATAATAATCAGCCCCTAAGTCCTTGAGTCATGGATCAACTCCAGGGACTGCACCCCTGCCCCATGTCAAGGATACTCTGCGTTTGATCAGTAACATCGCAATGTTTAAAAATGTTCCATATTTTCCAGCAACCTGTTTCACATATCCCATCAAAGCTATGCTTGTTTCCACCTATGAGGAAAGATTAGTCATTAAGGGCCAAATGTATCAACCTATTTTGCATTCACAAATGGTGCAAAACACAAAATTTGACCATTTGCAAATGGAAAATTGACTTTCAAGATGGATGAAATGCGTTGGCAGTGCATTTTGGGTAATTGACATTTTTTGAGATTATCGAAAATTGTGACTCCAAATAGGGAATCACAATTTGCAATTTCCTAAGCACATGTGCCAAGCATTCCCTAAATGCAAACTGTGCATTTATCAAATGCTATTACCACTGACTTCAAGTCGATGGTAACCATGTGCAATTTTTGAAAATGTACAAAAAATGCTTTTTTCAAAGTGCAATGTAGCTCATTCATGCCCCTAAAGCATGTGTGCGCTTTACATATGCACAATTTTTTAGGTGGTTCTGGGGGTAACCCTTGGTTTTGCATTTCCTAATTTGCGATTACCAATTAGGTAATCACAAATTAGGTAATGCAAACGATTCGCATCGATAGGCCTTTAGGCCCATAGGTACAAATGTAGTAGCATTTCCTAATAGTGATTCCCTAATTGCGATTGCAAGTCTGTAGGAATTACTATTAGGGAATCACTATTTTCTTACATACCATTTTGCATTCCCTAAATAGCAATTACCTTAATTCTCTATTTTTGGAATGCAAAATGGAACTTTGATACATGTGGCCCAGACGCGGCTGCTGCAGGTAAGAATGGTGGGCCGGTGGGGCTGGCTGGGGGAGGAATTCGAGAGATGACCACAAGGGAAAATTAAATAAAACAATGAGTTTTCCCTCGTGGTCGTCTCTCAAAATGTGGCCCTACATTTCTGTTTTGAATTACCTGAATAACCTGGCCTATCACAGGCTTTGAGTATATCGTTATGTAAATGATGTGCCCGTGCCAAGATTTGTTCCATCCCCCTTGTTCCATCGGTGTTTCGAAGGGAGCTGTAATTTGGTCATTAATTTTAACTTTTGGCTTTGGTTGGACATATAGGAGCGCTATCCATACAAGCATTGATTTGTCCAGCCCAATTTTGTCCAAAACTGTTCATCGATAGGAGCATTCAATAGAATTGAAATGCCTTGGTGCATTCCAAAAAGCCAGCCACACTATAGTGGTGGCCACCGCCTATCTAAAGTGTTAGGGTGGTCAGGGGAAGGAAGAAGGAGGTAGTGCAGAATAAAATAAAAAAAATAAAAAGTACCAACCTCTCCACTTCCGCTGATGCTGCCGTCTGCCTCATTGTTCCTCTCGTCAGGCCCAGAAGTGGATGGGCCTCAAAGCACAGGCTCCCACCCAATCCAGATGCTGCTCTCTAGCATGAGAGCAGTGACAGGATTGGTCTGAGCAGCCTCGTTTGCCACTCAGACAGTGCCTGGGAGCCTGAGGTTTTTCTCCAACCCGGCTGTGCAACATGTCTGTTTAGCTGACCTAAGACTGATGGCCAAACTGATATGCACACTTATAAGTACACCCTACTCCTCCTTCCTCCCATTCCCGACCCCGCCCGACCCTATACTCATACCCGGCTCAGACAACAATAAATAAAATGATAACAACATTGTTTTGGCAGTATTTTATTTATCATCTGGTGGCTCTGTGCAGTGGGGCGACGCTCCTCCACCACTATGGAGGAGCCGCCCCTGGCCTCAGGTGTACCTGATGTAGTACAGCCAGCAATGTGTGCAAGTTGTCTGCAATTAAGTGTTCATGTATAAACCCAGATTGATACAGAAAGACCAGGCCATGCAGCAAGGTAACCAAATGGCCGCAAGGATCTTTTCTTGAATTTTGTTATTGGTGGTTAATTAAAAGAAGTGTGTTGTGGAACTCACAGTGTTGTGGGGACTTGCCAGGTTTTAGTAGTGTTATCACAATTACTTTTCAAACCATGGGGCGTAGTTTCCCTTTTTGTAATGCATAGATTTCTAGGAGATACATTCAAGGCTGACTTTAGCGCTCGTGGCACTAAGTGCAACCTTTTGTTGGGCCCACCGATGATCTCCTTCTCCATGAATTGCCTCACTACCACCCCTTAACAGTGACCCTCACATCTCCATACCACTCTCTCTCACGTGCTTTACTTTTGGTTTATAGCGCAACTCATACCAGTTTAGGGTGTCTGAGCACTTTACATAACACACAAGTTACACAGAGACAATGAATCACACATGTGTAAATCAGTGTATAGGAAATGTTACATCAGAAGTGCTTGAATTGGAGAAGCAGAATCTCAGAATTTTAAATGCACCACTATGGTTGGAATTGTCCTTACTAATGAAAATTTATTTCTATCCAAATTAACCCTTTTTGCAACATTAGGATAATGAAAGACTGGGGAAAAAATAATAACGCTCTAACCTATACTTTGCAGTTTCCATGCAGCGCTTTGATGACAGTTAATAGATATCTGTTCTATTTTAGGATTTAATTTATAAATTGCAAGTAAGAAAAGGATCTCTCCATCAAAACCAGTAACCCACTGAACTATTTACAATATACGCACTTCTGTGAATGGCATGCCACACGTGCTTTGCAGCAGCCATATTAATCCATCGCCCTACTTCCACTAGGCAAAACTGGATCTCTCTTCAACAGGCCCATTAATCACCATTGTTGTCTTGACATTTAATTGTTGCCTGAAAACTGCTGGAGGCTAGGAACGTTGCAGCAGGTGCTTTTAAATCCACAATATATTTGACAACATGGCACACCCTGAAATGAGTGCCTGATGCGGTGGCACCGATCGCAGCACCCTAGAGCTGGCCCTGGATACAGAGCTAATATGTCTGTGTCCTCGCTGAAAAACTCACAGGGGAAGCCGTTGCTGCTAGGACACTTCCAGTTATTTAAATCAGGTATGCTTTTTTAATTTCTGCTACTGTGATTGAGTAACATGTTGCTACTTGTTCTGCCTGCTCAGCCATACTAGTGCGATATTTTCCAAGCACAGATGTATGTCTGTTTTATTCACCTCATATGTGGAGCCATATTTTGGTATGTAAAATATGGAGAATTCTGCCATAATATTCCTTGATTGGTCTAGAGAGCCACGTCAGCTGATTTGATGTTGGCTATGTGTTCCGTGACCCATTTAGGTTTAAGGAAACCAGTCATTGTTTACTCCCTGGTCTTTCTCTCTCACCATATATGTGAGCAACTGTATATTTCTCCAAGTAGCTCATCTTCCTTTCCGACTTGTACTGACATTTCTGTGGTGTGTTCTGTATTTGTATCTTTGTGGTGGTGGTGCTTGGTTTCAACCTTCTTCAGCTCATGTTCTTGTTTAGCTGGTATGCCTCAAATGGAACAGAGTTTTAGGGATACATTTCCCTCGATCATAGCTTTGAATGCCTTCCAGATCATGCTGTGATCGCTAACCAAATCTTTTTTGTTTTCAAATTATATATTTATGGCTTGCCATGTTAGTTCCCTACATGCTATATCCAGCAACATGGAAGGTTGGAATCACCAAAATCTCTGTGATGCTGGCTGACCTGGTAAACATATTGATTAAACCACAGGGGAATGGTCAGAGAGTATCGGGGGCTGGTGTTTCATATTTGTGATCCACTCTACTACGCCTCTTGTTCCCCATCAGAAGTCTAAACGGGAGGCAGATTCATGCATTGTTGACTGGAACATATATTCACATTTAAGGTCATGTCTGATTCGCCAGATATCTAGTAGCTCCATTATTTTTTATCAAGGTGGCCTCTACATTGATATGTTGCCTATTTCTAGTGTTGATACTATATAGAGTTCCTCGCAGTGCAAGATTATGGTCTCCTCTCCTGTGGTCATCACAGTGTGGGCCATATGTGTTTACAATAGTGACATGAGTACGGTTTAAAAAACCCTGTAAAATCAGATATCTCCCAGATGTGTCAGTGACTGTCTGTATGTTTTGCTATTGCAGCCCTTTTTTCAACAGCATGGCAACTTCTCCAGAGTATTTGGTGTAGCTGGAAAAATATTGATGCGTTCCCTAATTTTGAGCTACATTTCTACCTCGCTCTCCCATTAAAGGCATTACTTGCAGAAGTAATAGATCTATGTTATTTTTTCCAACATATTTAATTGACAGTTTTCTCAAAACCATGTTATAACAGTACATATGTGGATGGTACATTCCAATCTCCATGTAGGAATCATCATCACCGTAACACATGCCAAGAAGGTCAGCACATACAGTGGTCGGGCAAGTGAAAGAGGCCCTCAGGGGCCGTGATCCAATATCAGCTGCCGAGTAGGTCACCTCAGACCGCAACTACTCCAGCAAGGTATCCCAGGCCATGGCCACTTCCAAAGGACACTGTCCCCACTATGCTTCTCGGAGCAGATTTGCTCCCTCATAATCCACCCAGCGCAAGAAGTCCCCTGCCCAATTAGAAAAATGTGGGCCTCTCATACTCTTTCAATTAACTGTGATTAGACGCTGGGCCAGAATCAGGGAGAGATCAATAAATCGATTAGTGACCTTATGTTTAGCTGAAATGGGTAAAGCACGCAGTGTAATATCATTCACAAGTGTAACCGCCGCCTCCCCAAACTTCTCCAACTGGGGACAACTCCCCACCAGGCAACATCTGGGGCACCCCAAGCCAGCCCTCAGGTAGAATTTGTTAATCCTCCCCAGAGTGAGATATGCTCTGTGAATATAGTAGAAATTGATCAACTTAAAAAGCGCATTGTGGGAAATTCGTGGAACCTTAGCTAAGACTTTTACCCAGTCCATATCTGTAATAGGACTACCGATACTGTCAGCCCAACCATCTCAGAGGGTACCAAGGAGCCTACAAGTGTCCACCTGCAACGCCATATTTAATCCCATTATTGTTCTGTGTTTATCCAACGACATTCAGAAATATGACCACCCTGTAGCATAGCCAGCTCCTCCTGCCTACGGCACCATCATTGCCTGAGAAATGCTGTGAGTGCGCCATGTACTCCATCACAGCAGGACACGAAAAGAACTGCTTCTTGTGGGCGATACTGCACTGGGAACCAGTATTGATCAGACTGGAGACCAAACAATAAAAGAAGGAAAAACTGCTGAACAAAGCTACATACACATGGTCTGGAACACCAACCCCCTCGACATCAGAACTGGTCTAAGAATCCCATAGTTTATGATGAAGCTCAAGATATATCTTGTTACTTAACATTACTCCCAACACATTGGCAATTACCTTTTGCTTAGATCCTGAATACAATTGTATTGATCATGGGCTCTCACTCATGATGAACACTCCATTAGTTCCCAGCTAGCTTCACACTATACAGGTATCGGTGTGCACACATACAACAACAGTGGTCACTTTACATGTAGTGCACAAACGTTTGTCCACTGAGGTAATAGGTGTATGGGTCACTTTTGACTGTGTTTTGCATATTTGAGTATGTGAAGTGACACAGGTATCTTTTGAACATCAAAACATATTAGACGTTGCTTTAAAAACAACATCAGACTATGTAAAAACACAATCCACTGGTAAACTAACTGGAATTTTCATACCTAACTGAGTTCGTTTTATTGATTTAGCACAAAAAAAGTTGCAGTTAGTGACCTTTTGGTGTGAAATCTATAAAAAGTGCTGCACTTTGGCATAACAATCTGAAAACTCCAAATTGCAAAAGAAGCCGTCTTTCAATGTTAGTAAAACAGAGGCGGACGAGGATAAGCACAAAGTGTTCTGGTTCTCAAAGTATATAGACAATTATGATGACATAATAAGAACATTTATTTTAGTTGATGTTCAAATGACTATCTTTTTTCCAAATGTTTCAAGTTGATTTGACGATGTCCTTCTATTTTCCATGATCAGTTTCTCTCTATTGCTGTAGTGCAGATTTTAGTATTCTAAGTAATTCTGAGTATCTACCCTAACAGTGAAAACATTTATATGTGTTACAGGATCCATGTCTCTAAAGTACCGAGCAAAATGGAACAACAATTGTCAAATTTGGTTATCGGATTTTTTTGATACAGAAACATCATAAGTTATATTTAGCTCAAATTCCACATTTTGTTTGAGTCAGGGAAAGACTGGCCACGTTACATAAGTGGATATGTCCAGACACATGCCCTCACCACTTGCATCACAGTGTATAGCGCCAACAACTGCAATATGCATTGACAAAAAAAAAATGGTTTGTGTTCTGGGGTCAACTGTACGACCATTTTTAGTGGTCGCAAACGGAGATTCCAGCCATTTGAAACTGCCAAAATGGCTTTTAGCATGTACCAACCCTATTTTGCGAGTCAGTAACCTATTTCTGACTCGCAAAATAGGGTTTGCGCGTCAGTATGAGAAAGTGGCGTGCCAAGGCCGTCCCTTCCTAATAGTGAGACTCAGGGGCATGTAGCAATGTTTTGCGACCAGACTGCAGTAGCAAAACATTCATATTTTACCGACTCCGTGAAGGAGGTAGTAACCCATTTGCAAATGAGATGGGGTCCCCAAGGGACTCCTTCCCCTTTGTGAATGTGCGCACCAACAAGTTTTAAGAGCAGACAGTGGTCTCACAGACCACTGCCTACTCTTCAAAAATTAAAAGGTAACTTTTCTTTTTTAGGTCTCGCCTGGCGTTAGCAGCGCGCAAGCGTTGCTCTCGCAATGTGAGGGCCTTTTGGAATCTATACTCTTTCGGAAGGAACTTTAAGCCCTGCCCTTGTTTTCAATTCGCTCGCTTCATCGTTTATGTTAAACGCTGGCGTGTGATTGAAAACTGGGCTTTGGGGTTACCGCCTTGCCCACTTTTAGGACGGCCCGTGTGGACAGCCCGACGCCATCTTTGTTTCCTTTAATGAGCGCGCGCGCTCTCGCTTCTGATAACACAGCTTTTATTGCTTTGACTGACGGCTGTTTGCCAGCAACGCTCCATCTCTTCAGCGGTGGAGCCTTTCTGTCTGCAATGCAAATGCAATTACTCATGCCCATGTTATTATAGAAATGTAAACTTCCCGCAGGACGTCATTGTACATAACCACAATACCGTTTTACGAATACGATATTCTTGATTTTGTGTCGACAAACACATGCGAGGGCCTTTTGGAATCGATACGATTTCAGAAGGAGGCTTTAAGCCACGCCCTTCTTTTCAATTGGCTCACGTCGTCGTTTATGTTAAACGAAGGTGCGTGATTGGCAACCAGGGTTTTTGGTTTCTGCCTTGTCCACTTTTAGGACGGCCCATTTCGACTGGCCGATGCCATCTTAACTTGCCGTGACGTGGTAGGGTTAGGTTTCTGGCAAATGCTACCTCGTGATGGGAAATCACTTCCATTGAGCGTGCATGCCCACTTTCACTTTTAAAGTGCAGATGGGCAATGCGGACATTTGTATATGTCTCGCATTTAAATGCAAGACATATAACATTAATAAAAATATTGGCTAGGGCAATGCTTGTCTCGCCATTGCATATTGCGCTATTTCTTTCGCAGTCTCGGTACTTTCCAATGCTCATTGTCTCCCCTTGCACTTTATTTCTCCTTTATTTGTTTCATTGTGTGCATATGTGACCCTTGGTCTGTGTTGCTCCTCCGCCTCCCTCTCGTTCTTTTGCTCTCCATTTTATTCCCTCTCCCCTCCCCTCTTTTTCTTTGCTGTTCTGCTGCCCGTCTTCCCTTTTCTCTCAATCCCCACTTACCTCTCCATTCTCCTCGGCCCAACTTGCTGCTGTCTCTTTCTTTCCCATATCTCCCCCTCTCTCCCTCCCCTTCTCTCTTTCTCCATATTCTTTGATTTCTCTTTGCTATTCTTTCCGCGCTCACTTCCCGTGCCCCTGTTTCCTCATTCTTCGCGGTCTCTTCGCTCCACTCTTGCTTCTGTCTTTCTCTCTCTCTCCTCTGCCTGGCTTTGTGTCAGTGGGAATGCTGTAATTTGGAAGCCAAGCCCGCCTGCTCAGTTTTTCCAGCCCTTCATTTGGTAGGAAGAAAGTAGTGTCAGAATAAGAGTCCTTCCTGCCACATACACCTTCCTTCTCTTCCCTCGATGTGTCACCCTGTTTGCACATGTGTGCATGTCTGCACGCGCATATCGCAATCACTGTGTGGTAATGTATAGTGCCTCTCACTTTATCTCGAAATCTGAATGTGCCAGTCACTGTCTGTCTAAAAAACACACATATCTCCTTGGAACGTGCGCTTCTCTTGCCCACAGTGGGTTGAAAACTCCTTTATTCTCCCGAGTGTTACGAGGTGGCTTGACCCCTTCGCTGCCAGGCCTTTTCCCCTCCTGTGCCACGCCTTTTTTGGCTATTTGGGGTAGTGCGCGCTGAGGCCCCTGTAACTTTTTGACCACATAAGGTATCCACACCAAATTTGCGTCCTTTTCTTCCAACATCATGGGGATTCTAAAGTTGCTCAGGGTTTGTGGATTCCCCTGGAGGGGTCACAGAAATGAGCCAAAATACAGCAACATTTAGTTTTTTGGGGGAAAAATGGGAAAAACAGGCTGCTAATTAAAGCATCTGGGTTTTTCCCTGCAAATGTTATCAAACAAGGGTTTGTGGGGCTGAAATCACCATTTCCCCAGCTTTTCGGGGATACCAGACTTTTGTCAGAAACCCAACATTTTTTACACAGTTTCGGCATTTTTCTGGGGTACAAAAGCAATAATGGATCCTGGAAAGCTATACATTTTAGAGACGTAGACAAAATTCTGAATTCAGCAAGGGGTCATTTGTGTAGATCCATCAACGTTTTTTTTATAGAAACTAACAGTTAAATATAGGATAAATTGAAAATTTGTTGAAAAAAACAGCCTTCTGTGTAAATGTTTTCACTTCTAACTTCTACTAATTATGACAGCTCTTTCAAAGCAATATACCGTTACATCCGCTCGACATTACTGGTTGTGGGGATATATAGGACTTGTAGGTTCACCAAGAACCCGATGAACCCAGAGCCAAAAACTGAGCAGCAACTTGCAATGGTTTTTTATTATGTACCGGGTATATAATATTATTAAAAAATGTGTACATGGAAAAATCGGTATGAAAGACACCTATGTATTTCTGAAATGGGAACAAAATATAGAGTTTAGAAACAGTAGCTATTTGCACATTTCCGAAATTGAGAATACTCATACTAGCATGAGAATTATCAGTCATTTTTTAGAATGACTTCTTTTTTACACAATGTCTTTCATTTGGAAGGCAGAAATGCATCGAAAGTCAATAGGAAATAACAGTTCCTTTACAAATCTGAATTACCCGAAGTCTCCCGATAAAATGGTACCTCACTTGTATGGGTAGGCATAGTGCTCACGACAGGAAATGGCTCAAAACCCAACCTGAACACACCACATTTTCACAATGCAAAATCACCCTTTTTTAGCAAAGTGCCTAGCTGTAGTTTTTTAACCCTAGCTCTGCCGGCACCTAGGGAAACCTAGCAAACCTATACATTTTTGAAAACTAGACACCCAGGGGAATCCAGGATGGGGTGACTTGACTGCCTCTCACCAGGTTTTATTACACAGAATCCCTTGCAAACCTAAACTTTTGTAAAAAAAAAACACATTTTCCTCACATTTCTGTGGTGTAAAGTTCTGGAATTTGTGTGGATCCACAAATTCCACCCACCCCGCGTTCCCCAAAGTCTTCTGAGAAATATGGTACCTGACTTGTGTGGGTCGGCCTAGTGACCGCGACAGGAAACGGCGCAAAACGCAACGTGGACACACCTCAATTTTGCTGTGAAAAATGACCCTTTTTTGGCAAAGTGCCTAGCTGTAGTTTTTTAACCATAGCTCTGCCGGCACCTGGGGAAACCTAGCAACCCTATATATTTTTGAAAACTAGACACGCAGAGGAATCCAGGATGGGGTGACTTGACTGCCTCCCACCAGGGTCTGTTACCCAGAATCCCTTGCAAACCTAAAAAATTGCCAAACAAAACACATTTTTCGCACATTTCTGTGGTGAAAAGTTCTGGAATCTGCGTGGATGCAAAAATTTCCACCCACCCCGTGCCCCCCAAAGTCTTCCGAGAAAAATGGTACTTCACTTGTGTGGGTCAGCTGAATGCCCGTGACAGGAAACGGCGCAAAACGCATCGTGGACACACCTCAATTTCGCAGTGAAAAATGAACCTTTTTTGGCAAAGTGCCTAGCTGTAATTTTTTAACCCTAGCTCTGCCGGCACCTAGGGAAACCTACCAAGCCCACACATTTCTGAAAACTAGACACCCAGAGGATTCGAGGGAGGTATGGCTTGCGTGGATCCCCCAATGTTTCCTTACCTAGAATGCCCTGCAAACCTCAAAGTTAGCTGAAAAAATCACCTTTTTCACACATTTTTGTGTGGGAAAGTTGTGGCATCACCGGGCTGACACAAATTTCCTACCACCCAGCGTTCCCCCGGGTCTCCCGATAAAAATGGTGCCTCACTCGTGTGGGAGGCCCAAGTACCCGTGACAGGCAAGGGCCCACAAGGTAGTGAGGCGACATTAAAATTGCTTATCTCAAAACGACCTGGTTTTGCAAGGGGGGTCACTTGGTTTTTTGGCCTGGTGCTCGGCGGCCACCTACGGAAATCTACCAAACCCAATCGGTACCTCAATCATGTGGGAAGCCTAAGGACCCGCCACAGGCAAGGGTCCAAAACATAGTGAGGTGCACTACGTTTAGGACCCTTGGCTGTTGAGGCGCACTACGTTTTGGACCCTCGCGGGTATTTGGGCCTCCCACACGAGTGAGTCACCATTTTTATCGGAAGACCCGGGGAACGCTGGATAGTAGGAAATTTGTGTCAGCCCGGTGATGCCACAACGCAACTTTCCCACACAAAAATGAGTGAAAGAAGTGATTTTGTCAGCTAAATTTGAGGTTTGCAGGGCATTCTGGATAAGGAAACGTTGGGGGATCCATGCAAGCCGTACCTTCCTGGAATCTCCCGGGTGTCTAGTTTTCAGAAATGTGTGGGTTTGGTAGGTTTCCCTAGGTGGCCGCCGAGCACCAGGCCAAAAACCCAGGGGACCCCCTTTGCAAAACCAGGTCGTTTTGAGATAGGCAATTTTGATGTCGCCTCAATATGTTTTGGGTCCTTGCCTGTTGCGGGTACTTGGGCCTCCCATACGAGTGAGGCACTGTTTTTTTCGGGAGACCCGGGGGGACGCTGAGTGGTAGGAAGTTTGTGTCAGCCCGGTGATGCCACAACTTTCCCACACAAAAATGTGTGAAAGAAGTGATTTTTTTTCAGCTAAATTTGAGGTTTGCAGGGTATTCTGGGTAAGGAAACGTTGGGGGATCCAGGCAAGCCATACCTTCCTGGAATGCCCTGGGTGTCTAGTTTTCAGAAATGTGTGGGTTTGGTAGGCTTCCATAGGTGGCCGCAGAGCACCGGGCCAAAAACCCAGGGGACCCCCTTCGCAACACTAGGTCGTTTTGACATAGGCAATTTTGATGTCGCCTAAATAAGTTTTGGGCCCTTGCCTGTCGCGCGTACTTGGGCCTCCCACACAAGTGAGGCACTGTTTTTATTGAGAGACCCGGGGGAACGCTGGGTGGTAGGAAATTTGTGTCAGACCGGTGATGCCACAACTTTCCCACACAAAAATGTGTGAAAGAAGTGCTTTTTTAAGCTAAATTTGAGGTTTGCAGGGCATTCTGGGTACGGAAACGTTGGGGGATCCAGGCAAGTCATACCTCCCTGGAACCCCCCAGGTGTCTAGTTTTCAGAAATGTGTGGGTCTTGGTAGGTTTCCCTTGGTGGCTGCTGAGCACCGGACCAAAAACCCAGGTGACCCCCCTTGCAAAACCAGGTCGTTTTGAGATAGGCAATTTTGATGTCGCCTCAGTACGTTTCGGGCCCTTGCCTGTTGCGGGTACTTGGGCCTTCCACACGAGTGAGGCACCGTTTTTATCTGGAGACCCGGGGGAACGCTGAGTGGTAGGAAGTTTGTGTCAGCCCGGTGATGCCACAACTTTCCCACACAAAAATATGTGAAAAAAGTGAGTTTTCAGCTAAATTTGAGGTTTGCAGGGCTTTCTGGGTAAGGAAACATTGGGGGATGCACGCAAGCCATACCTCCCTGGAATCCCCCAGGTGTATAGTTTTCAGAAATCTTTGGGTTTGGTAGGTTTCCCTAGGTGGCCGCCGCGCACCGGGCCAAAAACCCAGGGGACCCCCTTGCAAAACCAGGTCGTTTTGAGATTGACAATTTTGATGTCGCCTCAACACGTTATGGGTCCTTGCCTTTCGCGGGTACTTGGTCTTCCCACACAAGTGAGGCACCGTTTTTATCGGGAGACCCAGGGGAATGCTGGGTGGTAGGAAATTTGTGTCAGCCCGGTGATGCCACAACTTTCCCTCACAAAAACATGTGAAAAAAGTGAGATTTTCAGCAAAATTTGAGGTTTGCAGGGCATTCTGGGTAAGTAACCTTTGGGGGATCCACGCAAGACATACCTCCCTGGACTCCCCGGATGTCTAGTTTCCAGAAATGTGTGGGTTTGGTAGGTTTCCCTAGATGGCCGCCAAGCCCGGGGCCAAAAACTCATGGGACCCCCTTTGCAAAACCAGGTTGTTTTGTGATAGGTAATTTTGATGTCTCCTCAATAGGTTTTGGGCTCTTGCCTGACGCGGGCACCAGGCCTACCCACGCAAGTGAGGCACCATTTTTCTCAGAAGACTTTGGGGAATGTGGGGTGGGTGGAATTTTGTGGACCCACGCAGAGTCCAGAACTTTCCACCACAGAAATGTGAGGAAAATGTGTTATTTTGGACACATTTTTAGGTTTGCAATGGATTCTGGGTAACAGAACCTAGTGAGAGCCAGTCAAGTCACCCCATCCTGGATTTCCCTCGGTGTCTAGTTTTAAAAAATGTACAGGTTTGCTAGGTTTCCCTACGTGCCAACTGCGCTAGGGCCCAAAATCCACAGGTATGCACATTGCTAATAAAAAGTCGGATCCCAGTGGGCTTTCCGCCGCCCTGGGGGGGGGAATCGGGGAAGGGGGTTTCATCCTGATATGCCCCTAAAGGGGCAGAAAGACTGTGGCTATTTTTTTGTGGGGGCATTGGTATGACCATTTTTGGCAGCCCCCACCCCCACGCATTAAAAAAAGCCTGCGTACTCGCTGGCACCTAGTGGGCTTTCTGCCACCCCCGCAGGGGGGGCAGAAAGACTGGAATTTCTCTGGGGTGGGGTGGGGGTATTGTCATGCCCATTTTGGGGAGCCCCTACCCCAACACTAATAAAACAAAATTATCCATGGTTTTTAGTGGGCTTTCTGCGCCCAGGGGGGGCCATATTGGGGGCTACAGCTCCCATCTGCCTCCTGGGGGGCAGAAAGACTGTCATTTTTATGGGGGGGAGGGTGGGGGCATTGGCGTGCCCGTTTCAGGCAGCCCACTTCCTAAAAACAATTGCGCAAAAAAAATCCCTGCTGGATAGTGGGCTTTCTGCCCCTCTGGGGGGGCAGATTGGGGGCTACTGCCCCATCTGCCCCCTGGGGGGGGCAGAAAGGCTGTAATGGTGGCAGGGGGGTGGGGGCATTTGGGTGCCCATTTTGGGCAACCCCCACCCTAAAAAAATGTGCAAAAAAAATCCCTCACATTAAGTGGGCTTTCTGCCCTCCCCCGGGAGCAGATTGTGTGCTACTGTCCCCATCTGCCCCCCGGGGGGGGGGGCTGAAAGGCTGTAATGGTGGCGGGGGTTGGCGGCATTGGCATGCCCATTTTGGGCAGCCCCCACCCTAAAACAAATTGTGCAAAATAAAATCCCTGGCATTTAGCGGGTTTCCGGCCCCCCTGGGGGGGTAGATTGTGGGCTACTGCCCCATCTGCCCCCCAGGGGGGGCAGAAAGGCTGTAATGGTGGCGGGTTGGGGGCATTGGCGAGCCCGTTTCAGCAAGCCACCACCCTAAATAAAATCCACCACCCTAAATAAAATTGTGCGAAACAAAACCCTGGCGTCAAGTGGGCTTTCCGCCCCCCGAAGGGCCAGATTAGGGTCCAATGCCCTATCTGCCCCCTGGGGGGGGCAGAAAGGCAGTAATGGCGGCAGGTGGGTGGGGACATTGGTGTGCCCGTTTCGGGCAGCCTCCACCCTAAAAAAAACTTTCTAAAAACAAATCCCTGGTGTTTAGTGGGCTTTCTGCCCCCCCGAAGGGGCAGATTAGGGGCCAATGCCCCATCTGCCTCCCAGAGGGGGCAGAAAGTCTGTAATGATTGCGGGGGGGGGTGGGGGCATGGGCATGCCTGTTTTGGACAGCCCCCACCCTTATTTTTACTTTCTAAAACAATCCCTGGTGTCTAATGGGTCATCTGCCCCCCAGGGGGGCAGAAAGGCTGTAATGGTGGCGGGGGTGGGGGCATTGGCGAGCCCGTTTCAGCAAGCCACCACCCTAAATAAAATCCAGCACCCTAAATAAAATTGTGCGAAACAAAACCCTGGCGTCAAGTGGGCTGTCCGCCCCCCGAAGGGGCAGATTAGGGTCCAATACCCCATCTACCCCCGGGGGGGCAGAAAGGCTGTAATGGTGGCAGGTGGGTGGGGACATTGGCGTGCCCATTTCGGGCAGCCTCCACCCTAAAAAAAACTTTCTAAAACCAAATCCCTGGTGTTTAGTGGGATTTCTGCCCCCCGAAGGGGCAGATTAGGGGCCAATGCCCCATCTGTCTCCCAGAGGGGGCAGAAAGACTGTAATGATTGCGGGGGGGGTGCCGGGCATGCCTGTTTTGGGCAGCCCCCACCCTTATTTTTACTTTCTAAAAAAATCCCTGGTGTCTAATGGGTTTTCTGCCCCCCCCGAAGGGGCAGATTAGGGGCCAATGCCCCATCTGCCCCCCAGGGGAGGTAGAAAGGCTGTAATGATGGCAGGTGGGTGAGGGCATTTGTGTGCTCGTTTCGGGCAGCCCCCACCCTAAAAAAAAACTAAAAACAAATCCCTGGTGTTTAGTGGGCTTTCTGCCCCCGAAGGGTCAGATTAGGGGCCAATGCCCCATCTGCCCACCGGGGGGGCAGAAAGATTGTAATAATTGGAGGGGTGGGGGCATGGGCATGCCTGTTTTGGGCAGCCCCCACCCTTATTTTTAGTTTCTAAAAAATCCCTGGTGTCTAGTGGGCTTTCCGCCCCCGAAGAGGCAGATTAGGGGCCGATGCCCCATCTGCCCCCCAGGGGGGGCAGAAAGGCAATAATGGTGGTGGGTGGGTGGGGGCATTGGTGTGCTCATTTCGGGTAGCCCCCACCCTAAAAAAAACCTAAAAACAAATCCCTGGTGTTTAGTGGGCTTTCTGCCCCCCCCAAGGGGCAGAATAGGGGCCAGGGCAGAAAGACTGTAATATTTGTGGGGTGGGGTGGGGGCATGGGCCTGCCCCATTTGGGCAGCCCCCACCCCTATTTTTACTATAAAAAAATTCCCTGGTGTCTAGTGGGCTTTTTGCCCCCTGGGAGGCAGATTGGGGGCTACTGCCCCCATCTGCCCCCCAGGGGGGGCCAAAAAGACTCAATGTTGCCAAAATAATCAGGGGAAAGCAAAGGCCCTTGCCCTAGGGGCCGCTCCCCCCTCCCTGGTTTCTAGTGGGTGGATCCCTGCTTGGGGATTGCCCTCCTGCGGCAATCCCCAAGCAGGGATCCACTCCCCTTGGGGACTCCCCTTGGGGACTCCCCTTTCCAACGATACCTCTCCCGTCTTTCTACGTGCTCAGGGGGCTGAGATAGCCCCCTGAGCACGTAGAAAGTGAAACTGAAATGAGCCTCTTGGCTCATTTCAGTTTCACTGTAATGACGTCAGAGCGATGTGCGCACCGATCGTCATTGCAGGGAAAGCAGGGGGGTGCCTCGGGAGCTGGGGAAGCTCTTCCCCAGCTCCCAAGGCTAATTTGAATTAGCCACCAGAGGGATTTCCCAGGGGATGCCTCATGACGAGCTGGACTCGTCATGGGCACACGAGAACTGTGTGCCATGACGAGTCCAGCTAGTCATGGGCATTCAAGGGGTTAAAATCTACGTGTCTGTATGTTTGTGCCCCACACATAGATTCAATGTACGTGTTTATAATCATTTCTGTGTGGCCAGTAGTCTGTCCATGAATGTCTGAAGTTGTGCAAGTGTGAGTGCACCCATAGCTGCTAAGGTTTCAGATTGCTATGAGTGACATTTTCAAAATTTCAATGCAATTATGAGTGACATTTCGACTAGTAAGAGTGACACTTTCTAGCAAGCAAAAAAATCAAGCAATCAAGAAAGGGAAACATAAAAATTTCAGAAATGAATCAGACCGAAAAACTCTAAGATTTAAAAAGTGGTGCAAACAACTGCGGTAGCTGACCCATAATTACAATGAAATTATGAAAATGTCACATATAGCCAACTGAAACCTTGGCAGTTATTGGTAGACTGGCCTGTATCCTCACCTTGGAGAATACCTGACCAAGAGTTAATGAACGCCTTTGCCTCACTTATGCTTCAGTCCTTCTGAAACAGACAGATGGAAACAGGAGCAGAAATCGAAGCTCTCAGCCGGCGGGGCCTATTCAGCAGTATCCTTACTTAACAAGCATTGAAAATGCAATAGGTCTCGCCTTTGATTAAGTTAAAGCCATTTGCTTTGCTAATGGTATTGTATTCTAGCTTTGCATTATTTAGTGTATATTTGTTGTAGTTGTATGTAGTTAGAATTGTTTTGTTAGCTGTGTAGTAGTTTAAAGCATAGCGTTAGTAGGAAAAGAGAAGTGTTTCAGATTTGGGAGGTGAATAGAAACATTGTAGGTGTTAATTTCGTATAGTGATGATTATAATAGCATGAGGCAGATGAAAAGGTTGAGAGGAGAGCAAATATATGCACATATCACAAATATACACTAAATAATGCAACGCTAGAATACAATACCATTAGCAAAGCAAATGGCTTTAACTTAATCAAAGGCGAGGCCCATTGCATTTTCAATGCTTGTTATTTTTTAAATGCATCCCGTTTTTTAAAGGAAAAAGGGGTGCATTTCAATAAAAAAATGCTTTGTTTAAAAAGCAATCACAGACAGCAGGCCTCCATCCCTATGATTACAAGCCATTTGCAATGATGTCATAAATTGCAACTTACCTCATGAATATTGATGAGGTAGGTCATTTTCACCCCGATTGGGAATCACTAAATGTGTCTGAGACATCTTAGTTCATCGCATTTTGCGTATCAGAAGTTCCATGAGGCACACAAAGAAGCACAACAATACTGGGCTGATCCTTCTGTTATTTTATTAATGAAACTGGAAGGCTGTGTGAACAGCAATATCGTGAATAATTATGATGGGCAATATCATTTGATCATGAAGGAACACACCTTGAGTAATTGCCATTCAGAATTACACTAACATATAGTGGATTTCAAACTGTCTGACCTTAGACAGCTTGGTAAGGCAACTGATGTATGGGTTCATACTATGATGCCTGAAAAGTCTTGTGGGTGATCTCAAGAAAGGTTGTCCAGGCCGTCTGCAAGGGAAAGAGGGGAGCAACAGAAATAAGAAGAAAGAGTTCTAAAAAGGGCCTTAAAAGTATAACTAAGAGGGGCAGTCCTATACTTTCCCTAAACCTAAGTGGGGTGGGTACAAGTGGAAGACATTTTGAAGTCTCCAAGGCTGGAGTATGCCTTGATTGCCACATGCTAAGATACAAGAAGGAAAACTCTGTTAAAAAAAATCCCCCCACTGGTGGCAATTCCAAGTGGTTACTAGTGTGAGAGTTTTGGTCAAGGTAGGCCCAGATTAAATCAGGGTTTACAATGAAGCCACTTTAGTTTCCATTGGTTGGCTGAAGCTGAAGCTGAAGCTCTGACAGTCTTACTCCTTGCTAGCAGGCAATGGCCTATCATCAACTGAATTCATATTGAGACTTCAAGGGACACCAGGGCCACTATTACTATAGTGGCTGCCGGGTTAGTACCCCCAAAACAGGTCATCCCACATACTTTCAATAAGACATCTAACCCTGCCAATGAGGTGACATTTCTTCCCATTGAAATGATCACCTTTTATTAAAATTATATTTTTATTGAATACCTTGAACATAATTTACAGCATCCAAATGATCTCAAGCACAGATACACTGCACCAGTAAGTAAGCCATCATGGTTCAATAAAATGTACTTCCGTAACAAACTGGTGTAAATATCCAGTAATCCAGGTGAACCTATAGACCAAGATGGGATGGGGAAACAACCTTTACAACGCAGTCATTACATCGCACTACCTTTACATAGCAGTCATTACATCACAACATCCTTTACATCGCATGTCATTACAATGCAGCCATTACATCGCATGTCACTACAACGCATGTCATTACAACGCATGTCACTACAACGCAGGCATTACATCGCAAGTCATTACAATGCATACCACCACAACGCATAGTACCCTTACATTATCCAACACTTACCCTACTGTTGCACTCACTGGAGTTAGAATAGTAATTCTTACCCCTACACTATTCAAGACTTACCCTACTGTTGCACTCACTGGAGTTAGAATAGTAATTGTTACCCCTACACTATCCAACACTTACTCTACTGATGCACTCACTGGAGTTAGAATAGTAATTATTACCCCTTTACTATCCAACACTTACCTTAAATGCGATGTAATGGTATGCATTGTAATGGTATGTGTTGTAAAGGTATAATGCGATGTAATGGAATGCGTTGTAAAGGTAGTGTCTGAAAATGCGATGTAATTGCATGCAATGTAAAAGAATGCATTGTAAAGGATGTTGTGATGTAAAAACAGCGTTGTAAAGGCATGCATTATAAATGTATGCGTTGTAATGTCATACATTCGATGGGAGGCAGTTCCAGTTGATTGTAGTAAGTAGGAGCAAAAAAGGTCCCAAATGTCTTTGGATGGGCAGTAGGGTGAACTTCTGCTGCATACTGTTCCACCATGTCACAATGATAAGTCCAAGGTCTAAGAGCAGGAGGATACCAGTGAAACCAAAAGAATCTACCAAGAAGGCGCTGTCCTGTAAAGAAAGGCTAGGTAGTCAAAACCAGGGGTAACCAGGAGATTGAAAACCACTCGGCATTACAGGGCCTTCATCTTGAATGTAGCCCATGATATCCCCTTGACTGGGCATTTGGGGCACACCATAACCAGGAACAGGTTGAACAACCACATGTTCTGTCCTGAAATGTATGAGAAGGTGAAGGAGTTGTCTATTTTCTCCAACAATTGTCAAGTCAGAGGCAAGAAAGGAGTCCTACCCACAGCTCCTTCAATCCCACTGCCTGTGTTGGAGATGTATTTTGAGAGTAAGGGAATTTCCATTGTCGGGCACTCTAGGCCCTAAAACCACCTACGTTAACAGGTTAATCTTGGCGGTAGATTTGCTCTCCTGAGGCCATATCTTTGAGGACTCTGACTGAACCTGTAGCAACCTGGCCATGCTTGATATGTTTACCATCATAGGATTCCCCAAAGAGGTAAACTCAGATAGAGGGACAAATGTAATTTCTGCATATTTGAAGGCTATGTGGGATGAGTGTGGAGTGACATATAAGTTCACCATTGCTTGTCACCCTCAAACCAATTGGCTTGTAGAGAGATTTAACAAGACCCTGTAAGGCATGATTATGGGGTTAATTGAGAAACACTGATGGTACTGGGATGTCTTGCTACCATGCCTTTATTTGCCTACATGGAGGTACCACGAAAAAGAGGTAAACAGAAAAGTAGGGAGAAAGGGCACACTGTCGGAGGTCCTTTAAATCTACTCCGAGCAGAGTGGGAGAAATGTTTCAAGGAACCCAAGCAGGACACAGTAGACTGTGTGCTGTGCCTAAGATCCCAAATAGCTGAGTACTTGAAAAACAAACACTTGGAGACCAGCCAGGAGCTGATCAAGCACTGGTGTGACCTGATGACATGTTGGTGAAATACCAGTCTGGTTGAAAATTCTTGGTAGTGGAACAAGATGTTCCCACAGCCCTCTAGAGATAGTGGACTGGGCCCTTCACAATATTGGATCCATCTATGTTTTAGACCTCAGACACCTCAAGGACTAATCTATGTCACCCCTTCAATTCCCACTCTTTGACAGGACAGTGGGGACCTGACCATGTGGATGGTGGCTGATAGTAGAGAGGTGGAAAGTGGATCTTTCCTAGATCTAGTGTCCCACAATGGAAAATATGGTTGAGTGGAGGGGTAGTGCTCTCCCCTACACTGACAGAGCAGCAGCAGAAAGACTGTCACCAGTTGTTGGGTCATTTTACTTTATCTTTCCGCCTGACACTTGTACTGGCACAGTGGTGTGTACTGTCAATAACATTGACACTGGAGACAGCCCGAAAAAATGTATAGCTTGTCAGATGAGTAAGGTCAAGAATCAAGGAGGAAGTGTCCAAGATGTTGTCCCTAGTGGTGATTGAACTCTCCAGTAGTCCCTGGGCCAGCCCAGTTGTGCTGGTCTCCAAGTCTACACTGAGAGGGGGGGTCCCAGAGCTGAGTATCTGTGGACTATCAGAGACTGAATGCTGTTTCCAAGACTGATTCCCAACCCATTCCCCAAACTGGTGGGCTCATTGACCAGTTAGGGGATGCAAAATACCCTAGCCCTTTCTTTCTAATCTCTGGGTACTTGCAAGTTAGCCTAACTGAGGGAGCCAAACTGAGATAAGCATTTGTAGTGCCAGAGGCACGCCTATATATTGGGACCATGTGATGACCTTTGAATTCCATTGTTTTAATTGAATTTACGTGTTTTAATTTACTCTGCCTTGTGATTTCATTTTTTGTCTCCTTGTAGCTTCACAGTGGGAGTGTTTGCTTTTTACAGCCTTTCCAGGAACAGAATGTGTGGGATTTGCCTTTGAAAGCATGAGAGAGAGAAAGGTGTGGAATGTACTCCTCTGTCTCGGAGTGTAGTGTTATAGGCAGTTGTGCTCAAATGTGCACTATGATGTACATTGGGCAGTTTTACAAAGTTTTTACTATTGGCTTTGACATGCGCTCATGCCGTCTTGAATTCTGACTGTCTAGCTTGAGCTTTTCACACACAAGCAGACCCCCAGGTTGCTCACGTTATTTATGTTATTCACCTTCAAGGTTGTTTTCTGTACTTTTGGAGATGTTTCCTACTTTCTCAAGATTTATTAAGATAAGGGGCTCGAACTTGTGGGAGCACATAAGAATAAGTGAGAACTCCTTTGCCTTTGGAATGCTTGTGGGAGATTGGCCAACTCCAATAAGTTTCCTTGGTGCAGAGGAGCTCTTCTCAGAAACTTCTAGTGCATTGAGATTATAAAACTGGGGTCTGTTGACTTGGAATGCGAGATTTTGGACCTGAAGTATGGATGTGTCTTATACGTGTCGCAGTTCCCGGCTTGCTAAGTATCTTGACCCCGGCTGTGAATCCTCAGTCTGGCGTAGGCTAAGATGAAGTTATTGCAGCTGTGATATATTTTTTCTGATTATTGACATTGTGATGTGTGTGTTTCTGTGTGAACATTCAAGTCTCTAGTGGTCATAATCATCTGATATATTCTGTGAATGTATCTTTATATCTTTTCATACTTTTCCTTTGACAGGGTTTATTCCTTGTGTGTGATTACTTGCATTTAACAGTGCCTATTTCTTGCTGTGGACGTCCAGTACTAGTACCATTATTATCTACTTTGTTTTATCAGATGCATTTGCTTACTTGTAAGTGTGTTATCCTGAAAACTGTCTTTTGATGTGCCTCATTTTAGAGAGTGAAACCCCTTTCCAGGTGTTTTCTTGCTTTGCCGTGTGTGTGCCTCCATGTGGGAGTGCTGTATTTCTATTATTTTGTAGTGTGAAGTAGGATATCTTTCTCCACTCCGGAGGGCCACTTCCAATTCCCGGTAATACCATCTGGGTTCAAGAATACCCCAGCCACCTTTCAGAAAATATTCAACTAAATATTGTCTGGACTGGAGACTATCTACAGCTTCACCTGGCAGGAACACTCGACTCGCCTCTGGGAAGTACTTCAGGCCCTGCAACAAGCAGGAGTCTCTATCATGGCTAAAAGGTGTCCGATATGGCAGGAATCTGCAATGTACCTGGGGCAGCAAACTGACAGAGGACATGTAAAACCTCTACAGCCCAAGATCCAGACTATAGGAGACTTGTCAAGGGGTATGGCTCCATTGTGACCCCATGACAGAGCTGATTTCCAAGAAGCAGCTCAGGAAAGTCATGTGGGCTGAGGAGTGTTAGAAGGGATTTGACATCCTGAAAAAGGCATGGAGTTTTTGGTCTAAACAGATGCTTCAGGACATGGTATTGCGGCAGTATTAACGCATCTGAATGATAAAGGTCAAGATCAATTCATCACCTTTATCAGCAGACGGGTACACCCTAGATGACAACGTTGGAGTGCCATTGTGAGAGAAGCCTTTGCTGTGGTCTGATCACTGAAGAAGCTGTTAACCTACATGCTTGGGGGCCCACTTCTGTGTTCATACCAACCACACATCTCTTTGGTGGCTCATGTACATGAGATGGGAGAACGCAAAACTGTTGAGTTGGTCCATTTCCTCACAGGGCATAGGTCTTTACCTGCTTAAACTTTCAGGGCGTGAGTATGGATCGGCTTTCCAGCTAACCCTCAAATAAATGTTGGAAAGAATATCTGAGCTTGGCCATAGTCTGGGTACTGTGACAAACCTCTGTTCTGCACTGCTAAAGGCCACCCAAAGAGAGTCATCCACTGATGAAGGACTGGCTACAGGACAATGTCCTAGGCCAGCCCCTGTATTCCATCCACATTGCACTCAGCCAAAGACCGTGCCCTGCTGGTGCTGCCAGTCTACGGAGGGTTAGGTGCAAGCCTTGCTGCCAGTCACCCCCCTACTGTGCAAGAAAAGATCATATATTGTTATGGTTGGCTAACTGTGGAGGGATGGGCTCATGGCCTGGCTGTAGTAGAGGTCCTCCCTCCAATCCCTCACTGCACATGACCAATGGCTGGGGCAATTGAGTTTGACCAACTCATGTTGCACATGATGAAAAGACAGGAACAATGGGTAATGGTGGCTACCTGTGGATGGTTGGGGGCAGTGTCAGGCTCAGTGGCCAAACCCCAATGCACATCCCTGAAGGCCAATTCACAACTGGAGTTCGCTAGCTGCTAAAAGACAAGCATTCTGGTAAGCTTCTGCTTCACATGCCCTATTACTTTGGCAGTGCACAACTGAAGATGGCAGCATGCGGAGTGCTGGGTGCAAGGCCTGGCCAGAGATCAGGGTAGCAAGCAGAGGGTTGGGTGCAGTAAACTCTAGGATGTGAGATATGATGCTATGTGTGAGTATTTGTGTGTGTGTGTGAGTGTATATGTTTATAACATTTAACATGTGCTCAAAAAACCTCACAAAATGCACCCAAAAACACAAAGTGCATCTGCAATTATGGTTACCAATCAAAACTATAAAAAACACTGAAATGTAGGCCTGTGCGAACTTTCATTGTTATTGGAGTGATAAAGTTCCACTTATATGCACTTGCCCAGTTCCATATTGTGTGCATGCTCAGTGTAGCACATGTGTGATGTGTGAGTGAGGCAGAATAATGGAAGTGAGTGGAATCATTTTAGATGCCTCTGGATTGTCCAGCAACAAGATGGAAGGTCAGGACTGTACTCGCAGACAGTGTATTGCTGAGAGACTTAGCACTGAAGTGACGGGGTGGAGTGTATGCTACTTTAGATAGTCACTCGCCAAATGAGACCACTTGGTTAGCTGTTTAGTCTTTCTGTAGGCTTCCATTTTATTAATGGTAGGGGTGAGGGTTGTGACTGCAGGCTCTGTTGGGAAAGGTAAGAAAGCCTTTAGGTGACGACTGCTCTTTAGTCTTTCTCATTACTCTTTTGGTTGGGCTGGTGAGAGCCAGGTGAAGAAACCTCATGCTTCTTCTTGGTTGAGGGTGCTGCAGGCTGTGGACAACACTGCTATGAGAAGCATCACTCAACAAAAAGTCTGTGTCTGGAGGACTGCTTGGAATGGACAGTTGAAAGAAGAACCATCCCAAGTAGTTCTACAGTTTGAGACCGTAAATCTACAGTGGATTCAGAACTCCTGACTGAAGTTTGCATATAAAATAGGATCAAAGCCATCCAACTTTGAGTTGCAATTCCTCGATGACCAAGGATGGGGTGGGTGACAGAATTCCCAAAGAGAAAGAAAGGTTAGATGGTGTTGCTGCCACCACAGCTCTCACTAATGCACATGACTGCTGGAGTGTGCAGTGTCCATGTAATTCCTTGAGAGAATTCTTCCACCTCATGAAGCGCTAAGACTTAACTGTTAGTAGACTATAAACTGTGATTGATTAAGTGTGCCTAAGCTTCATTCACACTACTCCTGATAAACCCTAGAGAGAAGGAGAGGTCCAGAACCTGAGTAGAGTGCCTGGTAAGGTGATAGGTAGGAAAGTGGGTGTAGCATCGTAGAGATAGTGCCCAGAGATACTGACTTGTCTGTGAGTATTGAACTACGTAGTTCTTATTACAACTATATGAATAAAGTACATTTCTTTGAAAAGTCAAACACTGGGCTAGACATTCACTTTATTGGGCGTGTTCATTGATTGCTGAGCTCAAGCATCCACCACACTACCTTCTTGAAATTCCTCTGACTGCTCATTCTTGATATTCAACTGTGGCAGGGGATGTAATTGACCAATTTTGCAGGGCCCTTGAAGGACAGGCACTTGGACATCAGGGTCAGGTAATGTTAATCCCTGCAGGTAAAGTCCAATAGTTCTGCCTACCTCACAGATTTTTGAATGGGGTCTAACACATGTAGAAGTACGGGCTTTCAGTTAGACCTCTTCATCTATTGGTCTGTGCGGTGTAAATACCATTTTCCTTCCAACCACCGCAGCATACATCACATGGCAATGGGTCAGCCCACTTCAGCCACTGGCTCTCTTAACTGTGAGTAATGGCATCCTGCTTGAGCACAATGTGCACATCTGTGAAAAAATATAGGTACACATGTATGACCATGTTTGTTTTGTGTTTGTACCACACAACATGGTACATGCCTCACACAAACCTTAGGTGAAATTTATGAATCCACGCAAGGCCATTTTGCATTGCCTTGAGTGGTTCCATAAATTTGGAGTAAAGCAACGCAGTGCAAATCGCTGCATTGCGTTACGATGCACATAGGGAGGCATTCAATGGGCATTGCATCGGTGTTTCCACACACCTCCAAATACGTTTTGACTCATTCCCATGAATGAGCCAAAAAGATACACCTTCCCAGGAGAGGCTTAGCAATGAGATATATCTTTGTCTTTCCTCGTTACTTCCTCTTTCAATGTGTGTTGCATTCTGCAGCACACATAGGTAGAGGATATGCCTCTCAGGATTATTTTTGTGCAGGAAGGTGTCCCCTCCTACACAAAAACAATTGTGCATACAGCGTAGGTTCCCTTGCACCATGGAGCACGGTTTCCTTCATTGGTGCTAGGCTGCCAAAAGGGTGACATCACAGGGAAAAAAGGCAACAATGCACTGTATTATTTTTAATATTATGCATTTTCTCTGTCACGCAGTGGAGAGCAGCAAGTTGGCTTGCTGCGCTGCGCTGCGCTGCACTGCTTGACAATCTCATAAATCAGCCCAATAGTCCCATGAGTTCCTTTCAGTGCAAGGACTGATAGCCGAATTGGCACAATATGTGAACTTCTGGACTTGTCAGAAGAGCCATTTTGTTTCCTCCACAGACCTAGAGGCTGCGGAATTGCATGTGTTGCTTTTGAACAACCCATATCACTTTTAAATATCAATTGCCTTTGTTCTTTTTTATTGCTTTGGGAAAAGAAAATGGGTCAAAGGTTTCTGAGCACACATTCTTAATTCTGTGAAACTGGGTTTAAATTAATCAGTTGTGCCCTCCTACAATGTACCGGGGTACCCTGCATTTTTTTCGCTCTTCACTAAGAGTTCCAAAGTAATTCAGAAGCGAAATAGTAGCTCTTTAAAAATTTCATAAAAGTATAATCCCATAAATTATCAGCATTTTGGTTTTGCTTGAATGGGCAATAATGTCAATTTGCAGTTTTTTTTCCCACCAGTACGCCTTTGCTCATTAATATTTCTCTTAGATTTCCAACAATCTGCTTCTCCATTGAAAGCTTGCTTATAAGCTATCACAGACGCATCTGTTATAAACGAAAGCTTATATCCCTCTATTTAAACAAATACCCGAGAGGATCTCCCAGGCCCGAGTCCCACTCGCGTGGCTTTGTGCTTACTTTGGGATCGTATCTAGCATGCACTCTGTGGCTTTTCAGCTGCACAAAGTGCTTAAGCCTCCTTAAAAATGCTTTATTTTATTGCTGATTACCCAACCATTCCTCCTCCTATTCTTTTGTGATGGGTCTAGTGCTGCCCTCAGTGGCAGCCTGTGATGTAATGCAGGCTTACTTTCATCAGAGCCCAGCTCATTCATGGTTACTGTAGTTTATAGAATGTTGATTGGTAGAGATGGAAAAACGTCCCCTCGAAGCCTTCGCTCCATTGAGAGCTTCAGAGTGTTATTTTGAAAAGTGCTAACAGATACATTGGAGTGATTTATTTAAAGAGAGAATGAAGGAAGCTAAATTAGTAGTCTGAAAGTTAGCACTGTTATTTAGGGTTGCTTTATACTTGGAGAAGTGTGGCTCACTGGTTAGAGTAGGCAGACCTGGAAGCAGAGGTCAGCCCAGGACCAGGGTTCAATTCCCGACTCGGCTGGGTCTTGAGTCCATAAATTGTCCATGGACTCGATAATTCTCGCTCCAGTGCATACTTGATTCATGGGTTCACACTCTGCGACTCTGGGCAATAGCTTGCTTAATCTCCACAATGGCCCCTCGCGGCGGGATGCCTGGCTTTCACCTTGTGGATGCCCTGCTGGGTTATCTCACAGGGGAATACCAGGACGGGTTCCCTAAGCAAGCGCTTAGAGACCGGTTGGTGATTTGCGCTATATAAATATCTGTACATTTACATTTACATTTTATCTGAAGATTTACATAGCACAGAGCAAATCAAATCGTCATTGGTATTCTTTACCTTTGGCAGTAAAGTATAAACCTTGAGATAGCAAACAAATAAAATAAGTATGCATACTTGCGATTTCACGCTAGGCTTTACAATCCTTGAACGTAAAATTATCATATTGATAAGATTTTATATTGGTATTGAATGAATGAATGAATCAATCGGATTTGTAAAGCTCACTACTCACCTGTGAGGTTCTCAATGCGCTAGGGGCATGCAGCCAAAGAGACAGGGCTTGCAGCTCCTCCTGAAGGTGTGCAGAGTGGGGGAACGTCTGAGGTTGAGCAGAAGTTTATTCCAGGTCTTTGCCGCGATGTAGAAGTAGGCTTTTCTGCCCGCTCTGGCTCTGCGGATGCACAGGGTTTCAGCGAGGTCGGCGGAACAGAGGTTTCTCTTGGGTACATAGAAGGAGACTTTCGTTGAGGTATTGGGGTTCAGTGTTGTGGAGGGATTTGTAGGTGTGGGTGAGTAGCATGAAGGTTACTCTCTTCTCGACGGAGAACCACTGGAGATCTCGTGGGTGCTGTGTGATGTGTTCATGCTGTGGGATACTGAGAACCAGTCTGGCAGCGGTGTTCTGACTGATCTGGAGTTTTTGGAGCAGTGATTTGTTGATTCCGACGTATAATTAGTTTCCATAGTCCAGACTTCTAGTTATGAATGCGTGGGTGATGGTCTTTCTGAATTCGGGGGGGGATCCACTTGAAGATCTTGCGGAGGATGCTGAGGGTGTTGAAGCATGTGGAGGAGACGGCCTTGATCTGTCGGGTCATGGTGTGGGAGGAGTCAAGCATAATGCCGAGCTGCTGGGCATGGTCTGTGGGAGTGGGGGGTGTTGTTGAGGGCGGTAGGCCACCAGGTGTTGTCCCATGCTGAAGGGGGTAGGTCCGAGGATGAGGACTTCTGTCTTCTCCGAGTTGCTCATCCAGGATGCAACATCTTTCATTCCTTCCTGGAAGCTGAGTTTGGTGGGTTGCTTTGTGAGTCAGAGGATGAGCTGGGTGTCGTTGGCGTTGGATACTATGCTGAGTTCATGCTGTCTGACGATGGCAGCGAGGGGGGCCATGCAGATATTGAAGAGCGTGGGGCTGAACGATGATCCTTGGGGCACTCCGCAGTTGATCTCTGTAGGTTCGGAGAGGAAAGATGGGAATCTGATTCTTTTGGTTCAGCCTGTGAGGAATGAACGGATCCAGTCGAGGGCAGTTCCCTGTATGCCGGTGTCATGGAGTATGGCAGTGAGAATGCAGTGGGAGACGGTGTCAGAGGCCTCAGAGAGGTCTAGTAAGATGAGGACCACCATGTGGCCTTGGTAGAGGAGAGTGTGGATGTTGTCTCTGGCGGCGAGAAGGGTGGTCCCGGTGCTGTGGTTGCTGGGGAATCCAGATTGGGAATAGTCGTGGATGGAATTGGTTCAATGAAGTTCGTGAGCTGGATTTGACGATCTTCTCAGTGACTTTCACCGCAAAGAGGAGGAGAGATCGGGTCAGCAGAGGGTTTCTTGAGGAGAGGCTTGACTTCTGTGCATTTCCAGTCATTGGGGAATGTGCCGGATTCGAAGGTGGCGTTGATGGTGCATCATAGCTCGGGAGCTATGGCGGCGGGGGCTCTGTTGAAGATGTGCGGCAGGCAGGGGTCTGTGGGGGCTCCTGCGTGGATGCTCTTCATGGTCGTGGCGGTTTCTTCAGTGGTGACTGGGGTCCAGGTGAAGATGGTAGGCTGGCGTTGCTGGAGGTAGGTGTGGTTTCAGGGTCTTGTGTCTGTTCATTGAAGTTATCATAGAAGGACTTGATCTTGAGGTGGAAGTAAGAGCAGAGTTTGTTGCAGAGGTCCTGGGAAGGTCTGATGTCCAAGGTTTCACTGGGGATTTGGTGAACACCTGTATGATGCTGAAGAGTTCCTTCGAGTTGCTGGAGTTGGAGAGGATTTTGTCCTGGATGAAGGTCTTTTGGTGGATCTGATGTGTTGGTGGTATTCTGTTATGGCGTTCTTGTAGGTGGTCCAAGCTTCTGGGGTTTTGCTGTTTCTCCATACTTTCTCGAGACATCTGAAGGTGCCTCTGGATTCTCAGAGGTCGGTGATGAACCAGGTGGCTTTCTTGGGGCTCTATCTGTCGGAGTTACAGAGGGGGGCGAGCATGTCTGCGCAGTTGGTGATCCATCTGTGTAGTTCATTGGCTTCAGAGTTGACATTGGTCGTGGTGGGAGGGGGATCGTGGTTGAGTGTGCATTTGAGGTGTTCCTCGGTGACCTTGCTGAAATTCCTTCCCAGAGGGCGCGGTGTAGGTTTGTGAGCGGTAGTTTTATCGAAGCAAAAGTGTACGCAGTGAAGGTCTGTCGAGTGGAGTTGCAAGGTGTGGCTCAAGTTGATGTTGTTCGCTCCTGCAAAGATGGGGTCAAAGGTGTGACCTGTCTTGTGGGTAGGGGTGGGGATGAGCTGTTTCAGTCTGATGTTGGCTAGGTTGTGCAGGAGGACTGTAGAGTTGGGGTTGCTGAGATTGTTGAGGTGGAAGTTCAGGTCTCCGAGCAGTATGTAGTCCACGGAGGTGATGGCATCGGGCGCGATGAGGTCAGTGATGGTTGTGGCAAATGCGGTTCATGGTCCAGGAGATCTGTAGGTGAGGGTGCTGCATAGGGTGATTCTGGGGTTGGTATGGATCTGGAAATGGATGTGTTCCATGGGGGATGAGAAGTCCTTGGTGCTGGAAGTGGCGAGTAGGATGGCGTCCTTCTGCGCAATGATGAATCCTCCTCCCGGGTGGTTGGGGCGGTCCTTCCTCTGTATCTTGCATCTGTCGAGGTTGGCGGTGGCGATGTCGGGGGTGGAGGAGGAGTTAGTCCAGGTTTCCGTGAGGATGGTGCCGTCTGGCAAAAGGGAGTCAAGGAGATCCCAGATCTCTACTGCGTGTCTCTGCAGGGAGCGTACGTTGAGGAGGATGTATCTCAGGAGTTCGGGAGTGCTGGCATCCGGATGGTGGGCGGTGGCCGTGGGAGTTTGGAGGTGGGTGAGGGTTTGGCAGCAGTGTCGTCAGGAAAACTGGCTGTGAGTGGTGTTCGGCGTCGACACCTGGCACTTGTTGTGTCTTCCGGGGTCTTGAGTGCATGGAGGGCAGCCAAGTCATAGCATTGTGGAGTTGGTGAACTGGGGTCCCTGGCGCTGGTTGCGGTCGGGTCACGGATGGGCTGACTGCATAGCGGCCGCCATTAAGTAGGGGTCGTGGTAGGGAAAGCAGCTGGGAGTCAGCAGCGGGGACAGAAAGAAGAGGAGAGGGGCCACGGGGACAGCAGCGGCGGGAAATGGGACCAAGGACAAAACAGTGAAAAACAGAACACAGGCACAAAATAGACAAGAGAGGCACAGATAGAAAACAAAGGTCCAAAGAGGCAGAAGGAGCACAGAAGGACAGAGGCAGCACAAAGAGACAAACAAGGAAGAGCTAGACAGAAAAGGCACAAAGAGACAGAAGCAGCACAAAGGGACAAAGGAGGCACAAAGAGACTGCAAGACAAAAACAGCAAAGACAGACAGAGCAGACCAGCAGAAGAGCAAGGCTCTCCCACTGGACCACCAGGAATGAGGTGCAGGCAGGAGCCTGAGGGTGGAGGAGGGCCTCAACACCTACCTGGAGGGGTGCAACGACAGAGCTGAGCGATGGGAGAGTAGTTCACTGACCAGGATGTCAGAGGTCTTACTCACCCTGTCGTGCAGCGGCCTCCATTAAGTAGGGCTTGGGAAGAGAGAATAGCTGGGAGGTGGGCGGGGACACGAAGGGGGAGAGAGACCGCAGGAGCAGAAGCAGGGGGAAACTGGACCAAGGACAAAACAGTGGAAAACAGAACACATGCACAAAATAGACAAAAGAGGCACAAAAAGAGGCTCAGATAGAAAACAAAGGCACAGAGAGGCAGAAGCGGCACAGAGGGACAGAGGCGGCACAAAGAGACACATGAGGCAGAGCTAGACAGAAAAGACACAAAGAGACAGAAAAGGCACAAAGGGACAATGGAGGCACGAAGAGACAGCCGAGGCACCTCGAGACAAAAACAGCTAAGACAGACAGAGCGGGCCAGTAGAAGAGCAAGGCTCTCCCACTGGACCATCAGGGATGAGGCAGGGGCTGCGGGTCAGGGAGGGCCTCAACACCTACCTGGAGGGGTGCAATGATGCAGCTGCACGAGGGGAGAGTAATTCACTGACCAGGAGCTCAGAGGTCTTACTCCAGGAGGCTATACACAAATGTGAACTTACATGTGAGTGAATCTAAACACGTACATTTACTCTTACACTTCTGAATAATTTTACTTCTTTGGCTTTTCTACCTTTTACAAGTGTAAAATTACTCAAAAACTACATTTACATGGTTCCACCTCCTGAATTCAGGGGTTGGAGCCTAATTTACATGTGAAGTTTTTACATCCAGGTAGTGGTATCCACCACCAGGGCAGAGATCCCTCTATGGTAAAGTATAGGAAAGGTTTAAAAGTATATGAATCTTACAAAATAGTAAAAACATTTCAATGTTTAATATTAAAGTAAATTAATTTAAAATATTTATCTAAAATATAGAAATATGTAATAAAATATGCCACATCATTATTTCCTTAATTGTATTTACAAATTGAAATATTTGTATTTTATTTAATTTAATTAAAAATAATTTTCTCAATATTTAAATAAACAAATCCCATCTAAATGTTAAAATTTATATAAATTAATCAACTTGTACAAATATTTAAAGTTAAGTATAGAATTCATTTAAATATTTAATTATTTAAAAAATAAAGTTACATAAATATTCAAATTTAGAGAAGGTAATACAATATTTTAAAATAAACTAATATCTACATTTTTATTCTATATTTTTTAGCATCACATAAAATCTACTTTTATTTTTCAAAAGTTTAAAAATGATCATTTAATAAAAAATGTGTTCCTCTGGGCTTTCAAGTCTCTGCCACCAATATTTTCTGTGGGAACTGTGTTGGTTTACCAATGGTTGGCCATGTGTGGTGCTAGACTTACTCCACGTTTGAGCTAAAGTGCATTTTTGACTGTTTTATGCCACTTGTAGCAGCATTAACTACAAATGTGCAGTTTGTGCGTAGGAATGGGCGTACACATTTGTGGGTGAGTGCATGTTTCTCCATAAACTCTCCCTAGCCTCTCCTTAACCCCTTTAATCCCTCCCATTTAGTCATAAATGTTCTCTATTTTGCAGCCATTCCCCGTTCCTCTGTGGCGGACGGTGACATTTGAAAGTGGTGAGGCGTAAAATGTTTGTCATACTTCAGCATAGTGAGCGAGCGTAGCGAGCGAGCACGAACAACCTAAGGGGGGTTCGGTGGGGTACTCCCCCCGAGAAAATTTTGAAAAAAGAGTGGAAAAATGGTGCCTTTTCAAGCAAATTTCCAGCTTTCTCGCCATCAAGCTCCCCCTGTCCACTTTTTACTTTAATTTCTCTGAGCCCTTCCTCTGTTCTTTGTTTGCTTCTCTCTGCCCTTCTCCTTTCTTGCCTTATTTACTCCCTTCTTTTCCAGTTTCCCTCCATTCCATCGTATTTCCATTTTCTTGTCTCCCCTCCTTCTCTATTTATTTTATTCCTTGCCCCTTTCCTTCCTCGCTCGTTCACACTTCCTCTCATCTCTGCATTTACATCTATAACAAGATTTCCCTCTCTTCGCATCTCTTCTCTCTTCCTCTCGCGTGCTCCTCATTCTACTCCCTCGTAATTGCTTTCTTCCTTCCTCTTCCTCTTCATCTTATTGACCTTGTCCTACCCCATCTCACCCCTCTCTGTCTTGTAGTCTCTCACCTTTGCACTTCATACGCTCGTTTCTCTCCCCTGTCTCTTCTTTTGCCCCCCCGCTTCACCATTCCTTTCTACATCCTTTTTTATCTCTACTCCGTTGTCCCCTTTTTCTCTGTTGTCACTATTGTTTTCACTTCCTGTCTCCCCTTTGCCTCCCCCGTTCTCTTCTCTCCCTCTTGCGGTTCATTACACTCTTCCTCCCACGTCTTTTTCTGCGCCCTTTCCCTCCTTCTGTCTCTGTTTGCTCTCCCCTTCTCTTGGGCGCATCCCCTCGCTTCGTACTTGACAGCAGGATTGGGAGCATTCCTCGTATTTTATTAGCTTTCTGTTATACTACTTAGTGTGTGTTGTGTGATGTTATGCTCTCTCGCTGTGCCGTCTGTACTCCTCCACGCTAGCAGCGCACTTCTTCCTAATAAGCCTTGTGCCACACACACAGGCCCCTGTCCGACCACCACTGGAGGCGGGAAGGGAGCCTCATCCACCCCTCCATCTGCCCTAGGTCTGCCCCAAAGGGTGAGTCGCAGTCGTACACCCCCGTTCATTTGTCCCGGAGCCCGGGGGGCAGGGTTTGATGTTAGTCAGATTTATTTCATTCTGTCAAAATGACGAAAGGGTATAGAAATGGAAAGGAAGCTCTGATATTTAGGATGGAAAGTAATTAATCATTTTAAAAAATTGCATTTTCAGCCCGAAAAAGATAGTGTCAGATTTTTCTGTAGACGTATTTTGGAGGATAGAAACACTTGTAGAAAACTACTTTTGTGTTTATTTTTTCAATTTAAATTGGGACTAGTGTGTAACAGAATGAAGCAAAAATACCCCAAATGGGAGCCCTCGTGCCTATGAGTTGGTCAATACCTCCTACCGGCGGCACCTCAGAGCAGAGACTGGCTCTGCCTGGCCTGGGCTCACCGAGGGTGCTGTTATTTTGCCTGTTGCTAGGGTGTGGACTGCACTTTTAAGAGCACATTCCTGGATCCTAATTGAGAATAAGTTGAAGAGTGGAGGCGGGGGCCGGGGTGAGGAGGGGAATTGTCTTGGAACTGTACAGTCAAACCTGGGTGCAAGGAGGGATCTTCGTGCTGTGACGGGAGGGGCTGGGGCAGTCCGGTGTATGAAGAAAGCATTTTTAGGCCAGAGCATGGACCGCCGGCTGGAAAAAGTGCTGGGTAAGTGCAAGTGAGGAGAGAGAGGGGTTCTTATGTGTAAGGGACTGGGCCTCAGTCGAAGGGCTCGGTGACAGTGTACTGTACAGTGTACACATTACAAAATACAAAAGCTTAAGCCTCCACATTATAGTGAGTGATACATACTAGAGTCAAAAGTCGCTGCTGGCTGCTGCACTGTGTCTCGTCTGCTCGTCGTGCTCGCTCCGACTCGTGACTCTCTCTGACCGTGACTCCTCGCACCACGTGTGTGTCATCTTGTGTGTGTCGTGTGGCAGGCAGCAGGCACTGGCGCGGTGACGTGGTGCGCCGACAGCGTAGAGAGAGACTGAAATGGCCAATCACTACTGCATGGCTTCACATTGCCACAGTGTGATTGGCCATACCATACGTACGGTGCACCATGACTCACTCGACTGCTGCACTGCGCGTGCTGCGCGGACTACGGTGAATAGACTCAGCCAACCCTGGCGCTGCATTACCAGCGCCACTGTGTCAGCAGCGCCAGGATTGGCTTAAGAGCAGGGTTAGTCCCTGCCCATAATGAGACCCGGGGGTCTGCGTTAAGAGACGCACCCTTGGGTCCCAGTCACCACTGTAGTAGTCAAAGTTTCTAAGTCCCACACACACACGTGTGCGCATGTTCGGGCCAGGATTCCAGAATAGAGCCCAAAACTTGACATGCGCATTGCGCACTGCTGCCTGCTGGACTGCTGCGCGCCGCTATTTTCACGTCAGCGGAAGCCCCGCCCCCACACACACCCACAGACTGCGACGCACACTCAGTGAAACTGAAAAGGACTTTCAGGCTGGATTGGAACGTAAATGCCCTTGCAGGAGTTTGCGTCCATTGGGGGCATTGGGGCTGCTCCAGCTTAGTGGGGCAACGCCCCAACGCCCCCAATGGATGCACCGCCACTGCCGTTCCTCTCACTTTTACTACTACAGTGTACATTTATGTGTGCATAGATCCCCGGAGTCAGGGCTATGATTTCCTCACAGAAGAAACAGGAGAGGTGGAAATGTAGACCTTTGTATGTCGGTTAGTGAATAGCTTTTCATAGCATGTTTGTAGTTGTAATGTAGTATTAGCAAAGATAATCCCCAATGCAGTTTGTGAATTGGCCCCTACATTATTGCTATAGTAAAAATACTGGTTTCGTTGATCTTTCCAGATAATTCAGGTGTAGTCAATTAATTTAATATACATGAAAGATTTTATATTTAGTTTACCTTGGTGTTTAGCCAAAATATCGAGTTTTAAAGTTCGACCTACAATAATATCGTGTTTTTAATATCATAGGTAAAGAATATCGAAGTCAAGAATATCGATGGACAGAATATCGATCCCAAGGTAAGTAATATCGAAGTTAATAATATCGAAGTAATTTATATCGATGTAAGTAATATCGTAAGCAAAAATTTCGATGTCAATAATATCAATATTTATTTAGTGTAATGTAATTTAATATGTATTTTATTTGTATGTTAAAGATTATTGTAATGTATTTTAATACATTTAAAAATAAATGTTTAGAGATTAATAATTATTTGAAATTTAATTTAGCGTTTTAGTATCAGAGCGGGTTGTGGGTTTATAGGGGAATAGGGTAGGAAGTAATTTAATTGTAATTAATGAATTAATATGTATTGTTTAATTGGTATTTATAATTAATTAATTGTTAATTAATTAATAATTGGTAAATAATAATATTAATTGATTAATTAGATTAATTAATTGTTAATTAATTATTAATTGTAAAATAATTGTATTCATTGCCTAATTATATACATTATAATTAGTTTATTATTAATAATTATTTATTGTTATTGTTAATTAATTGTTAATTAGTAATTAATTGGTGATTTAATTTTATTAAGTGATTAATTGATAATTAAATTAATTATGTGAATTTTTATGTGTAGTGGGTTGTGGGTTTATAGGGGAATAGGGTGGGATGTAATTAAAATAAAATAAATAATGATAGTTTTTTATTTATTTGTAATTATTATTAAATAATTGTTATTAGTTAGTTAAATATAGTAAATATAAATACTTTATTATTGTATTTTATTTGTTGTTATTGCTAATTAATGTATTGTTAATTAATAATTAATAGGTGAATATTTGTAATTTCGTAGTTAATATGTATTAATTAGTCAATTAATAACTATAATAATTATAAAGAATGTATTATTAATTGTAAATAAGAGATAAATTGATATTTAAATCTATTGTGTATTTTGTATGTGTAGTGTGTTGTGTGTTAAAGGGGGAATAGTGTGGGATGTAATTTAAAGTTATTTATTTAAATATTTATTTTATATATTTGGTATTTAATAATAATTATTTTAAAAATACATTGTTAACATGCAATTTTTATATAACAAATTATTGAATTGGTTATAATGTTCATAGAATCACTATGCTATCTAGTGCTTTCCCAACTGTTTTACTATCTGGAGTGGGAATATTAATTTTTACCCCTGCGCTATCCAGCGCTTTCCCTACTGTTGCACTCTCTGGAGTTGGAATAGTAATTTTTACCCCTACGCTATCCAGCGCTTTGCCTACTGTTTCACTTACAGGAGTGGGAATAGTAATTTTTACCCCTACGCTATCCAACGCTTTCCCTACTGTTGCACTCTTTGGAGTTGGAATAGTAAGTTTTTACCCCTACGCTATCCAACCTTTTCTCTACTGTTGCACTGTCTGGAGTGGGAAGAGTAATTTTTACCCTTACCCTATCCAACACTTTCCCTACTATTGCACTCTCTGGAGTGGGAATAGTAAATTTTACCCTTACGCTATCCAACACTTTCCCTACTATTGCACTCTCTGGAGTTGGAATAGTCATTTTTACCCCTACGCTATCCAACGTTTTCCCTACTGTTGCACTCTTTGGAGTTGGAACAGTTATTTTTACCCCTACGCTATCCAACGTTTTCTCTACTGTTGCACTGTCTGGAGTGGGAATAGTAATTTTTACCCTTACGCTATCCAACACTTTCCCTACTATCGCACTCTCTGGAGTGGGAATAGTAAATTTTACCCTTACGCTATCCAACACTTTCCCTACTATTGCACTCTCTGGAGTTGGAATAGTAATTTTTATCCCTATGCTATCCAACGTTTTCCCTACTATTGCACTCTTTGGAGTTGGAATAGTTATTTTTACCCCTACGCTATCCAACGTTTTCCCTACTGTTGCACTGTCTGGAGTGGGAATAGTAATTTTTACCCTTACGCTATCCAACACTTGCCCTACTATTGCACTCTCTGGAGTGGGAAGAGTAATTTTTACCCTTACGCTATCCAACACTTTCCCTACTATTGCACTCTCTGGAGTTGGAATAGTAATTTTTACCCCTACGCTATCCAACGCTTTCCCTACTGTTGCACTCTTTGGAGTTCGAATAGTAATTTTTACCCCTACGCTATCCAATGTTTTCCCTACTGTTGCACTCTCGGGAGTTGGAATAGTCATTTTTACCCCTACGCTATCCAACATTTTCCTTAATGTTGTTTTTGTTGGAGTTGGACTAGTAGTTTTATTGTTTATGCAAAAGTTGGTCGCACACTGCTCGTCACACCAGCAAGTTGCCCCAAAGGACTGTGGTAAATGTAGTGGCGACGGCGGGTACGCCTATGCCACGATGTATAAAGAACAGTATGTGTTGCGTTAGCCATCCCTGGACACGTGTTTCGAGGTAGTTGCCTCTCGTCAGCAGAGTAGTAGTAGTTTTATTGTGTCTGATATTTAATATGTTTTGTAATATTTTAGCTATTGTAATATATAATTTATAATAAAAATTATTCAAATTAAAAATATTGATTATTATTTGCTATATGTAATTATTTTATATTTGTTAATGTTATTGTTTTATGGGTATAGATGTATTGGTAATTTAAAAAAATATTTAATAATTTATATGTTACAGAAATTATTATTAAAAGTAATTATTAAGTAAGTGTATATAATATATATATATTATATATATATTTTTAATTAAAGTTTTATTTAATTATATATATTAAAAATACATTTTACATATTATAAAATATATTTAATTATGTTTCTTTTATCTATAAGTATTATTTGGTTTATTTTACATATATTTTTAAAGTAAAAAAAAACGATATTTTTTAATTACGATATTTTTGACATCGATATTAAATTATCGATATTTTTGTACTTACCATGTTGTAGATAGGATGTCGATATTCTTGACCACGATATTTTTGTTGCGATATTTTTTTAGGTCGATTTTCTGTCTTTCGAAATTATGTCATACAACCGAAGTTAGCATTATTTAATTTTGCTTATCAGCCATAGTTTAAGTTACGGGCTTAATATTTTATCGATTAGTTAATAAATGTTTCATTCCTCTCTTAACAGAAATGTATGATATGACAGTCATTAGCTACAAAGGGCTTTTTCCAAATTCTAGGCCCTGCCCCTGGAAAGTGCGGTTTGTGTGCTTCTAAGAACTGGCCTTAATTTGATTTATCTGTCTTACCAGTCTCCCTTTTTACAAAAGATCCAAATAAAACCACATAAATATGCAAAAACATACAGGCGCATTCATTAAGCCCTCTTCAGCCAAGGTCTTTTCAAATATCAAGGTCTTATTCTACACACCGCAACATACAGAGGGTCAGATTCAAGCGCTGGCTCAGTGTTAGAAATATTGACACAAGATGGCACGGATTTTGTTCGCGTGCAACTGCACGTTTTTTGATGCACTGTCATATATACCAAAGAAATATAGACAGAGATTTGTATAAAAAATGTGCGCCTCCATGAGACAGACATTATGTTTGAGAAAAGTTTATTTTCTTAAAACCTTTCTAACTGTGCATGTGGGATGTAATGTACAGCACACATAGAGAGTTATAAAAGTTTTAAACTATTTCTAGCCATAGTATTTTGTACTGAAAGCGTGCTATTTGAGTACTACATCCATTCTAGATCACATACACACACCCTTCCTCCATTGTGCAAGGGCATTAGTGTGGCCTATGCCAGCCTAAAGAACGCCAAAACACGGAGATGACAGCAAATTCACCATTTCTTAGTAGATATTGTGCTGCCCTGTCTTACTTCTAAAGAAAAACCCAGTGCACCCTTATAAAGGTCAATGCTGTCAGCTTTGCCAATGGTGGTTTCGTTTTTGGACTTTGAATAACTAGTAATTTGACCTCTGGGCACCTGAAGTGTGTTAAGCAGCTCTCAATTGCATGTGCTGATTCCTTAAATGGAAACACATTTCTGAAACATGGTGGCAATTACGATCCGGTAAAAAATTTCCCCGTCCGACTCGTATCCGGTCTTTTCACCGTACGAATCGTACAAGTGCTGTACAAACTGGCAATCACGATTCGCATGGTAAAAAGTCCATACGAACCGCAGTCGGAATATTTCCCCACACGTTCTCGGGTCGGAAAATGTGTCCGACACGTCCTCGGACGATTTACCGTACAAATGTGAAAAGTCAAGTCCGACCGAGGAATCACGATCCAACCCGTGCGTCCGAACTCACAACCGTATGGTAAAAACACCGTCCGCACCGAACTCCCATTGCAACCATGGAGACATGTCCTTGCATACGCGCCCAACACTCCCCCCAGCACCCATACGTTCGAGTCGCACTCCCCGTCTATGTACACACCCCCCCCTGTATGTACACCCGTGTACGTGTCGAACCCCCACCTGTGCATGTACACCCCAGTACGTTCGCGTCGTACCCCCACCCGTGTACGTGTCGTACCACCGTGTATGTACACCCCAGTACGTTCGCGTCGTACCCCCACCCGTGTACGTATCGTACCACCGTGTATGTACACCCCAGTACGTTCGCGTCGTACCCCCACCCCTGTACGTGTCGTACCACCGTGTATGTACACCCCAGTACGTTCGCGTCGTACCCCCACCCGTGTACGTGTCGTACCACCGTGTATGTACACCCCAGTACGTTCGCGTCGTACCCCCACCCCTGTACGTGTCGTACCACCGTGTATGTACACCCCAGTATGTTTGCGTCATACCCCCACCCCTGTACGTGTCGTACCACCGTGTATGTACACCACAGTACGTTCGAGTCGTACCCCCACCCCTGTACGTGTCGTACCACTGTGTATGTACACCCCAGTACGTTCGCGTCGTACCCCCACCCCTGTACGTGTTGTACCACCGTGTATGTACACCCCAGTACGTTCGAGTCGTACCCCCACTCCTGTACGTGTCCTACCCCCGTGCATGTACACCTCTGTACGTCCGAGTCGTACCCCCACCCCTGTACGTGTCCTACCCCCGTGTATGTACACCCCTGTACGTTCGCGTCGTACCCCCACCCCTGTACGTGTCGTACCACCGTGTATGTACACCCCAGTACGTTCGCGTTGTACCCCCACCCCTGTACGTGTCGTACCCCCGTGCATGTACACCCCAGTACGTTCGAGTCGTACCCCCACCCCTGTACGTGTCCTACCCCCGTGCATGTACACCCCTGTACGTCCGAGTCGTACCCCCACCCCTGTACGTGTCCTACCCCCGTGTATGTACACCCCAGTACGTTCGCGTCGTACCCCCACCCCTGTACGTGTCCTACCCCCGTGCATGTACACCCCAGTACGTTCGAGTCGTACCCCCACCCCTGTACGTTTCCTACCCCCGTGTATGTACACCTGTGTACATCAGAGTCGCACCCCCACCACAACCTCCTAAGTACGGAGCGCACCCCAGGCCCCAACATCACAACCGCATGTACGACTCGTACCAAGCCACACACAAGGACAGCACCGTACAACCAAATGGCCCATGTACACACCGTACACATGCTCAAAACGCACGTACACAACCAGGACAAAACAAAACAACACAAGAATACACTATTCGACACAAAGCCACTAAACATGGCCAACAAACACTAAAAAAACACATTCACTGACCTGCAACTGCCAAAAACAAACAGAGGCCCAAAACACCACCACTCCTTATAACACACCCACCCAAACTTCAAACACAGCCACACCCACCAATGGACCAATAAAAAGGGCCCAGACACACAAACCATGAGCCTTTGCAACAGACTCACTGCTGCCAGACACCACAGAACCATACTACAAGCTTCACCACACCTTACACTTGCACACCTTCACACAACCACCTTCACAAACACCCCCTCATCACATTCACACACACACCTGCACAACCACACCCACACACCCACAACCATCCACACACCCCCCCACCATCCACACCCACACCCCTCACCATGCCCACTAACAAGAATCCAAAGTTCAGTAACCGAGAGTTGGAGGTCCTTGTTGATGAAATCCTCAGAGTCGAGCCACAGCTCTTTGGAACATTGGTCAGACAGACCAGCATGGCAGCAAAAACAGCCATGTGGCAGACCATCGTCGATGCTGTGAATGCTGTTGCGGACACCAGAAGGACCAGGCAGGAATGCCAAGCCAGGTGGTACGATCTGCGGAGGAGGGTCCAAGCCAAGATGCTGGAGGAACACAACCAGGCCAACGCCACTGGAGGAGGGCCCTCCCGCAGACCCATACACTACCAGCCCTGGGAGGAGAGGGTGATGGCCATACAGCCGGTGGAGGCAGTCGAAGGATTAGGAGGACTCCAAGACCCGGGTGAGTACACAAACAACGCACCTCACATGGGGGGAACGTCATCCACAACCAAAATCACTAACAGGCACGCAACCACCCCAAGCTATCGCATGACTCAACCACACTCCATGAACACGCACATGCCACTGCCGCCACCATGCCCCATGCACCCAGCTGGACAATGTCAAGTCACAGGCAACAGAAGACACCAACACATGACACGGTAACCCGGATGGCGGGAGGGTGGGCCCCAAAATTCACATAGTGCAACTCAGAAGCAGACAACAATGCCCTCTGCCCATATGGCCTAGGTCACAGCCATACAAACACTGTGTCCCCACACAGGAAAGACCCGGCAGCAAATGGCGGACGCCTTGCATCAACACATGGGGGTGAAGGCACTGTTTTGCACATGACAGCAGCTAATGAACAGCCAACATTGTGAAAGAGTGGCAGCACACACCACCACAGCAGCAGCGCAGAGACAGACACTACACCCAATGGGTGCCTGGAGATCAGAAACAAACTCACATCAACAAGCCAAGGGCCATTCAAAGATCTGCTAACAGTGTGTGCCCAGGAAGCTGGCCTGAGGTGACAGAGGGTGACACACATAGGGAGGGAGAGGGGGACACAGAGGGAGGGAGAGGGTGGCAGAGAGGGTGGGAGACACAGGGACACGGACAGAGGGAGGAGGCTGACACACGGAGGGAGGGAGAGGGGGACAGAGAGGGAGGGAGACACAGGGACACGGACAGAGGGAGGAGGCTGACACACGGAGGGAGGGAGAGGGGGACAGAGAGGGAGGGAGACACAGGGACACGGACAGAGGGAGGAGGCTGACACACGGAGGGAGGGAGAGGGGGACAGAGAGGGAGGGAGACACAGGGACACGGACAGAGGGAGGAGGCTGACACACGGAGGGAGGGAGAGGGGGACAGAGAGGGAGGGAGACACAGGGACACGGACAGAGGGAGGAGGCTGACACACAGAGGGAGGGAGAGGGGGACAGAGAGGGAGGGAGACACAGGGACATGGACAGAGGGAGGAGGCTGACACACGGAGGGAGGGAGGGAGAGGGGGACAGAGAGGGAGGGAGACACAGGGACACGGACAGAGGGAGGAGGCTGACACACGGAGGGAGGGAGAGGGGGACAGAGAGGGAGGGAGACACAGGGACACGGACAGAGGGAGGAGGCTGACACACGGAGGGAGGGAGAGGGGGACAGAGAGGGAGGGAGACACAGGGAGAGCAAATCAGCCGTGTGGTGTGTGGGAATGTCTGCTCATCAGCAGGTAGACTGCGTGCATGTAGCCAAGGGTGGCCAGTGCCAGAACCCCCCCTCTTCCCCATGGTAAAACACAGGGCCATGTCACAACCTGTTCACGAGCACAACGACAGCTACCTGCATTATATAAGTGTGTGGATCCACTCCATGTGCACATGTACAGTGCTACACGGAAGGCACCAATGCATGGCTCGCCACACCTGCCCACTCCACTGCTGACTGCAGTCACACTTGACGCAGCAAGTAAGACTGTGCCACACATAGTTAAAGGGGCCAAAGTGGTGCCCAAGGGACACACCCATGCACAAGTGCACTGTGAGTAGAATGCAAGACAGATCCTAATTGCAAGAGGAAATGTGCCAACGTTGAAACTGATGAAACATGGATGTTGCATGGACCAAAAGTAACATTGTCTCTCTCACACACAGGTCCACATTGTGGTTCACCCCCCAACACTGGGGGGGAAGACTCACAGGACCCGGATCTGCGGGAGCCCGATCCCACCGGCAGCGACGACTCGCACCACTCTGTGGACGACCCCGACCAACCTGGCACCTCTGGTGTCCAACCACCTGCAGCACCTGCGTCAGGTACAACGGGGCCAACCACCACCCCCACTCCTGCCACATCCCAGGAGACACCCAGGATCCCTGCCCCACCACCACAAAGCAGCCAGGCTGGCCAGGAGGGACACTTTGTCCCGGGCACCCAGGAGGAGGCAGGCGACAACGCCAATGCCACCCCTCAGGGGTCCCGGAGACCTGATGTGCCCACAAGGGCAGGCCAGGTGCAAGTGGGCAGGAGTGGTGGGAGTGGAGGACGGCGGAGGCGCCAGCCTGACCAGTTGGCTGGGGAACCGGTATATTCCCATGTCCGTAACATCCTGGACTCATACCGGCAGGACACCACGGGCATGGCCCAGGTTGTGTCCACCCTCAATGAGATCAAGGGGACCCTCGATGAGATAAAGACCCAGCAGGCCCAGCAACATGCGGAGCAACATGCCTGTCTACTGCAACACCAACGGAGGATGGAGGACAGACAGGCTGAGCAAGTGACGGTGTTCCAGGGGATTCACGATACACTCCGTCGGATGGCCGACAACATGGGCAACCCTCCCTGTGCTAGAAGGCGTAGAACATCACCACCCACAGGGAGGGATCAGGAGGAGGAGGAAACATCCGATGGAGCATCCCAAACATCGTCACGGCCTGCTGCTGAGGATCCCCGCAGGAGGCCGGGTCGTCCACGGAAAGGACCGTGAGGGTCGGCGCTACATCACCATCTCCCAGGACACCTGGCCTGGCACCTGGCCCACTGGAGCAACAGCATCACAGCATCACGAGACATTCTCTGCCACATGGCCTTGCTGGTCACTGTCTGACCAATGTGGACAAAGACTGTGGCATGGACTCTGAGGATTTCCAATGGCAAGGACACCAACTCCCCTACTGAACTTTGGATTCCAAACTCCCGGAAAGCCCCTCACGTCATAACTCCCCCCCACAAAAATAAAAATTCACACCATTAAGAGAAGATGCCTGCTGGTTGCATTATTACCTTACATGTGTCTTGTAAAGTCTAAACATGCCTGAGTTCTCTTTTGACTTCAACCATCCACAACCTGGGGCCTGAGTCTGGCACAGGACACACGGGCCACAGTGTATTAGGCAAGACAGACATGGAGCACCATACACACCCGTGATGGGCCCAACCAGCTGAGGGGGTGGCCGCACAACCGTGCTGACAGACACATTGAGTACAGCAACAGTCATGCGCAGAGCTCAGGGATCCAGTCCAGTGTCCTGGGGGGCACCCAGGTATGTGTAGACAGGTGGCAGAACCATGTCCTGCAAGCTTGAGTCCGGTGGATGCAGAGAATGGGGGCCTGGCCAACGTTGGATGCATGGGGATGCCACATGTCACAATACCCACACAGTCATGGACATCATGCATAATACACAGTCTCAGCCCACACACACAGCTTGCATCTTGCTACTCAACACATAGACACATAGCCACTAGCAGGGGAAACCCTGCCAGACATGCTGGATGCACCGTGGCAACACACCAGCATTGACTGAGAAGAGGCACCTTGGAGGCATAGGGACACCTTTATTAGTCATGTATTCGGGCAGAGGCAACTTGAAGTACACATGAACACCTCATGTGGAGTAACATGTGGGTCCAACACTGGCACCCCCCTTCTGCAGCACAAATGCGTGATAGCCATGGAACTGGCACACAATTGTCGGCCAACAGCTAAACACCCACACCTGCTCACGGAGAGACTGCCATACACCATTGATCCGCTGATGTAGAAGTCCCACACCATGTCAAGCCAATGCAAACCGTATGTGTCAGAGGGCAGTGTTACACACATTGATGCCATCATCACAATCCACTATCCCATCACTGATGACTGTCAACCGGTCAGACCATCTATTCAGGTGTACACAGCTGCATGTCGTGTCCCATGGTGATGCTACATGGCTGCAGAGGAACCAAACATCGACAGGGGCAGTGTGCACTGTGCATACATCGTGAACAACTGCCACACCCAATACACCCCTGATGCATCCCTTACCCTAAGGAGACTTCCAAACATGTCCGTGCGTGTAACGCTGAGTCAGCACACGATGACGTGTCTATGAGGAATAGCAGTGCCACAACAATGCAAGCAGCAGACGGCATGCACAAGTAGCTGGGGATGAGAGACACACAAGAAGTCAGCCACAAAAAGCACAGCCACTTGCATGTGCATGTACTCGACACATGTATGGATGACAACATGCTAGGTCACAATTATGACTGGGGAAATACAACCATCACTGCCACCATCACTCCAGTGACACACCCACACACACATCTGACTCACGTGCCATACATGCAGGTGGAGACACACATCACAACACATGCCACACGTGGAGCGATGTGTGCACACTCAGACACTGGTACTCACCACTAAGCAAAGAAGTCGCGTATGAGCCGAGTCCGGATGTCCTCTTGCGGCTCCACATCCTCCACATCACTAGCCCCATTGCCAAGCCCTTCGTCCTCCACGGGTAGATGGTCCTCGTCATGTTGATCCAGGATGAGTGGCACAGCTTTCTCAACTGCCATGTTGTGCAGCATGCAGCAGACCATGAAGATTTTGCAGACCTTCGCAGGGGCATATGGGAGCGCGCCGCCGGTCTTGTGGAGGCACCGAAATCGGCTCTTCAGCAGGCCAAACGTCCTCTCTATCACTCGCCTTGTTCGGCCATGGGCGGTGTTGTAGCGGAGCTGGGCCGGCGTGATGGGGTTGCGGAGAGGTGTGAGCAGCCATGGCATGTTGGGATAGCCAGCGTCCCCTACATGGGAAGCACATGGACATCGTTAGAACTGGTGAAGCGGTCGTGCTGGTAGGCTATGCAAAATACTGGACAGACAGACTGTACCCACCAACAACACATGCTCGTTCGTTGCGCAGCTGCATCATCATTTCAGGCACCCTGCTACGCCTCATGATGTAGGCATCGTGTGGTGATCCTGGAAAACGAACACAGACATGTGAAATCACCATGTTGGACAGACACACCACAAGGGCATTGATGGAGTGGTAGTGCTTCCGATTGCGGTACGCTACCTCCCGTGCGTGTGGTGGTACCAAAGCTACATGTGTCCCATCTATGGACCCAATGATATGGGGCATCCCTCCCAGGGCATAGAATCCACGCTTGACCCCAGTCAACTGTTCAGGGGTTGGGAACTTGATGAAGTCATCCAGGTGAATCAACGTGGCCTCTAAGAAATCATGCAGCACACGGCAGAACATGCTCTGGGACATGCCACCAACATGAGCTATGGTATATTGAAAGGTACCCGTGGCAAGAAAATGTAGGGCTGCCATTAACTTCAGCTGGGGTGTCAGTGCCGTAGGATACATGTGCTGCGGTTGCAGGTGTGGTGCCAGTCTCGCCGTCAACTCCAGAATCAACGGTTGGGGAAAGCGGTAGCACCGGATACTGTCATTCTCCCGCATGGCAGCCAAGTCTGGAATTGGTCGGCAAGAGGCGGCGCTCTGCAGTAATTTGGAAGTGACAAGGAAGAGTGAGTGCACTACGACGACGATTTATATGTACTGAGCACATGTTAATCTGTTAATACACATATGCTACATAGGGAGTCAGGTATGTGCTACATGCCCTGGACACGTATGGCTGCCAGGTGACACTCCTACCAAGACCCAGCTACACACGGAGATTGAGAACCTCCCCATGCCATGCCATGGGATTAGCTGTGTCCCAGTGCAAGTGAACAGCCAGACGCAAGACAGGAGTGACATACACCCACACATCAGCAGAAGTAGGATGCCGATTGCAGAGACTGGTAGCGGAACACTAGAGCCACAGGTGACATGACATTACACTAGGACAGCCCACACACCTTGCCATGAAGGTGCACATGACATGACTCACCACACATTCATTGAGAGGATGCAGACATGTCCTTGTCACGCTACTCCGTGTCCCATGCATACATGCGCACCTCACATCCGATACCACATGTGGCATGGTGTGTGGAACAGTGTGCAATGTAAATCTACACACAGACACATGTTGTTTGCTGCAACAGCTGCAGCTTTTGAGGGTGCTCCAACATCAACCTAATGGGAAGCCCCCACACATACATGACATAGTCACATCGTGCACCGTGGGTAGTGACAAGTCAGCTGTGGTAACCCCTGTACCGGGCATCAGGGGACACTTCCGTGTGTTGGTGTCCGTGCCATGCCAGTGGCGCTCATCCCAAGTGTGCAGTACGACATGCACACATGTCAAAGGAGTCAAGGGCATGCCTGGCACACATTGCACCGTCACACATTACATCTGTACACATCTCATCATACATCTGGTGCCTTCTCGACTCAGGAGTAATGTTCCACATCACAGCCTGTCACACCTGTGGCCCACACATGTAGTAATGCACAGACAATGCCTTGATGTCCATTCATGGACAAGTATGTCCATCCATGGACAAGTATGTCCGCCCTATTCCTTCCTGTGTGCTGCCTGTCACCACTGTGATGTGTGAAAACCGCTGTACTGCTGCTAAGAGGGCCTGTGTACGTTCCCATATCACTATGGGAGTGCTGCCGTATGTGTACCCATCGTGATAGTGAGCGTACAGGCATGTGTACGGTCCGTACCACTACGAGTACGCATACGCGAGGACACCCATAGTGGTAGGGCCGTACATACGCCTGTACGCTCTCTGTCACTATGGGTGTCCTCGCGTATGCGTACTCGTAGTGGTACGGGCCGTACACACGCCTGTACGCTCCCTGTCACTATGGGTGTCCTCGCGTATGCGTACTCGTAGTGGTACGGGCCGTACACACGCCTGTACGCTCCCTATCACTATGGGTGTCCTCGCGTATGCGTACACGTAGTGATAGTGAGCGTTCAGGCATGTGTACGGGCCGTACCACTAAGAGTACACATACGCGAGGACACCCATAGTGACAGGGAGCGTACAGGCATGTGTACGGCCCGTACCACTATGAGTACGCATACGCGAGGACACCCATAGTGGTAGGGCCGTACACACGCCTGTACGCTCCCTGTCACTATGGTTGTCCTCGCGTATGCGTACTCGTAGTGGTACGGGCCGTACACACGCCTGTACGCTCCCTATCACTATGGGTGTCCTCGCGTATGCGTACTTGTAGTGGTACGGGCCGTACACACGCCTGTACGCTCCCTGTCACTATGGGTGTCCTCGCGTATGCGTACTCGTAGTGGTACGGGCCGTACACACGCCTGTACGCTCCCTATCACTATGGGTGTCCTCGCGTATGCGTACACGTAGTGATAGTGAGCGTACAGGCGTGTGTACGGGCCGTACCTCTACGAGTACGCATACGCGAAGACACCCATAGTGATAGTGAACGTAGGCACGCGTGTACGGGCCGTTGCTATGCATTTGGGGTGCCCTAGGGCCCCGGAACACACCCTACCTGTGTGTGAAGCTCCAAATTACATAGGGGACACATGAGGGACAAGTGTTAAGGCCTACATGCATGCTGGTTGTCATGGAGACCAAGTTCAAATTTTGAATTTGTTCAGGAAGGTGCATAGCAGAAGTCAGTTGGAATTAATCTACTTTGTTGCAATGTGTTTGTGGGGCTGACATCATGCAGGAGAAAAAATACAGATTGAGAACCCACAGACTGCTAGGTTTGAAGGGATTGGAGGAAACATAGGATGCAAATGTGAGTGACCAATCACTCTGTACTCCTGTGCATGAGATGGGCCAGCAAGGCAGATATAAGGCAGCCAGGTCCCATGAGGGAGCACTTGCCTGCACATCTCTGTATTCCACGACCCAGCTGCTGCTACTGATTCCCTGGAACCATGTCAAGGGCTGTGGAGAGGTCACAGCCATTCACCCTGGAGGAGAACATGGCTTTGGTGGATGTGATCCTCCCACGGTACCCCATGCTGTATGGGCGACCAGGTTATCAGGTGAGTGCAGTGTCCACTGGCACAGACTGTGTCCCTTTTTTGTGACTGTGACTTCTGCCATTGTGTCCAGGTGTGACACACATGCTATGTACTGTAGGGGGGTCCCAGGGGGGGGGGAATGCCTGATGTCTCCCAGCAGTGCCCTGAGACAGGAGGGGTGGGTGCCTATCACTCCCAGCAGTGCCCTGAGACAGGAGGGGTGGGTGCAGAGTACTCCCAGCAGTGCCCTGAGACAGGAGTGGTGGGTGCAGAGTCCTCCCAGCAGTGCCCTGAGACAGGAGGGGTGGGTGCCTATCACTCCCAGCAGTGCCCTGAGACAGGAGGGGTGGGTGCAGAGTACTCCCAGCAGTGCCCTGAGACAGGAGGGGTGGGTGCCTATCACTCCCAGCAGTGCCCTGAGACAGGAGGGGTGGGTGCAGAGTACTCCCAGCAGTGCCCTGAGACAGGAGGGGTGGGTGCAGAGTCCTCCCAGCAGTGCCCAGAGACAGGAGGGGTGGGTGCCTATCACTCCCAGCAGTGCCCTGAGACAGGAGGGGTGGGTGCAGAGTCCTCCCAGCAGTGCCCTGAGACAGGAGGGGTGGGTGCCTATCACTCCCAGCAGTGCCCTGAGACAGGAGGGGTGGGTGCAGAGTCCTCCCAGCAGTGCCCTGAGACAGGAGGGGTGGGTGCCTATCACTCCCAGCAGTGCCCAGAGACAGGAGGGGTGGGTGCAGAGTCCTCCCAGCAGTGCCCAGAGACAGGAGGGGTGGGTGTGATGCACAGTGTGAGCCTGGCTCATTGATTGTGTAGTTGCCCTCATTCCACCTGTGTCCTTTCAATGGCATGTACTGCTTTTGGCCTTCCCCCAGAGGATCATGTCCCTATGACAAAGGTGCAATGCGTTGGATGCATACTATGCCTTGTTGTAAACAGCAAATGTGTTCTAATCTGTGTCCCTGTGACATATGCCAGGTGTATTGATGTAGTGTCACTTGTTCATCCTCACAGGTAGACGCCTCTGCCAAGGAGCAGATATGGCTGGACGCCGTCAGCGCCGTGAGGAGTGCGGATGGTCGGAAGCGGCGCCTGTCCCAGGTGAGGAAACGCTGGCAGGATATCCGGTGCTGGACGCGGAGGATCGCACGGGTCCTGCTGGGGGACTCACCTGAGAGCCATAAGAACCGCGGGCGCCACCGTCTCTCCCACATCCAGAAACGTGTGCTGGCGGTGGTCTTTCCAGACTTGGACAGGCGTCTACAGAACATGCAGCAGCCGGAAGGGGGTAGGTACATGTGTGTGTTTGTTGTGTTTCACCAGCATTTGTAGGTGCACTGTTCCATGGATACACTTCCAGGGTTTATGGTGCTGTGCAGATCATGTTCCCCACAGTATTGCAGTGCTCTCCTGCCTCCCTTCCCCTCCTTGCAATGTGTTCCCTGGTCTGTGTGTAGTCACTCCATCACAAGGTTATGTAGCCTGACACCTTCTACAAGTGTACAATGCCTGCAGCATCATGTGTGGGGGTGGTGTGTAACAGGTTTTGTGACCTTGCCTGTGCCCTGTCCAGTTCTGGACTTGTGGGTTCCATGTCAGTTGGCACTAATGCTGAGTCCAGACATGGGAGTTGATCTCTCGAGTGCCAGGCCTTCCAGCAGGCATGTCCCATGTGGTGGCCTGTGACATGATGTGCATGAGTGTGTGTTACGCATAGTGCAGGAATGTTAGCGTGTGTTGCAGTCATTCCCATTCAGGAGCATGGAGTTGTGTGGCCACTACTGTCCCCAGGGGCATCTTTTCCTAGGTATCATGTGTGTAATCCGAGAATGTCGACAATCTCTGTGTCTACAGCATAGGTTGTGCTCTGTGCCATTGTCCCCTGGCACCATGTGTAGTGACGTGAGATGTATTACAAGTGTCCACTGTCCTGCCTGACCTGATTTTCCTTGTTCATACTCATGGTGGCCATTGCCTGTGTGTCTTGTTGCAATCATCTGATGATGGCCATTTGTACATGATTATTTGGACATGCGCACCTTGGGTATTTGGTGTGCAATCTTGAATTATTGCATCCCATGTGTATTTCACCCAGACTAAGAGATGTAAGTGCTTCCTGTGTCTCCACAGATTTGTCTCATGTAGGGGGTGGGTGGTGCGGGCATGGCCTACATGTCAAGACCTGTAATCTCCTTGCTAGGACTGGCCAGTGTGTGATGTTTGTCTGGACATACACTCAAGGTGCAGTGTGCCAGTCAGGGTGGGCATGTTATCAGTATTACCTATGCTGCATGTGCCTCTAGTTCCTGGATATGGTCCCTGCTCATCCCAATTTCCTGCCACGCTGTGTGGTGCAGATGCTGTGCTGGATTGTCCCCAGGGCCTTGCTCCTCAGTCAAAATTCCATGCCATCTCTTTTGCTATTGTGTCATGCTCTCCATAGTTTTTCCATGGCATGGTGGGTCACACAACTGTGTCTTGCATGTCCTACATATGTACCTTGTTTTGTAATTGTAACTCTTCCTTTGTTTCAGGCTATGCACTGTGACCTAAGTAGATTTGACTCATGTGACATATGTATACAGGTGTATGATTAATTTCTGTCTCTTCACCCTGCCCACAGCATCGTCGGGGGACACGGAGGGAGACATGGACACAGACGGCGCGGAGGGACCGAGCACCAGTGCCAGCGGTGACATCGGGGCTGGCACTTCGAGTGGGACTGAGGCGGAGGAGAGTGAACCCGGGGACCTGTCGACTGGCACAACAGAGTATGAAGCTGATGGGTCCGAGGATGATCTCTCCGAGTGGGCGGTGGCTGCACCACCATCTGACAGCAGCCCTACATCTGGCACCGCTCCCTCCATTGGCATCAGCCGCCTCCCACGTGCTCGTGTCCCTTCCCAACGTGCCCGGTCACCACATGTCTCCTTCCTGCCAGGCACCGCACCCCCTGCCCCTGTCTCCACTGCTGCCGCCAATGCTGAGTCTGTGGACATCCAGCGGCAGTTGCAGATTGGTCAGACTGCGATCCTTAATGTCCTCCATGGCCACAGCCAGGTCCTCAACAACATGGAGTCATACTTGGAGGGCATTCATTCATCGCAGGCTGACCAACGCAACTTGCTGAGGTCCATAGACTCCACACTGACTGCAGCAGTGGGTCTCCTGCAGCGCTACGTCCCACCCCCTACCCCTGCCCCTTCCACACTTCCCACTCCCATGCCTGTCCCACATACACCCAGACGTAAGCATGCACCCACCACAACAGACACAGGCACCACACCAGCAGGGAAGGTCTGCCGCACACCTCCTGACACGCACACACAGGGTGAAGTAGGCACACCCACTGGGTCGGGGGGCAAACGTGTGACATGCAGCCAGAGTGGGAGTCCGCATTCCACCCAATCCACTCCCTCCAAATCCCCTCGCCTCAGCTCTCCTGGCCAGATCTCCCCCAAAGACTCCTTCATGGCCGCTCTGTCCCTGAGCCCCACAGTGACACCACCCCGCAAGCGGTCAAGGAAGTCCACGGTCAGGGTGCTTGAGTCCCCCCCCTGTCCACACCCTCCCCCAGTGGCGCTGCGACCCATCCCTCTGACCCCCCCCCTCCTTGGGGCCTGTGGTTCCTTCGGGTGCAGGGGAGTCCCTGGAGGACCTTGCAGAGGTGTGCAGCGTGCTCCTAGAATCCACCTTTGGCCCTGCCCCACCCCCTGTGGTGGAGTCCTCCATCCCTGCACCCACATCGCCTACCCTTCACCCTCCTGTCCCTGCGGTGCCTGTTCCTTCCCCCCAACATGATGCCCTGACCCCTGTGGAAGACAACGGCTTGTAACTGTGCAGTCAAGCTAGGGGACACGCATCCCACTGTGTCCCCCATCCAGCTGTGACTCCTGGACTGCCCTATGGGGTTTGTAAATATTGGACTTACTTCATACCAGTTTTTTGCTCATGCTGAATAAAGCTATTTAGTTTTTCCCTTGTAACACTCCTGCTTTGCTGGCATTGCTGTTGGTGGGGCTGCTACATGGTTGTGGGTGTTGGTCATGTGTTGGGTGTGTGGGAAATGTAGTAGTGTGCTGCTCATAGGGGGGACCCTGGGATCTGTGTGCCATCACACGGTGTTAGCTAGCTTTCTCCATTCATGTTAGCAGTTGCTGCATGTTGCAATTGTCCCAAGGTGTATTCCTTCCTCTGTGTACCCTGACTTCTTCCCTGCAGGGTGTCCCCTGACTTTAGCGCAGAGCTGTGTGTACATTAGCTGGGTGTGTGACGTAGTCCTTCACCTTTGCACATGCATGCTGAGCCATTCTCCACCTGCATCATTCGTGGCATCCTTGGTAGTCATTGTACTTGTGTATGTGGCCTATTGACATGACTTCATGTGGACATGTTTTCTTTTTGGCCCTATGCATGCGTATACTCCCAGCCTCGCACACATGTGGTACATGTACTGCAGGGTCTTTGTGAACCTGACTGACATTTGTGGGCATGGTATCTGTGGCTACTCCACCCTTTGCGTTCCATGGGCACTGCTGGGAGTGATGGGCACCCACCCCTCCTGTCTCTGGGCACTGCTGGGAGGACTCTGCACCCACCCCTCCTGTCTCTGGGCACTGCTGGGAGTGATAGGGACCCACCCCTCCTGTCTCTGGGCACTGCTGGGAGGACTCTGCACCCACCCCTCCTGTCTCTGGGCACTGCTGGGAGGACTCTGCACCCACCCCTCCTGTCTCAGGGCACTGCTGGGAGTGATAGGGACCCACCCCTCCTGTCTCTGGGCACTGCTGGGAGGACTCTGCACCCACCCCTCCTGTCTCTGGGCACTGCTGGGAGGACTCTGCACCCACCCCTCCTGTCTCAGGGCACTGCTGGGAGTGATAGGCACCCACCCCTCCTGTCTCAGGGCACTGCTGGGAGTGATAGGCCCCCACCCCTCCTGTCTCAGGGCACTGCTGGGAGGACTCTGCACCCACCCCTCCTGTCTCAGGGCACTGCTGGGAGGACTCTGCACCCACCCCTCCTGTCTCAGGGCACTGCTGGGAGTGATAGGCACCCACCCCTCCTGTCTCAGGGCACTGCTGGGAGGACTCTGTGTTAGAAAAGGTAGATGGACCGGGAGGGTCGGCCGGGGTCAGGAGGAGAGGTCTCCGGGGAGAGCCGTCTCCAGCGATCGTACAGACAAGTAACTTCCCCCCCACAGACAGATATCACACACGGATAAGGTTCAGTGTTCTTTATAAGCACTTATTTAAGGTACGGTTAAATGGTACAAGGAGGTCTGGACTCAGGGGTCCCCTCGATTAGAGTCTCGCAAGGTAGGGAAGGGGGTAGCGGGACAGTCTATTTACCAATCAGGTAGTTCGGATGAGATGATGATGAGCTCACAATCCTCGAGCTTGGTGATTAGGTGATATGGGCCGCGGCAGCGCCAGCAGGTCCCGGTGTGGATGGTCGTTACAACGGGCCGCGGCAGCGCCAGCAGGTCCCAGGAAGATGACTGTTGCAGAAGGCCGCGGCAGCGCCAGCAGGTCCCGGTGAGGATGGTCGTTACAACGGGCCGCGGCAGCGCCAGCAGGTCCCAGGAAGGTGAAGGTTGCAGAAGGCCGCGGCAGCGCCAGCAGGTCCCGGTGAGGATGGTCGTTACAACGGGCCGCGGCAGCGCCAGCAGGTCCCAGGAAGGTGAAGGTTGCAGAAGGCCGCGGCAGCGCCAGCAGGCAGGGCGATGGTTCACAAGAGCGGGCTACGGCAGCGCCAGTAGACCGTCAGGGTTGAGTTCACTCGGTGTCTCTCGACTCCAGGATACAACTGCCTTCCTGCTCCGGAGCTGCCCCAGTTATAGGGCTGGTGCCCTTTGATGTCCGGACCCTCGCACTTGGAGGTCGGAGGGTCCGGGATGAAGGGGTCCAGACACCCAGCAGGGGGTGGAGCCAGTGCCTGGGGGAGCTGGGGGCGATCGGCACCTGGCGGGGGAGAGCCCTTGACACTTCGTTCTCCCATTGACCTGCCAAGTGGTCCGCTCACCTCCTGGGTGGATGGTGGTGCCGGGATGTCGGGGCCGGCCAGGCCCGGGGTTAGGGTCGAGGGGAGGCCGTGCGGCCGCGTGGTGCAGGGCCCAAGATGGCGGCTTGACCCGGCCGGGAAAGCCGGTGGGGCGGGACCCCGTGATGAGTAGGGGTCCGAGGGCAGAGGGTCCGTCGGGAGACGGAGTACAGGTGCTTGTTGCGGGGATATGCCAGGTGGGCCGGGGTTCGGGCCCCGTCGAGCGGGGAGGGAGTGAGCCGTGTGTGAGGCCTGTCCAACATGCGTCCCCCCCAGCTGAAGGCGGGGAGAGTCACCCATCTCCTTGGGGACTCTCTTCGTCGAGGCGGAAAAAGCGGGACAGGCCATCTGCGTTGGCGTGATCTTGGCCTGGTCGGTGCTCCACGGTGAAGTCCATTCCCTGCAGGGAAATGGACCAGCGCAAGAGTTTTGGGTTCTCCCCCCGCATCTGCATCAGCCATTGCAGGGGTCGATGGTCGGTTTGTACCCGGAAGTGGGTACCGAAGAGATAGGGTCGGAGCTTTTTGAGGGCCCACACTACTGCAAATGCCTCCCTCTCGATGGTGCTCCAACGCTGTTCTCGGGCCAGGAGACGTCGGCTGATGAAGGCCACCGGCTGGTCATGACCTTCGGGGTTCAGCTGAGAGAGGACGGCCCCGATGCCGTGGTCGGAGGCGTCGGTCTGCACCACAAATTCCCGACTGTAATCGGGGGCCTGGAGCACCGGGGCGGTGCACAGGGCGGCCTTCAGCTCCTCGAAGGCCGCTTGACAATCAGGAGTCCAGTTGACCCGCTTCGGCTGGTTCTTGGATGTGAGACCCGTGAGGGGCACCACGATGCTGCCGTAGTCCTTCACGAACCGCCGGTAGTAGCCGGTGAGCCCCAAGAAGGCTCGGACCTCGGTCTGGGTGACGGGGGGCTGCCAGGACTGGATGGCAGCAATCTTAAGTTGTAGTGGGGCCACCAGCCCGCTCCCCACTTGGTGCCCAAGGTAGGTCACAGACCCTTGGCCAATCTGGCACTTGCCGGCCTTAATGGTGAGGCCGGCCCGCTGGAGGGCTTGCAGGACCTCTTGGAGGTGGCGGAGGTGGTCGGACCAGTGGCGGCTGTATACAGCGATATCGTCCAGGTAGGCAGCGCTGAATTCTTCAAGCCCTGCCAAGACCTGGTTCACAAGGCGTTGGAACGTGGCGGGGGCATTCTTCATGCCAAAGGGCATGACCTTAAATTGATAGTGGCCATCGGGGGTAGAGAAGGCTGACCGTTCCTGAGCCCTGGGTGTGAGGCCGATCTGCCAGTAGCCCGCCGTTAGGTCGAAGATACTAAGGTAGCGGGCGGCCCCCAGCCGGTCGATCAGCTCGTCTGCTCGGGGGATGGGATGAGCGTCGGTCCGGGTGACAGCGTTCAAGCCCCGGTAGTCGACGCAGAATCTCAGTTCAGGAGCGGAGCCGGGGGCAGCGGCCTTGGGAACTAATACGACCGGACTGGCCCAGGGACTGTCCGAGGGCTCGATGACCCCGATCGTGAGCATCTTGGCCACTTCCTCCTGGATGCAGGCCCGTACCCGATCTGGTACGCGGTAGGCCCGGTGCCGGACAGGGGGACTGTCCCCGGTGTCCACGTCGTGCAAACACCAGGGGGTGACCCCGGGGGTGAGGGAGAACAGGGCAGCGAACTGCAGCAGGAGGTTCCGGCAGTCCTGGCGTTGCTCTGAAGTGAGGGCGTCCGAGAGCCGGACCCCGTCCACGGAGCCGTCCTTCTCCTGAGTCCTCAGGAGGTCCGGGAGTGGCTCGGAGTCTTCTTCTGTGCCACTGTCTGTAGCCATCAAGAGGCTTAGTTCGGAGCGCACAAAGTGCGGTTTGAGCCGGTTGGTGTGGAGGACCCGAAGGGGGTTCCGGGGGGACCCCATGTCGATGAGGTAAGTGACGGGGCTTTTGCGCTCGACCACTTTGAAGGGCCCCGTCCACTTATCTTGCAGGGCGCATGGTTCGGTGGGGGACATCACCCATACTTGCTGCCCCGGCTCGAATTCAACGGAGGAGGCATTGTGATCATACCACCTCTTCATGTCCTCCTGGCTGGCCTCGAGGTTCGCCTTGGCCATCTCCCTGAAGCGCCGGGTCTGGTTTCGTAAGGCCAGGATGTATTTGAAGACGTCTGGAGGGGTCGTTAGGGGGGCCATCTCCCAACCTTCCTTGACTAGGCTGAGGGGCCCTCGCACAGGGTGTCCGTATAGGAGTTCAAAGGGGCTAAAACCGAGGGACTTCTGGGGCACTTCCCGGTAGGCGAAGAGGAGGCACGGGAGCAGTACATCCCACTGGCGACGGAGAGGTTCTTCCAATCCCCCAATCATCCCTTTGAGAGTGCGGTTAAAACGCTCCACTAGTCCGTTCCCTTGGGGGTGATAGGGGGTCGTGAATCTGTAGGTGACCCCGCATTGTTGCCAGAGGGACTTCATGTACTTGGATATGAAATTCGTGCCTCGGTCGCTGACGACTTCTCGGGGGAAGCCTACCCGGGAGAAGATCCCCATCAGGGCCCGGCCAACCACTGGGGCGGTCACTGTCCGTAGAGGCACCGCCTCGGGGTAACGGGTGGCGTGGTCCACTAGTACCAAGATGAACCTGTGTCCTTGTGCCGTGCGGGGGTCCAGAGGTCCCACAATGTCTATCCCCACCCTCTCGAACGGGGTGGTGACCACCGGGAAGGGTTGTAGAGGGGCCTTCAGCTTCCGGCCACTCTTCCCGCTGGCTTGGCATGTGGGGCACGATCGGCAGTGGTTCAGGACGTCATTCCTCATTTTCGGCCAAAAAAAGTGGGTCACCAGGCGACTGTACGTTTTGTCCTGGCCCAGGTGTCCAGCCAGGGGGACATCGTGGGCTAGGTTGAGCAGAAAGTCTCGGAAGCGGAGCGGTACCACCAGAACTCGACCGGCCCCCAGTTCGGCGATTCTTTGCTCGCTGTAGAGCAGGTCGTTATCCCAGTAGACCCAGTGGGTTCCTGTGGTGTCCCCGGCGGTTTGGGTGCTGGCTTGTTGGCGGAGTCCCTCGAGGGAGGGACAGGTCTTTTGTTCCTGGCGGAACTGTTCTTGGGTGGGCCCCCCTTCTTGCCGCCACTGAGCCAGACCCGGGAGGTCCTGGTGTTGCGCGTCTTCCTCGGTAGTCGGGTCCGGGAGGTCGGTCTCGCCGTTGTCCTCTACGAGGGCAACCGGGGGCGGAGGTGCTGGCCATTCGGTTTCTTCTGATCGGGGGGCGGCACGGGCGGCCATGGATCGGGTGGTTATGCAGGCCCAGTCCGGGAGGCCCAGCATCCCCAAGTGCTCTCTTCTCTCGACGGTGGCCCACGGGGAACTCTCGAGGTCATTCCCCAGGAGGCAGTCCACGGGGGCATCGTCCCGGACCGTCACCTTCAGTAGGCCGGAGACCCCTCCCCATTCAAACGGGACGCAGGCCATCTTACACATGCTCTCAGAGTTATCTGCCGAGCGGACGGGGCAGAGAATGTTCGGCAGGATCTGCTCGGGCTTCACCAGGTGACAGCGGACGGCCGTCACGCTGGCGCCGGTGTCACGCAAGGCCTCGGCTCTCTGTCCATTAATGGTCACCCACTGACCATATTTTCTGGTGTTGGCGGGTAGGGGAGCCCGCGGAACCATGTCCCTTCCCCCTAAGCATGCCAGGACCATGGCGGCCGGTTCCCACCCTTGCTGGTCCGGCTCATACTCCTCGGGTCCCTCCGATGATTGCTCTTCCCCCAGGGCAGCGGCAGCTACCTGGCGGGGCTTGGGTGGTTAGTTTAGCGGGCAGTTCGGATCGTTGGCGTAGTGGCCTAGTCGCTGGCACCGGTGGCACGTGACGTGGGCTCGGTACCCAGGCCGCAATGGGGGGTTGCCCCGGCCGGCCGGAGGTGGGGTGCTGGCCACGGGTGTTGCTGGTAAGGTGTCTCTCCCTCGCCCCTGGCCCCCTCCTCCTCCCCGAGGACGGTGCTGGCCTTGGTTGCTTCTGTTCTGGTCGTGGGGCCCTTTCCGGCCCACTCGGGTGCTTTCCCACCGGTCAGCTTCGGCGGCGAGCTGCCGGGGGTCAGTCAGCTTACTGTCGAGTAGGTGCTGCCTGAGCTCGACGAAACAGTTGTTTGATAGGTGCTCCCATACCATAAGGTTGAAGAGTTGTTCGTAGGTGGTGACCTGATTTCCCTTGATCCAACCCTCGAAGGCCCGGCTGCAATAGTTCACGTATTCCACCCAAGTTGTACCTGGGATCCGGGTGCAATCTCTGAACCTCTGGCGGTACATCTCGGGCGTGAGGCCGTAGCGGGTGAGGAGGGCAGCCTTCATGTGGTCGTAGGACGACATTTGGTGATCGGGGAGCTGCAGCAGGGCATCGCGACCCTCGTTGATGAATCTCCCCCAAAGTCCGGCTCCCCAATCACTCCGGTCGATCCGGTGGGAGGTCATTGCGATCTCATAGGCTTTAAACCACTGTTGTATGTCGTCTTCTCGGACATACTCGCGGACCACATCCTTGGGGATGTGAACTTTTTTCTCAATAGGCCCCGGGGTGTGTGGTCGCTCAGGCACCCCCAGTTCCTTATTCTGTTTGCGCAGTTCTATTTCCGCCAGTCGGCGCTCGTGCTCGAGCGTTATTTTTTTCTCTTCCAGCTCTCTTTGTCTCTGCTTTTCTTCTCGTTCCTCTCGAAGCCGCATATGCTCGAGGTTGATTTTCTGTTCAGCCAACTTAAGTTCCCCATCCATCTTGAGTCGTGCCATCTCTAATTCGTGTAATCTGACTCTGTCTCTTTCTCGTATCTCCTCCTGTGAGAGGCCCGTTCCCCGCTCCTCGGGAGCCGTGGCGTTCCCCTCTGGTGTGATGCTGGTTTGGTCTGGTGTGACGCTGTTTTGGTCGGAGGGTCCTGTGACCCCAGTTTCTGTCCATGACTCAAGAGCGCGCTTTAGATCATCCTTGGTACTCAGGCCGGTGGTAGCAATGCCAAGTTCTATGCAAAATTGTCTCAGTTCGCGGTGGTTGTATTCTTCTAATTTCTCCATTTGGAACTTCTCGGTGGAGCTGCTATCTTTGGTCGACATCGTGCTTTGTCGTGGGGTGAGCTACTCTCTGTACGATTACGCGTTGATTCGGATCGCGCCGCTGGCCACCAATGTTAGAAAAGGTAGATGGACCGGGAGGGTCGGCCGGGGTCAGGAGGAGAGGTCTCCGGGGAGAGCCGTCTCCAGCGATCGTACAGACAAGTAACTTCCCCCCCACAGACAGATATCACACACGGATAAGGTTCAGTGTTCTTTATAAGCACTTATTTAAGGTACGGTTAAATGGTACAAGGAGGTCTGGACTCAGGGGTCCCCTCGATTAGAGTCTCGCAAGGTAGGGAAGGGGGTAGCGGGACAGTCTATTTACCAATCAGGTAGTTCGGATGAGATGATGATGAGCTCACAATCCTCGAGCTTGGTGATTAGGTGATATGGGCCGCGGCAGCGCCAGCAGGTCCCGGTGTGGATGGTCGTTACAACGGGCCGCGGCAGCGCCAGCAGGTCCCAGGAAGATGACTGTTGCAGAAGGCCGCGGCAGCGCCAGCAGGTCCCGGTGAGGATGGTCGTTACAACGGGCCGCGGCAGCGCCAGCAGGTCCCAGGAAGGTGAAGGTTGCAGAAGGCCGCGGCAGCGCCAGCAGGTCCCGGTGAGGATGGTCGTTACAACGGGCCGCGGCAGCGCCAGCAGGTCCCAGGAAGGTGAAGGTTGCAGAAGGCCGCGGCAGCGCCAGCAGGCAGGGCGATGGTTCACAAGAGCGGGCTACGGCAGCGCCAGTAGACCGTCAGGGTTGAGTTCACTCGGTGTCTCTCGACTCCAGGATACAACTGCCTTCCTGCTCCGGAGCTGCCCCAGTTATAGGGCTGGTGCCCTTTGATGTCCGGACCCTCGCACTTGGAGGTCGGAGGGTCCGGGATGAAGGGGTCCAGACACCCAGCAGGGGGTGGAGCCAGTGCCTGGGGGAGCTGGGGGCGATCGGCACCTGGCGGGGGAGAGCCCTTGACACTTCGTTCTCCCATTGACCTGCCAAGTGGTCCGCTCACCTCCTGGGTGGATGGTGGTGCCGGGATGTCGGGGCCGGCCAGGCCCGGGGTTAGGGTCGAGGGGAGGCCGTGCGGCCGCGTGGTGCAGGGCCCAAGATGGCGGCTTGACCCGGCCGGGAAAGCCGGTGGGGCGGGACCCCGTGATGAGTAGGGGTCCGAGGGCAGAGGGTCCGTCGGGAGACGGAGTACAGGTGCTTGTTGCGGGGATATGCCAGGTGGGCCGGGGTTCGGGCCCCGTCGAGCGGGGAGGGAGTGAGCCGTTTGTGAGGCCTGTCCAACACTCTGCACCCACCCCTCCTGTCTCTGGGCACTGCTAGGAGGACTCTACACCCACCCCTCCTGTCTCAGTGCACTGCTGGGAGTGATAGGCACCCACCCCTCCTGTCTCAGGGCACTGCTGGGAGGACTCTGCACCCACCCCTCCTGTCTCTGGGCACTGCTGGGAGTGATAGGGACCCACCCCTCCTGTCTCTGGGCACTGCTGGGAGGACTCTGCACCCACTCCTCCTGTCTCTGGGCACTGCTGGGAGGACTCTGCACCCACCCCTCCTGTCTCAGGGCACTGCTGGGAGTGATAGGGACCCACCCCTCCTGTCTCTGGGCACTGCTGGGAGGACTCTGCACCCACCCCTCCTGTCTCAGGGCACTGCTGGGAGTGATAGGCCCCCACCCCTCCTGTCTCAGGGCACTGCTGGGAGTGATAGGCACCCACCCCTCCTGTCTCAGGGCACTGCTGGGAGTGATAGGCCCCCACCCCTCCTGTCTCAGGGCACTGCTGGGAGGACTCTGCACCCACCCCTCCTGTCTCAGGGCACTGCTGGGAGGACTCTGCACCCACCCCTCCTGTCTCAGGGCACTGCTGGGAGTGATAGGCACCCACCCCTCCTGTCTCAGGGCACTGCTGGGAGGACTCTGCACCCACCCCTCCTGTCTCTGGGCACTGCTGGGAGGACTCTACACCCACCCCTCCTGTCTCAGGGCACTGCTGGGAGTGATAGGCACCCACCCCTCCTGTCTCAGGGCACTGCTGTGAGGACTCTGCACCCACCCCTCCTGTCTCTGGGCACTGCTGGGAGTGATAGGGACCCACCCCTCCTGTCTCTGGGCACTGCTGGGAGGACTCTGCACCCACTCCTCCTGTCTCTGGGCACTGCTGGGAGGACTCTGCACCCACCCCTCCTGTCTCAGGGCACTGCTGGGAGTGATAGGGACCCACCCCTCCTGTCTCTGGGCACTGCTGGGAGGACTCTGCACCCACCCCTCCTGTCTCAGGGCACTGCTGGGAGTGATAGGCCCCCACCCCTCCTGTCTCAGGGCACTGCTGGGAGGACTCTGCACCCACCCCTCCTGTCTCAGGGCACTGCTGGGAGGACTCTGCACCCACCCCTCCTGTCTCAGGGCACTGCTGGGAGTGATAGGCACCCACCCCTCCTGTCTCAGGGCACTGCTGGGAGGACTCTGCACCCACCCCTCCTGTCTCAGGGCACTGCTGGGAGGACTCTGCACCCACCCCTCCTGTCTCTGGGCACTGCTGGGAGGACTCTGCACCCACCCCTCCTGTCTCAGGGCACTGCTGGGAGTGATAGGCACCCACCCATCCTGTCTCAGGGCACTGCTGGGAGGACTCTGCACCCACCCCTCCTGTCTCTGGGCACTGCTGGGAGTGATAGGGACCCACCCCTCCTGTCTCTGGGCACTGCTGGGAGGACTCTGCACCCACCCCTCCTGTCTCTGGGCACTGCTGGGAGGACTCTGCACCTACCCCTCCTGTTTCAGGGCACTGCTGGGAGTGATAGAGACCCACCCCTCCTGTCTCTGGGCACTGCTGGGAGGACTCTGCACCCACCCCTCCTGTCTCTGGGCACTGCTGGGAGGACTCTGCACCCACCCCTCCTGTCTCAGGGCACTGCTGTGAGTGATAGGCACCCACCCCTCCTGTCTCAGGGCACTGCTGGGAGTGATAGGCCCCCACCCCTCCTGTCTCAGGGCACTGCTGGGAGGACTCTGCACCCACCCCTCCTGTCTCAGGGTACTGCTGGGAGTGATAGGCACCCACCCCTCCTGTCTCAGGGCACTGCTGGGAGGACTCTGCACCCACCCCTCCTGTCTCAGGGCACTGCTGGGAGGACTCTGCACCCACCCCTCCTGTCTCTGGGCACTGCTGGGAGGACTCTGCACCCACCCCTCCTGTCTCAGGGCACTGCTGGGAGTGATCGGCACCCACCCCTCCTGTCTCTGGGCACTGCTGGGAGGACTCTGCACCCACCCCTCCTGTCTCTGGGCACTGCTGGGAGTGATAGGGACCCACCCCTCCTGTCTCTGGGCACTGCTGGGAGGACTCTGCACCCACCCCTCCTGTCTCTGGGCACTGCTGGGAGGACTCTGCACACACCCCTCCTATTTCACAATATGTACGCTCATGACATACACGGATGTGGGTACGCTCCATGCATTCGAGGTGGGGGTACGTGTCGTACTTACAGTGTTGGGGTGGGGGTACGCTCCATGCATTCCAGGTGGTGGTACGGGTCGTACTTACACTGTTGGGGTGGGGGTACGCTCCATACGTACGCGGGTGGGGGTACGGGTCGTACTTACACTGTTGGGGTGGGGGTAGGCTCCATACGTACGCGGGTAGGGGTACGGGTCGTACTTACACTGTTGGGGTGGGGGTAGGCTCCATACGTACGCGGGTGGGGGTACGGGTCGTACTTACACTGTTGGGGTGGGGGTAGGCTCCATACGTACGCGGGTGGGGGTACGGGTCGTACTTACACTGTTGGGGTGGGGGTACGCTCCATATGTACGCGGGTGGGGGTACAGGTCGTACTTACACTGTTGGGGTGGGGGTATGCTCCATACGTACGCGGGTGGGGGTACGGGTTGTACTTACACTGTTGGGGTGGGGGTACGCTCCATACGTACGCGGGTGGGGGTACGGGTCGTACTTACACTGTTGGGGTGGGGGTAGGCTCCATACGTACGTGGGTGGGGGTACGGGTCGTACTTACACTGTTGGGGTGGGGGTACGCTCCATACGTACGTGGGTGGGGTTATGGGTCGTACTTACACTGTTGGGGTGGGGGTACGCTCCATACGTACGCGGGTGGGGGTACGGGTTGTACTTACACTGTTGGGGTGGGGGTACGCTCCATACGTACGCGGGTGGGGGTACGGGTCGTACTTACACTGTTGGGGTGGGGGTACGCTCCATACGTACGCGGGTGGGGGTACGGGTCGTACTTACACTGTTGGGGTGGGGGTACGCTTCATACATACGCGGGTGGGGGTACGGGTCGTACTTACACTGTTGGGGTGGGGGTACGCTCCATGCATTTGAGGTGAGGGTACGGGTCGTACTTACACTTTTGGGGTGGGGGTACGCTCCATGCATACGGGGTGGAGGTACGGTCCGTACATATCCGTCCCCACGCTATGTGATGCTTGTGCGGCCCGTCCCCAGGCCTTTGCCACGTGGGTACGAGCCGTCCCGCCATTGTTGGGGTGACGTGGGTGTGGGCGTGGTACGACTCGTACCCACGCTCTCCAGGCATGGGTACGGGACGTACAGGTCTGGTTGTGTTGCCGGTTCGCGTCGTGAAGGACTTCCGTTGTGGCAGTCGCTGGCTTAGCTGGACACGCCCCCACCCCCTCGTAGTGACCAGGGCCTGGGAGTCAGGTATGTCCAGGGCATGTGTGCTGTGTGACTTTGATGGGGGGTTTGTGGCCTGCCCTGGTCCTGCCACCCCCCCCCTTTCCCCCCTCCCTTAGTTGTTCTGACCTTCTGCGGCGTCTGCGTCCGAACCTGTAGAGGAGGTCGACTGCTATGAGGGCCGGGATGACACGTAGGTTCGGGTCCATGTCTGTCCGTCGCGTACGGGTACTCCTTGTTCGCGTCGTCCTGTCTGTCCGTCGCGTACTGGTCCTCCTTGTTCGCGTCGTCCTGTCTGTCCGTCGCGTACTGGTACTCCTTGTTCGCGTCGTCCTGTCTGTCCGTCGCGTACTGGTAGTCCTTGTTCGCGTCGTCCTGATTTCCCGGCAGTTTTTGGCAGCCGGAAAATATTCACCGTGTGGGATGACGTCGGTGCGAATCGTAATTCCTGGTTCGTGAATGGCAGGCTGCGAGCGTCCCGACGTCAGGTCGGTGCTTTCCCGGATCGCATTTGTAGGTTTATTTTGTTCGGTCGGGGTTTTTTACGATTCGTACGGAAATGGTGTTTCCGTGCCAATCGTAATTCCATGTTTGTATATTTTGACGACCGGGTACGCGTCGGACGGAGAATATGCTCCGTCCGACGGTTCGTACCCGCTTTTTACCGGATCGGAATCGGCACCTACGTCTAATATGCACACAGATACTACAAGTTGCAACAAGTCAAAGTGCAAACTTGCAGAGCAAATATAGAAGTAAAACTTAATTTCATTTAGTACTTTAAATGCTAGATATACCACCCTTGCAAGTCAGTTATACATGTATTTTTTAAAGTTGTGCATAGCTTCCTAGTGTATGTATCTAAATAGAAAGGTTTGCCCGACTCGCATCCTAATAGCTAATAAGGGTTTATACCCAGAATTGTGAAATTAATAGTTTGCACATGAATTTTCACTTCATGACTATTTTTGCTAAATTCTGTTAGAAAGTAACTGAATTCGTGATTCTCACAGTTTATAGATTATTGATAGACATGCACGGGCAGACATCTTTTAATTTTTTGTTATGAATTATAAAGATCATTACGAGATGGTCGCCCCAATTAGAACAAACATATCGGCCGTATATGAATGTTAAAACAATCATACACTATGGATAATATCATGATATTCCATATTACATGATGGTCAACCTATTAAGATGCAGTGGTGGTGCTGGGCGTGGTACAATGCAGATCAAATAAGCAGCAAGGAAACAGCCAGTTAGCACTGTCTGTGGAGCTGTAGTATGGTCTAAAATATGAAAATATATAAGGAGATGCCAAAAAATAAAAGGGGATCTGAATGACTGAGCCCTCTATGGCCACGCGGGTTATATACAACCACCTGCTATGCCTTCCCTAAAATGAAGAGTCTGTCAGACAGTAGAGAATGCAAACTTACTTTATTCAATATATACTCGGCAGAGGAGCCCAGTCAAGCCTTCACCCTAAGATGTCTGCCGAGTGGACTGACGCCCCAGGGTACGCTAATACATAATAAACCCTTCTGGAGACTTCGGCTACACCTCTAATGGAAAGTTACCGGCTTGAGCCGGGCATGAACAAAGGAGGTACAGAGAGATGAACTAACACCTGCCAGATGGGCACAATATCACACTTTGCCACTCATCACTTACACCACTTTCACCACACGGTCCTGAAGAAAGCCCCCTTCAAACACGCTTGCAGGCTGAAACATGTAGACCCATCACATAGACAACTAAAAGATAATAAATAATTTTTTAAGTTGCACCACACATATTTATAATCATATACTGTGCTGCAGCTAATAATGATCAGTGGCAAGGATTCTCAGAGGTATTTTTAACTCAAATCACGTCACATCACACACCTGCACCACACCAGCTCCGCTGTAATCAGGTGTCGTAGCACAACCGGGGGGCATTCGGCTACCTGGTTGGGACCCCAATGATGAAGCATGACACCAACTAGGTTGGTGTGTGAGGGGTCTTTTAACAAACCCAGTGGGTCCAAACACTGCCCAACAAGTGATTGTACCACACACACAGAGGGGCCGATTCCGATCTCAGTCGGAAGGGCACCGAATCGGGTTCGGACGGAAACACTACGAGACGTACGCGTGTTTTCCAGCCGACTCGTACAGCTGTACGAGCGAGCAAGTACGATGCGAGCTACATGAAATTCACCGATCGAGTCATTTCCGGGTCCGAACCGCTCCGTACGTCCCGGTCAGAAGCTAACCGTGGCGTGCAATTGATGCGATTTACAACCAAGCCAGTACGATGCACGCACCGGACAGCCTGTGCGAGACGGAGTGTCTGGCTCGCAAAAGTTCCCAGAGTCGGACTTTGGGGGTCCGTGTCGGACCCCCTGACACCCGCAGCCCTACGACTCGGACACAGGGGGAGACCTATGGGTCTCCCCAACACAGGCATGTACGGTGCGGGTGGCACCGACGCGTACCCACTGTAGGGGCGCACTTGTCCGCGACGTACCCATTCAGTCAATGGGAGCCCATGTACGCGTCGTATAACTGGCTCGACCGAGCCGAGTCCGACAGCATACGTGCGCATCGTATTTGCTCGGTCGGACTGTAGGGGTCCGGCTCGGTCGGAAAACACTCTGAATCCGACTCGGTCGGAGTGCTTTCCGACCCAGATCGGAATCGGCCCCATAGTGGGTTTGTCCATCATTGTTTAGCTTATTTTCACACTATCAGTACTCCAAGGCCACTGTGCCAAGTCTAAGCGTCTCCTAACGTGGGAGCAGAGCTACACATTGAGATTGGAATGCGGAGAAAGAATATCAGGTCATTAGCAAGTCGGGTTACAGTCGTGAGCAGAACAGAAAATAATAACGAAGTACAGTGTTTTGCTGAGGCAAGCAAGAAGAGAAATAAAGCCTAGTACGAGCACAGCCCAAGCAGTCTTCTAGTGATTTCGAAATACAAAATGGATTCACACAAGCTAACTAAAGCTTACATATTGCAAAGATATCTCAGTGGGTTGCACAACGTGAATACAAATGGCGTCTATTTAGTCACATATTGATAACATAATATAGCATGTGTAAGTGCACAACGGGAAGGGGAATTCGAACCTAACAGATCTGTAAAAGGAGATAATGGAAAAATAAAAAGTGACACTTGCCTTAGCACTGAAGAGCACTCTGACAGATGTGCACATAAGCGTGTGTATATATGTATGTAATTTTTCTATATTCTTTAATTAAAACAATCCTAGCAGACAAGCCTCTCAGTCCTCCCGAGGAGATTCAAGTAACAATTATAAAAGTGTAAATCTTCTTCCCTGGTGATTGTTAAGGGGAGGATAATCAGTATGAATTTTCTTGTCTGCAGAAATAATCTGTTAGATTTCATGTAACAAAATACATGTCTGCAGGCTTCAACATGGTGCAATAACAATGGCTATTGCCTACTGCCTTCAACATATGTTTTTGAGAAAAATAAATCAAGCTATCTGCCTTTGAATTTTCCATGATAAGCAATTCATAGAGATGACATCTGCAGTCAGGTCTATATCTTTTCTCTCTGGCTTGTCACAATCACCATCTCATACCTACTGTATTGAGCACAAGCTCTCCTATAAAGCAAATTATGTATACAAAAACAAAATCAGAAACATCTGCTAGGTCAGTTGTCAAAAATAATATAACAACCCTCATAAGTGGAAGTCCAATTGGTCGCACACTGCTCTACCTACCAGCGTGTTGCCCCAAAGAATTGTGGTCCCTGAAGTCAGCGTCGGCGGGTACGCCTATGCCCGAATCTAGAGTGCAAGTAAGTGTAGCGTTAGCCATCCCTGGACACGTGTTTCGAGGTAGTTGCCTCTCGTCAGCAGGGAGTAGGTGAGTGTGTAGGGTTGCTGTGTAGGCTGCTAAAATAAGTATTCTCAGGTAAAGTACCTCTCGTAGCGCGCAGGTGCGTAACCATGAGCTCGTCAGCTCCACCGGCTCAAGGAGCCTGAATATTAACAAAAGTCCAATTGGTCGCACACTGCTCTACCTACCAGCGTGTTGCCCCAAAGAATTGTGGTCCCTGAAGTCAGCGTCGGCGGGTACGCCTATGCCCGAGTCTAGAGTGCAAGTAAGTGTAGCGTTAGCCATCCCTGGACACGTGTTTCGAAGTAGTTGCCTCTCGTCAGCAGGGAGTAGGTGAGTGTGTAGGGTTGCTGTGTAGGCTGCTAAAATAAGTGTTCTCAGGTAAAGTACCTCTCGTAGCGCGCAGGTGCGTAACCATGAGCTCGTCAGCTCCACCGGCTCAAGGAGCCTGAATATTAACAAAAGTCCAATTGGTCGCACACTGCTCTACCTACCAGCATGTTGCCCCAAAGAATTGTGGTCCCTGAAGTCAGCGTCGGCGGGTACGCCTATGCCCGAGTCTAGAGTGCAAGTAAGTGTAGCGTTAGCCATCCCTGGACACGTGTTTCGAGGTAGTTGCCTCTCGTCAGCAGGGAGTAGGTGAGTGTGTAGGGTTGCTGTGTAGGCTGCTAAAATAAGTGTTCTCAGGTAAAGTACCTCTCGTAGCGCGCAGGTGCGTAACCATGAGCTCGTCAGCTCCACCGGCTCAAGGAGCCTGAATATTAACAAAAGTCCAATTGGTCGCACACTGCTCTACCTACCAGCGTGTTGCCCCAAAGAATTGTGGCCCCTGAAGTCAGCGTCGGCGGGTACGCCTATGCCCGAATCTAGAGTGCAAGTAAGTGTAGCGTTAGCCATCCCTGGACATGTGTTTTGAGGTAGTTGCCTCTCGTCAGCAGGGAGTAGGTGAGTGTGTAGGGTTGCTGTGTAGGCTGCTAAAATAAGTGTTCTCAGGTAAAGTACCTCTCATAGCGCGTAGGTGCGTAACCATGAGCTCATCAGCTCCACCGGCTCAAGGAGCCTGAATATTAACAAAAGTCCAATTGGTCGCACACTGCTCTACCTACTAGCGTGTTGCCCCAAAGAATTGTGGTCCCTGAAGTCAGCGTCGGTCATTAGTGGACCTAACAAGGATTATCACAGTGCAAATATTCTATCCCCATGAAAATTGTTAATCTCCAATTCCACCTACATCTCTCCTATATTTTGTATGATGAGATCTCCACAGATATAAGTTTATTAATTAGTAACAAATATGAGAGCGTGCGGGGAGTGGGTGAATAAAAGGGCCATTCTAACTACTAAATGGAAGGGGTTTAGGGAGGACTAAGAAACTGTTTAAGGTTCACAAACTACCCTCCTAAAGTTAATACATCCAAAAAGGGACCCACAATAATAGTTAATTACTAGGTGTGGGCAGACACCTTCGTTCCGCCCACGCATTGTGCGGAGATTTGCCCCTTCCGCCCACTGCGATGTAGGCGGAGAAACAAGGCAAATCTCAGCACACTCGGGCGGAGCGGAGTTGGCCTCCCACCCGCCTCCCGCCTGCAGTATTAACACTTTACAAATCATTATAAATAACATTTTAAATAACCTTACCTTATTGGTGGCATTCCCGGGATTCCCTGCATCTCCATCGCGTCTTCTTGTAGGAAGTGTTCATGCGCGGGCGCCCGCTCATGCGCAGTTCCCAAAAGAAGATGCGATGGAGATGAAGGGAAGCCCGGGGACCCCGCCGATAAGGTAAGGTTATTTAAAATGTTATTTATAATGTGTTTTGAAAAGTGTTGATACTGCGGGTGCAGATGTTGGTTCCATCTTCGTTCCTCTCCACGTAGACCTGTTACGCAATTTCCACCCACCCTGATTAATTACTCCATCTCAGAGCTGTAGGAAGTGTATCACCACACTTGGTCAACCTTTGGTACTGCAACACCATGAAAATAATGGTAGTAAGGACTTAAAATAAAATCCCATAAAAATTAATTTTAAATTAAAGTACATAATTTAAATAGTTTAATAGATAAATACAATGTTATGTTAAAAAAATCTATAATGATTTACTATTTGATTATCAAATATTTGGAAGGTAGTTTATTTATTGATATATTTGTATAGCACAACTAAGGCGTCTAGGCGCTTGTAGACCAACATCCTGCAGCCAAAGGTGAAAAGTGCTAAATGATTCTGAGAAAATAGAGAAGTACTAATATTGGTTACGTCTCGAAGAGCCAGGTCTTAAGACTCTTCCTGAAAGAGAGCAAGTCCGGGGACTTTTTAAATGTGAATGGTAGCTGATTTCACAATCTGGTAGTGATGTTTAAAAAGATTTTACCACCCCAGTTTGATAGTCTTACTTTTGGGACCTCCACCAACATAAGTGAAGAGGACCGTAGCATTCTGAATGGTGTAGCCCAGCGAAAGTGGTCAATAAGATACACAGGACCCTGGTTGTGCAATGCCCTTAAGGCAATGCACAGTGCCTTAAAGTTGATCCGTTTTTCCACTGGAAGCCAGTGTATGGTATTGAGGGCCGTCTTTGCAGAAGAGTATTTTGGCAGTCTAAAAAGCAGATGGGCAGCCGAATTCTGTACAACCTGCAGTTTAACCAGGAGGGCTTTATTAATTCCAATCAAAAGGCCATTACAATAGTCCCGCCTTGATAGGACTAAGGCTAAACCCACTGTTTTCTGCAGGTCCAGTGGCATGAAAGGGAAGATTTTCCTCAGGACCTTCAGACAGTAGTAGGAAGCTAAGGTAATTACATTCACATGGTGGGAAAAGATGACACCCAGGTTTTTAGTCTTAACGACTGGTGAGGGGAGAGGGCCTAGTTCCATAATGTAACATTACATTTATTAAAATGTAATAAAATTACTTTTAATTAATTCCATACATTACTTTCAATAATTATTAATACCGGATAAAAAAGTAACATTTTTACTGTATGTGGAAATTCAATTTAAACATCACAAAAAATGTTTTATTTCATGTATTATTTTTAAGTTAAAGACTTAATTAAATATGTTGTTATTAGTACAGTCAAAAAATTTTATTCGGTCATCGTTTAAAAGAAATATATATCAAATTAATTTACAATAATATTTAATATTCAAATATTTTTAAAAATTAATGTTTAGTTAAGTAAACTTGTTTTACTTTTCCCTGTACGTTACTACAGAGAGACTCCACCTGACTGGGTGAAGATCTCTCTATGGGAAAATGAAAACGTTTATTTAACTTCATATTATAAATTGGTAAAAATATTTTTAAATATTTATTTTACATATATAGCTAAAAAACTAAATGCTACACCACTATTAACTTCATTTCGAATTAAATATTTAATATATTTGTTTTATTGCTACATTATTTTTTACATTGGTTTATATTTATTTGTGTTTTTAACTATTTTAAATAATTTTGGTTACTTTCTCATTATTTTGTATGGGGTTTTATCATGAGCCCCTTTCTTCATTATTTCTATGGGAAGGTGTTGCAGTGTCAGTGGTTGGCCTGTGTGGTGCTAGGCTGGTTTACTACTGCTTCATTTTTGCAGGTGTAATTTACACTCGTAAATTGAGCTACACTTCCCTTTTCAGGCGATATAGACATGTAAATCTATACTGTTGATGAATTTTGCACTCGAATATTGTGAGTAGCCAAATGTAGGAAAGTTACTCAAAAGTGTATGAGAAAATTACACTCGTAAATTACTCAGTGTAAGCTACCTTTGTGAACATCACCGATAATATGAAAGTCAAAGGTGTGAGTCACATAATGGAAAGAATAAAATCAAGTCAGAGACTATATCTGTGCAAACCTTTTCTACCAAAATGGACAATAGTAGACCCAACAAAGCAATGTCTGGGCTTCCTAAATTGTTACTTATTTGATTTAATTTTGAATATTTAATACAGTAACAAAATGATCTACATTTGTGTCTTTTATTTTGTGTCTCAAGTTTTTTCTACAGAAACTGTGCTTACTATTATCTAATTTCTAAATGCATGATAGAGATGGTCATAAATTATTATCATAACATCAGGTTCTTTTACTCTTGTTCTGTGTAGCCACAGCAGAGCTCCTGGTTTGCATAATTCTTGTCAGACTGAACTTCTTTAGGGGTTTGAGTTTTCCAATTGCCATACTTTATTTTCATAGCAAGGTTCTGACAGTAGTGTATTTGAACCTGATCTCTAATTTGTGAGTTGGCTACCAATTATTGATCCTCATTGGGTTTCCAACAGTGGGACATTCAGATTTTTCACCCCTCACTGAGAGGAAAAAAGGTCCATCCGAGGACCTATGCCTCAGTGGGTGAAGTAAAGAATCAGAGTAAATAGTTAACTGTATTGGGCCCAGTGCTAGAGAGATCTACAAAAAGTGATTTTGCTGCTTAATAGCAGAGATATGGTTTTGTCTAGTGACATGAAGAATTTAGTGTCCCCAAAATAGATTTCGTTTGTCATGCCAAAAAGCTAAAAATCCCATGGTTCGGCAGAAGGAATGATCAAGTACTGACGGATTCCGACGACTTGTAGCAGCAAAGAGGTGTGAGTATTAAAAGTGATGTATTTTGCTATAGCTTTAGGTTAAGATTGCGGTGTTTTAAAATAGCTCTGTGATATTATATGAAGTTGGAAAGTTGTGCGCCATACTGCTTAATGCAAAAAAGTTGAAATTGTTATCAGGTCAGCTTGTGGCTAAGATCTCAAGATGTACACCTATGTGGTGGTCTTAGTGTGGAAGACACTGAGTAAGTTATCTGCTGTATTGTGGCGTTTGTGGTGAGAAGTAATTGACGACATCTTATGGATACGGATTTTCTATTGTGGGCTAGGGATAAGCGGTTGGTGTAGTTGACCTCAGGCGCACTGGGAATAACTGTATCATTTAGGGTGAAATCCTGCTGGTCGAGATTTAATTTGAAGTGTATGATAAAGATAGGTATAGAAATAATATTATTTCATATTACGCTTTTAATGAGAGACATTATTTTCCTTTAGAGGAGCATACAGATTTAATTGTTGAAATCACTTGCATATTGCCTTGTGTATTTGCTTAGAAAATGCTCCAAGGAAAATTGTAAAGGAGGGTGAGCTGCTTTAAGGAGCAAGACTGACGTCACCGTGTGTCCTGCAGTGATTGGTCATTTGGTGTAAAGCTGCGCCAAGATTGGTTGTTTATGTCATAGAAAGTCACACTGTTATTGGTTGTGATTGCTGAACAAGAGAATTATGGGAGAATTTAATTTCCTAGGTTTTGGGGAAACATTGTGAAAAAAGAAATCAAAGAGAAATGACTTTTTTCAAAGCTTTACAAAAATTAATACAAGGAGATGTTACCATACCTGCTATAGTAGGAGAAGACGTACCGCCTGAGGGTAAGCCAGGATAAACCGTGTTGATGGATAAAGGATTACATCCATGTATTTGGCTTAAACAATCGCATAAACTTACAGAGAGAGATGAGGTTCTACAATGTCCACTTTATGGGACATTTAATTTGAGAATTATTTTGAATTTAAGGATAAAATTAAACAAAATGAGACCACCTCCTGGAACTGCTCAATTTAAGGCATTAAATACTTGGGAACACATAGCTCATCAAAAAGAGAAAACAAATCAGGGAAGAAATAGAAGAACCATATATCATTATGAAGAATCTAGATGGGATGCGCAACTGAAAGTATGGAGATCCAATGTTATTCCAGGAGCAAGAATGTACGTTTTGCTACCTGTTGAAGAAGAGATCAGAGGAAAATGAAAAGAGAAAAAGAAACATATAGTTAATATTGAAGTTGATATATGCAATGATACATGTGTGCACAAAAACTAAATTGAATCCCTGTTGCCGAAATAACCCAATATGACCTCTCCGTCATTCCGGAGTCAGAAAGACGAGGTCAGGCAGGCCACATGACCTAGAGCTGAAACAACTGATTGACAGATCACAGATGGGGTAGACCATAACCAGGAGAACATATGCACAAACAGGGAAAACCCCAGATTAATCCAACAGATAGGCAGCAACACCACAATGGTCCGGGGAGATTGTCCCTGATGAAGAGAACATGGCTGGAGGTACGCAAGTTCCCAAAACACCATGAAGTTCAATGCACATGAAGTTAGGAAAACTCAGACAATCAGGACACAGCCCACACAACACATACAGTGATCACAAGCTCCCCATGCCGGACATCTATAAACGTTACCTACTGGCCCTTATTGTGTCCATGCAAGGTCAAGACCCACCTGCATTTGTAATAAAGTAATTTATGACTCCATGACTAGGCTCACATCCCTCTTCCTAAAAAGGATCCATGAATTGCTTTATGATGCTCCAAGAAATGTATATAATGTATATACGTTTCACTCAATTCGATTGCCCTCAGACCCGATCCAGTAACATTGCTCCCGGCCGAAGTGTTTAGTTAAACCAGCTGTTCCTGTTTTGCCAAACTTCTCTTGTCTTTGTTTTTTCAAGGTAAATTCACATTCAAGCAACATTTTGCCGAGCCAGCCAGAAGAGATTGGTGCTTCAAACCCGACTACAGCTGAAGGAGAGGACCCTGCCTGAATAGATTCACATCTGTGCAGCAATGAAGGTGAGCAGATGCCACAATTCATTGAAAGTTCTGCTGAATCCATGGGAGTAGGTCTATCCTGAAACCACGGTCAAGTGGGTAAGAGACTACATCTGATCCTTAGTCCCAGCATTTGGCAAATGGCAAACTAGGAAGAAGTGCAAAAATTTAACCTAAGTACCCTGCAAATGACAGAAATCTGACATATTTCCTATTTTATGTGCACAAACTGAGTAGTCGCAAGGCAGCCTCGGAGGCGATTCAGCAGAGGTCACTTTTTTCGATAGTCAGCATGCTAGGATAGGTGAATGTTGTTAGTTGCTTGGACCGCTGGGCATGACACAGATGGTACGCTTGTCCCCTGGATGTGAAACAGGGGCACGGCCTCACCGCTTTGACCACCAGACATGAAACAGACGGTATGCATAGCCCCTGGGTGTGATATAGGGATTTTGTTGTAACCAGTAATCCCTGTGTATTTATTTCCCCACGATCAGAATAGAACCTAATATTACTTAATCCCAAGAAGCTAAGTTTATCAGTCCCCTTAAAATGTCTCCAGCTTAATATGGAGTCACCGCTAAAACGCATGCAAACTAGGTTCCCCACATAGGTTAGCAAGTATTGCCATGAGCTGCAAGCACACACTAAGTTCCCCTGGACAGCAGCCTCCAGGCCAATGTTCAGTTCTAAAACAAAACAATTTCCAGTATCAGGAGCCAGGTTTCCCACACATTCAGGATGGCGAAGACCCCATAACATCCATAACATGGGTACAAACTCCAACCGATCGCAGAGCACCACATGGCACCAAGTCAGAAAGAAAGTTCACCAATGCAATCATTCGTCCCTGACCCTTTACCTGTATCAAGTGACTCTCCATTCAGCAACATTCTACCTCCTCCTTCCCTCAAAGATTTTTAAACATCCAAAGCCTGTTTGTAGGGTCATGTCTCTCTAAAACAAATGAAAGTAGCGTGTCACTGGCTATAAGTCCATGGCTACAGGAATTTGTGGATTCTACTATGCAGAACTCAGCGTAGTGGGAAAAAAACCCTGCCACGCTACATGATGCTCCACTTGAAGGGAGAGTTTGCCTGCGCGCCCTTTTGTGTTGTGATGGGAACACTCCAAATTGCATGTGACCAGCACTATGCGGTTCGCAAGTCTGTTTTTGCATTCTAAATCATGCGCGAACGGCACCACACGTTCCGCATGCGCACAGCCATCTTGTTTTTGTGCTCCCATATTATGGTGCTGGGCCTAAATCTTATATTTCTTGAATCTCTTTCATCCTCCGCCTTTATTACTTATCTACTCCTAACTTTTATTTTGTATAATAATCTGTGTCTTTGTGTTTGTGCATTTTATGTTTTTGGGTATTATGTGACTTTTTTACTTTATTTCCCTTTATTTCCTCATTTCTATCTTCTTTCCTTTCCCTTCCTTTTTTCTACCCCACCCAGTGCCATGGCAGAGGACGACTTCCTTGCAGGTGGCGCTGCCGCCCAGGTGTGCTGCCTCGGAGAGGAGGAGGTGGCAGCGCTCGTTTTATTTTGTGCAACGGTCCTTCTCTCTTTGCTGGCAGCAGGCAGCAGGCTTGGCAGCGGATACCCCCTACGGGAGCATCAGCGGTGCTCTGGGATTGTGCACCGTTGCGTGCAGTGCACTAGCTAGGTTCGGCGCTCCGCCCAGAAGCTGATGGACAGCTGGGTGGACTTTCTGGACCGGGAGCAGGACCTGCTCCACCTGCTAGGTGTCGAGATCCTGGGACTCGGTGAGCATATTATTATTTTTGGTGTTTGTGTTCTACAATGCTAACATTTATTTTGCAAATAGCATGCTTCTCACACTCAGAGGTAAGTTACATTTAGTTCACGCTGGTATATTGTTGTGTGATCCAGTTTTTATTTTCTACTAGGCAGGTGTTCTGTGCTACCTAATCGTACTCTTCATTGGTACTCGCTTTGGCTGATTAAGAAGCCATTGCAGACTGTTCTCCTGTCACTACAGTGAATCAGCGAGTAGCGCATTCTCTCTGTGTCATTATTTATGTAGCTCGTACAGTTCCAAGTTATTTATTTCACAGCGACGTGTAGTATGCATCTATGAAGGGCAAAAATAGGAGACTGAGTTGATCCATCACAGGCGTTGGCAAATGGGAAAAGAATCAAAAATCATTCACTGCTATGCATTAGTTCCAAATGTAGGTTTGTTAAGGAAATTTGGAATAGGGATTTATGGGCAACTCAATGACAGTCGATAGACTTGAGTCAAAACTAGTTGTAGTGTATGCGGTATGTTTTAGAGAAGAACAATGTGTCTGCATTTGCTTGTCATAAAAGAAATATGGAAATTATTAACTGAATCACTATCTTCTTAATTTCTTTCATCAGCACCCAAGGGCAAGAAGAGGGATGTTTGTGAGGGACTGCAAGATGCTGGTCAGCCGGCGCCGATTACCAGTGCCACTGCTGATGACTCTGCTGATCCCAATAAGTGCTTTTTTGATTGTTGTGGACTTATTAAGGTAGAATCGTGGGGCATTGGAATGTTTGTGCTGTCTATTGTGATTATTCAGAAAGCAGGCCCAAGTAAGCTAGTATTATAAATAAATTCACCATGCATGTTTGTTAAGAATGCTTTCCTTTTCCTGTTCATGCCTAGCTCTAGCACAGTTGAGTTCAAAAGAGAGTAGCCATTGTCATCATGGACTACCCTCACCCCCCAATGTCAGCAGTTTCCCATGACAGTGCAGAAAGGCTGGAAAAAGATATGAGAGCCTACTCCCATGGCATACGCCAACCAACACGATATGTCTTTCACTGACCATTAATCCACCCCTGGCATGTCTAACTTTGTGAACCAACCAATCAAAAGCCCGGAGTGAAATTGGGAAGATACTACAGTGCTAACTGAACTGCAGGGCTGCATAGCAGTTGCATTTGCGTATCTTCATCTAAATTATGTGTAAGGTTTTATTCTAGCCACATAGTGCTGCTGCAGGAGGAGACAGGCCAGGTGGAGCGGGAGAAGCGGCAGCAGGGATGGACACTGGTGAGTCACATAATTTCTTGCAATTACTATGCTCCCTAGCTAGTGCCATGGCATCGTCATCAACATTTGACTTTGAAGTGAACCCCCCTCAGCTTTACCAGCCACAGCAGTAGTTACATTATTATTATGGCCTCTTCTATCTGCAATTCAGCAAAAGCTCACATTATGAGCATTAATGGCTTGAGTGAGATATGAAAGAATGGAAGGTTAAAAAAACAAAATGGTATATGAGTGAAAGGGTGGATGGGTAAATCATGGTTGCTATGGGTGAATTTGAATAAAATGATGAATATTTGGATTGTTTGGATGAATAAGCAAGGTGGCTCTTCTCATTAGGAGCATGCTGCTCACCCACTTTGCCTACTTGGTTTGTGTAGGGTTATAATTCAAAGCTATGGTTCCAAGTGGGGGGCATTTGGTTCCAAGTGGGGGGTATGTGTTATTCTTTGTTCTACTCCCTTGACTCACTGTATTTGTTAAGTGAGACAGATGTATCTCACCCATCATTCATCACCCCCCTCGATACCAATGGCATTTTTGGCAACTATGACTAAGTGCAGTTTGAGTCAATTTGTGAGTGCAGTGTTGGCTGTTTAATGTGTGTCTGCTTCAGTTAATGCAGCATTTACAATGTTTTCAATGCAATGCAAACTGAACACACAAGGTGTGTTGTTTCCCTTCGCCCACTCAGTCACCTCTTAGTATTTCACTCCTTTATATATTCTCAGTTCTTCCATCGCAGCAGACCATTCTTGGCATGTGCTATATTAAATTCTATAACCATGTGAAGTGAAGTGATTGCAGAATATGTTGCATGGTTTGACTGAATAAGCCAAAGATGACGAAACACTGATCAGTGGAGTGGCCCCTGTATAATATATCAAAATAGCCCTAGCCTACCTGTGTAATCCCTCTACCCTACCCCCTGCAGTAGAGTAAATTCTTGTTTAATTCTCTCGGGAATTCATTTGTTGAAAATATGTGGTGGTGGGTGAGGCCACAGAGTAAAATGGGAGTTAGGGCAAGATTTGATGTCACGTTTGGTGTATGGGATACATAGTGACAACTGTTCCAAAACAAATCTATGTAGCCCGGTCCTTTCCCTGTAGTGCAGTGCATTAGATTAATTTTCCTCAATGTCTACTTACAGCAGACATGATAATATAATAATATCCGCATTTCAAATGTGAGATCTGTGATGTAGTAGCTTATTTATTATTCATCTGCCTCTTTGGAGACAGGGTAGAGGAAAAATGCATTTCGGGAAGAGCAGGGCCATTGGAACTGAAAAGAGATTATTTTCAACTACAGCTGCAGACAGTAGCAACCTAGCTGAGGTGATGACACACAACTGTACTCCATATAGTGCATAATGCCGTTAATAAGATGTAATTTATTTTTCAACTCAAAGTGTCTGAATCTGTTTATAGTTACTTGAAAAGCCTTTAGAAGAAAACAATATTCAAATAATAGTTTTTTTTAATTCTGTGATGTTATTCTGACTGTTAATACTTTTAATACTTTTGTGCCACACATTGGGTGCTTTTTTGTGTTTGACATGTGTAGGTAAAACATAAAATTGGCCTTGTGACTCTTCTAATCATAATCACATCAAATAAATTCCAATGGTTCAAAGGGACCAGCAATGTACTGCTTCTGTGTCACCCAGTAATTTAAAGCCATTGTTTGCACAGATCATTACTTACAATTTGTCTTTTTTGGTTTTTCTCAATATGGCTGCTCTTCCTGGTCCAGTGGGACCACCCATCAGGCAGGAGATAGTGGCCCGTTTGCGGTGGCAGAGGCTGGAACATATCCATCTGAAAAACTGGCAGCTGGTGGTCCTAGAAAAAGAGGAGAAGGGAATTAAAGTACACCAACCAGGCAGTCGCTCCCCCTCAGCCTCCAGCCTCTTGGCCATCCCATCACCGGCAACGCCACCAACCGACTACAGCCACCTCTTACCACAGTGACAGCAGACCATTGCTGTGCTGAACCTGCAGCGGCTGAACACCATTGAGGGTCAGCTCAACACAACGGAGCACAGTCTGGACCAGCTACGGACCAATATCCATAGTTCCCTCTTCTAGCCCTTTTTCAAATTTTTATTTTGGTGGAAGAGACTTGTTGTTTGTTGGGGTTTGATGGAGAGGGTGGGAAGGGAGTTGGGACTGGAGAGACTTTTTCCTTTGACAATTTTATCGTTTTTGGGCTTGGGTCCCTTTTGTTTGGGGAGAGGGGTGGGCATATTGTTTGGGAAGAGAGGGTGGGTTTCTTTGTAAATAAATATAGGGGACAATGATTTCATTCAATCTAAATTTATGCCTGAAGTAGTTTCTTGTACTTTTACTTTGCACTGCTGCCTTCAAGTAGGGGAGGGTGGAATTTGCGTAGTCGCGTTACGCAAATCTCCGCGAAATTATCACAAATCTCCACGAGCATGCGAAATCTCCGCAAAGATGCGGAAATACTTGTCCCGCCTGTTGTTCGGCGCACCCATAACCAGTTGACGCACTGGTGGTCCGATATCCTGCACAGGGAGCAGGACCTGCTGGACCTGGTAGGAGTGGAGGTCCCGGGGCTTGGTGAGTAGCTATTTAATATTTCTACTAAGGTGCCGAGTACGATCCTGTAAAAACCGGGTACGAACCCTCGGACGTAGCATATTCTCCGTCCGACGCGTACCTGGTCGTAACAATGTACAAACATGGAATTACGATTCGCACGGAAACTCAATATCCGTACGAATCGTACAAAACCCCGACCGACGAAAATAAACATACAAATGCGATCCGGGAAAACGCCGACGTGACGTCGGGACGCACGCAGCCTGGCATTCACGAACCAGGAATTACGATTCGCACCGACGTCATCCCACACGGACAATATTTTCCGGCTGCCAAAAACTGCCGGGAAATCAGTACGACGCGAACAAGGAGTACCTGTACGCGACGGACAGACATGGACCCGAACCTACGTGTCATCCCGGCCCTCATAGCAGTCGACCTCCTCTACAGGTTACGACGCAGACGCCGCAGAAGGTCAGAACAACAAAGGGAGGGGGGAAAGGGGGGGCAGGACCAGGGGCAGGCCACAAAACCCCCACCAAAGTCACACAGCACACATGCCCTGGACATACCTGACCCCCAGGCCCTGGTCACTACGAGGGGGTGGGGACGTGTCCAGCAAAGCCGGCGTCCGCCACAACGGAAGTGCCTGACGACGCGAACCGGCAACACAACAATATAGGTACGTCCCGTACCCACGCCTTAAGAGCGTGGGTATGAGTCGTACCACGCCCACACCTACGTCACCCCAACAATGGCGGGACGGCTGTACCCACATGGCAAAGGCCTGGGTACAGCCCGCACAAGCATTCCACAGCGTGGGTACGGATATGTACGGACCGTACCCCCACCCGCGTATGCATGGAGCGTACCCCCCACCCCAACTGTGTATGTACAACCCGTACCCTCACCCGCGTACATATGGAGCGTACCCCCCACCCCAACAGTGTAAGTACAACCCGTACCCTCACCAGCGTATGCATGGAGCGTACCCCCACCCCAACCGTGTATGTACGACCCGTACCCCCACCCCAACCGTGTATGTACGACCCGTACCCTCACCCGCGTATGTATGGAGCGTACCCCCACCCCAACCGTGTATGTATGACCCGTACCCCACCCGCGTACGTATGGAGCGTACTCCCACCCCAACAGTGTAAGTACGACCCGTACCCTGACCCACGTACGTATGGAGCGTACCCCCACCCCAACAGTGTAAGTACGACCCATACCCTCACCCGCGTACGTATGGAGCGTACCCCCCACACCAACAGTGTAAGTACGACCCATACCCCCACCCGCATATGCATGGAGCGTACCCCCACCCCAACCGTGTATGTACGACATGTACCCCCACCTCGTATGCCTGGAGCGTACCCCAACAGTGTAAGTACAACCTGTACCCCACCCGCGTAAGTATGGAGCGTACTCCCACCCCAACAGTGTAAGTATGACCCGTACCCCACCCGCGGACATATGGAGCGTACTCCCACCCCAACAGTGTAAGTACGACCCGTACCCTCACCCGCGTACGTATGGAGCGTACCCCCCACCCCAACAGTGTAAGTACGACCCATTCCCTCACACGCGTACGTATGGAGTGTACTCCCACCCCAACAGTGTAAGTACGATCCGTACCCCCACCCGCGTATGCATGGAGCGTACCCCCACCCCAACCGTGTATGTACGACACGTACCCCCACCTCGTATGCATGGAGCGTACCCCAACCTCAGCAGTGTAAGTACGACCCGTACCCCACCCGCGGATGTATGGAGCGTACTCCCACCCCAACAGTGTAAGTACGACCCGTACCCTCACCCGCGTACGTATGGAGCATACCCCCCACCCCAACAGTGTAAGTACGACCCGTTCCCTCACACGCGTACGTATGGAGCATACTCCCACCCCAACAGTGTAAGTACGACACGTACCCCCACCTCGTATGCATGGAGCGTACCCCAACCCCAACAGTGTAAGTACGACCCGTACCCCACCCGCATACGTATGGAGCGTACTCCCACCCCAACAGTGTAAGTACGACCTGTACCCTCACCCGCGGACGTATGGAGCGTACCCCCACCCCAACAGTGTAAGTACGACCCGTACCCTCACCCGCGGACGTATGGAGCGTACCCCCACCCCAACAGTGTAAGTACGACCCGTACCCTCACCCGCGGACGTATGGAGCGTACCCCCACCCCAACCATGTATGTACGACACGTACCCTCACCCGCGGACGTATACGTCCCACCCCAACAGTGTAAGTACGACCCGTACCCTCACCCGCGTACGTATGGAGCGTACTCCCACCCCAACAGTGTAAGTACGACCCGTACCCCCATGGAGCAAACCCACACACGTGTATGTTCTAAGCGTACATATTGTTAAATAGGAGGGGTGTGTGCAGAGTCGTCCCAGCAGTGCCCAGACACAGGAGGGGTGTGTGCAGAGTCCTCCCAGCAGTGCCCAGACACAGGAGGGGTGTGTGCAGAGTCCTCCCAGCAGTGCCCAGACACAGGAGGGGTGGGTGCCTAACACTCCCAGCAGTGCCCAGAGACAGGAGGGGTGTGTGCAGAGTCCTCCCAGCAGTGCCCAGACACAGGAGGGGTGTGTGCCTATCACTCCCAGCAGTGCCCAGACAGAGGAGGGGTGGGTGCAGATTCCTCCCAGCAGTGCCCAGACACAGGAGGGGTGTGTGCAGAGTCCTCCCAGCAGTGCCCAGACACAGGAGGGGTGTGTGCCTAACACTCACAGCAGTGCCCAGACAGAGGAGGGGTGGCTGCAGATTCCTCCCAGCAGTGCCCAGACACAGGAGGGGTGTGTGCAGAGTCCTCCCAACAGTGCCCAGACACAGGAGGGCTGGGTGCCTAACACTCCCAGCAGTGCCCAGAGACAGGAGGGGTGTGTGCAGAGTCCTTCCAGCAGTGCCCAGACACAGGAGGGGTGTGTGCAGAGTCCTCCCAGCAGTGCCCAGACACAGGAGGGGTGTGTGCAGAGTCCTCCCAGCAGTGCCCAGACATAGGAGGGGTGGGTGCAGAGTCTTCCCAGCAGTGCCCAGACATGGGAGGGGTGGGTGCAGAGTCCTCCCAGCAGTGCCCAGAGACAGGAGGGATGGGTGCCTAACACTCCCAGCAGTGCCCAGAGACAGGAGGGGTGGGTGCAGAGGCCCCCAGCAGTGCCCATGGAAAGAAAAAGGGTGGAGTACCCACAGATCCAATGGCCACAATTGTCAGTCAGGTGCACAAAGACCCTGCAGTACATGTACCACATGTGTGCGAGGCTGGGAGTATACGCATGCATAGCGCAGAAAAGAAAACATGTCCACATGAAGTCATGTCAATAGTCCACATACACAAGTACAATGACTACCAAGGATGCCACGAATGATGCAGGTGGAGACATTGCTCAGCATGCATGTGCAAAGTAGAAGGAGTCCGTCACACACCCAGCTAATGTACACACAGCTCAGCGCTAAATATTGGGAACACCCTGCAGGGAAGATGTCAGGGTACACAGAGGAAGGAATACACCTTTGGACAATTTCATCATGCAGCAACTGCTTACATGAACAGAGAAACCTAGCTAACACCATGTGATGGCACACAGATCCCAGGGTCCCCCCCTATGACCAGCACACTACTACATTTCCCACACACCCAACACATGAACACCACCCAAAACCATGTAGCAGCCCCACCAACAGCAATACCAGCAAAGCAGTAGTGTTCCAAGGGGAAAAAAATAAATTGCTTTATTCAGCATGAACCAAAAAATCTATTTTGTAGGAAGTTCAATATTTACAAAGCCCATAGGGCAGTCCAGAAGTCACAGCTGGATGGGGGACACAGTGGGATGCGTGTCTCCTAGCTTGCCTGCACAGTTAGATTCCGTCGTCTTCCACAGGGGTGAGGGCATCATGTGGGGGGGAAGAACCAGGCACTGCAGGGACAGGAGGGCGAAGGGTAGGCGTCGTGGGTGCAGGTATGGAGGACTCCACCACAGGGGGTGGGGCAGGGCCAAAGGCGGAGGCCAGGATCTCGCTGCACACCTTAGCAAGGTCCTCCAGGGAATCCCCTGCACCCGAAGGAACCACAGGCCCCAAGGAGGGGGGGGTCAGAGGGATGGGTCACAGCGCCACTGGGGGAGGGTGTAGACAGGGGGGGGGACTCAACCACCCTGACCGGGGACTCCCTTGACCGCTTGCGGGGTGGTGTCACTGTGGGGCTCAGGGACAGAGCGGCCATGAAGGAGTCTTTGTGTGATATGTGGCCAGGAGAGCTGAGGGGAGGGGATTTGGAGGGAGTGGATTTGGTGGAATGCGGACTCCCACTCTGGCTGCGTGTCTTACGTTTGCCCCCCGACCCAGTGGGTGTGCCTACTTCACCCTGTGTGTGCGTGCCAGGAGGTGTGCGGGTGACCTTCCCTGCTGGTGTGGTGCCTGTGTCCGTCGTGGTGGGTGCATGCTGACGTCTGGGTGTACGTGGGACAGGCATGGGAGTGGGAGGTGTGGATGGGGCAGGGGTAGGGGGTAGGGGGTTGGACGTAGCACTGCAGGAGACCCACTGCTGCAGTCAGTGTCGAGTCTATCGACCTCAGCAAGCTGCGTTGGTCAGCCTGCGATGAGTAAATGCCCTCCAAGTATGCCTCCATGTTGTTGAGGACCTGGCTGTGGCCATGAAGGACATTAAGGATCGCAGCCTGACCAATCTGCAACTGCCACTGGATGTCCACAGACTCGGCATTGGCGGCAGCAGTGGAGACAGGGGCAGGGGGTGCGGTGCCTGGCAGGAAGGAGACATGTGGTGACTGGGCACATTGGGAAGGGACACGAGCAAGTGGGAGGCGGCTGATGGCAATGGAGGGGGCGGGGTGCGATGTTGTGCCGCTGTCAGCTGGTGGTGCAGCCTCCGCCCACTCGGAGAGATCATCCTCGGACCCGTCGGCTTCATATTCGGTGGTGCCAGTGGACAGGTCCTCGGCCTCACTCTCCTCCGCCTCTGTACCACTCAATGTACCAGCCACGATGTCAATGCTGGCACTGGTGCTCGGTCCCTCCGCTCCGTCTGTGCTCATGTCTCCCTCAGTGTCCCCCGACGATGCTGTGGGCAAGGTGAAGAGACAGCAATTAATCACACACCTGTATACATATGTCACATGAGTCCAATCTACATAGGTTACAGTGCATAGCCTGAAAAGAAAGATCAGTAACATCTACAAAACAAGGTACAGATGTAGGGCATGCAACACACAGTTGGTTGACCCACCATGCAAATGAAAATCCATGGAGAGCATGACACAATAGCAAATGACATGAAATGGAGTTTGACATAGGAGCCAGGCCCTGGGGACAATCTAGCACTGCATCTGCACCACACAGCGTTGCTGACAATAGGGATGAGGAGGGACCAAATCCATGAGCTTGAGGCACATGCTGCGTAGGTAATACTGAAAACATGCCCAACATGACTGGCTCACTGCACCTTGAGTGTATGTCCAGCCAAACATCACACACTGGCCAGAACTAGCAAGGAGATTTCAGGTTTTGACATGTAGGCTTTGCCCGCACCAACCACCCCCTACATGAGACAATTTGTTGAGACACAGGAAGCACTTACATCTCTTAGTCTGGGTGAAATACACATGGGCTGGAAAAATGCTAGATTGGACACAAAATACCCAAGGTGCGCCTGTCCAAATAATCATGTACAAATGGGCATCATCAGATGATTGTAACAAGACACACAGGCACTGGCCACCGTGAGTATGAACAAGGAAAATCAGGTCAGGCTGTACAGTGGACACTTGTACTACATATTACGTCAATGTACATGGTGCCAGAGGACAATGGCACAGAGCACAACCTATGCTGTAGACACTGAGAGTGTCCACGTTTTGTGATGACACACATGACACCTAGGAAAATATGACCCAGGGGACAGTAGTGGCAACACAGCTCCATGGTCCTGAATGGGAATGACTGCAACACACGCCACCATCCCTGCACTATGCGTATCGCACACTCATGCACATCATGTCACAGGCCACAACATAGGACATGCGCACTGTAAGGCATGACACTTGTGAGACTAACTCCCATGTCTGTACTCTGCATCAGTGCCAACTGACATGGAACCCACATGTACTGAACTGGACAGGGCACAGGCAAGGTCCCAAAACCTGTTACACACCACCCCCACACATGATGCTACAGGCATAGTTCACGTGGAGAAAGCGCAAGCCTAGATAACCTTGTTAAGGAGTGACTACACACAGACCAGGGAACACATTGCAAGGAGGGGAAGGGAGGCAGGAGAGCACAGCTATACAGTGGGTAACTGGATCTGCACAGCACCTTTAAACCCTGGCAGTGTATCCATGCAACTGTGCACTTACAAATGCTGGTGAAACACAACAAGCACACATGTACCTACCCCCTTCCTGCTGCTGCATCTCCTGTAAGCACCTCTCCAAGTCTGGAAAGACCACCGGCAGCACACGCTTGTGGATGTGGCTCAGTCGGCGGCGCCCGCGGTTCTTATGGCTCTCAGGTGAGTCCCCCAGCAGGACCCGTGCGATCCTCCGCGTCCAGCACCAGATATCCTGCCAGCGTTTCCTCACCTGGGACAGGCGCCGCTTCCGACCATCCGCACTCCTCACGGCGCAACGCATTGCACCTTTGTCATAGGGACATGATCCTCTGGGGAAGGGCAAAAGCAGTACGGGCAACTACACAATCAATGATCCTGGCTCACACTGTGCATCACAAGCTACACCAGGATAATGTGCAGCACCTCTAAGCAGTCACATGCCACAGGCCACTGACGCTACTGCAGCAGAGTACACAGACACACACAGGCACAGGACATTCACCTGCCATTGCCAAATGCAGCGACAAACCTCACTCTGCACATGTGCCACTAGACGGAGGGGGGCTCACAGGTGTGGGGCTGGCTCTGCACGTCAGACACACAGCACTGCTCCCTGCTCACATCACATGGCCAGGGTATATCCATCCCTCATGCAGGCCGGGGGCCACACTCCACATATGCACCCACCCACATGACAGGGGACTTACACACACACCGATGTCCAGGGTACCAACACATCATGTGGACACTCTCAGCACAGGTACACAGAACTAACACACATCTGTGGGTACAGTCACCTGTCACACTGGGCTGACCACATAATTAAATGAGGACTGTAGAGGCTACATTCCCAGGAGGACAAGACAGGCAGAATGTGGCATGCACCATGCAGTGATTGTCACAGTAAACACGATGCAAGTGAGGACGGCAGACATGCACCACTGCATGCTCTGGCTGGGAGACATCAGGCATTCCCCCCTGGGACCCCCCCTACAGTACATAGCATGTGTGAGACACCTGGACACCATGCCAGAAGTCACAGTCACAAAAAAGGGACACAGTCTGTGCTAGTGGACTCTGCACTCACCTGATACCCTGATCGCCCATACAGCATGGGGTACTGTGGGAGGATCACATCCAGCAAAGCCATGTTCTCCTCCAGGGTGAAGGGCTGTGACCTCTTCACAGACCTTGACATGGTTCCAGGGAATCAGTAGCAGCAGCTGGGTCGTGGAATCCAGAGATGTGCAGGCAAGTGCTCCCTCATGTGACCTGGCCGCCTTATATCTGCCTTGCTGGCCTGTTTCATGCACAGGAGTACAGAGTGATTGGTCACTCACATTTGCATCCTATGTTTCCTCCAATCCCTTCAAACCTAGCACAGTCAGTGGGTTCTTATTGTGTTTTTTTCTTCAGCATGATGTCAACCCCACAAACACATTGCAACAAAGTAGATTCATTCCAACTGACTTCTGCTGTGCACCTTCCAGAACAAATTCAAACTTTAAACTTGGTCTCCATGACAACCAGCATGCATGTAGGCCTTAATACTTGTCCCTCATGTGTCCCCTATGTAATTTTGAGCTTCACACACAGGTACGGTGCGTTCTGGGGCCCTAGGGCACCCCAAATGCATAGCAACGGCCTGTACAGGCGTGTGTACGGGCCGTACCACTATGAGTACGCATACGCAAGAACACCCATAGTGGTACGGACCGTACATGCGTGCGTACGTTCACTATCACTATGGATGTCCTCGCGTATGCGTACTCGTAGTGGTACGGCCCGTACACACGCCTGTACGCTCACTATCACTATGGGTGTCCTCGCGTATGCCTACTCGTAGTGGTACGGCCCGTACACACGCCTGTACGCTCACTATCACTATGGGTGTTCTCGCGTATGCGTACTCGTAGTGATAGTGAGCGTACAGGCGTGTGTACGGGCCGCACCACTACGAGTACGCATACGCGAGGACAACCATAGTGATATTGAACGTACAGGCGTGTGTACGGGAAGTACCACTATGGGTGTTCTCGCGTATGCGCACTCATGGTGGTACGGCCCGTACACACGCCTGTACGCTCACTATCACTATGGGTACACATACGGCAGCACTCCCATAGTGTTAGTGAACGTACGCACGCGTGTACGGTCCGTACCACTATGGGTGTGCTCGTGTATGCGTACCCATAGTGATAGTGAGCATACACACGCCTGTACGCTCACCATCACTATGGGTACACATACGGCAGCACTCCCATAGTGATACGGGAACGTACACAGGCCCTCTTAGCAAAAGTACGGTGGTTTTAACACATCACAGTGGTGACAGGCAGCACACAGGAAGGAATAGGGCTGACATACTTGTCCATGGATGGACATCAAGGCATTGTCTGGCCAGTACTACATGTGTGGGGCACAGGTGTGAAAGGCTGTGATGTGGCACATTACTCCTGAGTCGAGAAGGCACCAGATGTATGATGAGATGTGTACACATGTAATGTGTGACGGTGCAATGTGTTCCAGGCATGCCCTTGACTCCTTTGACATGTGTGCATGTCGTACTGCACACTTGGGATGAGCGTCACTGGCATGGCACGGACACCAACACACGGAAGTGTCCCCTGAGGCCAGGTACAGGGGTTACCACACCTGACATGTCACTACCCACGGTGCACGATGTGACTATGTCATGTATGTGTGGGGGATTCGCATTAGCTTGATGTTGGAGCTCCCTCAAAAGCTGCAGCTGTTGCAGCAACCAACATGTGTCTGTGTGTAGATTGACATTGCACACTGTTCCGCACACCATGCCACATGTGGTATCGGATGTGAGGTGTGTATGTATGCATGGGACACGGAGTAGCGTAACAAGGACATGTCTGCATCCTCTCTATGAATGTGTGGTGAGTCATCACATGTACACCTTAATGGCAAGGTGTGTGGGCTGTCCTAGTGTAATGTCATGTGACCTGTGGCTCTAGTGTTCCGCTACCAGTCTCTGAAATCGACATCCTACTTCTGCTGATGTGTGGATGTATGTCACTCCTGTCTTGCGTCTGGCTGTTCACTTACACTGGGACACAGCTAATCCCATGCCATGGCATGTGGAGGTTCACAATCTCCGTGTGTAGCTGGGTCTTGGTAGGAGTGTCACCTGGCAGCCATACGTATCCAGGGCATGTGGCACATACCTGACTCCGTATGTAGCATATGTGTATAGACAGATCAACATGTGCTTAGTACAAATAAATTGTTGTTGTGGTGCACTCACTCTTCCTTGTCACTTCCAAATTACTGCAGAGCGCCGCCTCTTCCCCGACCAATTCCGGACTTGGTTGCCATGCGGGAGAATGACTGTATCCGGTGCTACCGCTTCCCCCAACGGTTGATTCTGGAGTTGACGGCGAGACTGGCACCACACCTGCAACCGCTGCACAGGTATCCTACGGCACTGACACCCAAGCTGAAGGTAATGGCAGCCCTACATTTTCTAGCCACGGGTACCTTTCAAAATACCATAGCTCATGTTGGTGGCATGTCCCAGAGCATGTTCTGCCGTGTGCTGCATGATTTCTTAGAGGCCATGTTGATTCACCTGGATGACTTCATCCATTTCCCAACCCCTGAAATGTTGACTGGGGTCAAGCGTGGATTCTATGCCCTGGGAGGTATGCCCCATGTCATTGGGTCCATAGATGGGACACATGTGGCTTTGGTACCACCACAGGCACAGGAGGTAGCGTACAGGAATCACAAGCACTACCACTCCATCAATGCCCTTGTGGTGTGTCTGTCCAACATGGTGATTTCACATGTCTGTGCTCGTTTTCCAGGATCAGCACACGATGCCTACATCATGAGGCGTAGCAGGGTGCCTGAAATGATGACGCAGCTGCGCAATGAACGAGCATGTGTTGTTGGTGGGTACAGTCTGTCTGTCCTGTATTTTGCGTAGACTTCCAGCACGACCGCTTCTCCTGTCCTACTTATGTCCATGTGCTTTCCATGTAGGGGACGCTGGCTATCCCAACATGCCATGGCTGATCACACCTCTCCGCAACCCCATCACGCCGGCCCAGCTCCGCTACAACACCGCCCATGGCCGGACAAGGCGAGTGATAGAGAGGACGTTTGGCCTCCTGAAGAGCCGATTCCGATGCCTCCACAAGACCGGCGGCGCCCTCCCATATGCCCCGGCGAAGGTCTGCAAAATCTTCATGGTCTGCTGCATGCTGCACAACATGGCAGTTGAGAAAGCTGTGCCACTCATCCTGGATCAAGATGACCAGGACCATCCACCCGTGGAGGACGAAGGGCTTGGCAATGGGGCTAGTGATGTGGAGGATGTGGAGCCGCAAGAGGACATCCGGACTCGGCTCATACGCGACTTTTTTGCTTAGTGGTGAGTACCAGTGTCTGAGTGTGCACGCATTGGTCCCTGTGTGGCATGTGTTGCGATGTGTGTCTCCATCTGCATGTATGGCACATGAGTCAGAGGTGTGTGTGGATGTGTCACTGGAGTGATGGTGCCAGTGATGAGTGTATTTCCCCAGTCATAATTGTGACCTAGCATGTTGTCATCCATACATGTGTCGAGTACATGCACATGCAAGTGGCTGTGCTTTTTGTGGCTGACTTCTTGTGTGTCTCTCTTCCCCAGGTACTTGCGCATGCCGTCTGCTGCTTGCATTGTTGTGGCACTGCTATTCCTCATGGACACGTCATCGTGTGCTGACTCAGCGTTACACGCACGGACAAGTTTGGAAGTCTCCTTAGGGTAAGGGATGCATCAGGGGTGTATTGGGTGTGGCAGTAGTTCACGATGTATGCACACTGCCCCTGTCGATGTTTGTTTCCTCTGCAGACATGTTGCATCACCATGGGACACATGACATGCAGATGGGTACACCTGAATAGATGGTCAGACTTTTTGACAGTCATCAGTGATGGGATTGTGGAATGTGATGATGGCATCAATGTGTGTAACACTGCCCTCGGACACATACGGTTTGCATTGGCTTGACATGGTGTGGGACTTCCACATCAGCGGATCAATGGTGTATGGCAGGCTCTCCGTGAGCAGCAGGGGGTGTTTAGCTGTTAGCCGACACTTGTGTGCCAGTTCCATGGATATCACGCATTTGTGGTGCAGAAGGGGGGTGCCAGTGTTGGACCCACATGTTACTCCACATGACCCGTTCATGTGTACTCCGACTTGCCTCTGCAATCCCAAATACATGACTAATAAAGGGGTCCCTATGCCTCCAAGGTGCCTCTTCTCCGTCAATGCTGGTGTGTTGCCACGGTGCATCCGGCATGTCTGGCATGGTTTTCCGTGATAGTGGCTATGTGTCTATGTGTAGAGTAGCAAGATGCAAGCTGTTTGTGTGGGATTAGACCGTGTATTGTGCATGATGTCCATGACTGTGTGGGTATTGTGACATGTGCCATCCCCATGCATCCAACGTTGGCCAGGCCACCATTCTCTGCATCCACCTGACTCAAGCTTGCAGGACATGATTCTGCCACCTGTCTACACATACCTGGGTGCCCCCCAGGACACTCGACATGATCCCTGACCTCTGCGCATGACTGTTGCTGTACTCAATATGTCTGTTGGCATGGTTGTGCGGCCACCCCCTCAGCTGGTTGGGCCCATCACGGGTGTGTATGGTGCTCCATGTCTGTCTTGCCTAATACACTGTGACCCGTGTGTCCTGTGCCAGACTCAGGCCCCAGGGTGTGGATGGTTGAAGTCAAATGAGAACTCAGGCATGTTTAGACTTTACAAGACACATGTAAGGTAATAATGCAACCAGCAGGCATCTTCTCTTCATGGTGTGACTTTTTATTTTAGTGGGAGGGGGGGGGGGTTTGACATGAGGGGCTTTCCGGGTGTGTGGAATCCAAAGTTCACTAGGGGAGTTGGTGTCCTTGCCATTAGAAATCCTCAGAGTCCATGCCACAGTCTTTGTCAACATTGGTCAGACAGTGACCAGCAAGGCCATGTGGCAGAGAATGTCTTTTGATGCTGTGCTGCTGTTGCTCCAGTGGGCCAGGTGCCAGGCCAGGTGTCCTGGGAGATGGTGCTGTAGCGCCGACCCTCACGGTCTTTTACGTGGATGACCCGCCCTCCTGTGGGGACCCTCAGAAGCAGGCCGTGATGATGTTTGTGATGCTCCATCGGATGTTTCCTCCTCCTCCTCCTGATCCCTCCCTGTGGGTGGTGATGTTCTACGCCTTCTGGCACAGGGAGGGTTGCCCATGTTGTCGGCCATCCGACGGAGTGTACTGTGAATTCCCGTGAACACCGTCACGAGCTCAGCCTGTCTGTCCCCCATCTTCCGTTGGTGTTGCAGTAGACAGGCATGTTGCTCCACATGTTGCTGGGCCTGCTGGGTCTTGATCCCCTCGAGGATGGACACAACCTGGGCCATGCCCGTGGTGTCCAGCCGGTATGTGTCCAGGATGTTTCAGCCTCCGCCGTCCTCCACTCCCACCACCCCTGCCCACTTGCACCTGGCCTGCCCTTGTGGGCACATCGGGTCTCCGGGACCCCTGAGGGGTGGCATTGGTGTTGTCGCCTGCCTCCTCCTGGGTGCCCGGGACACCGTGTCCCTCCTGGCCAGCCTGGCTGCTTTGTGGTGGTGGGGCAGGGATCCTGGGTGTCTCCTGGGATGTGGCAGGAGTGGGGGTGGTGGTTGGCCCCGTTGTACCTGACGCAGGTGCTGCAGGTCGTTGGACACCAGAGGGGCCAGGTTGGTCGAGGTCGGGTTGGTCCACAGAGTGGTGAGAGTCGTCGCTGCCGGTGGCTCCTTCATCCCGCCGAGCCGGGTCCTGTGAGTCTTCCCCCCCAGTGTTGGGGGACGACCCACGACGTTGACCTGTGTGTGAGAGAGACAATGTTAATTTTGTTCCATGCAACATCCATGTTTCATTAGTTTCAAAGTTGGAACATTTCCTCTGGGAAATTGGATATGTCTTGCATTCCACTCACAGTGCACTTGTGCATGGGTATGTCCCTTGGTCACAGCTTTGGCGACTTTACCTATGTGTGGCACAGTCTTACTTGCTGCGTCAAGTGTGACTGCAGTCAGCAGTGGAGTGGGCAGGTGTGGCGAGCCGTGCATTGGCGCCTTCCGTGTAGCACTGTACTTGGGCACATGAAGTTGTTCCACACACTTATATGATGCATGTAGCTGTCGTTGTGCTTGTGCACAGGTTGTGACATGGCCCTGTGTTTTGCCATGGAGGAGAGGGGGGGTGCTGGCACTGGCCAGCCTTGTCTACATGCACGCAGTCCACCTGCTGATGAGCAGACATTCCCACACACCACAAGGCTGATTTGCTCTCCCTGTGTCTCCCTCCCTCTCTGTCCCCCTCTCCCTCCCTCTGTGTGTCGGCCTCCTCCCTCTGTCCGTCTCCCTGTGTCTCCCTCCCTCTCGGTCCCCCTCTCCCTCCCTCTGTGTGTCGGCCTCCTCCCTCTGTCCGTCTCCCTGTGTCTCCCTCCCTCTCTGTCCCCCTCTCCCTCCCTCTGTGTGTCGGCCTCCTCCCTCTGTCCGTCTCCCTGTGTCTCCCTCCCTCTCTGTCCCCCTCACCCTCGCTCTGTGTGTCACCCTCTGTCACCTCAGCCCAGCTTACTGTGCACACACTGTTAGCAGATCTTTGAATGGCCCTTGGATTGTTGATGTGAGTTTGTTTCTGATCTCCAGGCACCCATTGGGTGTAGTGTCTGTGTCTGCACTGCTGCTGTGGTGGTGTGTGCTGCCACTCTTTCACAGTGTTGGCTGTTCATTAGCTGCTGTCATGTGCAAGAACGTGCCGTCACCCCCATGTGTTGATGCAAGGCGTCCGCCATTTGGTGGCAAGTCATTCCTGTGTTGGGACACACTGTTTGTCTGGCTGTGACCTAGGCCATATGGGCAGGGGGCATTGTTGTCTGCTTCTGAGTTGCACTATGTGATTTTTTGGGCCCACCCTCCCGCCATCCGGCTTACCGTGTCATGTGTTGGTGTCTTCTGTGGCCTGTGACTTGACATTGTCCAGCTGGGTGCATGGGGCATGGTGGCGCCAGTGGCATGTACGTGTTCATGGAGTGTGGTTGAGTCATGCGATAGCTTGGGGTGGTTGCGTGCCTGTTTGTGAGTTTGGTTGTGGATGACGTTCCCCCCATGTGAGGTGAGTTGTTTGTGTACTCACCCGGGTCTCGGAGTCCTCCTAATCCGTCCACTGCCTCCACCGGCAGTATGGCCATCACCCTCTCCTCCCAGGTATGGTAGTGTACGGGTCTGCGGGACGGCCCTCCTCCAGTGACGTTGGCCTGGTTGTGTTCATCCGTCATCTTGGCTCGGACCCTCCTCCGCAGATCGTACCACCTGGCTTGGCATTCCTGCTTGTTCCTTCTGGTGTCCGCAACAGCATTCACAGCATCGACGATGGTCTGCCACATGGCTGTTTTTGCTGAAATGCTGGTCTGTCTGACCAATGTTCCAAAGAGGTGTGGCTCAACTCTGAGGATTTCATCGACAAGGACCTCCAACTCTCGGCTAGTGAACTTTGGATTCTTGTTAGTGGGCATGGTGAGGGGTGTGGGTGTGGATGGTGGGGGGGGGTGTGGATGGTTGTGGGTGTGTGGGTGTGGTTGTGCAGGTGTGTGTGTGAATGTGATGTGGGGGTGTTTGTGAAGGTGTGTGTGTGAAGGTGTGCAAGTGTAAGGTGTGGTAAAGCTTCTAGTATGGTGCTGTAGGTTGTCTGTGGGGTCTGGCAGCAGTGAGTCTGTTGCAAAGGCTCATGGTTTGTATGTGGGCCCTTTTTATTGGTCCATTGGTGGGTGTGGCTGTGTTTGAACTTTGGGTGGGTGTGTTATAAGGAGTGGTTGTGTTTTGGGCCTCTGTTTTGTATTTTGGCAGTTGCAGGTCAGTGAATGTGTTGCTTTAGTGGTTGTTGGACATGTTTAGTGGCTTTGTGCCATTCGAATGGTGTATTCTTGTGTCGTTTTGGTTTGTCCTGGTTGTGTACGTGCGTATTTTGCGTGTGTACGGTGTGTACATGGGCCATTTTGTTGTACAGTGCTGTCCTTGTGTGTGGCTTGGTACGACTCGTGCATGCGGTTGTGATGTTGGGGCCTGGGGTGCGCTCCGTACTTAGAATGTTGTGGTGGGGGTACGCTCCATGCATACGCGCTTGGGGGTACGACTCTAACGTACACGGGTGTAGATACACGGGGGTACGACACGAACGTAGAGGGGGTAGTACACGTACACAGGTGTACATACACAGGGGGGTACGACACATACACGGGTGTACATACACGGGGGGGTACGACACGTACACGGGTGTACATACACGGGGGGTATGACACGTACACGGGTGTACATACACGGGGGTACGACATGTACATTGGTGTACATACACAGGGGGGTATGACACGTACACGGGTGTACATACACGGGGGGTACAACACGTACACGGGCGTACATACATTGGGGTAGGACACGTACACGGGTGTACATACAGGGGGGGTACGACACGTACACGGGTGTACATACACGGGGGGTACGACACGTACACGGGTGTACATACACGGGGGTACGACACGTATATGGGTGTACATACACGGGGGTACGACACGTACACGGGTGTACATACATGGGGGTAGGACACGTACACATACAGGGGGGTACGACATGTACACGGGTGTACATACACAGGGGGGTACGACACGTACACGGGTGTACATACACGGGGGTACGACACGTACACAGGTGTACATACACGGGGGGTAGGACACGTACACGGGTGTACATACACGGGGGGTACAACACATACACGGGTGTACATACACGGGGGGGTACAACACGTACACGGGTGTACATACACGGGGGGTACGACACGTACACGGGTGTACATACATGGGGTTACGACACGTACACGGGTGTACATACAGGGGGGGTACGACACGTGCATGGGTGTACATACACGGGGGGTACGACACGTGCACGGGTGTACATACACGGGGGTACGACACGTACACGGGTGTACATACATGGGGGGTACGACACGTACACGGGTGTACATACACGGGGGGTACGACACGTACACGGGTGTACATACACGAGGGGTACGACACGTACACGGGTGTGCATACAGGGGGGGTAAGACACGTACACGGGTGTACATACACGGGGGTACGACACGTACACGGGTGTACATTCACGGGGGGTACGACATGTACACAGCTGTCCATACCTGGGGGGACGACACGAACCGTACACGGGTGTAAATACGGGGGGGGTACGACACGAACGTACACGGGGGGGGGTACGACACGTACACGGGTGTACATACACGGGTGGGGGTGTACATACACGGGGGTACGACTCGCACGTACGGGGGCTGGGGGGAGTGTTGGGCACGTATGCGGGCACATATCTCCATGGTTGCTATGGGAGTTCGGTGCGGACGGTGTTTTTTCCATACGGTTGTAACATCGGACGCACGGGATGGATCGTGATTCCGCGGTCGGACTTCACTTTTCACATTTGTACGGTAAATCGTCCGAGGACGTGTCGGACACATTTTCCGACCCGAGGACGTGTGGGGAATTATTCCGAATGCGATTCGTATGGTCTTTTTCCCATGCGAATCGTAATTGGCAGTTTGTACGGCACTTGTACGATTCGTACGGTAAAAAGACCGGATACGAGTCGTACGGGGAAATTTTTTACCGGATCGTGATCGGCACCTTAGTGTCTGTTCTTCTGCTCTGTGTTATATATTGCGAATATATTTGTTTTTCGGACCAGCAAGAATGCTGCTGCTTGCATTGCAGGTAAATTACGTTTAAAAATCTTCTGTGATTTTTTCCAACTTTGCGCTCGCTTAGCGTGATTATGTAACAGTTTCTTTTAGAGAACTTAAGTTAGGTAATGCTAGAGAGACTCTAGTCCTTCCTTTGTTCTCCTGTCACTAAGAGATAGTGGTGGATTGATACTTAGGTTTAGTTACTTATTAGTATGAGTTGGTAATTTTTTTAGTGATTTGTGTGACACACCCTCTGGTACGTCAATGCTGCTGAGTGCTGCCTACTCCAGTCCTCAGTAGAATTTTTTGTAGTTTGGTTAGTGAGTGGTAATAGGCTTAGCACTAGCAGAACATCAGCAGCAACCAACCAACAATATGGTGTAAGCAAAAATGTAGGCATGTGTCCTCCATTTATGCATTTTTGACGACTAAAATAAATGGAAATGCAGACTTAGCGAACAATTGGCCCACCTGGAGTAGGTGGGCTAGATCAGGTGGTATTTAGGCTGAGTTAGTATTCTGGAATCACTGAATTAGTATTGATAAATAATACTAGTCGGTCTGCAAATCCCCTGACACTACTAGTCGACCAGATTAGATAGGTCAATTTTATTGCAATTGTTGTTTCCATAAATGTTTTTTTGACCGTTTAAAAAAATATTTTATTTGTTTCACACCAATCATCAATGTTTGTCTCTTTCCTTCTTATATCTTTCATGATCAGCATCCAGGGGCAAGAAGACGGGGCCGGAGTCGGCGGGAGCAGCTGGAGAAGAACACCAGGGACAGGAGGAACAGTACCAGGACTGCTCCTCTATTGAGGGCTCTGCTGCTGGCCCCAGTAAGTCTTCCTGTTGTTAATATTGATAATTATTATTCCCTAACTTTTACTGCACCTTATTGTTTCCGAACTATTGTTTCCGTTTCCTAATGCTATTTTTTACCAATTCTTCTTGGATCTAGACTATCTGTTCTAAATTCTTGTTATCCCTGCCTCCAACTGCCTCTGCTATGACTCTCTGTACTACTCCTATTAGTCTGTCTGTAGCTAAGCTTGCCCAGTTGGCCACTCTTTATTTAAAAGGTTTTAAATAAAACTTAGATTCACCAATAGCTCTAGCCATTGAGTCCAGTCCTTTGGGTTGTCCTCTTCTACTACTTATTGTCTTCTTAATCTTGAGGCTTTTCGACAATTCCCACCAACAAAATGCCCAACCAGATTTTACTATTTTTGATAGGATAGGACATACTACTACTGTTGTAGGGACTCTGCACATACAGAACTTTGCACAAGAAAATAGGACGTTGGTGATGGGAGGTTGGACCTTCCTCACACCTCAATCAGAACCCACCACAATCCCCTGACCGACTAATTATGATGTCTCATTACTATTAGCTCGCCGAACCCCCCCAAGATACCCAATGAGTAGACAACCCAAAACATAACACTCCCAACCTCTCAGTCACGGAAGCAATGCACACCCATTCGCTCACTCACTCGTGTAAGTCCCCATGAAATACCACCAAGTCTATATAAGTTCAAAAGGTTTATTTTCAACTGACAAGCTCTGTACGTTGTTCTATAATGCAGCACCAACTGCAAAATGCATATGAATAAAACAATAAACATTGTTACACTTAGTTACACTTACAACAACTACAAGTCCATAGAAGACAAAAGGCGAAATCATGATAACTGAACAGTGGTGGAAGCACCACCCTCCCCTTGGTAGGAATATAGTTTATATAAAATTATAAATGAAGACCTCTGAGCGAATTCTAGGGACCCCTCACCTTAGAAGAATCTAGCTGGTTACATCATAAGCTCTGCAAAGCTCTGGTTCATAGAAGGGAATCTTCCGTCTATTATGAGAAAAATGGTGCGCGTTAGTATATTGCAAGCATTTCTCAGTCGTGCAAAAAAGTGTAGCATTTTTATGGATAAGCAATATGGACTAATACCAGAACTCCATAACAAAGTGGCTTCTTTTTCGACCTGGTAGTCAGCGCTCAGACAGTAACAGTATGAGCTCATGTGGCCTCAAAGGCGTCTTACTCAAAAAGCTGCGAGGTAACGTGCCCAAAAATAAAAGACACAAAGGTAAAATGGATGCATGGCTCGGGCTAACTAAGCAAAGACTAGAATGACCCTAGGGACCATATAACACTACTAGTGTCTACTCTACTACCTGATTTGTACCAGTGATGTATGTTGTATTAACTTTTTTTTCAATCTTGCTAGTGAAAAATAGGGGGAGGTGTATATGGCATCTAAAAAATTTGTAATGTTTTTTCTTGGTGTTCTACCGACAACCAGTGCCGGGGCCAGCGGTGAAGGCGACGTGGCTGCTGAGGGAGGAGAAAATGCGGCAGTTGCAGGAAGAGCTGGAGGGGTGAGCGGGCGGTGGTAAATTATATTCCTAATCCTTACTTATTGATATTACACTCACTGCAAGGGTGTACTGTATACTGCACTGTTGAGACTTATTAAGAAGTTGTTGTGAACGGTGGAAGACACCCTTTATTTAACATTAGTAAAAGCATTAGCAGTGGGAGTGTTGAATAACCAATGGCTTCTTCTATCCTACTTCAACTTAGCTGTGAAAGTTTTAAGGAGAAGACTAAAGTCAATTCAGATGACCTTTATGGATGGGTTGAACGAAAAGGGAAAGAAGGGTGGATGGAAGATGGACGGGAGAGATTTTATATTTATGACTGGCAGAGAAGGATACGTGGGATGCATGTATGCATAGGTGGCTGATAGAAATCAGATGCATGGGTGGTTGAATGCCTGAAACACCCACAAATGTTAGAGGCTGAGGAAGTAGCAGAATAGATACATACCACAAATGTTATGTACTGTGCTTGCTAGTGCTACCGTGCCACTATGTGTAGAATTAATTTGTCTTACTGCTTTGCTGAGAGTATATTTTACAATAGTCTTGTTTTTTCTTCTTGATATAGCTACTCCTTCCAGAGGGAAACTGGACAGGAAGGAGTTAGCAGCTAAGCCCCGGTGCCGGAAGCTGGAGGCCATACAAAGGGAATACTGGTGGCTGGTGGTTCTGGCGGAGGAGGAGTCGGCAGCAGCTGCAGCCTCCTCCAATGCCCCGGGCCTCAGCCATCCCCCACGAGTGTTACGCTGCCACCGTCTGGCAGCCGCCCACCGCCGCCCCTCTTTTAATATCACTGCTGCCCCCCCTGTGGATGCAATTGCCGTACTTTGAAGTGCCGCGTGGGCCGGCTAGAGGAGCAAGTTTGTGTCCTTCTTGAGAGGCGAGCGTGCCGATAAGACCCTGTTAATTGCCCCTTTTTTATTTCTTCTTTTGGTGGGCGGGAATCGGGCGTTGGGGTTAACTTTCTTTGGATAATTGGACATTTCATATCGGTTGGACTTTTTCGTTCCGGACATTGGTTGGGGTTAGGGAGAGGGGTGGGTCAGGTGTTGTTGTGGGATTTTTTACATAGTTTATTTTTGTTAGGGGATTAAATTATATATTTATACTTTACATATGATGTTGTTAATGTTTTGTGGGTGGGGTTACTGTTTTACATCATACTGTTTCCTTGCTGGTGCACGGCCAGTATTTGATTTAAATAATTGGCTGACTTTGTAAGACACACACAGAGAGATGCGGTCCCCCTCACTGAGTGACTTGTCCTACTAGTACTGTCAATCTCTCCTCCTAGTCTATGCATTCTGCAACTGGACTCAAAGGGGTGTGTGAAATTGAATTAATGTAAAAATTTCCATTATTAATTATGCCTCCCCCAAACTTCTTCTCTTACCTGTGCTTGATGTTTAAGTTAGGCACAGCGATGGCTGCATGGTGATGATGGTTTTCTTTACCAACATGCCATGGTTTTGGTGGTAGTAGTAGTAGACACTAGCAGTAGCATTTCCAAAAAAAGAAAATGAGACTGTCAGACACCTGAGAGAAACTGTTGGAGGAGTAGTAGAATGAAGTACAGTACAGAACTTACTGCCAAACAATAATATGCAAAAATACAATAAAACATAATGGTAGCGGGGATAGCCTAGTACATAGAGTTACAAACTCTAGTTGTGTCGAGTCACTCGACTAAGCCTACAGTACACTCGACACAAGCGTAACCGTTAGTGCTGTGTAGGAGGATGACAACAAATCTAATCGATGCCGGCAATTAATGCTGATGGATTAGGTTCCTTTGGTAAAAAAATGACCTAGCAAATATACTGCTCATGGGTGGGCAAGCAGAAGATCCTCACCCTGCTTTGAAATTGAATTAGTGTTGCTTTTGCCACATCCGCCCCAGCAAGCGTGTGATAAATTATTGGTGTCCATTTAATTTAGTCACACCTCAATAAGTCACACAGCCCGAGGGAAGAGGGTTAGAGTTTGATGAATGGTTTGGAAGGAGGGTTTTGGGAAAGGTTGACAAAGAAAAACAGTATGCATGGACAAACAACAAAACACAATCTTGGCAGACGACCATATTCATAAATCTGTTAAGGGAGAAAAAGGAAATGCATGCATGATGATGATAACTTGATGGTTAATAAGAAGTAGTACTTACTAACTACTACTAGACAATTAGACAGTACAGGACAGCAGAATATTATGCAATTTGCCTTGCCTGTCTGCCCTCAGAGAGACCCGAATTACGTACAGTTTCTGTGCTGTTGTACCGGGCTTACTTTTAAAGATAGCAAAGAAAATACTAAATTAGCTATAGGGATGAATTATTAAGCAGAGAGCAAACATAATCATAACAACAACACACAGTAGTAATGATTGAAGACAGAAAATGAATCAAATTATTTAAAAGATGATGAAAGTTGATACTGTTACTGTATGTGTGGAAATATGGATTTTTCTGGTCAGTTATGTCCCCTATCTTGGACCCCAACGGTTCTATGTGCATGTCACAAGTACATGTATGTTCCCTCCAGTTCCAGTTATGAAGACGCAAATACATGTGCGTCCACCGTCAACATGTCCTCTGTCAGATCCGCCATGAATAGGCCGGATATTCCATTCCTAAATATGAAAGGCCACCGGCTTTATATGGTTCACTTATGCCATTTTACAGTCCAGGCAAGTAGGCCCTGATTCTGTCATCAAACTCTTCTTGCTTTCTGCCTCTGAAAACTCCAGTCTGAGCCTGCATCTGTGACCATGAACTTTGTCTCATTCTCTGCGCGGCTCACGAAGCCTGACATCAGCCTATTCTCTGCCAAGAACTGTATTTCACCTTCGAATTATCTGCTTCACTCCTTAGCCGATGCATTCCTGTCTAGCAGCTTAAGTAAACATTCTTCCAGCTACTGAGCAAAGGCTCGGCTTTTCTGTCCTCATGCAAGTAATTCATAGCCCTGTTACCATGGAATATTCCTACCCCCTCACATTCAGTGTAGACACTTAGACGCTTGTACACGCACGCACAGTCAGTATAGAATAGATTCTGTCCGAGAGTCCTTCTTTTGTGGATAACATAGTTCTTTAAACATAGGATGTTAGATATGATTTGGGATTAGGTTGACTTGACCCCCCAGACTTTTTGTCTCCACATGTAGAGCTAAATGTCAAGTCCCCTTCACCCCCTAGTTACACGTCAATTACACGTCATGTTGCTGCGCGCGCATCTATGCCAAGTATTATCTTATAGATCCACCTATATGTGACATCATAACCAATTATGTTCCTTTTTACTCCTTATTACACCCATTTTTCGGTTACGTATGTAACTCGTCATTTTCCTTATCAATTGTTACGCCTACTGCATTCGCTTCATTGTAATGTATGTACTATAAAAGTTACTTCTTGTCAATAAAGTATGTACTTCACTTCCTGAACCTCCGTGGTGATGGAACTTGGAGCAACCGATTATAATCGATTATTGGAATAAAGCCCATTCCGAACCTCTAATACCACGGATTCTGCCTCTCATTTTACTGAGCTATTTTATTATGTTTCTGTATCAAATTAAGTCCAGGTAAAGGAATTTTATTTACCACATGAATGGCGCCCGAATAGGGACACTTTCTCATCTCACGCGCCGGCGGTGAGTTGCAGGCCCGGTCTCCTGCCACAGCTGGACGGACAATAACGCGTACCAGCAGGATTTCCTGTATCTCCCTCCGGTCAAGCGGGGGCGACTGAGGCTGCGATCAACACCCAGACGAGGCGGTGAGAAGTGCGAAGTATCCCGACCAGAGCCTAGCTGAGAGAGCAAGATCCGAGGTATACAGAGACCCACCAGTTCGAAATCGAGTCCAGTGTCCGACGAGTCGAGTCCAGTTCGGTCCAAGTTCAAGTTACCGAGGCCTTCCGTTTCCGAAGCTACCCGGTGAGTACCATTACTGGGGAGGCATTTCTGACGTGCACATAGGTTGTGCCGGTCAAGACGGGTTTGGGTACACAAATCCGGTCTGCACTGTTTTAGCAGTGTATCTGTACTGTTTAGCAGTATATCAAGTATTCCGAAGTATCTAGTTATTGTTAAGAATTATCTTGGTGATTAGTTATGCAGACGATCACCATTGTTGTTTATTTTAAAGGTTAAAAATGTGTTTAATGTTTAATGTTTAATGTGTTAAACGTCCTGCATATTGTGGTATGAATGGTTGTTCATTATTGTGCTTTTGTATTAAGTGTGTTCAAGATTAAGTATCGGATCAGTTGTCAATATGCCGCTCTTTTCGAAATTAAGACAGATCACTACTAGAAAAGGGGTTCTCGAAGAAGCCGTCCCTATTCCTCCTAGGGATACTCCAGGGCACTTCATGTATCACAAACATGGCTTAGACGCTATATTATTTCTTGATTTATGGGTAGACTACACCAAGGGATTACCAGAAAGTCAGAGGTGGCCCGCAGCGGGGACCTGGGATGCAGAGTGCATCATGAAAGTCGAGGAAGAGTTATGGAAAAGGAAAGTCAGACAGTCACAGAAAGACGCCGTCGAGTTATGGCGTAAAGAATCTCATAGACGTACAGAAAAAGCACGTAGACAGGAAGAGAAGAGTAAAGAGAGTTCAAACAAAGTTCGAGAAAATCTATTAATTGAGGAAGGTATCCGAGTGAAATCAGAACAAGTAGATAGGCAAAGAAATGCCCTTATGAATGGTATGTACCCCCTTCTAGCCGAAGGATTACCTAAGGCTACACCAGAGATACCGAAAGACTTGCCACCCCCATTATTCCCAATCAAGGTACATCCTAAGGGGCATCCTAGAACCGCAGAACATGTTTTTCTTTCCTCATATTTAGATGACGCAGCTCCCGAGTATGCTAATTCCGCCCCACATAGACCGCATACCAGGGAGATCCAACGCCAAGATCCAGTACCCGTATCCCTACAGCAACAAATCGAGTCACAAGTTCCGGCAAGCACATCTGTTTCTGCATCCGTCCCTACAGCTACTTCTATAGCTGTGTCCACACCTGTAGTTGCTGTGTCACGTTCGACGAATCCTTTCACACCCGACACCCCAGATGGGGCCACGGGAGGTGCTACCAATATTTTTTCTACGCCACCCAGAATAAATAAACTTACTTTTCAAGAGTCAGCACATTCACGTACACCCAAACTCATAAGTGCCCGTACGCTGAAGGAACTTCTTATAGATTGCAGATATGACCCTGTGCCCGGTAAAGAGGACGAAATGACCCTGGCATCATTGCGTATCAGACGAGCCGCAGTGTATTTAGGGAAGTTACCAGGAATGACTGCGCATCTAGATAAAATATATCATTTTGTCCAAACAGGGCGAGATCCAGAATGTATTTACAGAGCTATGGAATACCAGAAAGTAGAGATACAGGGGGAACTGTTACGTTTCCTCATAAATTGTGTGATCAGAAATCAAGACCGACCGGGGGTAAACCCGGAAGCAATGCAAATTCTTACCAGATGGAGCCAGAATATATCAGAAGGGAGACATGATAAGCAAAATTGTATAATAGCCATGTGCCGAAAGATCCGTAAAGAAATAGAACGCCTACACGAAGAAAGATTAGAGGTAGACGAGTTCGAACAAAGCGAGAAAGAAGGGTCAGGACTGCCCGTGGGACAGTGGGACACCATAGCCTATGTAGGTAGAGGAAGATCTTGTAATAGTAATAGATGTCTTACTGACTCGATACGTCCGATATGTCCAGATAATAACAGGAATTTCCAAATACCTATAATTAATATAAGGTCGAACGAGCATTCGTTCCAAACCGCCGACAAACTACTCCGAGAACGAAGGGGTTATCATTTTCTCGATTCTATGGATGAACAAGATTTAGCCAGGGCAGCTGTCCATTGGGTGGACAGTCCCGGAAAATATAGTGATGATACAGTAGTACGCACATTCTTGAATCTCACCCCAGATGAACAGAGGTTAGTTGGGATTTATATGATTCAACAACTCATTATACTATATCGGAGTCAGCATTCGGACCCTGGTCCCTTACCTGATATATTGACTGAATTGCTTATGAATAAATGGAGAGGTGCAGGTACTAAATTAATTAAAGAAATTCTAGAATCAAGAAAGCAGTATATTCTTTTTGTATGCGCAGAGCATGTCTCATTGCCCGTCAAGGAAAGAACCACGTATCACATGGATAGACAGAATCCCTTACGAGAAGTGCACCCAATAAAAGGCGAGGACAACGAGTTTAAGCGCGTATTTGTATATACGCCCATATCAAAAATAGAATTGTTACAAATGAAGAAAGTGGTACCCAGTCATGACAAAGATCCAGCGGGTTTTCACCGAGAAATTAAAGACATGTTACTCATGGGAGAGTATACCTATCCCGACATTATGACAATATTAAAGGTATTGATGCCTGCTGGCATTTATGAGAAACTCAAGGAAAAAGAGTGGGAGGTAGGAGACCAAAAGATAGAATGGTCAGTGTTAGAAGCGGAAGAAAAGGCCCGAACTGCAGGAGCAGGACTTGGGGATAAAACTAAAGCATTACCAGGTTTATTAGTACAGGTACTGCCACGTTTATTAACTACGAAAAAGGAAGATTGGGGTACAATTTCAGCCTGTAAACAGAAGCAAGATGAAGACACTAGTGATTACTATGCCCGATTCGAAAAATGTTTTGGTATAAATAGTGGCATAAAAGCAAGTAGCGAATCATACCCGCATCTGTTTGTAACAAAATTAGTAGAAAATGCCCTGCCCCCAGTAAAGAATAGAGTATTAAAATTCGAGAGTACCTGGCAAGGTAACACTCCATCACAAATGTTACAAATGTTACAGTACCATCACAATAGAATTAGAGAGGAACAAGAACATGAACACAGACGCATGAAAGACACGAAAATGAAAATGCTTGTTTCCCAGACAGTGCCAGCTGAAGGACATAAAAAGGGTATGACACATTCCGATTCAGCAGGACCTGTAAAAGGGACATGCAATTATTGTAAAAAGCCAGGTCATTACGTACACGACTGTCCAGTTTTAAAACATAATATCGCCATAGGTAAAACACAAGAAAGATCACGCCCACTCAGACAAGATCAGAATGAACAAGGAGCTCTGCAGCATGCCCAGGCCATGCCAGCCGCACAACAGCCAATACAGTTTGTGCCAGCTGCACCACCGTTGCCTGTTGCTGCCACACAGACAACAACACGACAAATGTATCAGACCGCACAGTATGAATATCCTGAGTATCAGCGTTACGCATGAACTAGCCTAGAGAGGGAAGTTGACTTACCCCTTATCGAGATTCCTGTAGATCAAGAAGGACCTTATGTACATAGTGAATTATTAGGCCAAGATAGAAAATTTTTACTCGATACAGGGGCAAGTCGAACAACTATAAAACGTAGTGAAGTTCCAGGGGCACCCCTCTCAGGCTCTCAGAATATTTCCCTTGGTTTTTCAGGAAAACCTATTGTTAATGAAGTATCACAGCCTCTTCCACTTACGATAGGACCTCTGACCCGAACTACAGATTTATTGCTTACTAAATCATGCCCAGAAAATCTGTTAGGAATTAAAACACTGAAAGCTCTAGGAGCTATAATATGTTGTTCTCCGGAGGGTGTAAGGTTGTTTTTACGTGATTTTAAAGGTCACTATGTGTCTAGAGACATGGATCCCCGACTGCAGACTTTACCTACACATCTATGGGCACAAGGCCCTACTGATGTTGGTTGCATGAATATTACACCATATCGAGTCACATTAAAGGCAGGAGTGGTGCTACCACGAATGCGACAATACAAGTTACCACCAGATGCTGTAGTGGCTTTACTACAAATCATTGACGAGCTCATTACCCAAGGAGTAGTTGTGGAAACAGACTCCAATGTATGTAATTCACCGATAATTCCGATTCTTAAACGAACAGATCCAACGGCCCCGCCAGTATATCGATTGGTTATTGATCTGCGCGAGTTAAACAAATGCATTGTGCCACAATTTCCTGTGGTCCCAGATATCTCGTCATTACTGACAGCTATTGATTCCGAAGCGACATTCTTTACTGTAATCGATCTCAAGAATGCCTTTTTCAGCGTCCCAATAGATCCGGAAAGCCAATATTTGTTCGGATTTAGTTTAAATGGGCGTAGCTTTAAATTCTCACGCGCACCTCAAGGATTTACAGAAAGTCCCAGCATCTATAGCCAAGCACTAAAACGAGAACTTGACAGTATCCACATGCCAGTTAACACTGCCTTGCTTCAATATGTCGATGATCTGCTGATCACCGCGAGAAGCGAACCGGAATGTGAAAAAGCATCACTGACAGTTTTACAATTTCTAGCCGAAAAGGGGCACAAGGTGTCCCCTTCTAAGCTGCAATTCTGTGTCCAGCGAGTTGTTTATCTTGGACACTCGCTGTCCAAGGAGGGAAGGCAGCTTACACCCGACCGTATTCAGTTAATAGCTAACATGCCAATACCCAAGACACAAAAGGAAGTACGAGCTTTCATAGGCCTCACTTCATATTGTAGGCAGTGGATCCCTCAGTATGCATTTCTAGCAAAACCACTCATTCAGTTAACCACACAGGAGGCAGCCACATCGACTGTCCTCCCTTGGACTCAGGAACATACACAAGCTTTTGAAAGCCTAAAGAAAGCTTTATGTCAAGCACCTGTTTTAGCAACGCCATGTTACAGAAAACAGTTTACACTCTTCGTTACAGAACGCGAAGGTACTGCCTTGTCAGTACTCACACAGGAACAAGCAGGAGCACACAAACCATGTGCTTATTTTTCTAGTACATTAGATCCCGTAGCTCAGGCTTTGCCTGCATGCCTGAAATCAGTAGCAGCGACAGCTTTAGCAATCAGACAAAGCGATGCCATAGTGTTAGGACATCCATTGACAGTTCAAGTACCACACGCAGTAGAGGTTCTTGTAAATAGAACGCAAACACAACACTTGACTATAGCGCGACTTACAGGGTACGAACTTACATTGTTTCAGCCACATATAGAAATCAGACGCTGTAACACATTGAATCCTGCCACACTTTTGCCAGTAACCGGAACAGACCCACTAGCTCATGACTGTATTGAAGTTATTACAATAACGACAAAACCCAGACAAGACTTAACCGATGTCCCATTATCAGATCCAGACCTGACATTGTATGTAGATGGTTCATGTATGAGAACAAGTACAGGAGAGTTAGTGGCCGCTTACGCAGTCACAACAGATACTGAAGTCATTGAAACTAATCGTATAAATACTTTGTCAGCTCAAGCCGCAGAGCTTATCGCTCTGACACAAGCCTGTATTCAAGCCACGAATAAAAAAGTCAACATATACACTGATTCACGTTATGCATTCGGAGTTGTACATGACTTCGGCGTGCTGTGGCGAGAGAGAGGTTATTTAACTTCCCACGGTGCCCACATTCAGCACGGACCCCTCATTCATGCCTTATTAGATGCAATACATCTACCCACTGCAATATCAATTATGAAATGTAAGGCTCATACGAAGGTTACTGATATCATTTCCCAAGGCAATGATCTAGCCGACAGAACAGCTAAACAGACTGCTCAAACTCAAACCCCCGACATGATAAAGACAATAGTCCCGACACCGACACATTGTATGACAGTTAAAGATCCTACTCTTGACGTAATTGACATACAGACACATGCTACACCAGACGAAATAAAGAAATGGACTGAATTAGGAGGGATTCAAACGGACCAAGGATGGATGATGAAGGAAAAGTCTGTATGGTTCCTTCCTGATTCAATGGTCCAAGTTATAATTAACACTATACATAGTCCAGCACATCTAGGAGAAAAAGCTATGCTAGACAGCATTCAACACATTTGGTTCAATAAACATTTACGAGCAGCAGCCAAACAAAAGGTCCGTACCTGTATGATCTGTTGCCAGTTTAACCCAGGAAAAAGCGTTCCCGTAGAACAGGGTGGATTTCATCCTCCTAATCACCCTTTTGAAGCCCTCCAGATGGATTATATCCAGATGGAACGATGTCGAGGATTCAAATATGTTCTTGTAGTTGTCTGCGCTCTGTCCCGTTGGACAGAGGCATACCCGGTTTCAGATTACACTGCCCCGACTACTGCCAAACAGTTGGTTCGAGAATTCTTCCCACGATACGGTTTACCACGTGTTGTCTACTCAGATAACGGCCAGCCGTTCTCATCCGAATTAATGAAACATGTTTCACTTCTGTTAGGATATCAGTGGAAATTCCACTGTGTCCGACACCCCGAGGCAGCAGGTCTCGTAGAAAGACATAATCAGATACTGAAAATCAGATTGTCCAAAATATGCAGAGAGAAAGGTGTCGACTGGGTAGTAGCGTTACCAGTTGCACTCTTTTACATGAGAATGGTAGCACACTCTCGAACAGGGCTATCCCCGTATGAGGTGATCTTCGGCAGACCACCAAATATGTGGGGGACGCCTATACCACGCAAAATAACTGATATTGACTGTAATATGCTGACAGATTACTTGGCTTCCTTGATGTCTGCACTACAATCTTGTCGTTCACAGGTAGCTGCAGCCTTTCCCGACAACACTGAGGTGAAACCCCATGACGTAGTTCCGGGTGATCTCGTATTTGTGAGAAATTTCGACCGAAAGACTCAGCTGGAGCCCAGGTGGAAGACACCCAAGTTGGTTCTGCTCACTACAAGGACAGCCGTGAAGATCGAGGGCCGCAAGGGCTGGATTCATTCAAGTCATATCAAGAAATTTCATGGACTATCCTCGGATATAGACATTGTGCCCTGCACTCCCTCACAGACTGATTCAAAACTTCCTTTGGTTGAAAAGACTAAAACTGAACACTACAAACTAAAGCTTAGGCCCAACAAGTCGAGCAATTTGATTGTTTAAGTCCTCTCCAAGGTGAAGCGGTTGAATTGTCTCTGACATGTATCCCTTGGACCTGAGTAGAGAAAATACCCGGAAAATGTTGAAACGACAGGCGTATTGTAAATCACTGCGTAGCCACTGCAAGTGACATTATTAATTTTGTTTTTCTTGAGTCTTTTAATAATTACTGCAAGTATATTGTTGCACATATATTACCCTATTTCTAGACATGTTTATAATGTTACTGCTGAACATTCTTTTAGTGACTTACCTCCGCATGAATTGTCTTATAGACTTGCGCTGCGCAATAACACTTTCATTAGTATGTTACATCATTCCCATCAGACTAGTAATGCTACTAATTGTTGGGTGTGTGGCCGGCTCCCTCCCTATCAGAATTATGAAGGAGTCCTGCCATTCTTTCCACACCCATTTACACATAATGGCTCCTGTGGAGCATGGTTTAGTTTAATCAATTCCATAGACTCAGACACAGCAGTTTACCAAGATCATTGGGTATGGGGAAACCTGAACCTAGTTTTACTCAAGGTCTGCTACCCTGACAAGGAGGGTCGCCCCAAAAGAACAGGAACTGATCTAGAAAATGAAGTATATGGATTAGGTAATTTTACACCTAATCTCATGATTCTAAATGTCGTATCCGAAGTTGAACTAGTTTTACCCACCATGTCAGTATTCCCAGCGAAGGGTGAATTGTGTGTAAGAAAGGTTGGTTCCATACATATGGGCCATAGTAAATGCACTACTATAGTAGAATTCAGTGATCAAGGCAAATCTTCATTTAGAGCTTATCGCCACTCCTACTTTATATGTGGTCAGACTGCATATATGCGTCTACCTCTAGATTGGGATGGTACCTGCTACATTGCATTCCTTTTGCCACCTGTTTTCCTAGCTCCTCCTGATTATTACAGAAATATTCATTTAGTACACAACAGAGAGCGGAGAGATCTCCCAATTGTCGATTATACTGAGACGGCATGGGACAAGTATGTAGATTTTAATAAAGGCATCTTTCCCTATATAGGTACTGTTACTAATAGTAAGCTGATACGTAGATTAACTAGAACCCTTGAAGCAGTAGTGAATGAGACTATTTCCGCCTTAGGCAATTTAACAGAAGAGCAGTCTGCTATGCGGATTGTTGTGCTCCAAAATCGTCTTGTCCTTGACGTCATCCTAGCTGATAGGGGCGGAGCTTGTAGGGTCATCGGATCAAGCTGCTGCGTATTCATACCAGAAAATTCGCCATCTGTATTTAAAGCCATCACTCGCCTTCATAAGATTGTAAACCAGATACACCAGAACCCAGGCACTTGGACTTGGTCCAGTTGGTTTTGGAATGTGATATCAGCCTGGGGATGGAGAGTTTTATCCTTCCTAGGTATTGGCCTTCTCATACTATTCAGTTGCTGTCTATGTCTACAATGTGGACCAGCGATCTGTGGTCTGTGTGCCACATCGTGTATTCCACCACCAAGATTTCATTCGTCACGGAAGAAGAAAGAAGAACAAATGATGCTATATGAACAGATCAATGGATTGATGAAGATTGATATCTCTTAACGGGCAAGTAGGGGACAAGGAGGGAATGTGGAAATATGGATTTTTCTGGTCAGTTATGTCCCCTATCTTGGACCCCAACGGTTCTATGTGCATGTCACAAGTACATGTATGTTCCCTCCAGTTCCAGTTATGAAGACGCAAATACATGTGCGTCCACCGTCAACATGTCCTCTGTCAGATCCGCCATGAATAGGCCGGATATTCCATTCCTAAATATGAAAGGCCACCGGCTTTATATGGTTCACTTATGCCATTTTACAGTCCAGGCAAGTAGGCCCTGATTCTGTCATCAAACTCTTCTTGCTTTCTGCCTCTGAAAACTCCAGTCTGAGCCTGCATCTGTGACCATGAACTTTGTCTCATTATCTGCGCGGCTCACGAAGCCTGACATCAGCCTATTCTCTGCCAAGAACTGTATTTCACCTTCGAATTATCTGCTTCACTCCTTAGCCGATGCATTCCTGTCTAGCAGCTTAAGTAAACATTCTTCCAGCTACTAAGCAAAGGCTCGGCTTTTCTGTCCTCATGCAAGTAATTCATAGCCCTGTTACCATGGAATATTCCTACCCCCTCACATTCAGTGTAGACACTTAGACGCTTGTACACGCACGCACAGTCAGTATAGAATAGATTCTGTCCGAGAGTCCTTCTTTTGTGGATAACATAGTTCTTTAAACATAGGATGTTAGATATGATTTGGGATTAGGTTGACTTGACCCCCCAGACTTTTTGTCTCCACATGTAGAGCTAAATGTCAAGTCCCCTTCACCCCCTAGTTACACGTCAATTACACGTCATGTTGCTGCGCGCGCATCTATGCCAAGTATTATCTTATAGATCCACCTATATGTGACATCATAACCAATTATGTTCCTTTTTACTCCTTATTACACCCATTTTTCGGTTACGTATGTAACTCGTCATTTTCCTTATCAATTGTTACGCCTACTGCATTCGCTTCATTGTAATGTATGTACTATAAAAGTTACTTCTTGTCAATAAAGTATGTACTTCACTTCCTGAACCTCCGTGGTGATGGAACTTGGAGCAACCGATTATAATCGATTATTGGAATAAAGCCTATTCCGAACCTCTAATACCACGGATTCTGCCTCTCATTTTACTGAGCTATTTTATTATGTTTCTGTATCAAATTAAGTCCAGGTAAAGGAATTTTATTTACCACATATGTTATCCTGGTCGAAATGGGGAGTTGCATTTTGGCATTCCTCTTGGTCCTCCCTACCATGGACGCCCCATCAATCAATCTTGGGTGACACCACTGCCTGCCTGGCAGATGTAGATTCATTGGTAAGGTAAGTGTGAGTTGTATTTTCCGGTATAGCACGGGGTAAAGGCCGGCCTGTAATTGTAGATTGAAAATCAAAAGGGATATTGAAAAATCAAGTAGAAAAGAAATGCATAAATTACGGTGGAGTGCAACAAGAACACTTTCAGAGGTGACATGGATACATCATGTCTACTCTAGTTTGTTTCCAGCATTAACCTACAACAACAACAGGACAGAGCAGGCCCATGGCACTCTTGACCCATCCTCCATTTAGCGTACATTTTTTGACAGAGTCAGACAAAGCACATAGCATTTTACAAATTAAGTGACTAAATCAATGCACCGCTGTCAGTAATTCCACCACTACACTCGACTCCACCACTACACAGACATGTAGGTCTGGTGTGGTTGATGTTGACTTGTTTACCTTTTTTATGCCACTCATGAAGCACCCTGACCTAATCCATCAATCATCTCTGATCCTACTGGGTGACTGCGAAGATATTATGTCACTGTGGTCATCATCATGGTGTTTTCCAACTCAGTGTGTGCAGTGTAGAGATTGAGTCCCCTTTCGATATTCAAAGTGCAATGGATCGGCCTGCAGTAGAAGTACACATTTGTTATTATAAAACAAGAATGGAAACATTGCCTTGAGTTACTTTTAGTGTGTAGATTAGATAATAGTACACAATGAATTACCTTCATGCACAACAAACAACAACAACACAAATCACTCAGTCAGCATCCAATGCATGGCATCATTTATTACCTGTTCCTTCTTATCTTCAGTTAATGGGCAGTCTCTCTTGGCTCGGAAAAGAGGATAGCTATAGTAGTCATCATCATTGTCCACTTCTTTTGGAGGGACTCAATGAGGCAAGATTTTCTTTTTACTTCTATTACACAACATCCATTCATCATCTGGCTTGAAGGCAATGGATATAGGGTGATTCTGGAGGATGGAGGAGCAGGACTCGGAGGAGTGGACTGTGAAATGCAGAGAGCTGAAACTCATATAGGGCAATAAAAATTAAAAAGACTAGAAGACGGTGGTGATGGATTTGTTGTGATTTGAAGTTTCGAACTAGAAAGACAGACACACAAACAAAAGTAAATAAGGGAGGAAGACAGTAAGAAGTGTAAGCCTAATTTTCAGGGAAGTATAGCTTGTCCTCAAACTCTGGGGCTCAACCAGAAGTAGGTAATCATCTAACACATTAGTTCCATCACCTGAGCCGCTGTCTTCATCTTCCTCCGTTGATTCATGTATTGTGTAATTCAGTTGTATAAAGTGCTGATTCATTTTTATCATGGTTAACCTCCCCACGTTCTTGGGAAAGAGACTGGTCCTTCTCACTGTTACAATGGAACCAATAGCACTGTAAACACGTACAGAAGAGACACTTGCGACAGGGCAAGCCAGATAGTTTATCACCAGCCTGCTGAGCGGTGGCCATTGGCCCCTTTTCCCATACCAATACCGCAATGGGTTTTGATCAATGTACACCTCTGTTGGGTCATCCAGATAGGCCTGTGCCATCAAACAAAAGTAAATAAGGGAGGAAGACAGTAAGAAGTGTAAGCCTAATTGTCAGGGAAGTATAGCTTGTCCTCAAACTCTGGGGGTTCAACCAGAAGTAGGTAATCATCTAACACATTAGTTCCATCACCTGAGCCGCTGCCTTCATCTTCCTCCGTTGATTCATATATTGTGTAATTCAGTTGTATAAAGTGCTGATTCATTTTTATCATGGTTAACCTCCCCACGTTCTTGGGAAAGAGACTGGTCCTTCTCACTGTTACAATGGAACCAATAGCACTGTAAACACGTACAGAAGATACACTTGCGACAGGGCAAGCCAGATAGTTTATCACCAGCCTGCTGAGCGGTGGCCATTGGCCCCTTTTCCCATACCAATACCGCAATGGGTTTTGATCAATGTACACCTCTGTTGGGTCATCCAGATAGGCCTGTGCCATCCGCTCAATGTTCAGGGGTATTACACTTTGTTCGGCCTATTTTGTCTTTTCATCAGCACTGGACCTAGCAAGTCCTTGCTGTAAATACCAATCCTTTAACGATTTTACTGGGGCTGATGATCCGGTTCTTGCTGTTGTTGATAGTGTTGGTGAGAGTTCTGAGACAAACGTACTGCCCTCAGGCTCTGAAGTTGAACTTGACGCTGGATGCCCTGCTGCAGTACTTGTTGTGGGTTTATGTAGCGGGCTTTTAAGTACCAGACGTTCATTTTCCAAATTACTGGCTGCCTCAGCTATCCAAGTATTGTACCGGGCAACATTCACTTCTGAAAAAGGAATTCATGTCTTACTTTTCAGTGCCGATTTGGACAGTGGATCCAGAATTGTGGCACAAATGTAATGTTCTTGTGACAAAATCTTATTTTGAACCCTTGTATTGTCAGCTAAGCGATGGAATAAGCTCTCCACCAAATCATATGCTTCTTTTTTTCCTCTACACCTGTGTACGCTTCAGAAACCTCCATAAGCTGTTGCTCTAGCATGTGCAACAATGGGATAGCTTGGCCCATAGTACAGTCCTCCATGCTGACTTCACGTGTGAAGACCTCGAAAGGAAGAAGCATCTCAGTCAGGCATTTAACTAGGCACCATTGGTCCATCTGAAGGGTCATGCATTTCAAAGTAGCATCCCCTCTTCGCATGACATATTCATTGATTGGTCTGTACTGCTCAAACAGACGATCAAGCATGCAATAAGTTGAGTTCCAACGTGTTGCCACCTCCTGAATGAGTGATTTGACTGGCATTCTATAGTCACGTTGAATGATCCTCAGCTGCTTCCGAGCTTTAAAAGAATGGCTGAAATGAGTGCATATTCTTCGGCAGTTGCTGACTATGACTTCTTTTTTCAGAAAGTCTTGAACTATAATGTTAATGCAGTGCGCCAAATATGGGACCCTGAAAATAGGAACCAAGCTCCATGGCCTTACGTACAATACTATTGTAAATGAGTGCGCGCACAACTTTAGTTCTTCAAAGGTTGATCTGAAATTTTGCGTGCTCCTGGGGTATCACTCTCTGAACCTGAGTGTGAGTTAAACAGTCTTAAGTAGCATCCCCAAAAACGTGGGTATGTCCCCCGGGCACAGCTTCTAATTCCTCAGGAGAGGATTATGAGTTCAATAAAGTTTTGTCTTTGTAAAATGATTTCAAAAATTCACTTTTATTTCTTCATGTTTTCATTAAGAGGAAATTGTACTTCATTTCCCACAATGCATCAGTAATGCTCTATCTCGTTTATGACATTCAAATATCCCAATGCATTTCGGCCATTGGCCTGCATCTGCCGTGGTGTTAAACTTTAAAAAAGTGATTTGGATCATAAATGAATGATGGTAGAGGAATGTGCGGTAACTGTTAACTAGTAAATAGTGAGTTGTAATGATGGTGGGTCTACTATTTGTGACTTCGTGTTTATGGTGATTAGCGTGCTCCAACTTGTTGGTAAATGCGCGGTAAACGGCTAAGTATAGCACTTTAGAACGATGATTCAAGTGCGCTTGCATAGTTTAGGAATATAAAACTTACCGATTATTTATTCGTAGTAAGTGCTCTATTATAATTAATTCACACGTGTTGTAGCGGCGATAAGTTACGCGCTACGATTAGACTTACTGATATCTGCGAGAGCGTAGAGATTCAAGTGTGTTCTGCGCGAGGCTTACGGAATGCGGAAGTGGTTACTTGTGTTTAAAAGAACGTGCAACCTAACATGACAATAGAAATAGGACTGGTGCATGAATGTTAAGAGAAAATAGGTGCTATGTGGTTTCGTGAGAATAAAAATTTTAAATGTATAAAAATTTAGACGTATGTCAACGCGTAATGGATAATGTGTTACGAATCAATTGGAACAAGGGTGAGATTGCGATAAAATAGATTGGAAAAAATACATCTTGACAAATAAATAATTATTGTCCATAGTCACTTTCTTCTGAAGATAAAGTAAAAAAAGTAAAAAAGAAAAAAGAAGAAAGTCAATCAGAGATAACATTGGTATTCTATACGGTCATTCATCCCGTTCGGTTTCATGGAATTTAATAGGCGTATCCAATGATTTTCGCGGTGTAGCAATAAATTGTGGTCATCTTTTCCTTCATTTCCGATTATGATTCAAGTACACCAAATTTCAGTTGGCTGATGTTGTGTGCTGCCTCAATAAAGTGACTGGTCACTGTTGACTTGATGTGTTTGGTTTTTATATTACTTTTATGTTCGTTAATGCGAATTTTGATTTTTCTTTCAGTTTGTCCCACATAATTTTCCCGCATGGGCACTTGAGCAAGTATATCAGGTTGAGTGTATCACATGTAGCCGTTACTTTTAGTTTGATCTTGTGGCCTTTCATCGGGTGAGTTATATAAGTGATGATGTTATTACAGTTATTGCAGTTTCGGCAGGCTACAGTTGCTTTATAAGTAATGTCCTTTTGTTGTTTTATGGGATTTTTTATGATTTCTCCCAGGTTTTTTGATCTGGTGTAAGCGAAAGTTGATTCTTGTGCAAAGATTTTATTAAAGTCTGGTTCTAATTGTAATATTGGCCAATGTTTTTTGATGATTCTCTTGTAAGTTTGGCTGATGGTAGAGTACTTGGAGACCACCGTCATGCGGTCTTGTGTTATCTTTTCTTTGGGTGATAATAATTCTTCTCTGTTTATTGTTTTGCATTGATTATTGGCTCTATTTAGGATTTGTTCTGGGTACCCTCTTGCTTTGAAATGTTGTAACATGTCATTGATGCGTATCTGTCTGGTTTCGGAGTTTGACACTATTCTTATCACTCTTAGTAGTTGTGTATAAGGCATGTTGTTTTTAAGTGATGGTTGGTGGAAACTCCCATATAGGAGAGTGTTATTTCTGTATGTGTTCTTTCTATATAGGTCAGTTTCGAATCCTTCAGTGGTTTTTGTAATTTTTACATCTAAAAGGTTTATTGATTGTTCTTGGATTTCGTAGGTAAATTGGATTCTTTCATCTACGTTGTTGAGAATGGTTATACGATCGATGAGTTCTGTAGATGAGCCTTTCCATAGTATGAAAATGTCATCGATGTATCTGACAAAGAGTTTCAGATTTGTTTGCCACTCTGGTATTGATAAGATATGTTCTTCTTCAAATTGCCCAATGAAAATATTAGCATATGTGGGCGCAGCGCAATTGCCCATTGAAGTGCCGATTTCTTGTAAGTACCAACTAGTTTGATATTTGAAGTAACTATGTAGCAATGTGTATTGTAATAATTCCATGAGGAAAACTTTTAGATCATCATCATAGTTGCTTTGTAGTAAGGCTTGTTCTACGGCCTCTATCCCGACTTGGTGAGGTATAGATGTATATAGGGACTTGACATCTATTGTACATAGTAATATTTCTTCGTCCTTTATATTCGGTGGTTGTCTGATTTTGACCAAGAAGCCCGTGGTGTCTTTGATGAAGGTTTTGAGTTTTGTTACGAGGGGTTGTAAATATTGATCCAAGTATTTGCCTACTGGTTCATGGAGACTATTGGGGGGAACGGTGGATTCGTCCAGCTCTTGTGAATTTTTGGCACCATGTATATTATGCGACTCTTAGGGTTGATTTAATTTGGATTAAGTATTTCTTAACTTGTACATCTACATCACTCTCAGACTGAGCTGGGTACTTCCAAGTGGCATCTCAATCATCAGAAGCGTGGCTTGAAGAAGATGATGGTGGACTAACCCTCCTTTTCCTTGCTGGGGGTCTGGAAGACAATGGATCTTCTGCTCCACTTTGTCTGCAGGAAGCTTGATTTCCTGAAATGCCCCTACTTCAGGAGGAACAACTACTATTGTGGGCTGTTGTTGCGGGTGTTCTTGCTGCTGTTCTTGCCGGCTGTGTCTGCTGCTGTTCTTGCGGCTGATGCTGTACTTGCGGCTGCTGCTGTTCTTGCGGCTGTGGCTGTTCTTGCGGCTGCTGCTGCTGCGCCTGCTGCTGCCCACTTATCTGCTGAGTTTCCACCTGCTTTGATTGTGAACTACTTTGCGATAATGACATTTCAACATCGCTGCTCGTTAGTACACTGGTTGCCTCTGCGACACTCATGGGCTTGGGCCTAGGTTGGTGGGGCTGGCCCGCTGATGCAGAGGTGCTGCTTCCAGCTTGGTCCCTGGACAACGCTGCTGCAGGCGTATTTTTTCCCAAAAAAAACCTGGTGCCGTACACCACTCTTGGTAAGTGACACTTCCTTTTTCTGTTCCTTCTTCTCGCTGACAACTTTCTTGGTACTGGAGGACCTGTTACCTTTCTTTGGGCCCATCTTCTTCAGATGTCAGCAGGACGCAGGTCTACAATTTGCAGAGATGTCTGTGGTCACACGTGGATGTGACGTGGTGCGCAGCAAGACTTCTGTCTGGCATTCCAACGGGTAATGATGATGACACCTCCTCCTCTGTCTTTTTGTTCACCTAAAAGCAAAGAAGCAAGGAGAAGAACATCAGTGAAATGTTGCATTTGTTGTTGTGGTTCAATTACTACTAGTACCAACAAACAAATAAAAGACATACTGTAGCCATTTGTGAGACTTTGTCAACAAGGGCTTTCATGGTATACTGTGTACACTGCACTCAGGAGGGATAGGAAAGAAGAAGAACAACAACAAAAATGCAAATGTAATGGAAGTGGACCCTGTTTGGCATTAAATTATTTGCTCATCACATAATTCAGGGAGCTGCTGCTGGCAAAGGGGATGGATCGAAGCAGTAAGCCAAGAGGAAAACCATGCAAGCCTCTAAGGCAAAAGCAGCACACTAATAACTCCCACCAGAAATGGCCACCAACCACATGGACACTCACAAATCACAAGCAACAAGTAGGAGGCCTGGAAAACAATGTACTGAGAAAAGGCCTATAATAGCCAGGCAAAGGATGCATGCTATTGCTAAACCACACTGCTTTGCCTTTTAATGCAATAAAATGCAAAAATGAAAATCCACATGGCTAAACAAGGTCTGCAAGGTACATAACAACACACCACACACAACAAAGGCATTAATTTAACACAAACCCAAAAACAGAAATAACCCCAAAAAATACACATTTTGCAATTCAATCCAATGCCATCCATGCCCTAAATGATGTTTAAATTCAACAAAACAAACAGAAACAGTTGTTTCATGCACCTGTGACTACCCCGGAGCCAACTGGGTGAAAGGCCTGTTGGCAGACTTGGCCACAAGCTTGCAGGCCTATGGCAAAACCACACTACCGGGCTTCAAAATGGCCACCAGCCACATGGCCAGGCCCACAGAGCTACAAGAAACCGAAGACAGACAATGCAGGCCTATTGCAAAAAGCACACTGCATGTCTTCAAAATGGCCGCCAGCCTCATGGCCAGGCCAAGAGCAACAAGAAGCCTAGGCCACAAAGGAACAACATGCAGGCCAATATGGCAAAAGCAGGACACTAGTAACTCCCACCAGAAATGGCCACCAGCCACATGGACACTCGAAAATCACAAGCAACAAGCAGGAGACCTGGAAAACAATGTACTGAGAAAAGGCCTAAAATAGCCAGGCAAAGGATGCATGCTAAACCACACTGCTTTGCCTTTTAATGCAATAAAATGCAAAAACGAAAATCCACAGGGCTAAACAAGGTCTGCAAGATACACAACAACACACCACACACAACAAAGGCATTTATTTAACACACACCCAAAAACAGAAATAACCCCAAAAATACACATTTTGCAATTCAATCCAATGCCATCCATGCGCTAAATGATGCGTGAAATAAATTCAACACACACCAAAGGAACAGTTGCTTCATCATGCACCCACCCATGACTAGCTCTGGGCCTACGGGCTACCCACAACAATTAAAAAAATAAATAATGATAAGTACCAACATTGTAGTTGCAGCAACTGCAATGCCCCAATCAAACAAACAACAACACCAACTTGCTTGTAAAATATCAAATTCAAAAGTCCTCAAATCCAAAGATAATGATGCAGCAGACACAAAGAGTGATCCTTCCAGCTCAAAATCCAAAGGCAGAATGAACAGGAGATGGACAAAGCACTGGTAGGAGCCTGCTGGACAGGAACAGGAAGTTGGAGACTCTGTGGCACTACCTCCCTCTCCCCAAAAAGGACTCCGTGCACAAAAAATGACAGCCAAATGTCAATCTGAGAAGTTTTTTCATCCAAATCATCATTTACAGAAGGTTTTATGCTGCTTGAGATAATATTCCTCTCCAGATTGAAAATTTTGCGTGTTCGCGAGCTTTACCACACTTCCTCCGGATGTCGGATGGCGCGTCCAAATGACGTGTTCGTAATCGTCTCGCGGTGGTGAATGACGTGTTCGCGATCGCAGACATCTCACGGTGTCTGATGGCACAGCGAATGACGTGTTCGCGGTCGCAAACTCTCGCGGGATAGTGCGACCGGCTACCAACATCTCGTGGCGCACGCGAACAGATCGGAAAACTCGTCAGCGAATGCAGGGATCCCGGTAAGTCAACCGCGTGCGCGAGAATGCATTTTTTAAGAGCAAACTTGAAAAAAATCTCCGCTACACCGCGGATCGGGGAAAGTTCGACATATCCGCGTTCTCCACGGAACGCAAAAAGGTCTAAATTTCGCAAATTCCGGGAGCGGAACGGAATTTGATGCCCACCCTTATCTTCAAGTAGTTTTGCGCAGCCTGTTTATGTATGTGCTTGTAAAGTAAGAGAGAGTGTAGTGCTCAGTTATAGAGTTATACTTCTCTAACTATCTTGACCATTAGGGAAAATTCTGCCATGATGACTAATATATTATACAACAGTCTAGGTAAACAACAGTAGCAGTTAGTTACTTACTTACTAAGTAAAATGTTATCCATTCTAGTTGTCTTACCTGCATATAGATGAAGCAATGAGAGGGGAGGCATCACAACTTCACAAGCGAGGCCCCACTTCCAGTTCCACCCAGATGAGCTCCAACTGTAGGATTAATCTGAATGCTTGATTGATTATCCATCATAGGAAACTAAATGGAAATAGAAAGCCTGAGTTCTTGGGTTATATATTTATCAAAGATTTACAAAGAATTGACACCACCTGAGCACTACATGATGACACAACAAGAATGTCTGATTGCGCTAAAATACATAAAATAGCAATGCTAGTAGGTTTTGGCTAATATTGAGCTAGTAGTATTAGTTGTAAATTCCTCAAGTTCTAAAAAATTGATTCAAGGTCTGGAGTAGACAAGCTTAGGTTAGGTATTTATAGTTACGCAACACAAAGCCTGAATGATGATGCTGACGACTGATGCTCATCATTCTATATCTAAAACATGGCTAATTTTTAATGTGTGGGTGGGTAATGGGCTGGTTTGGGCTATTGCTTAGAAGATCCTACAGTAAGTTAGTGTTGCTTTCAACACTTTCACCCCACCAAGTATGTGATCTATTGATGGTGTAAATTAAGCCACTCATCAATAAATCACACAGCCCGGGGGAAGGGTTTAATGGATGGATGGGAAAGGGGATTTGGGGAAAGGTTTGACAAAGATGAACGCTAAAGCAGAAGGACAACATTCATCTAGGTAATGAGCAGCAGCACATCATCCTCCATCAACCTGTTGTGAAAAGAAAACAAAGGAATGAGTATGACAGAGCACAGATAAATGCTTTGCAAACAGTCCTTCTGCCCCTGGGACCCACGTTATTGGATATCTAAATGTTCTACTTTCTAGGTTTGGAAGTGAACCCACCCTCCCACTTCTCTTAATATGATTGTTAAAAGAAAAATGATACTGTATTGAAAAATTAGGTGTGCATCTGCATTCTCCTCTGGAGTGTCCACTCTTTAGTGCCTGTCTGGACTGGTCCGGTAGGTAAGCAGGAGTGTTGTTGAGCTCAGCTTGCTTTCAGCTGTTGTTCGTGCAGGAGACTAGAAGAAGGCCTGCGGATTGTAAAAGAGAAACTGTATTTTAGAGTCAATGAGAAGGACAGAGGGAGTGTATCAAGAAGACTCAGAGGCTAAGCAAAAACAACAAGAGGAAACTCAGAGTTTCACTTTTGACACAAGTTCAACACACACACAGACACACAGAGCAGTATTTCACAAACGTACCTCTCTCTATTCCACATAGCTGAATACTAGGCCTCAGAATCTTGGTTTACCTTTCCACTGAAGTCGATACTCAATATCTTCTTCCTTCTAGCTGTTGTTGAGGGTGTCCCTCAGCTTCCGTCCTGAGTTTTTCCTCCTGACTCCGAGTAACTCTGTCCCAGACCAGTCATTATGATGATGACCCAAGCAAGATTGAAGTGGAGTACACTGCTGTTGAAAAACAAGTACAGAAACAGAATTGCAGTATTTTGCATAGGTTTTTGTTTGGTAACTAAGTGAATGTTCTGTTCTCTGAAGAACCTGAAAAAAGGAGAGCACCCTGCAATTAAATCTGGCTAAGTGGAAAAGTGCCGATCACCTCCATGGCAAAAAAATATCTCCCCTCACTCAAGCCCCAAACATTACAAATCAATAATAATCTCAAGAAATTTCCCATATTACAGTTCAACACACCCTCCCTCACTGACAGACTCCATATCAATCATCACTCACAGTCACTCGATAATCTGATCACTTATTATTGCAATGGTTACCTGTTCCACTCCAAGGTCAGTGGTAGGCACACTATCTCCCCTTTAATGCAAGCAACAGATCGGGATTTGACAGTCTTGTTAATCAAACGATTGTCTGCGGCAGCCATCCTAGATACTGAAAAAAACAGAAGGATCATAGGAGTGTACCGTACAGGTGAATTCATTTACGCTAAGTAAGTTTGTGAAGGCCAATCATCTCCAGGGAAAAAATGAGTGCCCATCACTCTGGCCTCAAATTTGTAGCTAATAAATGATCTTCTGGGCAGACCTTCAATTGCTAAGTGATGCAAAACAAGATAGGCTTGCTAGGAGGGCAGCCATTGTCCCCAATGTCATGAAAGAATAGTGGAAGCTTATTCAATGCACACTGGTCCAATATATGTGACTTATAAAAAAGGTGGGGCAGCATAAATCTGCCACAAAAATAGTAATGTTCCTCTGAAGACAGAACTAAGTTCAGCAAGAAAAAGGTGGGGCAGCATAAATCTGCCACAAAAATAGTAATGTTCCTCTGAAGAAAGAACTAAGTTCAGCAAGAACAAAATGTAAACGTTCTAAGGAAGCACTGGCATACTTAGTCCAGGAAGTAGAGTTTGTCCTGAAACTCAGGTGGTTCACCCAGACACATTTGATTCAATTTTGTACCAATCACCCTCCTCCTCCTGTGCTGCAGTTTCACGAACATTGTAATTGTGTGGTATAAAATGTTGGTTCATTTTGATCATAGTCAATCTCTCCATGTTTTGAGGCGAGAGACTGGTGCTTCTCACTGTAACAACCACTCCATTTGCTCTGAACATACGTTCAGCAGACACACTGGCAACAGAACTAGCCAGATACTTTATTGCCAGCCTGCTGAACTTTGGCCATTGGTGAATCTTCCCATAATAATACATCAATGGATTTTAATCCACATAAACCTCTTTTGAATCATCCAGATACTCCTGGAACAACCTGGATGGTCATTGGTGCTGCCACTTGCTCACACTGTTTTGCCATTTCCTCTGTACTGGACTTGAGCATTGCCAACTGGAAACAATACAATGCAGATGTTAGGTCTGGGCCTTCTTTTGCTGTTGTTGCAGGTGTTTGGGTTTATGGTGTTCTTGGCTGCCGTGAGACAAGACTGCCCTCTATGAAAGTTGAAGGCAGCACCCCAGAACTGCGGGGCGAGACTCAAAGTTCCAGCCATTCTTCTTCTAAGTCTCCAGCTGGCTCTACAATCCATTTCTGGTATTTTCAAAACATCCCCTTCAGAAAAAGGAAAGAAAGTAGTCAGAAGTTTTTTGCACCGTCGATCAAGGAGTGTGGCACAGATGTACTCTTTGGACTCGAAGATATCATGTTGCAGCCTTGTACTACAAGCCAAGCGAAGGACTAATGTCTCAACCAAGGCATGCGCTACTGTGTTTTCATTCACTCCAGTGGGGGCAAACCTTTCAGACACCTTCTTTACCTGGTCCTGTAGGAGATACAACAGCGGGATAGCTTGGTCCATCGTACTGTCTTCCTTGCTAACTTCTCGTGTGAAAACCTCAAAAGGGGGTAGCATCTGTTTCAGGAATTTGACTAGGCCCCATTTGTCCACATCCATGGACATAGCTTTCACAACTGCATCCCTCCTCTTTGAATGACATAGTAATTGATCTGTTTGTATTGCTCAAACAGACGTTGCAACATGTAAAAATTTGAGTTCCTATATGCTGGCACCTCCTGTATCAGGCCTTTAACTGGTGCTCTATTATTACGCTGAATCATCCCCAACAGCTTACGGGCTTTAATAGAATGGCTGAAATGAGCGCAGATTCTTCTGCAGGTGGTCAGTATGTTGCTGATTATGTCTTTCGTTTTGAGGAAGTCTTGCACCTCCAGGTTGATGCAAAGGGACAAACACAGAACCCTGAAATAGCCTCTGTCTGACATGGCCTTGACTATGTTACTGCCATTGTCAGTGGCAACAAATCCAATTCTGAGACCTCTTGTTTGCAGTCATTCATACACCTTGCTGTTAAAGTCCTCTAAGATGTTTACAGCTATATATGATTTCTCCATGGTGAACATGGCACTGTTGCATGCTGCCGAATGCTCTTAAAACCTTCCTCAGAGCCAAGACCTGAATATATCTTTTGCTTTTCTCCCACAAAAAAGATCCAGTGTGCCGTGATGCATATGTAATCAGTTGCCTGACAACTGGTCCACATGTCTGTCATCCGGTGGATGGTATGAACAACACTTTGCTGCAAAGCTTTTCCAACCAATTGCAGCACCTTGTGATGCAGCGCTGGAACAGCAGCTATGGAAAAGAAGGTCCTACTTGGCACCTTCCATTTTCGGCAGATGGCTGCCACACTTGTCGGCGTTGACATGATTCCACTGGTTGCCTCACTGATAGACATGGTCCTGGGCTTAGGCTGGGAGGCTGGTGTTGTTGATTCAGGAGTGCTGCTCTCAGCTTGTTTGGAGGCCAGTGCGGCAGGCACAAGTTTTCTGAAAAAGGCTTTGGTCAGCACACCAGGGGTGGAAATCTGCTTCTTCTCCTCTCCATTGGCCACTTTCCTAGCAGTACCTTTCTTTGGAGCCACCTTGAAGCTGTCAGTTGGCAGTGGCACTTAGATTCATAAACTGAAGAGATGCCCATGTTGCATAGTCAGTCTCATGTCACGCAGTGCACAGGCCTTCTGTCTAAAAACAAACAAGCAAGAAGAACATCAGTGAAACATGGCATTGTTGCAGTTCAATTAGTAGTACAAACAAACAATATCATTTAGTGTTGTTACTTTAGTTATTTTAAATAATTACAGTCTAACTATTCATTCGTAAAACCACACCAACATATACTTTCATGGTGTACAGTTAGGCTTTCCTGTTTTCAATTTCTATTTTTGGTAAATTCTGGAGGTGTTTTTTCAGTGTTTTTAATACCTTAAAAAAACCTGTGGTTACATATCTTTCCGTTATAAAAAAACAATAGGAACAGTGTTTTTCTGGTGTTTATGGAATGTTTTGCTTTTATTATTGTTAGCTTTTTGCACTGATAGCGCATGTGTATTGGCAGCGTGCATAGAGGGTATATGAGGTTCAAATTCATTTTGCAAATCAAACATTTTGTAGTACACCAGAAAATACTTCTTTAGAGAGTCTTGGGTCATGTACTCTCACTCTTTCCTTCCTATGTAAATGTGTATCTGTGAAAAAGCTAACCCTGGGCGTAGTTCGCGAAGTAGCACTACGCGAAGCTACGCAAAGTGCACTTCGCACTACGCGAGCTATGCATAGCACTTCGCGAACTGCGTAGTACCCTGTTCGCACTGTGCAAGATGATGTTTTCAATGATTGCACAGTGGGGACAAGCATCCGGCACTGTGCAATCATTGAAAACGGCATCTTGCACAGTGCGAGCTGTAGTTTTCTGCTGCTTGAGTAGATTTTTACTCGAGCGGCAGATTTTTCAACGCGGACTGGTAGTTTCTCATCGCGAGCAGTCGCGAGCACACACGACCACTCGAAATGAGAAACCTGACCTCCTCGCGTTGGGAATCTCACCAGGATGTTTATTTTCCACGCTCGCGATCGGCAACTTGATCTTGCTGATCGCGAACAAGGAAAAAGTCACGCCAGGATGTCATTTTGCTTGCTCGCGGTCGCCAACTTGATGTTGAGGACCGCGAGCAAGCACAAAAATGACCGCTGCACTAAGCAATGCTACGCTATGCATGTTTGCACTGTGCTATGTGCAATTCGCGTAGTGCGAAGTAGCGCAAACTTCGCAAACTACGCGAGCGTAGCGTAGTGCTTTGCCCAGGATTAGAAAAAGCCCTTTCAACATTGGCACTTGTGACGCGCTATGCCAAAACAGCCAGTACACAATTTGCTAACTTTGGGCACTGACAAAGCTTTCCATTCCAATAATTGTGCACCTGAATATTGTGATTCTTTGGGACAGGTTCTGCAACATGTGCTTTGAACAGGGAGCATATGCCTTCAGTTATTGAAGTGGTCAAAAATGAAACAGTACTTTTCAAAGTCCAAAGACAATTCCCCTTTTGGAAGGCACCTCGAACTTGTGTAGAGTGCCTCAGTGTGGATTCATTGACTTCAAATGCCATGGTTGGTGAAGGAACATTTCTATGCATCATTGCAAGACATTTCTCATGCACTGTAAAATAAAAATGTCCTGAATTGCTCCTCAACATTTGTTTGCTTACCAAGTGGCAAGAATTTTAACATGGATCATGTTGCAGTGCTTAAGTCACTAAAAGTGTCGCCCAGCCTACTCTCAAGGAGATGTTTCACATCTACACCAATTACGATGAACACTTGTTAGACAGGGGGGTTTTCAGACTCTAGTTTTTTGATTATGTCCACTACAGTAGTCATGTTTTCCTGTAAAAATCTAAGAATGCAGAAGAATGTACTCTTTTTTCACATCAATATCAATATGTAACCAAAGATCCTCACATTTCTTGCCTTTGGCATCATCACTAAGCAAGAATTCGGCAAACGGTCGCCACATGGATAATATTAGGCCTGGGCGAAAATTTCGTTCCGTTCGCGGAAATTGCGATAATTTGACATTTTCGCGTTCCGCGGAGAGCGCGAAAATGTCAAAATTTCCGCTTTCCACAGCTTGGCGATAATTTGTTTCTTGCTCGCACTGTAAAATAATACATTCTCGCGTGCGCTCGATTGCCTTACCTGAATCCCTGCGTTCGCCACAAGTTTTCTTGATCCGGTCGCGTTCTCCATGAGATGTTGGATTGTTTTTAGCCATTTGCGCTGTCTCGCGACAGTTCGCGCCTGCAGTGACGTCATGCGTCACGCGATCACGTCTTTCTTCTCACGATCATGCACCACAAGACAACTCAAAACAAGATGGCCGCGCCCGCGAGAAACCACATGGGTAAGTTGGCGACCCGCAACCATGCAGAAAATCTCGCGAACATGCGGGAAAAAAAATTCCGCATCTTCGCGATATTTCCGCTTGTTTGCGATAATTTTAAACATTTTCGCGATAATTTGCGAAAGTGTATTTCGCAAATTCCGCCCACCCCTAGATAATATAGCCTTCATGGCCTCTGGACTGAAAATCACCAGCTAAATGTCACTGTTAGGATGACTTTTTCTTTGATGCCACACAACGCACAAAATGAGCAATATTTGAGTTTTAGTTCCTGCGCATAACGAAACAGTGAACCGGAATCGATTTCAAAGTCAATAGCATTCTTCATTAACTGTGAAGATTGTAAAGATACTTTCAGCATACCATCTAGCAAGTGGCAAGGATCTCTTACAGGGAAGCACTTCAACTCAGGTATCAATTTTGATAGGTCATCACAGAATCTTTTAATATATGTAGCTGAATTACTGCAAATACAAACAATATCACTCTAATCTTTGTTTAACTTGGTAATAACTTTTTGCAACAGCATTCCAAGTAACACTGATTTCCATGTTTTCCAAACATCTGGTGTCATATTTTGACCACTATCCCAGATGCTTGGTGACAGTACTCTTTTCACATATACCTGTCATTACACCTTGCATTGAATGTTTAAAGCCTCGGGTGTTTGGTAATTCACCTGCTATCAATACTGATTCGGTAGAAAGGGGGGCGGATGTATCGAAGGGTTTCACCCATTCTCTGTCTGTAGGTAAATGTGATGGTTTATATTAGGAAAGATTCTTATTAAGCCAGCCATTTTACCAATCAGTGAAAGAATCAAACATAGCCAAAATATCAAATATGACTTTGATATTTGCTGATTCTCTACAGTTTATAAAATATTTAAATAAGACCTAAAATATGATTCTAAACTCTGCATCTTAAGACCAAGGTCCACAAAGCTGGAAAAAGCGAAAGGAAGTAGAAACAATATTTTAGTGACATCAATAAACAGTAAGACTCAAATAGAATAATATCAGCCCAGTCTTTCTTGCTGCTGCCTTGCATAACAACATTAAATGGTATTGGCCCCGTCAGGAAGAAATATAAATGACTCTTTCACTCACCTTTTCCTTTCTTTGAATGGCATTTAGTTTGTGGTTGCGAAGGTGTTTTCTCAGTGTTTATATGTTTACACTGGTGAGGGCTATTTTTCTTTTGGTGCAGTTTTATCAGTTAATATAGGTTTAAACATAAAATAGGATACCCTATGTACAGTACACTCAGGAAGGATCAGAAAGAGCAACAACAAAAACATACGTGTGAATTACGTTGGGATGTGGTATTCAGGGAGATGCGGTGACAGTTTATTTATTTAGGTTTTTATATAGCACGATCGTGACCCGTTAGGGTGTCAGAGCGCTTAACAGAGATATAGCAGTCCAGATTGGAAAAATAGCAAGCACCATAATAAATATTCGAGTGAAGAACAATAAAAAACAGTGGCCAGGATAAGATATGAGCACTCACAATATTTTCTGAATCTGAAAGAATATGTCGAATTACACATTTTCTTTTTACCATCAAAGGACTCAGAATTCAATGATCAATTTTCAGACGATTAGGTGATTCCTCTGTAGTGAGTTATGGAAGGAATTTACCCATTAGGAATATCTTAGCTTCCTTCTTGAATTTTGACGAGGACGGTATTCTTCTAATGTTTGGCGGTAGCGAGTTCTAGACTCTGGGAGCATACCTAAGAAAGTTCTGTTGTAAGTTTTCTTCTTCTGAAAAAACTGCAGTTGCAGCACAAAATCTTTGGCAGCCCGGGAGTATCTGCCTCCTCCGGATATTACCACTTCCCAAGCTGGATAGGCAGGTGTTTTTGAGTGTAGCGCATTGTGTGTGATACAGGCCAGTTTGATTTGTATTCTGGCTTCATATGGTAGCCAGCTTAGAGCTTTTAAGTGCAGAGAGATGTGATCAAATTTTCAAGAGCCAGTTATGAGTCTTGCAGCTGCGTTGAGACAGGCTTTTAGCGGAGCTGTTGAGATCTTGTACTGGTCAGATAGCGTTGTACATCTGTATTCGATCATCGTGGTCTGATGTTTCTAGGAATGGTTTCAGATTTCTAAGACAACTCAGGTGGAACTGCGCATTTTTAGCCAACATGTTGATGTGGGTTCGCATGTTCAGGCTCCTGTCCAGTGTAATTCCAAGTGATTTGGCTGAGTCCACTAAGATCGAGGTGCAGTTAAGCATGGTGATCAGTTTGGTCTATCCCTTTATTTCTGAAGAGATTTTCTGGGGGGAAAGTAGTGAGAATTCTGTTTTTGTGTGCTTAGTTTAAGCTGATTTCTTGTTAGCCAATGAACGGTCATTCTTAGTGCTTCATTCATTTACTTGATCTCCTCCAGTGACAAAACTTTAATGTAAATCTGTGTGTCACCAGCATATATATGAAATAAGTTGAAGTCTTTCAGCCAGAGGTTTCATGTAGAGGATAAAGAGAGTTGGGGAAAGAGTTGATCCTTGCCGTACTCCTATTGTAATAGGGGACAGCGATGATAGATTTTGATTTACTAAAAACCTTTGCGATCTGTTCTCCAACAATGATTTAAACCATTCAAGGATGGTTCCCCACAGTCACATCCTGTTTTCGATCTGGCAGTTTATCATGGTTTATGGTGTCAAATGCATACAATAGCTTTGTCTTGGTCTAGAGCTTGCAAGGCATCATCCACTATATGAAGCATTGTAGTTCCTGTACTATGGTCTTGTCTGAAACCCGATTGGCACCCGTCTAGTAGATGATGTGTTAGAGATGCGTTGGCTCAGTTATTGATGTGCACATTTTTCTAGCACTTTCGCTAATAAGAGAGTATTGGATACTGGCCTGAAATTATTTGGGTCAGCAGTGTTCGATGTCAGTTTTTTTATGATGGGGATGACTTGCCCAGTGTTTAGGCAGTCAGGTATGGAGCCTTGAGACAAAGAAGCGTTGATTATTGCAGTCCAGATGGGGATGAAAATTGGTTGGTTGTCAGCGAGTATTTTGAATGGAGAGGATCATTGTGGTTATTTGGTTTTGTACACGAGAGGATTTTGGAGATGTCATTGTCGTCATATAACTTGAAGGAAGACCATTGAGCTTCGAAGGAGTGTGTAGGTTCATCGATTTGTGAAGCAGTCAGGGAAGGTAGGTTGATAGTGGCTGCTTTAAGCTCATTTCCCATTCAATTGACTTTGTCTGTGAAGAAAGACGAGAATTCCTCAAGGTTATTAGGGTTTTTGCAGCTTCTTTAGAGGATTTGGCCAATTTATTCATCTATACCTTTACAAATTCAACATTTTGTTTTTTAAACTTCTTTTTATTAGTTTACAGTTAGGTCCATAACATTCCAAACAGTGTTACGAGCATAGTACATCATGACAATGACATGGCTGCCACCTCCACCTTATACCTCCTGAGCAAACATTCTAGACATAGTTAGTCATCCCATACCATTGATAACAGTTTATGCATTGCACATTTCTCACGCACCTCTGAGGGGCCCATGTACCCCTACGACCCGCACAGCGCAGCAAACAAAGTCTTTAAGGCGTAGCCTCCGCATCCGGGGTCATGCACCCCCGTCTCTCCGATAATAAATAGCATGTCAATGGGGCCCATATATCTCTGGGCCTAGAGGCCACTGGCAGTTGTTCAGCATAAGTGGTTAATCGTTCCTGACAGATCTCTAAGTCCGCCAGCCATGTCTGAAACTTGGGCGCCCGCCCCCTTCCTCAGCGACAGGCCACCCGTCGTTTGGCCATAAGCAAGGCGAGAGCAATGTATTTACAGTGCACTGCCGGCACCGATTTTACATAGCCAAGTAGTGCCATCAGCGGCGTGGGTTCGTAATGTATGTTTGTCATTAGCGCCAGCGCAGCGAAAACTTGCTCCCAATAGTGATGTACCTCAGAACAGTCCCACGCTAGATGGAGAAAATCCGCACCAGGAGCATGACACCTGTCGCACCTGTCCGAGTCCCTCAACTTGAATCTATGCATCTTGACTGGGGTATAATATAATCTATGGAGAAACTTATAGTGGAGTATACGAAGCCTGCTACTGGCCGAGACCCTCTCTGTTTGCGAGCAGCAATATTCCCATTGTTCATCTGTTAAATCAAATCGCAGTTCCTCACACCAGCACCTTCGCGAGGGCGTACTTGACCCTACACTCTGCTCATGCACCGACCTGTATATCTGGGATACAAGCCGTTTATTTGTAGTATTTTTCAGCATTACGTGAAGTGGGGTAGTCACCTGCGGTGCCGCTGGAAATTCCGGAACCATCGCCCGGATCCCCTGTCGTAAGCGTATATATAAGAAGACATCCAATGGCGTCTGTGGCAACCCTTTAAAAATATGTTCAAGGGACTCGAAACGTCCTTTATGAAAGAGGTCTTCTCAATTAGCCACATTAGTACGTCACTGAAAATGTCGAAAAACTGTCTCCTGGAGCAGGGGCATACTCGGGTGATAACAGAGAGGCAATTAAGGAGAGTAGCGCAGCTCCGCACCCTGCTGGCGTCCTATACGCTGCCAAGCCCTGGCGGTGCTGGTGATCATGGTCGGGTCTCTGTGTCTAGGCGCAATCGGGTCATGTATCACTCCCTCCAACGGTGTAGGGTGTGCAAGCCAGTGCTCGGCCGCGGCATGTATCTCGGCTGTTTCACCCAGAACCATGCATAGTGAGCCTGCGCACTAAGGTAATAGAGTTCGAAGTGTGGTATGCCAAACCCACCCTGCGCATATGGCCTTATAAGTATTTCCCATTGCAGCCTGGGCTGCTTTCCTCCCCACACTAGACGCGTCAGCTCTGATCTCAATGTCTTGAAAAAAAATAGCCCCGGATAATACGGGATGTTTAAAAACAAATATAGTAGCTGCGGGAGTATTACCATTTTAATAAGGGAGGCCCGCCCTGCCATGGAGAGGGGAAGCGCTATCCAGCGAGTAATATTCTCCGATATGCGGGCCATCACAGTTCTGTAATTTAAGCGCATCAGTTCCTCCCTATCTTTGGTGATTCGAATACCCAGATCCCAAATATCATCCTCGCACCACTCTAAAGGGAAGTCCAGCGGGAAGCGTGTCATCGCCGCTGTCAGCGAAAAAAACCAAGACTTTCCCCAGTTAATTTGGACTCCCGACAGCCCCCCAAATGTTATGAATTCTCTCAACACTGGATTCAAGTTCTGTTGCGGGTCACGTATATATAGTGTGATAGCGTCTGCGTACAGTGACACGAGGATCTGCCGCATATTGCATCTCAGAGCCCTGTCGTTATGGTGCTGTCTCAGCTTTGCCGCCAGGGGCTCCACTGCCAGAGCAAACAATAAAGGGGATAGAGGGCATCCCTGCCGGGTGCCCCTGGTGATCGGGAAGGCAGGTGAGGCATAGCCGTTAATAAGCACCTTGGCCACTGGCATGTTGTATAATAGTTTAATCCAAGATAAGAAAAGTCCTGGAAAGCCCATCCGCAGCAGTACTCCAAAAATGTAGTCCCATTCAAGGGAATCAAATGCCTTAGTGGCATCTAAAAAAAACACAGCTAACGGTAAGTTGGGCGATACATTGTTCAGGACAGCAAAAAGCGTTCTCAGATTGTGCGAAGTGGCTCTGCCTGGCACAAAGCCCGATTGGTCCGGGAGAACCAGATTCTCCATTAGTAGGCTTAGACGTGTAGCGATAAGTTTAGCCAAAATTTTGGCATCACAGTTGAGGAGAGAGAGCGGCCTGTAGGAGTCGCATTGCCAGGGGGGCTTCCCCGGCTTCAAAAGAGAGACGATAAAAGCCTCCCTCATAGAAGAGGGCAATCTACCCTCCTCAAGAGATTCCTCATATACCTCACATAATATAGGAGCCATTAGTTCAATATATGTTTTATAGAATTCTATTGGAAAGTCGTCCGATCCTGCGGCCTTCCCGGATTGCATACTCATGATCGCTTCCCTGACCTCGTCTAGTTCAAACTGAGCGCATAAGAATTCCCGTTGTCTGTCGCTCAGCCAGCCAAGCACCACGTCCCCCCAAAAATTATCCAGGTCCAAGTCATCCCTCCCCCTAGTGGTATATAATTGCTGATAATGCTGCGTAAATGTCTCCCGAATGCGGTCGCTATCCCAGTAAACTGTGCCATCCTCATCCTCCAATTCCGTAACATAACCAGAATATCGGGTCCGTCTGACCATCTGTGCCAAAGCCCTACCAGGTCTGTCCCCCTCCCCGTAGCATCTTGCTACCCAGTGTTTGCCCCGAAACCGGGCCTCCCTCTGTGCCATGTCCTAGTATTCCATGAGTGTCTCCCGAAACTGGAGCTGGGTATCATTATGCGGGTCTCGGGCAAGCTGAATTTCCAGGGACCGAAGTCTACTATCCAATATGTATAGTGTACGAAGTATGTCCTTCAACACTCCAGCCCCTTTGTCGATGCAGAAACCCCTGATCGTGGCCTTAAACGCCTCCCAGATAGCCTCCACGCTATTCACTGAACCCTTGTTTCAAGCAAAAAACTCCTCTTTCTCATCGCGCAGCTCAGTCTGGAATACCATATCTAGCAAGACAGTCGCATGCATGCGCCATGCCCCGCGAGGCACACAGAATGCTGACAAAGCCAGTGTGAGTATGACGGGGGCATGATCAGAGTAGGTGCGGGCCAAATGCTGCACCTGCACTATCGCAGGCGCAACTCCTCTGGACACCAACCAGTAGTCCAGGCGTGCCCAAGACGCAGCCTGTGCCGTGAAGTGCGTCCCCTCTCTATCATGTGGATGGGTGTGTCGCCATGCGTCAATTAGATGATAAGCTTCTACGGTGTCCTGAAGAACAGTCCGTGCCCTAGTGTAGTGGTGCGGTGATGAATGTGATCTATCCATACTGGGATCATACACTACATTAAAGTCCCCTCCCCAAATTATGTGACTAGAGCCTATATCAAATATCCTTGCCCAAAGCGAGGTGAAAAAGTCAGGTGCATCTACATTTGGGCCGTTGCAACAGGCGAGTGTGACTGAAGCCGACCCCAATCTCCCCCACGCCAGACAATATCGCCCCTGCGGGTCACTAGAGGTTCCAGCCAAGTGAAACGGTACATGCTTTTTAATAAGAATTGCCACCCTCCGCGCATATGTGGAGTAGGAGGAGAAGATTCTATGTTCTGCCCATTTGCGCGCAAACTGGCTCGGGCGCTGAGGCGCCAGATGCGTTTCCTGTAGCATGGCAATGTGCACTTTGTGACTATCCAGATATGCTAATATTTGTCTTTTCTTCCGAGGGTCCCCCATGCCCCTGATATTCCATGTGATGACATTTAATTTCCCGGGATAACTCTCCATCATAATTCAGGACAGTGCTTCCTACCCTGGGCAGCATTTACTAAGTTGACAGCCATGCTCAGCTCCCCATCTGTCTGCATTTTCTGAGAACGCATACCATGCTCATAGTCCAAATTATCTGAATAACACTCCATTTTCTCCAACAGGAGGTCTTGTGTGAAAAAGAACTTTAGAACAACCCCGCCCATCCTACTCCTACCCACCCCCTCCCACTGAAGCAACCCCAACCTGCCAGCATTAGCCTCCCTCCCAGCCCTCCCTAATCCCCCACATAAAACCAATAATAAACTTTCCACGGGGTACGCCTGTAGGGGGACATTGCCAGAGGGCAGCACAGGTACCTCCCTCCTGCAGAGCCCATCGCGGGGGGCCATTCCAGGCTCGTGCAGGTGGAGGGCGCCTGGTGCAGCATAGATAGTGCTCCAGAAAGAAACACCCCGCCCTAGGAATAGGCAAGGGAGAGGCACACAAAACAACCTAAAGTCAGGTCTCTGCCGGAGAGATCCCTCCCTCATATAGCGAACTAGTCGTTCTCCGCACAAGGCATCGATATGACCTTCAAATTACTGTTCTCATTAGGCCTCTCCCGCTCCGACCTGCGAGGGACGCTGCTGTGTGTCTCCGCCGCCCTCCAAGCGGTTTCCACGCTTAAGTCTCTTGAGGTAATCCTCCACCTGTTGCGGCTTAGTAAAAAAATGTTGGTTCCCCTGGTGTGTCACTCGAAGTCGTGCCGGATAGAGTAGCGCATAGTCAATCTGTGCATTTCGCAGCTTAGCCTTCACCGCCATAAACTTGAGACGCTCCTCCTGGACCAGCGGCGTGAAGTCTGGGAAGATAGTAAACGTGTTCCCTTCTAAAGATAAGGATTGCTTGTTTCTCGCTGCCCTGAGAGCCACGTCCCTGTCTCTGTAGTTCAGTAGGCGCGCTATAATAGGTCTCGGAATGCTGCCGGGAGTAGGGCTAGGTCCCAGGGCCCGATGAGCATGTTCCACTATGAACTGGGCGGAAAAGGACTCAGCGCCTATTGCGGACACCAGCATTTTCTCCACATATTCTTCCATTTTTCTGATGTTTGTGGACTCTGGAATACCAAGTACGCAAATGTTATTGCACCGGCTGCGCGCTTCTAAATCCTCGTTTTTTGCTGCAATAATTTTGAGGATCTTGTCCATTATTATTATTATTATTATTTTAAACATTTATAAAGCGCGGCTGACACCTTGCAGGTTTCCTGGCGCTGGTGAATACTCTTAACTCAGGGGAACAGATAGCGAGGAGCAGGAAGAAGGGGTTGTTTCTAAGGGAATAACCACGTCTTGATGCGTTTCCTGAAAGGGAGAAGCTGTGAGATTTGACGGATATCAGGAGGCAGACTGTTCCACAGTTTAGCCGCTGCGACTCTGAAAGATCTGCCCCCCGTCCTGACTTTGTTATATTTAGGAACAATCACCAGACGGGCTGAGGCTGAGCGTAGAGCTCTGGAAGGGGTATACCATGTGAACATGGCCTGCAGAGGTTTAGGTCCAGTTCCATGGAGCGCTTTAAAAACAAGGCAGAGGGACTTGAAGGCCACACGTTGTTTAAGCTGGAGCCAGTGTAGTTCAGCTAGGGCCGCTGAGGCTGAAGATCTCCTAGTCCAACCCAGAACTAATTTGGCTGCGGCCGACTGAACTCTTTGAAGTCGGTCAAGCAGGGCAACTGGAGACTCAAGTAACAGCGCGTTGCAATAGTCCAGGCGACTGAGGATGGTGCACCTGACTATCTGCTCCCGAGCTTGTGCGGGTAGCAATGGCATAACTTTGCGCAGGGAGCGAAGAAGAGCTGTGCACATTCCCACCGTTTTAGCAACTTGGGTTTCAGTGTTCATTTTATCATTCAGTGTGGCCCCTAGGTTGCGAACCGATGTAACTGGCCGAGGTTTATCTGCAGTTTCCGGGGGCCAAAAGTCGCAGGGGAATTGCCGAGGAATGCGACTTCCTGCACAATACAAAACCTCCGTTTTGGAGGAATTAAATTGCAGCGAGTTATTGTGTAGCCAGCCAGCCGTCTCCCTTAAGCAGTCGTGAAAGGCTGCAAGGGGGGTAGAGTCTTCTCCCTCCCAAGAGAGGATGAGCTGGGTGTCATCCGCATAGTTGATTGTTTTTAACCTGTGTGCCTTTATCAACGTGATCAGAGGTCTAAGGTACACGTTAAAGAGAATGGGGCTGATGGAGGAGCCCTGGGGCACCCCGTGGGGGACAGAAGAGAAGATAGATTGATAAGGGGGGAGAGACACCGCCTGTCTCCTGTCCCGTAGGAAGGAGTGGAACCAAAGTAGGGCAGTGCCGTCTACCCCAGCCGTCCGGAGTCGCTCCAACAGGACCCCATGGTTGACCGTATCGAAAGCGGCAGACAGGTCCAACAGGATCAAGGCTACTGCCTGGCCCCTGTCTGCCCGCATACGAAGGTCCTCCAGAGCTGTCAGGACAGCTGTTTCAGTCCCGTGAGCAGGACGAAAGCCAAACTGAAAATCGTCCAGAATCTGATTTTTCTCCAGATGAATGGAGAGACAGGTGCTAACCCAGCGCTCTACAATTTTTGCTGGAAAAGGCAGGAGGGATATAGGCCGGTAATTGGACAAACAGTCAGGGTTCAAGGAAGGTTTTTTTAACAGTGGGGTGATGAGGGCCTCCTTCCAGGAGGATGGCACAAGCCCGCAGTGTAAGGATTGAGTGCAGATCCTGCAGAGGGTGACAAAGAGGTCAGAACCAAAACTCTTCCAGACTTTTGGAGGCACCGGGTCAAGAGGGGATCCGGAGGTGATCCCAAGTGCCAGCCTTTCAAATTCAGGTTCTGGGATGGGGGGAAACTCCCGCAGCTTTTCCATGAGAGGAAAATCAGAGTGCACCGAAACAGGATCACTAGTACAGGCTCTAGGGGTAATGAGACCACCTAGGGGAGGGGAGGAGTTCAGATTAAGAATAATGGTGTCGATTTTGTTTAAAAAAAAAAAAAAGTGCAAGGTTATCGCAGAGGGCTTGTGTAGGAAGGGTAGATGTTATGGCACAATCAGGGTGGGTAAGGTTTTTGAGAATCTGAAAAATGCTTTTAGAACTGTTGGGGGCATTGCTGATCGTAGTGCAGAAATAGTTGGCTTTGCTCTGATTAATGGCAGTTTTATATGCTTGGAGATGGTTTTTCCAGATTACTTTATTCGAATCGGAGTAGCCTTGTCTCCATTTCCTCTCTGATTGTCTGCAGGCTAGTTTAAGGGATTTCAGAGAGTCGTTAAACCAGGGGGCAGGAGCTCTGCTTTTTGCTTTGCCTTTCTTCTGGGGGGCAAGAGAGTCTACGGTGGAGGTGATTGCTAGACAGAAGGCTTTGAAGTTGTTCTCAACCGAGTTGGTGGGGGAGAAACTGTTTTCAACATTGAATACAGTGCCCGCCGCTCTTAGTTTGTCAAGGGCTTTCCAATCTCTATACAGAAAATCTGAAGTAGTGCTACGTGGGGGCCTTTTAGCTTTATCACATAAGATGTGAAATTTAATAAGTGCGTGGTCGGTCCAACACATGGGCAGGATGTCACCCATGTGTACCAACTGGGGAGAGGCAAAAATTAAATCCAGTTGGTGCCCGGCAGTGTGGGTGGGTTTGTTAACCAATTGTGAGAGGCCGACTCCATCGCAGGAAAGCACTAAGTTGTGCAGTGCATTATCCAGGCTGCCGTTGGGCCAGAGATTAAAGTCTCCTAAAATGATAAGTTTGTGGTGGGAAGTGGCCAGATTAGTGAGAGTAGTGATTAGCGATTGTTGCTGCTGGGCGTTGAAAACCCCAGGGGGGCGGTAGCAGATGATAGCTGTCACGGTGTCTCCATGGTGACAGTTAATCGAAACGCCAAGGAGTTCCGTTCCGGCAACCGGGTCTATGTCAAGGATGGCAATCGACCAGGATGCTCGGAAGATGACCCCCACTCCCCCGCCACGGCCCTTTGGCCTGGGGAGATGCAGTATTTTAAAATCTTGAGGGCACGCGAGACCGAGGTCGACGTTGCAATCTGCATGCGTCCAGGTCTCAGTGAGAAATAGCGCGTCCAGGTGATGGGCGTCAATGAGCAGTTGGATTTCATTGGCATGTTTTGGTAATGACCTGACATTGTCCATGTTGGCCAGTTGCGTCGCATGGCTGGACGTCGAGTCCTCTGCTACCGAGATCTGCTGTTCCGCCTCCTTTAGGCGATCATCGTGGCCCTTCAATTTGTGTGCTATGGCATTCATCCGGATTGACATTTTATCCACCTTGTCAACAATGGTGGCGAACCCCTGTCGCACCTCCTGCAGTATACTCAGCACGTCCGGGTTCAGGGGCGTGGCACCCCCCTGGGACCCCGTTCCCCCATCAGCTTCACAATCATTCGTCATTGCTCGTGGGGTCTTTTTCGCTGCCTTGAAATTCAGCTTGGGCTGCTTGGCATTCGATTTGCCCATCTTCGCGCAGGTCGCCAGCCTCCACTACAGGTCTGCCTCCGGCCACCGAGTCCGGCCTCACACCACACCACACCCCTCACTGTCTTCTCTCTCAGCTCCAGGAGGCAGACCCACACCCCTGCCACACAACACTCCCGGAGCTCGTGGATCTGCCTCCGCGCTCCACGCTCCACGACAAGGCTAGTTGGCGGTCTTCGGGTGCTCCGCCTTCCCGGGCCCTACCGGTAGGCCCCTCGACTCCTGCGCTTCCCCCAAGCAGCGGAGCGGTCAACGAGGCATCTGCGAACCTCTCCGTTTCAGGGCGCCTCGTAATCTGCTTGACGCTCAGGACCAAAGCGCTTACTGGCGGGTAGGGGTCCCCAAGTTCGTCTCCCCCAGAGGGCCATCCTCCGCTATCCAGGGGGAGAGCGCCGAGATCGAATCCAGGCAGCGGTCCTCCCTGCCCCGCCAAATCAGTCCCCCGGGCGCGCTTCTGCCCCTCCGCACAGTTCGATAGTCAAAGCACTGCAGGGGAAAGAGTCAGGGAGGGAGGCCAGCCACTACCGTAGCCCAGTGGGGGCCCCTCGTCCAGTCCTCTGCGTCGCCGATCCCCAGGCTGGTAAGCCCCGCTCCTCTCGCTTCACTCTATAGCCGTTATCGCCGTCTCTTCCCACTTACTCCGCAGCCTTCCACACTCGCTGAGGGGGGGCAGCGCCTCCTCACGTGCACCACACCGGACCTCGCTCCATCACCGCACCTGGCGCCTGCGTGTGCCGTAGTAGTTTGTAGCACCCGCCCGGTGCTACTCCTCGAGTGCCGCTCTGTAAACCTCCACGCTCCGTCCTGGTCAGCCTCTCAGCACTCCTCCCCTTTCAAGCCGCGGCGCGGGCCGATCCCTTTCCCGCCAAAGCCGCAGCTAGCAGGAGGAACTCACCCCCGGCAAGCCGTGTCCCGGACCTGGCAGTGCTCTTGGGCGCCGGCCCTGTCTCCTCGTGGTGGACTGCGGTCTCGCGTGAAAGGCGAGGCCACCCTGGGCACCACGTCGCTCCGATCCTCCGCTCGGTGGAAGGCTTCCGAGGTCCGTACGGGGGAGAATCCTTCCCCCAAGCTCGGTATTTTCACTGAGTCTGCTACCGCCGCCTCTCCTCCATTTTCTCAGGTTCCTGGGCAGGTTAATCCCCGCTGAAGCAGGATAATTGTAGGATTAAGGCACCTCACCGCAAGAGCCTCACGTTAGTGCGGCCATGTTACGTGCACGCCCTCTAGCGCCCCTAGTCTCAGATTTCTCCTTTCCTCATTCAGGGAACTACTAAACCAAAGATTTCTCATCGTTGCATTGTAGTGGTCTGTAAATTCACTAACGTTTGTTAAATTTGAGGGTGGGCGAAGATCCTTCTCGCAACATGAAGCAACATGAAGCCAGTTTCTCACAGTCTAGGCCTTTTGTACCTGTAATCCATCTCTGCGGTTTGACAGATTGTGCAGCTCTTTCCTTTATTACTCCTGGAATTTGGAAGGTAATAGAATGGTGGTCTGACCAATCACATGGAAAAACTGAGATTAAGTTGACTGCCTTTTCCTTAGCGAATTATCCAGTCTACCTGCAGATCCTTTGCTCTGATCCTTTGCTGTGAGTTGGGAGAGTGCAGGCATGAGTGAGTGTTTGGTCAGCTAGGAATTATTTAAAGACATTAACCTGGCTATTGTTAAGATCATCCAAGTGCAGATTGAAGTCCCCCAGAATATATAATTGGAAGAGTTTGCAGTGATGATTTCCATTAGGTGGTCTATGAAGGTGTCCTTCTTACCTGGTGGATGGTAAAAGGTGTGTAAAATGCATAGATGATTCACTTTGTTTTTTATGGAAAGAGTGAGATATTTGCAGGAGTAAAATGGATCGGAGTGTAATTGTGTAATGGTGAGATCGGAGCAGTGAATGCAAGCGATACCTCCCCTTTTTTATTTGTCTCTCTAGTCTCACAATGCTGTAATTGAGGGGAACTAGTAGATCCATGCATGGCGATGAAGTTTCGGTGAGCCATGATTCTGTTAGGACCACTTAGTCTATTTCTTGATTTACAATGAGTAGAAGACCGAGGTGTGGTTTTCCAGGAGTTCCCAGGATTTGAGTCATTATTGGAGGTGGTTAGCGAAACCCTCTTCAGGTTATTGATGTTTAACTTTCTATTTTTAGGTACGGAAGTTCTATTTAGGCTGATGTTGAGCATTCCAATTTTGTTTTTGCCTCCCAAGCCAGGGAGACTACTGGACACTGTTATTGATTCATAGGAGAGTAGTGAGGCTAAGGTTTCTTCTTGTGTTCCAATTTTGTTTTCGCCTCCCACGCCAGGGAGAGTATAGGACTCGGGTGTTGATTCACATGAATAGTAGTTCGGCTAAAGTTTCTTCTTCCAATAGATACTTAAGTTGTTGGCATGGGCAACCAATATTACCTCTTTGACAGTGACACAGCTTACGGTTTGGCTGGCTTTTTAGATTGAGTATGGAATTTTGAATGAGCTTGATTTTTAATAGAGAGTCTTCTGTGAGGTGTAAGATGCTCTTCATTTCAAGAACAGCTCTATGATTGCTCTGAGATAAGTTGCAGGTTTGGAGCGTCAGTGATTCTAGCTTGGTTTGAGTTGCTGACAATGGATGAGAGGAGTCCCCGGATCCTGGGCTTTTTGTGCTAGAGAGCTTGACTCCCTCATGAGTGGGGCTAGCTCTATACCTACCAGTAGGTATTTCTGTATTCGAAGGAGTGACCAAAGGACCATTTCTTTTCGGGGGTGGCCATGGGGCCATTGGTAGAGTTTAGCGATGCACTCTGGGTTATCTGAGTAACTGGTGCTGAGGAGGTAGTAGGCGGAGAATTAATGGTTGTTGCGGTTAGCAGCACTGGTTGGCTATGCTGTTTAGACAATGGATTGACCATTAACCTATTGGATTTTTGGGGGTTGCAACACTGAGCCACGTGTCGCCTGGGCATCACAATTGGAGGTATAGGGACAGACCTATCTATGAGCATTGGTGTTAAGCAGCTTTTGCTGAAACGTAGTTGATTGACCTCTGAGTGCTGGTGTTCGGTGTCCTGTGGCTCTGACCTCATTGATGTGAGCTTATTTTGCTGAGTTTCTTGTGCTGTCTTAGGGGCATATTATCAAGCCAGGCGATAAAATTATCGCTGCTTTAGTGGCCGAAAAATGCCGCTAAAATAGCGATAATGGGCTTGATAATATGTTCTATGGAATTCCAATTGAAACCCATGTTAGATGTCCTTCACATCTAACATGGGCTTCAATTGGAATTCCATAGAGCATATTATCAAGCCCATTATCGCCGTTTTAGCGGCATTTTTCGGCTGCTAAAGCGGCGATAATTTTATCGCCTGTCTTGATTATATGTCCCTTAGTGTCTGTTCTTGTGAGAAGATTGCTTAGCAGTGAGTTAGTTTGGGTGCTAGGGTGCTGAGTAAGTCTTGTGTTAGTGTTGTTAGGTATCTGCTCTTTCAGGGTGGTATAGTAGTCATCAAATTTCTTTAGATCCTGTTAGCCGCTTGAATAGGTACCGTGCCATATTTATAGATTGCTATATTTAGATCGGCTCTTAAGCCTTGTGAAGAAGCGATCTGTAACTTGCTGACATGTGGAATATTTCTAGTTTCTTGTGGTTTTAATAATTTTATTAAGGTTGCTCGCCAAATTGCTATTTTTCTAGGGAAGAATATTAGGTCATTTACAATGATACCTTTTTTTATGATAAAGGACGGGTCAGAAATCAGCGTCTCTGAGTGCTTTCTCAAATAATTATGTTTAAAGGTTTTAGTTGCAGCCCTGAGAGGTCAGAGGGGTATAATATAGTTTAGGGGTTTCTGCCTGCTGTTTTCAAGCATGATCCTGCCATATTGAGAAATGTACTTTCCCCGATATTTTACAAATTTCTTTACCTTTCCGTTTCCAGTCTGCAGTTTCCATGTCGTCTCAAAAGAGGTCTAAATGCAAACATAAAAATACCAGAAATTAGCAGGCTTTCTAAAATTGTTAAAGTTACTGTAGCAGACGCTGATCGAAATCTGGTCACTATATTGGCAGATGTTTCAAGATGGTTGCCTCTTTGCACGTAGCAAACCACCCTAGACTGGCAGTCCTCTTCCCCTTTCCAGCCTAGACTTTCAGTCCTCCTTTCCTTTTTTCCATAGTGAAGATCTTCTTTCCCTGGCTACTGCCTGATTTGCGCCATTTTGGTCCTAAGCACATCAAGATAAATGAAGACTAAACATGGCAAAGGAAAAAGGTGAGTGGTGCAACAATGCCAGATTGGCAACCATGCTCATCTGGTTCCAATGGCGGTTCTTGCAGATTCAGTGCCGCCGCACCCCATCACAGCATCGGAGGAGAGGGATTTCCCTAGGGCAATGTAGCACAACTGTGCACTCAGCCTCCTCGGTGTTTGTCTCTGTGGGGGGGAGGGGGTACTGCCATCACAGCAAATAGCTCAGAGCATTCCTTTCCGCTCTAGCAGGCGACAGTCGCACTCTATAGTCTCGTCGGAGGTCTGACAGTAAGCCGCAGTGCCTAGGCAGCCTTCGCGGGACTCGTGGGGTCCGGAGTCCCTGCGGAGTCAGCGGGTCTCCTCTGATGGAACCTCGGGCCAGATTTACCTCAGAGGAGAGCCCTGCTCGCACCACGGTTGCCTCAGCGGTGCATTACGTGATCTCCCCTCGGGCGGCAAAGTGGGTGCTAGGAGGACACTCACTGGACCTTGAGCATGCCCTGGTGAGTCTCTGGGTCTCTGTGGTTCAGCTTCCTCCGGTAATGCTAAGCCTCATGGTCACTCCATGGGACAGGCTCCTCCGGTACTGCCGAGCCTTGCAGTCACTCTCTCAGGGGCAGTTGGTCTTCAGACTCAGAAGCGATGCTCCGATGAGCGAAAATCAACACTTGCACGAAAGTAGAGCCCGGGACTCTGCTCAAAAAGATGATATCAGCCGGGGTGGTAGGTGGCGGGGGTAATACAGAGATGACTACCGATTGGTAATCCCAAACCCGGGAGCCTCCTTAAGGCGCTCCTGTTCGGCAGCCATTTTGCTCATAGAAAAGAATGGAATAATCCTTAGACAAGCCAATGGAATAATCCTCAGACAATTAATGCTTTTGTGCAGTGCACCTATAGCACACATGGGGATGCCAAATGTTTTAAATCAAAATTTTAAATTTTTTTAATAAAAACATGTAAATAAAAAAATATTATTTTTTTAAAGAGAGGATGTAGCCTTATGAATAGAGTGGTCAACCTCGGGCCTGAGGAACCGGGTTTGAGTCTCAGTAACAACACTACACACCCTGTGATTCTGGGCAAACTACTTAATCTCCCTGTGCCTAACAAAAATTAATGTGTCCATCTTAAATGAAACTGGTGCTCATGTAAAGTGCTCTGACACCCGATGCCTCATGTCTAGTTTCTGCTATTTAACCTAAAAAAAATAAAACAATGTTAGAAAATAAGAATTAATTTTTTTTTTTTAATTCAAGTAAAAAACAAAAAATGTTTAAAAGAATACAAACTAAAATAAAAAATAAAAATTTAAGATAGGTGAAAATATCCACAAGCATATTAATTTATTATACTGCTATCATTCTCAACCATCCATGCAAGCCTATGGCAAAGAGCCATACTGGCTGGACGCCCAAAACGGCTGCCAGCTGTGCTGCATGGGCATCAACAACAATTAGAAAACACAAAAAATGGCCCTTGGATCTATATATCAAAAAGAGTGCTGGAATATCTCTTTTGCAGGACGGTTTTCCTCACCCACCCATGTGTGGCATGTTCGCCTAGTCATAGTGCGGGCTACAACCCCCTCACTGAGTGGGAGGAGCTCAGGGATGTTCTATTTGCGAGAGAAAGGGGTATCCTAAAACCTGAAGATGAGCAGGGTGTTGTGAGGTGGTGAGAGAAAGGAAAAATATTGTGTAAGTGAACTCTATGGTATGCCAAACAATTTTTAAAGGGGCATCCAGAGGTCAGGATTAAAAAGTCAGAGGGGGAGTTTAAAATGTCATAGAACTCTGGAGGTCGAGATGTTTCAGCCTATCACCCTCCGTAAAGGTTTAGCGGCTTTCTTCAGGACCAACATGTAAAAAGTGAACTATCTACTCATACCAAATTTAATAAGTGGAAGATTTATACAACCACTGGTTGGAGTAGGTCATCACCCTGATGCTACTTCTACTGGTCAGACAAAGTGTTAGGTTTGCAGACACAAACAACTTGTTAACACAAACTCATAGAACACAAATCTCTAAATGAGGTGTTCATCTCTTGGTCCAACAGAATACCATGCAACTAGTCAATCCATAAAGTAATTAATTATAAAAGTAACCTACCTGTGTTATTTGTGAGACCTTAAACCTCGGCACAGAAACTCGAGGTGGCATCCAGGTCCAGTTCCTGTTCGAAAACATAAGTGGTGATAAAGGGTTGACTGTGTTGCACAGTCATAGAATACATAGAGTACACAGTTAACTTAAAAACACATAAAGACCTTCTGATGGTGAGCACACAAAAGTGCGTGTTGTTACTAAAGAAATACAACCGTGCGGCTTGAGTCTTTATAGGTGCTGTGCGACTATTGCACACCTGGTTGTTAAGTTCCAAAGAGTAAGGATGACTCTAAAGATATATCAAGAAATATTTGGGACACCCATTCAGAATTGAAGTCGACAAAGATCATGCCAATCTCTGAGTAAATGGGCAAGTAGACATTGAAGTAGACAGCAACAATATATGTCCAGACATGAGTAATTAAAATCCACAAAAATCCGGAGACATGTATGTGAAAGAGCACTGAAGGCACATGATTCCCTTGCGTAGGTAGACAGACCGTGATGGGACCACTCCACCTATTCAGTGAAAAACGACCTTTCCAAACTCAAAAACGAAAAGTACCTGAGTGGCCATGTCATGAGTGATGTAATATGTGAAATCATAAGCAGTGGTTTGCGAGTGCATAAGTTATAGTTAGCTCAGGCACCTATAATTGTTTCATTTCGCTGGTATTGTACAAGTGAAATCTGAGCCTAGCTACAATGTCCCTGCAATGTTTGGTTTTTGCAGTGAATTTTGTAGGTCTTTTTTAATAATCTAAAATAGATAGATAGATAGATATAGATAGATAGATAGATAGATAGATAGATAGATAGATAGATAGATAGATAGATAGATAGATAGATAGATAGATAGATAGATAGATAGATAGATAGATAGATAGATAGATATTGCTAGGCTCAGATTGGACTGTAGTCCTGTTTAAAATCCCTATAGATAATTAACATTGGAAAAACAATCCCCCCACCTTTTTCTCAGCCCCCACTTGACGGATCACTCCAAAACTTTCCATGCACAACAAGATTCACTATGACACTTTTGTGGGATCATTTCTTGAAGATTCATCATGCGGCGTCAAAGATATAGGCAAGTGAAAAAAACAAGTTTCCTATGGAAACACCAGTAGGTAATATATATATATGTGTGTGTTTCTGCGTATGTCTTTGTACATGTATATATTTTGAAAAACGTCCACTTTTCCTTTTCTATCCACTCTCTGACTCATCCCAAACCTTTCAGACTACAATCGATTTCCATACATGCTTTCCAAACTTCCTCTCCTTCCGCCTAGTCATTCCATTAACAGATACACATGTCCACCACTCCCAAAACATACCACATCTTCCCTTTACTACTCCATTTCAACTAATCTATCTCTATTCGTAATACTAGAGTAAATACATGAGACCTCGAAAGTACAAATTTAACACAGCTTATCCTACAAGGAAAGGAAACACACATTACTAATCAACTACCTAGTTACCTCTAATCCTGTTTTCCAGAGTAGCCCTTCAATTCCTTGGCACGGGTAGGAAACACTAGATAACTACAATTTGCAATTACAATTACAGGCATATCTCTGCTGGGAGGGATGTGAGAGACACATGCCACTTTTCCTTCACTCAGTAAAAGGGCACAGTTTGTTTTGCAGGGTTAAGAAAGCTACCTACCAGTTGTGACACCTATTTTTTCAGGAAACATATGCACACAAAAGTAGCCTAACACAATAAATCAAAAAGGGATGCTTCTTCTAAAATAACAGCTACTATAAGAAGAAAAAAAAGTGTTTATTTAATATCAGAATCTAACTTTGAAGATGAAGAAGTGACCTGTGTTTATCATTATAGCTTCTGAGGGTACCTGCAATCTTTTTTCAAATAGTGAGAGGCCATCTATCAACTCTAAATTCTCTAAAAAAAAAATAATCATAAAATTAGGAAAAGTTGCATCAGATGAGGGTGTCTTAGAGGTAGAATACATAGAGGGTGTCAGTGAATACAATTATACAGCACTGAAATGTTTAAATCCTTAATCTATCAACAAATAAACTTTTAGATTGAAACGTAATAGTTATGGTCGGCAAGGAGAGATTTAAACTAGGCAAAACTATTAATGACCATCTATCAGGAAAAGCTTTATTCAATTTTATGCATCTAAAATCACAAAAGCAGACACATCAATAAAAACACAACATCTTTCATAACAAATCTAGTCTCTAAGTAAACAGCAAGAGCAATTAAAATCAGAGATTCACAATTAAATCAATGCCACACAGATTTAAGTTCATTACTGCATATCAAAAAACGCATGCCCGTTTAACTTTTAAATCAAAATAGACTTCCTAGTTTTCAGCATTCTTTTTAAAAAAAACAGGCAATTGCATTAGTAAAACATTCATTATCTAATATTGCAAAAATAAAAACGCTGGCCTACATTCATAAAAGTGGTTACATCCACCTCCGTCTTTGCATTTTATAGAAAAAAAAACTACATGCATTGATGATTGCTGGGACTGATTAACACATGGCCAACAGCATAATTCGTTCGACCAATTGTTTACTTCGGGAAAACTTATCAGACGATAAAAGTTCCCAAATCTAAAACGGGTAAGAACATATCTATCATACCCAGTTACATTATACTGTATATACGGCTGTATAGTGTAGGTAGTTAAAATCAATTAATACCGTTTTACTGATCGTTTATTTGCTTCTAAAATAAATCTATTTGCCTCCAGATGAGTCATACAAATTCTTTTGAACTCCTTCCTGGAGACGGAGTTTATTTATTCGGGGGAATTATAGAAATCTGGATAACCAAGGTCGTGCATGAACTTTTTTATTTATTTTAACCAGGAGATCTTGGTAGCCTGATACAACATCATGCTGTCTCTGATTATATCACAATTAAGACCCGTTCTGCTCGAGGTCCAGATCCTATGCCATGAAAGAGCGGGCTGAGCTTTAACCCCTTGCATGCCCGCCCCTTTCCCCGCCCAGTGCCGCGCTTAACATTAGCGGGCGGAGTTCATGACGAGCTGGACTCGTCATGGGCACAGCGCCACCGCAGCCCATGACGAGTCCAGCTCGTCATGGGCACTGAAGGGGTTAATAATGACAGAGATAAATGGAACACCTAGTTCACTGTGGCAATTATAAACAGAGGTGCTAGGCAGAACGGCCAGGAGGGACTTTAAAAAGGCATTTTCAACTTTCTGGATTAGTTGGGCAGTTTGGAACCCCCACACACCCGCCCCAAAGGTAGCTATACTCACACATTTAGCTTGGTAGATCTGCAGGAGCAGGGCTGGTGGCCTTCTACCCAATTTTTGTTTGCGAAGTTGGCCACTGCTGCGTCGATTTCATAAAAAGTAAACTACTTTTAATGGCCTGGTGCCAAGACACATTAGAATCAAATAGAATACCCAGATATGAAAATGTCTTAGTTGATTCCACCCTGCTACCCCCTATAGACATACTCCTACATTTTGAGCTTCCCTTGCCGCACTTCATAATTTAGGTTTGTGAAGCGTTTAATTTCAGGCCAAGATTGTCCGTGTACACAGTATAGGTGGACAGTGCCTTTTGTAGACCCAGTTGTGTATGGGCCATCAGCACTGCATCGTCCGCATACGGACGTTTATTGATATGTGGTGTGTCCTGGACTTTTTCCACCATTACTTGTTCCAGAGAATTGGTATATAGTGTAAATAAAAACGGTGCCAGGACGCAGCCCTGTCTAACCCCCCTTTCTACGGTAAACAGTGCTGTGCACTCTCACCTGGTTCCATAGTGGACCCTGGCTGTTGCTCCGCTATACAACTGCCTCAGAAACAGGACCAGCGGGGGATCCACCCCCAAACCAGTTAAAATGTCCCAGAGTTTGCTGTGTATTACACAGTCAAAAACGGCTGTAAGGTCAACAAATGCTAAGTAGAGTCTCCCTTTTTTGGCCTGCATGTATTTCCCTCTTAAAATCCTAAGATTAAGCGCTTGCTCCATTGTACCCAACCCCTGCCTAAAACCATATTGTACATCTCACAAGATGCGATTGTCTTCTGCCCAATCATGAAGCTAGTTTAAGTCGATCCGCCCTGCAACCTCCACCAGAGAGTCCAGTAGAGATATTGGACAGTAGCAAGCTGGATTTTGCCGGTCGCCTCTCTTAAAAATGGGTACTATTATTGACTCGGAACAGGTCTTGATAAAACCCTCCGAGAAACAAGCGTGCAGTACCTGTGTTAATTAGGGTGCCCAAAGGGGCAGATTTGATTTTAAAAGATCAATTTTCACACCATCTGACCTTGCCGCCCTTACTTTTGTTAATTGCACACATGACTTTGTTTTAGGTAAAATAGAGATCTAGGGGAGGTAATTTGTAGGTGCTTGTTCCCAATTGGCTACAAGGGCAGTTTAAGCTATCTTCTCTCGGGTGAGGATTGTAAACCTTAGAAAAGAAATCGACCCATTGCATTTCATCTATTGCAACCTCTTTTGATGGTTTGTTAGAGTATGTAAAGAAGGGAGCATTCACAGCCTGCCTGAAAGCGGCACAGTGTTTGTTCAGCGTGGATTCATGTAGCGTGGCCCACACTTTATCTTTTAACTCCTTTTTTATGGTTTTTTAGTGCTCGGTTGTAATCCCTCCTACACTCTCGAATTTCCTCACTAACCCTTTCAGGTCTATGGAGGGCTGCCTTTAGTTTGGTATATGGTTTCGTACATCTTGCATCAAACCAACCCTGACTGCATGTATGCGCTCCTTTATTCTCCACCCTAAGAGTGTTTTGTATTTCGTGTGTGAGGTGAGTAAAGGCTTCTAAAGTATTATCATGGGAGCTGGAATCATCCAAACAGGTTAAAATAGAGTTATAGCACTTGGTCACAATTTTCTTAGTGAACTCTACTTGTTCACATCTAGACCACCGCAAAGAGTAGCCATTTGTCCTCCCCAAAGTTAGGTTATGGACCCAAGTAACTTGACTAGTGAGTTGTCTCTGCCTGCCACTTGAAAAAGCTAAACTTACACTCATTGGGAGATGCTTATTACGTTATTTTGGATGTTATAGCTTAAAAGGCGTGACACATAACGACTAGGCAAAATAATAAAATCAATTGTTGATTTAAAACCCCTCCCAATAAAAGTGTGCTCAAAATCAACTGGGGGAGAGCACAAACTGTTGGCAAAACCCATGTCATGTGAGAATAGGATCTCGTTTAGGAGGTACCCAGATTTAGAATGCGAAAAATGGGAATGAGGGTTGTTTTCATCCAGTAGTAGACCACATTTACTAGCCCCACTGAGAGGGCATTCCCCTATATTAAAATCGCCGCCCCAGATGAAAATCACCTCTTGGTCTCTATCTTTCTGCAATTTGATCAAATCACTATTAATTTCTTCAGGACTTTCCTTATCTGGTCTTTCGGGGCATTATAATAAAAAATTACCAGGGCCAGTATGTGGTATCTGTCTAATTGAATGGATATAGTATGATTATAGATTTCAGATGTTAACATAGTGATCTTAGATACCTTAATCAGATAAGAGACATATGTACATATGCCCCCCTTGGCTCTACCACGTGTTGAGTGTACTGCGGCCGTGTGATATGTCTTAAAGCCCTTTAATATGGATTTCACCTATTGCCCATGTTTCTTGGCGACAGAGAATTTTAAATTTCCCAATAAACTCAGTCCATACAGGGTTTGACAATTTAGTACGCAAGCCTGCTATATTTCAAACAAGTGAGCTTAAGTTGTCATTTTGAGAATTTAGGCTTTCAGGCCTATCTGGGGGTAATACAGTCAAAAGTGAGGGTTCTTGTATTAGGTTCAATCTACTGGCTTGCTCATTCCCCCGTGTTGTTAATAATAGGCTTCTCGGTGTGTTTTTAGATCCTAAACACAGGCAACCTCTGGCATTGATATTCCCCATGGCCCCAACTAGAACATTGTCCTGCTTATTAACAGGGGAAACTGGGACAGCATAGGTAGCCACTCCCCCTCTGGGCCTGATACTATTTACCTGAGTGGTTAGGCAATCAATCTCCTCTAGTGTTTGGAGAGGCTCGAATCTATTGGACACGTCTATATTGTAAGTACATTGTCCAGACCCTGGAACCGCCAAGCGATTGACTTTATGCCCCGTACAATGAGATGGCTGATAAAAATACCCCAGAGGGAGGACATTTATGCCAGCAAATAATATATTCCTGTCGCCAGCTCTGCAAAGAATTTCTTCCACTAATGGTGGAGTTGTTTACCTAAGAACAACACAGTCCCCCTGAAAAATGTTCATATCTTTGCCCAGCCAACCCAATTCTTCTCACCATTTTAAATTCATCGAACAATGCGTTGCCCAACCCTGCAACCCTGTGTTTGTCCCCAGCTAATATAATGCCTTATTTCGCAGGAAAACCCAGGTTTCTTTTTCTCTCGGGTGCAAGGTTGGAAAGTTGTCCAAAATAAATGTATACCGGGTAGCTGGTGGTGGTAAGTTCAGGCGATTTAGGCTATCTGGGGTCTCCACATGAGGAGAATGGATGGATGAGTGTGAGAAGTTGGCCTGGTATATGCTGTCCACTTATTAAAGTGGGCACCTTGCACAAGTCCAAGCAACCCTTATGGTGATTAGGGTAAAGATATCCTTTATAGAAAGCTATCCTAGTGGTAGCTATGGAGAGCAGCATTCAGGCTAAGTCTTGAAGGAATGTCAAGCAGCTTGTTTTACCAGAATGCAACCTTACAGTATTGGCTAAATGAAAGAAAAACCACACAGTAGTTATAAAAATATGTATTTATTATATATAACACTCTCTAAACAATTCAAATAATACAGTTGCAAAGAATCAATCATAAGAAGCACAATACACAGTGGGATCCCGGGGAGACAAACCATATACTAAATAGTGGTATAAGAACCATGACTCTGGACTAGACCTCGTCTAGAAGGTGTAGAATTTCTGGGACCCCAAGGAACCACCCAAGGTGAGTAAGTAGGGACCCCACAGAGGATGGGTGCAGAGTGAAAACACGACCGCGTGCTCCGTACAATTCAATGGAGAAGTCGTGGTTGGAAAATTAAGGATTAAGGATCCTTCCCAGCAGACTACAAAGACAACCCTTGAAACTTTAGAGGTTGGAGAGTCACCCCATCCGTGAATACCTTTGTATCAGAGTTACCTATCCCAGAGGAGCCGGGTGCATAGCTACGAAGTGGCATTGGAAACCCTTGTCGTTCTCTATGGAAGTCTGCAAAGAAATGTTGCTGCTGGAAGTAAGAAGAATCTCCGGTGGAATCCAAATGTGGATTCTTGTGGAAAGGAACCTGAAAGCAGAGGGGACAGAGTCTGGGTCACTTTGGAGTGACCAGGGGCTCGGTGGACGAATGGTCACCAATGTCGGGTGCTTCAGGTGCGTTGACGGGGATCTTGACTCTTCAGCTGCATAGACCAGGAGATGTCTAGGACACCCAGGAGCCAGATTCATGCTGTCCCATGAAGGACGTCGAGAGCTGAGGGTCAGTGTCCGACGGGAGCACCAACAAGCTTTGGCAACCGCAACCAATGAAGAAGGTCAAGTTCAGTTTCGATTTGGCCCAGCAAGGACCAGGAGACTCACCACAGCAAGAGGAGTCAGGGCAGGCCTTGAGCAACCAGGAGATTCCAAGAAAAGCAGTGTTGACCCTCAAGTGGACCCACAGGCCGGAGGCACAGGAGTCGCGACGGGACCTCAGGCAGTTTCACAGGATACCAGCTAGCAGGGCACAGAATGTGAGGGTGCCAGAGTCCTTTCAAGAAAAGATGTGCTGGGGTCAGGGCTACAAATGGCCTAATGCACATAATTGTTGCACACAAACAAGCATATGCAGCTGCAAGTGAACACGGTGCTCAGGGGTACAGGTTATGCACTCCCCACAAGGAATACTGGCCTCAAACTCAGTGAGAGGGCAGCTCAACCTCAGAGATCTTCAGAAACCCACCTCTTGTGTTGTTGAAGCCTTTGGAGTCCACAGGAGCTCAGGATCAGCAGACCAATCAGATGCATTATGGTGCCTGCAAATGCAGGGGAGTGACTCCTTCACTCCAAGGGAGATACTTCTGATGTCTTGGAGCTCCACAGGGTCCTGCATGGAGACTGTATGGATCACAGACACTGACGAGGCTTTGAACGGCACGGGAAGACAAAGTCAATCCCAAGGGAGGTCAAGCTAGGTCTAGGGTGTCCAGACGGTCGAAGTACAGTGGTTTCTTCTTGCAGAATCTTGTCCACGTAAAACCTATTGTCCTGTAGCCAGGTAACCCATTTTATACCCACGGGAGAGGTTTGGACAGATTCAGGGGACGCTCCTAAGGGAGGGGCAGGACAGAGGTTGGCTACACCCATGTCCTTTGTCCAGTTTTGCAAATGGCTCCCAGACTGGTTTGAGCTGGACTATGCACAGGGACACCAAGTGTGCCCCTCGTGCAGACTTTCTGGCACAGAGACAGTGCACCCACCCTGCCCCAATTCACTAAATCCTGTCTGGGAGGTGGTAACACCTCCCTGTGACACGATGCCTATTGTGCTGCCTTCCCCCTGCTCGAGCTTGGCTCAGCAGCAGGAGGGCAGACTCGTGTCTGTGGCTGGCAGCATCCATTTTGTACTGTAAGGCTCGAGAAAGTTGGTACCGGTAGACTTAGGTTCCCCCAGAACTTTGGTTCTGAGGGGAGGAATCATACCTTCCACACCAGTTACTGGTGTGATTGGTATGATTCCAAGGTGTTTGACACCAAACACGACATACTTCATTGCATTTAATGTGAGGTTATAATACACCTCTACCTATGAATGAATGAATCTTTATTGTTCAATTTATTAAAATTAATACAATATTCTATCAATAGACAAAATCTTGTTTAAAATCTCACACAATTAGATAAGAATGAAAAAACGTTTAAAACTATTAAAATAGTGAAAGGACTATTACTAGAACTATTGTCCTATTTAGAAGTAAGGTGCTGTACATGGGACTTGATTTATTTTATCATAGTCTCTCTTGCTTGATGGCCGACTGAATTATTTTATGTCTCCGTTTTCAGTTTCAGTGCGACCCGGATTGCGTCTGTAAATTTCCCTAGTCGGGCCACAATTTGAGTTGTTTTAGCAGAGAAGCACAGGTCTGAAACTTCTCTGCAACTTTGAAGGCCATGCAACCTACAGATGGGGAGAACCAAGCGCTGCCGCTCACTGACTAACTTTGGGCAGCAGCACAACAGGTGGAGCCAAGATTCACGGTGGTAGTTGCAGAGTCGGCAGGCCACTGAATTGTCCTGCCGGTCCCAAGTTGAGTTAAAATCCATGATGGGCAGAGCGAGGAGTCTCATTAGTGATTCTTCCCTGAGCCAGGACTGTCAGAGCTTGCTCAAGGTAGGGCTGCGGTTTTCCCATGATGTATGAGGAGTCCAGTGAGGAAAGATTGAATTGGTGATGCAGGCTTTCAGGTCCCTTTCAAAAGATATTCTCTTGGCCTGAGTATTCACTGTTTTCCTCCAGGCTATTATTGGGATGTCAGGGTTGTGCAGATTTTGAGCATCAATATCCAGTAATCTAGTGGCTGCTGCCAAGTGCACCTGCCATGGGGAACCCTCCTCTTCGAAGAACGTTTTAATTTGCCTTTTTAATGACAATTCTAGGGCTCGCGTAGTCCTGATATAGTATTTTATCACCTGAGCAAGTAATGTCCGGACTGGTGAGACCAAGCTCCAGCCTTACTCTTGCTCTCTGGGCCTGTCTAGGGAGAGCTAGGACCTTTTTGTAAGACAAAATTTGAAGGTTCGCGAGGAACTTATTAAAGGCACCGGGAAAAACTAAATGCCCATAATTAAGAGAGGGCACTAATTTTGCCTTAAGAACTTTCAGAATGGGTTCAGCAGTTGGACTGTGAAGTCGCTGGTTAAGGCTTTTAAAGGAAAAAATCATGACTGCCGCTTTCCTTCTCAGATGTTTCAGGTAGGCTGTAGATTTTGCCCCTTCCGATAGCCAGAAGCCCAAATAGTTGTAGCTTATACTTGTTTCAATTTGCAGGGCACCAAGTCGCCAGTATATGGTCGTCTTTTGTGGGTACTTCCCGAATATAAGTATCCTGGTCTTCTCCTGATTCACCAGGAGTTTGTTCTGTTGATTATCTCCGTGCAAAGCTTTTAGGGCCTTCTGTAAGCCGGTTCTCGTGTGGTCCATTATTACAATGTCATCCGCATACTGGAGTATTTGAAGCCGCATATTCCCCAGTCTTGGAGGCAGTAGATTTGCCCCCTTCAGCGCTTTCCCCAAGTCAGCTGTGTACAGATTAAAAAGTATAGGGGCAAGTACGTACCCTTGTTTTAAACCATTATTAGTTGGTACCTTGGCGGTGACTGATGTTTGACTGATTTTAATACGACCCAGGTCCCCTGATATAGAGAAATGATGGCCTTTAGCAGCTGTTGGGGAATTCCCCAAGACTGCAGTTTCTCCCACAGCTTCCCTCGATCGATCCAATCAAAAGCCACACTATAGTCCACAAAACAGCAGAAAAGTGGTAACTGAGATGTTTGGGTAGTGCGGTTAGACAGATTGCCCAGTACTAAGATGTTATCTGTGGTAGAGCTTTGGGCCCTAAATTCTGTTTGAAAAAGGGGAGGAATGTTATTATCTGTTGCCCAGGCTTCCAGTTCTTTCAAAAGTATTCTGGCATATGCTTTTGCTTCAACATCTAATAAAGCAATAAGCTTTTGTGCTGTCCCCTTTTTTATAAATTGGGGAAAGTATTGAGCCTTTCCACAATGATGGAACAGTAGAAGTGGCGAAGGTATGCTTAAAAAGTGTTGTTAACTGTTCTGCCCAGAATCCGTGCGAAGCTTTGAACACAGATGCAGGAACTCCATTGGGTCCGGGAGCGCCATCTGTCCTCATTTTTTTGATCAGGGTTGTTACCTCGGCCACTGTGATGTTAGTTGCTTTGACGACTTTCTCTTTTTTTGGAGATTGCTGACGGGAATACGTTTGAATGATATTCTGATGAGTTGAGTACAGCTGAGTTGCATGTTTAACCCAGTCCAGAGCTGCCACTCCGTTCTTTTATCTGACCGGTGTAAGTGAATTTCTTAATATATCTCCAAATTTGGATATGTCCCCTTTATTTAAGGAAGGTAAACATTTTCACCCATTCTGCCTCGATTTTCTTGGAAAGTATTTCCCAGACTTTCTTCCTGTGCGCTACAGGAGAGCTGTTATTTCCTGTGTTTGGGGGTTTTTGATGCCTTTCCTTCTTGCCTTCAAGGCCCTTGAAAGACTGCGTTTTGTGTGAATTAGGTCTCTTGATTTAATACTTTGCGGGGGTCCCAGAGAGTGGGTATCCTGCACTTGGGTGCCTCCAGTTTGTACCCCTAGGGCTGATTTTAATTCTAATAGGAGTGCTTCCCAGTGCTTCTGGGGAGAGACTCTGCTCATGGCTATGGAATTTGATTCTTTGTAAATTACCCAATCCAAGAGTTTGGGGCCAAGATTATTAGTCCATTTTATTCTACTCAGGACTTTGTAGCGTTCTTCGCCGGTTGAAACCCCCAGTGTTTCCAGTTGTGTTGCAGGTTTCCCGTTTAGCTGCAGGGTTATCCTCAGTGGCCTGTAATCACTCTCATCCCTGTTGTCCACTTCAAAGTTGTTAAAGTATGGTACTAGATGATCCGAAATAAAGATATAGTCTATTGTAGACTTATCCCTGAAGGTGGGGAAAGGGAGCCAGAAAGGATCCGCAGCTGTTTTGATGGTGTGAGCAGAGACCAGACTATGATTAAGAAAAAGCTTCTGCAATGAGGCACCATCAATGTGCGGTAGGATATGCACTTTCGACTTCCCTAGCTCCCGAGTGTTCAGGTCACCAAAGATAACGGGAAAGTGTAAAACATATTTGTTTATGAGTTGGTCCATTTTTGCTGTCAGTATTTTTAGTACGTGTTGTTTTTGCTGGGAGGCAGGGTTTACATAGCAGTTGATTACCAAGAGACAAATTGGGTTTTTGTTAATTTTCAGTCCGCTAACCAAGACCGCTTGCATGTCTGGGATGTTGCTTGCAATAAAAGTTGTCTCTAGTCTGCGTGCTTGGTTCATGTAGATTGACAGCCCACCAGAAGCTCTCCCGAAGATTTTGCGTTTTATAGCTGTGGTATGTAATTCGTAGAAGCCGAGAAGAATTAATGGTTCGGTGGCCCAGGTCTCTTGTAGGCACAAGATGTCGTTTTCAAGAAAATAGTTACTCACTAAACTGTGCTCAACAAGTCTTTGTAAGCCAGCTACATTCCAGGAGATCATGGACAGCTGAATGTTATTTCCCAGGGTTCTGGTGCTGAACAGATGGCGTGCAGGATTTTTGATGTTAGAGGTGCCGTCGTAGTTGCTGCTCTACTGGACGAAACCTAATACTCCCCCCAGGGGTAAGGCTTGGCCTACTTGCGTGCACTGTCCTGTGTTCAGAGGTACTTGTAATCCTGAATGTATGGTACAAACTTGGCTCTGCAGCTAATTTTTTCGCTTGTGGGTTGCACACTGTCCCCTTTAGGACTGAGTAAACTTCCTTAGTAGGTGATAGTGCCGCTAGCACGTGCGGATATTTCTCTGGGACGGGAAAAGCAACATCAATGCCCCAGTCTCCCATTTGCGATATTTCTTCTGGAGTAAACCCCACACTAGTGTGACAACTCAGCCCTATCGAGGTTGATTCCCCATGGGTGTCACTGGTAAGGCGAAGGAACTTAACCCAGACTAATTAATCTGAGTAAGTTCCTGACAGCGTCGGAATGTGTTTGAATAGATGAAGTACATTGCCCCTGATAGGGATCAGGGTATCTAAAATATGCCCACTACCATGGTTAGAGTAATCACACAGTTACACGCACATACATTCATCATACGCTAGGGCCCATTTCACTAACATACGCTCAAATACTCTACCAGCAATAAACCTGTGGAAAGAAAACACCTAAACACCCTGCATCGATATCAGGTCGATCAGATCTGGTTTTGTGACTGTCCTAATCAATAACATAATCTACATAACATAACAATAATGATCAGAAATATAAACCCAATAATTGACAAGAAAGAAAATTCAACACCATGTTTAAAATTATATTGCTTTATCTAAAATTAGTCAAAGTAAATCAATCAGAATAAATCATTTCTCATAGTTACCTATTCTAACTAAGTGTCAGAACGGGTCAGGACAAGTCTCTCAGTAAAGTCTCTCAAGACGAAGTCCTCAGCATCGATCCTCAGCAACGCAGATTCACGCGGCAAAGGCAAAATGGCAAGTGGCAAAAGGGTGGGGAGAACCCTCTCTAAGCTAACAGTTTTTATAATAAATTGAACAAAGGAAAGATACATTGGAACATAGGAAAAATCATGATGTCCGCCAGACTTGCTGAGCAGAGCGAGAAGGAAAGGATGTAACATTGCAACATTTTTGAACCTCCGCTCAGGAAAAATACACATAGCGAAGACTACGGAACAGGAACCAAGAAAATAAAACATGTATCACATTAATCCGGCTTCTCCTCGGCTATCGAGCCACAGTTCAGAGTTTCCCTCTAAGGCTCCTTTGTTTTTCAAGATTGCCAAGGACACTTTCACTTCTCTTGGAGAACTCCCAAAAACTGCTGCTGTCCTCATGGAAAGTTTCTCAACATGGACCATGGTCAGTTAGCTTCAAGACCATTTCCAGCAGGGGTCTCCCTCGTCTCAGTTTTCACATATTCACTCGAGGCCAGGCTCACAAATTCAGCCATCATGGACTAGGCCTCCATAGGCCACAATAGACCATCTCAATTAAAAGAAATAAAAACAACGTTACTACAGCATAATGATTAAACAGTGTTAACTCCACTAATACCCTTATGTGTATGCATTTATCTAGCTCTCGCGACATAAAAAGCATTAATTCAGACAGCGTTTTGTACTCAAAATAAACAGCACACAGCAACGTTTAAACATGAAAACTTGCACATTATTTTTTAGAAAACAGAAACAGCACATGCATGCTAACCCTCGTGTAACTTTCTCTTATGTTAAGACAAACAGATTGATTAATAAAAACACACTTGCACAAGACAAATAATTAATTGTTATTTATTAATAATTAATAAAACGCATAGACATACTAGAGCTTCAAAAGCCCCTGAATTTTCTAAATGAAAACTCTGCTCCAGCAATCCCCCCTTTGGTGATTTTATCACCAAATAAACCCAAAAAAAAAAAAAAAAAAAAAAATTAGTGAAAATTTAGTCCCATTTTAGGAGAAATCAGAAATGTCTTTTCCCCTTACACAACATTAAACACCAGTCACTCTTTCATCATCCCTTTTTGTCTCTAAGTAAACACTCTCCCTCAATTCTTCTAGTTCAATTTCTTGAGGTTCTCTCTTCAACCTCTTGTTTTTCTTTTCTTTATTCAATTTCTTCCTCCCTCCCCTGTTTTTACAACACACACACACCAATCTTATTATTAATAAAGCCACAATTATACAAGACAAGGGAAACAAAATTCTACCTATAATAGTACTACCTATCTTTGCAATAAAATCCTTTACAGCTATCATTTTATTAGCTATTTTAGTCCACAAACTCTCAGCTTCAAGTGGTACTAATTCTTCATGCAAATCAGTAATATTTCTAATATAGACCTTTAGGTCTCTACTTTCGTCAGGAATGTAAGTGCAACAATGTTGAACTCTCAATATTCCACAGACTCCACCCTCCTTGGCCAATAGAATATCAAGGGCAAGTCGATTTTGCATAGACATGGCACGTACGGCACTTAATTCCGTATTCACCAAAAGAAACCCTCCTGCGGTATTTGTCGATAAGCGATCAACCACTGTGGACAGTTTCCGAATTCCATAAGCATTTAAAGAAATTCCCACTGCTGGAATCAAAACCCCAAAAATATCACCCACAATTTCAGACCAAGTTTCTCTCTTAAAACGTGTTAATAAGTTAATATCTTCTACATCTGTTACTTTATCTGTATGAAAAATCTTAGGAAAAACCAGGCCCACATAACATGTGCCATACCAATGGTCAGGCAACTTGTAATAAGCCTTGTTCCCACAAACATAGTACACTCCTGGAAAAATTGTATCTTCTCCACCTCTGAAACCCCAACCTGTCGCAACGAAGTATGTATCATGGCACTCACTAGTCCCCACAAAATATGTATCATATTGGGATTTCCTTCTTGTAATGCAAAGTTTACCCTTCTGTGGTGCATCTAGAGCTAAAGTTGGACTAGCCCCATTTCTCAACTCTTTTCCCATCTCAATGTCCCAAATTGTCTCACTCACTTCATATTTTCCCGCTTTCTCATGCATATTCAATCTCCTTTCTTCTACCATATCCAGGAAAGCTTTCTCCTCTTCTTCCAAACTGCAAGTTAAATTATTCTTAAAAATGTAATCTAATGTTAATCCTTTTTCTTCAATAAAAATCTCACCAAAAGTGTTAGCTTCTTTAGCTGGATTCAGCTCTTTGTTCATTGGCAAGTGCCCAAAAATACTATCTCTGTTAGACATCTTATAATCTACTTTCCCTAACAAATAAAAAACACTACTTAAAATACTACAGGAAATACCATATGTAGCTGGTAAATGATGATAAGTAACACCCTCTGAAACGGATGCAGGTAATTGCATACAAACGTAGCAATCCCTTACTTCCATTGTCTTCACATATTCATATAACAGTTTAGAAAAAACATTACTAGAAAAGTTATTAATTGACCTATCTTTGTGTATATAAGCATTACTAATTCTAATTGGAACTACTTTTTGTGAATTCTTCTCTACATTTGTCACATTTTCTGTATGCATCTCAAACTCTACTCTAAAAGTAACTAATAAAACTAAAACACCCCATAGAAGCATTAATAATCCAGTACAACAGCAGCACATCCTACACCACCTCTTAAAGAAGGCACATCTATTTTTATTATCCTCTATGTTAGCCATTTTAGTTTAGCCTCTACTACTCCACTACTGTTTGAACTTCTTCAATTCTTCAGTAATTCTTCAGCTCTCAGTTTATCCAAATGATCTCTTCGTTCACTTGATCCAAGTGAATCCTTCTTTCACTCAGTTTGGATACTTGTCATTCTTCACTTCAATTTCTTCAACATCAAATTGTATCAGATCTCCAACATCAAAATCCTCAGTACTCGACTCTTCTCCAATGTCAGTCAAGAGTACTTTTAGAATTTCACCAGTATCTTCCTCAACCACTTCTCTCAAGACCACTTCCGGATTATCTCGAGTCACCGTTACTTCTTTTCCTTCTTCAGACAGTGCCACATAGGACCATTCCGGTGATCTGTACTTTTGGTTGGGTCTTCTTACTCTTTTTATTTCCACTGGTTCGTTTGACTCCTTTGATTCTTCTCCTTCAGCTTTTGAACTTTGACTCGAAACTTCATTCACTTGTTCAGCTTTTGATGAATTTGCTCTTATTACTCTGTATCTCAACCTCTTAACTCTGTTGTTAGGCCAACGATCTCCTCTTAACACCTTTTTCGGCTTTATTTCTTTATTACTTCTTTCTCGACCCTCTGTTTGTTCATCCTCATCATCTGTTTCAAGTGCCTCTTGTTTCCGTTTTCCAGCAGCTTTCTTCTTCTCCACAGATTTTTTCACCACTGTTTGAGACTTCCCTACTCCTATCCCTCCTCGGGTCTCCGACACGCAATCTTCTTGCTGTCTACTTGTACCTTCACCTGACTCATCAAGAATGTTCCCTACACCTCCTCGGGGGTCTTCCGCAATCTGTCCCTCTCTATCTTTTTCTAACCCTACTTCTTCAAGTATAATCTCAAGTGGTTCTTCAATCTCCTCCTCTTCCGATTCAGGAGTATTCTCTGTGTGATTTCTTTTTTCTTTCCTTTTTCCTTCACTGCTGTTTGAAACTTCAGGCTCTCTTACAGAATTTGATCTTCTTTCTGATACTCGCAGTGATTCTCTTGAAGCTCTCTCTGCTTCTTTTCTCACTGATTCCGTATCTTCAGTATCTTCACCATCACTGGAATCTGACTCTTCAAAATACTCTTTACCAGTCCCTTCTTTTGGATTTGGAACTCTCAGAGTATGACTTGCATGTACCCAGTGCTTCACTCCAGCACACTTTACTGCAGTCGTCGTTGTCAGAATAACTTGTCTTGGCCTTCCCCACCTTGGAATCAAGCAATTTCTTCTTCTGTGCACCTTAATCCTCACCCAGTCTCCTGGACTCAGATCATGGGCTTGCTTCTTCTCAAGTGTGGTAGCTTCTTCTCCAACCTGGTGAAACACAGAATGAACTGCGTCAGCCAGGCCTTTACAGTAATCCAAAATCATGTCATCAGTTATTGTCACCAACTTATTGACAGGCACGAATGCATGGCGCATAGCACGTCCCATGATTATCTCATGCGGGCTCAAACCAGTAGTTCTATCTGGAGTAGATCTCATTGTCATCAGAACTAGAGGCAAAACATCTGGCCATTTCATGCCAGTGGCTAAGCACATTTTTCCAATCCTATTCTTGATCGTGCCATTAATCTGCTCAACCACACCAGAAGCCTCTGGTCGGTATGCACAATGTAGCTTCTGCTGTATTTTCAATGCTTCACAAATCAAACCCATGAGCTCATTTTGAAAATGTCTACCTCTATCAGACTCAACTGTTACTGGAAACCCGTACCTAGGAATCAACTCCCTCAACAGTAACTTTGCCACTGTTAATCCATCATTTCTTCTAGTCGGGTAAGCTTCCACCCACCTTGAAAACAAACAGACTACCACTAGAACATACCTCAGTCTGTTCACTTGGGGCATTTCAATGAAATCAATCTGCATTCTTGTAAAAGGACCTCCTTCTCTGCCTATTGTTCCCAGACTCACCACTGTCTTTTTCCCAGTGTTAAATTGCTGACAAACTAAACACCTCTGACAGATGCTTTCTGCAATTGTCCTGAACTTTGCATTGTACCAGGTTTGTTTAAACGACCTAACCATCGCGTCTCTTCCCAAATGTCCCTGGCCATGATACATCCTTGCCATTGACGACAAGATTGAGTTGGGCATTACTGGTCTGCCATCTCTGTAGACCCAAACATGGTCTGTTTCTCTTGGAGCACATCCTGCCTTAATCCAATCTTGTTTCTCTTCTTCTCCTGCCTCATCTTGTAACTGCTTCACTTCATCCCAGGTCTCTAGGACATTAGTAAACATAACAGAAAGAAAAGACATTTCCCCTTCTCTGTCCCTATTAATGGACTGATTTGTCTTGGCACAGTATTGCGCAACATCGTTGGCATATCTGTTTCCAATCGTTATGAAATCCTCCCCCTGACCATGGGCAGCACACTTTACAACTGCTAACTCCTTAGGCAGCTGTATCGCCTCAAGCAATTTTCCAATCATTTCAGCATTCTTTATTGGAGTTCCACTCGATGTCAAGAAACCTCTTTGTAGCCAAAGTTGGCCAAAATCATGCACAACTCCAAATCCATATTGACTATCAGTCAACACAGTCGTCCTCAAATCTTTCCCAATTTCGCAGGCTTTTGTCAATGCTATTAATTCAGCAACTTGCGCAGATTTTACCCCTTTCAATGGTGATGCTTCCATGACCTCTGAAACTTTGCACACCGCATATGCTGCACATAGCACACCATCATCATTCCTCAAGCATGATCCATCCACAAACAACACATGATCATTCTCAGGTAAGGGAATATCCCTTATGTCTGGTCTTGGTTTTGTACAGTACTCAAGCACATCCAAACAATCATGATCATCTTCCATTTTCACACCCACATTTTCAATGTCTGGCAAAAGTGTCGCTGGATTCACATTCACACATCTCTCGAGAGTCACATTTGATGCTCCCAGTATCACTTTTTCATATTTGGTCAATCGACTATGTGACATGTACTGAGTCTGCTTCTTGTCAAAAGAATTGCCACATTGTGAGGTACGAATACCCTTACAGGATATCCCATTATGATTCCCTCACTCTGTTCCAGACTCCTGCATGTTGCAGCCACAGATTTCAGACAACCTGGTAAACCCACAGCTACAGGGTCAAGTGTTGATGAGAAGTACGCAATAGGCCTTCTCAATTGTCCATGTTTTTGGATTAACACTGAAAGTGCACATCCATTTCTCTCACTGCAGTACAGCTCGAATTCTTTCTCATAGTCAGGCATACCCAAAGCTGGAGCCTCACACATTTTACTTTTGAGCTCTTCAAATGCTGCCATTTGTTCTGCATCGAGATCCAATGGATCCATCATTTCACTTTTTGTCAGTTTAATCAGTGGCTTTGCTATCAGGGAAAAATTAATTATCCACTGACGACAATAACCTACCATACCCAGGAACATTCTCACTTCTCTCTGGGTTTTTGGAGCTTTCATTTCTCTGATTATTCTGATCCTGTCAGTAGTCACTTTTCTCAGACCTTTTTCAATATTATGTCCAAGATAATGCACCTCTTTCTTGCAAAATTGCAATTTGGCTGGAGATACCTTTAACCCTCCATCTGCCAGATGATTCAGTAAAGCTATGGTATCCACTTCACAAGCTTCACGTGTCTTTGATGCCACCAATAGGTCATCAATATATTGTACTAGCACTGAACTCTCAGGCATGATCAGACTTTCCAACGATCTTTTCAATAACTGATTGAATATCGAAGGACTCTCCGTATATCCCTGTGGGATACGACACCATGCTAAAATACGCTGGCCAAACCTAAATGCAAAAATCGGCTGGCTGTCATGATGCAATGGAATTGAAAAGAACGCATGACACAAATCAATCACTGTATACCACTCAGCATCATGTGGAATTTGATACAGAATCACTGATGGATTTGGCACAATAGGACAACATGCCACCACAATTTGATTAACTTTTCTCAAATCTTGCACGATCCTAAATTTCCCATTGGGCTTTTTCAGTCCCATTATCGGTGAATTACACGGACTACTCAGTAGTTCTCTCAGAACTCCTTGCTGAATCATTTTCTCAATTATAGGAGTTATCCCTTCAATTATTTCTGGTGACATTTTGTACTGAGGAATGTTAGGATGTGTAATTCCCTCTTTCACTGCAATTTTCACTGGATCTACATTATTCATCAATCCCACATCCTCTCCTGTAAAATCCCAAACTGCTCTTTTCACTGTGTCTCTCAGCTCTTGAGGCAAATCCTCCGGATTAAACACAGCAAATGCACCAATTAACTCACTTTCTCTATTTTCTAGAGTCATTCGGTAGAAAACATCATCATCTGGTGTCTCAAAAGCTATTCCATCTGGTGTACAAAAAATTGTGCAGTTCATCTTACACAATAGGTCCCTACCTAACAGGTTCACTGGACTCGTGTCACAGACAATAAATCTGTGCATGTCTGAAAATTTCCCTATCTGTACTCTTACTGGTTCAGAAAGACGTGTTCTGATTTGTGTATTAGCTACACCAACTACTTGGATTGCTTCATCCGAGAGAGGAAGATTTCTAACATCTGTTGACCTGACAGTTGATCTTGTCGCACCTGTGTCTACCAAAAAAGTAACACTCTCCTCATTTATTTTCCCATCCACAAATGGTCCTGCCTGGTCTATTTCTAGAGTTGCACCAAGTATGCACTCTTCCTCCTCTCTTCGGCACCGTCAATAATCACCCTCAGACTCACTCCCTTCACTCTTTAACAAGTACTGCTGTACTTTGTTAGAACGTCTTGGTTTGTTTACCTGCTCATCATTGTAGAATCCTGAATCCTGATTATACTTTTGTAACCCTCTATTCTGAGGCAAGGGCGGTTTTGGCTCTTGACTCTGCTGTCTCACAACTTTCTGTTGTTGCTGTTGATTATTTCCTTCATTCTGGTTCTGCACCTGTTGATTTAAAGGTTTACTCTCATTACTCACTAATGGTGGATTAGGACATTCAGATCTCCAATGTCCCAGTTGACCACAGTTGTGACAAGGGAACTTTTTCTTCGCTTCTTCAAGACTTCCTTTTCCTTTCCCTGCATATCTGGGTCTATTTCCTGCATTATTTCCTGGATTATTCGCTTGTTCCACTAACTGTGCTTCCTGTCTCTCTGCAACTTTCACTTGTGCCCACATTGCTTTCTCTTTCAGCTTTCTTTGTTTTGCTTCAATTTCATCACTGAAATATTTTGCATGTCTCAGGATCTCATCTACTTTTTTACTCTGCCAATCCACTGTGTGCTCACGAATTCTCTCACCAATTTCAGGTCTAAGGCCATATACAAATCTGTATACAAAGTGACTCAAATCTTTGTCACCCAGGTGTTCATCTCCACTGAATTGTTTAAATGCCAGTATCAGCCTCTCGTAAAAAGCATGAACTGATTCTTTTGCTTCCTGTTGTGTTCGATCTATCTTAACCCAGTCTGTCTCTTTTGCAGGAACTTTACTCTTCAGGTATACCATCACCTGATCATATTTTCTCATTACTTCTGGATCTGGTGCCCCTGTTCTTGGATCTCTTGGAAACTCCTCAGTAGGCCAACTCCCAACTATTTTACACTCAGTCCACAAGTCTGCTGGAACAATTATATCAAACAGACTATTCAGGTCAACCCACAGCACTTTTGACAATTTCACAAACCTATCCACCTATACCACTCGACGGGCTTTTCTCTCAATCGAGGGAAATCATTTGTAAATGATAAAATATCCTGTCTGGTCCATGGAACATGTCATATCCTCCTCCAGGTATTTCTCTCATAGGATAATTATCCACTGGTTTCTCCTTTTCTCTTACTGGAAATGCTGAATAGGTTGTTCTATCTACAGATTCCTCTCTTTTCTTATATCACCTATCCTTCCACTTTTCTACATCACCCCATCTTCGCAATAATGCTACCATTTCTTTAATCTGTCCTGTTCTACCAGAAGCATTCAAATTTTCAATGTCCTTCTCAGTAAAATCCATCCTGTAAGTTTTCTGTAAAGCTTTCACTTTATCAATGTCAACTCCCTGCTCATTTGCTATTGTTCTTAGCCTGTCATGAGTATTCCTTGCTCTCCAGGTAATACTTTTACACATAAACATCAGCTCACCATCATGATGACTCTTCAGGATTTCTGTTGGAACTGTTCCTGTCACAAGCTCTTCTAATTCTATACGTAACCTAGCCACATCAATAACTTGTGAATCCTTATCCTTTTTCTGAAGAACCTTCATCCAATCATTCAAATCATCAACTGTTATTTCAGCAGTTTTTCTCACTGGAACCACTCTTTTCTGCGGTTCTAAAATTGGCATCCCTGAACAACTAGGTTCACTAGCATCCAATAGTTCACTACATGTGTCATGTCTGGTTTGTCTCAGGTCACTTTTCCCTGTTCTTTTATCTGAATCTCCTGAAGGACCAACTGAATTTGTCAAATCATTCCAAACATATGGAATCACCAGTCCATTTTCACCTGTCTTCTGTTTGTCAAACACAGGCATAACCGGACCTATAGTTACAGGCACCGTAACAGCTTCCAGATTCTTCGTTAACTCCCTAATTTTCTCAGTCAGTTCTGTTGTCGTTTTTGCTAATTTTCTAGCATTTTCCTCACTACTTCGATTCTCTCTCTCCCTGAAAGAACTACTACTTCTTGATTCAGGTGTCACTTTTTCTTTCTCAATAATACAGACTGTATCTCTTATCGGAGAAACAACTGGTGTACTCTCATCTGGTTCTGGTCTATATGGAGGTGGTCTCTTGTAAATCATGTCATTTAAGACCTCATCATCATACTCATTAACTCCAACTGCTCCTTCTTCAATTGTTCTCATAGGATATAATCCCTCTGACATATTAACATCTCGCCACCTTTTCATCCGATCATGATGTGTTTCACGATCATGTCTCCTCCCAAACATATGCCTGTAATACCCTCCAGATCTTTGCTTTTCTCGCTCATGAACTTCTTCTTCCCATTCCACTAAAGCCTCGAACTGTGTAGGTCTTGGCTTCGGGTCCAGACATACCATCTTTTCCCGTAAATTTCTCAACACGGCCAAATTAAATGAACCATGTTCTGGAAATGCTAAAACACCATCTTCTTTAGTATACCTAACCCAATTCTGCAACCATATACAGGTATGTAATACATATTTCGCAGCCATGAAGGATGCAGGTGTTTTCGCTGGAGGTAGCAACTCACCCTCTCTCGTTTTAACCTCTTTATCCTTGCTAAACCACTTTTTAACTTTCCCAAAGAATGTTTTTTTCTTTTTCTCTTGTTGGTAATACATTTTAGCGCTTACCAAAACTCTCTACTCTCTCCGTATTATAAATATACAATACGAGCTTCTCAACCAATAGCAGCGCGACTCACACTAACGCACCAATCCTGGAGCGTCTACGTCACTAAACAGCTCTTCCAATCCCTGCGCTGCTCACACTAACGCACCAATCCTAGCGCGAACCCTATTCTGATCCACTATCCAATCAGAGCGCGGACTTTCTGACGTCAACAGTCGCTGCAGTCGCTTGTCTCCTGTCTTCTGTCACTCGTCTACCCCTCCTTTACAAAATCTCTCAGTAGACTTCGTGTCAAGATTTCTACAAAATCTATTAGTTACAACATAAAAACATCTCCATTGTCTGCTTCGCTAACCACAGAATAGTAAAAGAGAGTCTATTTTTCAAGAGTCAACAAACTTTCATACATCTCATAACTGTTTCCTCTAAGACTTATCCAAAGAGTCTTACAATCAATAAATGTATATACATTCACGCACATTCATGCAAGAAAAATATAGTACATGCACACAGAATCCTGCTTCCCGAGAACAGCGCACAATCTGTCCCACTGCAGAATTATAACATACATTAACTAAGCAACTTCGCCCAGTTCCTCTAACAAGCTCAGAGAATACCTATTACTCCTCCCGCGATAAGCTTTAACGAAAATCCTTCACGGATCCCTGGGACTTAAGACCAGAGTTTCAAAGATAACCTTCACTACGATACACACTCCTTATATACCAGAAATATATTCTAATAGTAACATACAACAATGTCACTGATTCCGAACCCAGACAATGTGAACGCACAACTTCAATTGTCACACGTTATTCCTTACAATCCCGTCTTTCCCGAGAGCAGCATATACCTTCCTCTGCCCTACTACGGAACTGCTACCACAGCTTCCAAGTTCCAGAAGCACTACATATAACTCAACATGACGACTTCAACATATAGTATTAGTACATATACCAATATCAACAAAATAAAATCAATAATCAATAAGCTAATGTACAAGCAATCTTATCAGATCAAGACAACCATCAAAACCATCAATCTCTGCTACCAGGAAATTGATAGGGATCAGGGTATCTAAAATATGCCCACTACCACGGATAGAGTAATCACACAGTTACACGCACATACATTCATCATACGCTAGGGCCCATTTCACTAACATACGCTCAAATACTCTACCAGCAATAAACCTGTGGAAAGAAAACACCTAAACACCCTGCATCGATATCAGGTCGATCAGATCTGGTTTTGTGACTGTCCTAATCAATAACATAATCTACATAACATAACAATAATGATCAGAAATATAAACCCAATAATTGACAAGAAAGAAAATTCAACACCATGTTTAAAATTATATTGCTTTATCTAAAATTAGTCAAAGTAAATCAATCAGAATAAATCATTTCTCATAGTTACCTATTCTAACTAAGTGTCAGAACGGGTCAGGACAAGTCTCTCAGTAAAGTCTCTCAAGACGAAGTCCTCAGCATCGATCCTCAGCAACGCAGATTCACGCGGCAAAGGCAAAATGGCAAGTGGCAAAAGGGTGGGGAGAACCCTCTCTAAGCTAACAGTTTTTATAATAAATTGAACAAAGGAAAGATACATTGGAACATAGGAAAAATCATGATGTCCGCCAGACTTGCTGAGCAGAGCGAGAAGGAAAGGATGTAACATTGCAACATTTTTGAACCTCCGCTCAGGAAAAATACACATAGCGAAGACTACGGAACAGGAACCAAGAAAATAAAACATGTATCACATTAATCCGGCTTCTCCTCGGCTATCGAGCCACAGTTCAGAGTTTCCCTCTAAGGCTCCTTTGTTTTTCAAGATTGCCAAGGACACTTTCACTTCTCTTGGAGAACTCCCAAAAACTGCTGCTGTCCTCATGGAAAGTTTCTCAACATGGACCATGGTCAGTTAGCTTCAAGACCATTTCCAGCAGGGGTCTCCCTCGTCTCAGTTTTCACATATTCACTCGAGGCCAGGCTCACAAAATCAGCCATCATGGACTAGGCCTCCATAGGCCACAATAGACCATCTCAATTAAAAGAAATAAAAACAACGTTACTACAGCATAATGATTAAACAGTGTTAACCCCACTAATACCCTTATGTGTATGCTTTTATCTAGCTCTCGCGACATAAAAAGCATTAATTCAGACAGCATTCTGTACTCAAAATAAACAGCACACAGCAACGTTTAAACATGAAAACTTGCGCATTATTTTTTAGAAAACAGAAACAGCACATGCATGCTAACCCTCGTGTAACTTTCTCTTATGTTAAGACAAACAGATTGATTAATAAAAACACACTTGCACAAGACAAATAATTAATTGTTATTTATTAATAATTAATAAAACGCATAGACATACTAGAGCTTCAAAAGCCCCTGAATTTTCTAAATGAAAACTCTGCTCCAGCACCCCTATTTAAGATGTCATGTTGGCCTTTGATGAAATATCTAGATGTGAGGATTACCTCATGGTTTTTTTGCAGTCTTTACTTAAATTGCTGACTAGCTCTGCTTTTTGATGGATGTTGAAACCAGTGAATAAGGTACTTTGGTTGGCGCTTGGGCCTATATCACACTGACAGGTCTCTAAGCTGGTCCTGGGATTTTGTGTTGGCGGAGTGGTCCTCAAAAGAGACGATGGGAGAGGGCCCTGGGGGGCGCATATCCCAATGTCAGATCCTTGTTCCTTGGGCGAACTTAGCTGATCTTTGTGCTCCGACTTCTTGATGTTGATGTTTGGTGGGGGAAATGGTTGAGTATTTATTGCCGGACCTGGTAAGCTGTGCAAATCCCCCGTTCGGGGAATTGACTGTAATGATCTTTCAGTCGCTTGCTTTGCTTCTGATGGTATTGATACTGTAGATTTTCCGTCACTCAAAGCTTGCTTTATAGTAAAAATTGGAAAATTCCATATTTTCCCATTGTCTGCTTGTGAAATTTGATTGCAAGTTGACACGGAGAGGGCAACTTTTTTAATAGCCTTTGTTTTTTTCTCTAATTTCCTTAGCTTTTTTTGGCCCTGCTTGAGAGAGGTACGTCCATTCTTCCCTGGGTGGAATCATTGCTCCCAAGCTCTTTGGCTAGGTGTATAAACCTAGGGCTGGAGTTGAAACCTGGTGAGATGATGTGAACTTTGGTGGATGTGGATAAAACCTGGTTGTCAGGCTTTGTTATAGGATTGCTCGGGAAAATTGGCTTGATGCTCTACACTGTTTATTGTGGATGCCGATCCACTGTTATTTAATTGGCAAGTAGTTCCTTCTATTTGTTCCTTCAATGATGTTACCAAGTCTGTTAGGATTTTAGGGAGTGTTGCCCCTTTATCGATGAGTTCAGCGCACGTGCAAGTACAGTGTTGATTGTCCTGCGTATCACTAAGCTTGTTTTCTATGAAATCCAGCTTGTTGTTTAACTCCACCAAGTGTTGTGCAATTGTAGATAGCAAATCAATTTGCAACTCCATTTTGTTGGACTGCCAAAGTAGTGACTTTGCTGTTGATTGGTTCGTTTCGCCAATTAAGGTAGGACCAGGGTCGTTTATGAAGCTGCTACTATGTAGACTTTGGCTTTGAAAGCTTTGGGTTGAAGAAAAAGAGAGCCGAGTATCATTTGCCATTCTGAGGAGTTTTGGAGTAGGCTCCAAAGTTCTTTGTATCTTTGGTTCCAGATTCTGTAGAAATATTGGTGATAGGAACCCGCAATTTCCTTGTTGAGCTGGTGTTTCAGTTTTAATTGAGCCAAGTCCTGATTGTTTTAAGGAGGACATCAGAATGGGGGACTGCAAAGTTACTTGTTGGTGGCAGTGTATTTGAACCGGGACAACCTGCTCATGTTTTCCAAGGATTGGAACAGAGGTGATCCCAGGTAAATCGGATAGATCAGTTGCTTGTTTATATTCTTTTCCTGGCCAAGTGCAGGATTGACACCAGTGTCTCCCAGTTTGAGTGCTCTGGTCTAATATTGCAGAGGGTTGAATGTTATGAGATCTCTCCAGGAGGGGGTTCGTAACATTACTGAATTTAGTCCTTACTGGTAAATCGATCGGGACGGGGGGATTCTTATCATTAAAGTGACGTTTGTGAAATAATTGAGTGATAAGGCCTGCTTTTGGTGACTTTAAAAATGACTTTGGGGCAGGGACTGTATTCCTTGAACTTAATTTTCTGGGTGAGACTTGAGTCGAGGGGTTTGATTTTACAAGGACGATTCCTTGACGTTGGGAAGCTGTTTTTTTTTCAGGCATCCTGCAGTTGAGACCCAGCTGTCAATGGCTGTGTTTTACCCCGATAGTCTTTACTCTCCTCTGGGGGTAGCTGATCACTGAAAAGGAAGGCTTCAGCAAGTCAGTAAACCACCTCTCACCTGGGGGGCCAAAGAAAGTCACCCCTATGTGCCTCAGGCGTACCTTCCTGCAGCCTCCCTGAGTCTCTGCTGCACTCACTCACTGCACTCACCCGCTGCCAGACTCTATCCACTGACGTACGGACGCGCTCCTTCCTGCTGCGGGGGGCTCCTTGCCAGGCTCCTTGCTCTTGCCGGGCGTGGGGAGCAACGGGCAGATGGCGATAAGGGAGTGAGCGGTAAATGTTCCACACAAGCTCAAGCTCCCTGCTCCCTAATCCTGACTCTGATTCCAACTCCAACACCTGCGCCTACTCCAACAACTGCGCCTGTTCCGGTGCAGCCCCCGCACAATCTGTGTGAAACGTCACACCACCCAAGGAAGCCTGGGCTCTGACGAACTTTAGGCTAATTTGTTCCACCTTTTCGTTTTGCTGGCACCATTCTAATTTCACCACACGGTGTCACTGGTGCGCTACAGCAGTCACTGCACAGTCCTTCTGTAGCATCAAACCACCCAAAGAAGCCTGGTCTCTGGCATGCGGCAAGCGGCAAGCCACCTCACACCGCACACCACATGCCACACACCGGGACACCTCAGGGACCAATGCTGGCTCAGCGGGGAGACTGTGCTCTTCGTGACCCGGTAAAAGTCTTCAGCAGGCAGCGAACAGTCTCAGCGGGCGGATGGGCCATGGCTCCGAACTCAAAGCTCCGCAGCAACACAAACAGGCAACACCTCTACCCATATGTCTGGCTGTGTCACAGACAACACTGGAGAATGGTCTCCGAAGTCTGCAGAGGGGCCCTGCTCATGCATGAGCACCCTCTCACGTAAAAACCAGCACCCTGCCTTCATGATTGTTAAGGCCTGCCATACGGATGACTTATAACATTTTAGGTGCAGTGACATATAGATATAGTGAACCTATATCTAAGTTAAGTGGTGCAAGCACCATCTGACACAGGCTGCAGTAGCAGTCCTGAGGTTCCATATTGCATGGACTCTCATAGGTGGCATAATACATGCTTCAGCACATGGGAGGCCTCTGGGGTACCTATGCCCTGGGTGCATGTGTACCATATACTAGGGACGGATAAGGGTAGCCCAGTATCCAATCTGGAGTTATACCAAAGTACATATGTAGCAATTTTAGGGAGAAAGCTGATAGGCTGGGGTCCTGAATAGAAGGATTCCAGCCAGACTAGTCAAAACAGTGGGTGCAAAAAGCAAAAAGTGTGAGTAACCATAAGAAGCAGATCCTAATTTCCTACAATGGGGCTCTATGCGATGGCACAGGAAAAGGGCCCTCGATAATACTATCTTTATTATTTCCATACGTTAGCTTGCCTATTGGTCCATATCTACTTTGGAAAGGTCTAAAGGAGCTAGCTAAAGGTTTAATGAATGTTCCATTCCCCTGAGCCCCCAGGCCGTCACCAGGTGGTATTAAAGGTCTAGGAGCATTTACATTATCTATGCTAGTGGCCCTAAATGGAACTCCTAGTGAATCGTGGTTGTATGTTATTCATTCCCTCCTGTTTGCTAGTCATCTGGACTTTTTGCATTTTATCCACTCTCTCCTCGATCTTACTCACCCTATCGATCAAACTACTTAAGGTCTCTTTCAGATAGGTCTCTGAATTTATTATTAATGTGGTTAAGTTCCCAAGGTCGCTAGAAGGTGCGTGGGGCTTATTCTTTGAACGTAGTGCTACCTTTTGAACTATACTGGGTCAACTCAAGGTTTTCGCACTTTTAGTCGTTTTTTCTAAGCCTGGGCAAAGCACTATGCTACGCTCGCGTAGTTTGCAAAGTTTGTGCTATTTTGCACTACGCAAATTGCACGTAGCACAGTGCAAACACGCGTAGCGTAGCGTTGCGTATTGCAGCAGTCATTTTTTGCTTGCTCGCGGTTCTCAACGGCAAGTTGGCGACCGCGAGCAAGCAAAATGACATCCCGGCGAGACTTTTTCCTCGTTTGCGATCAGCAACATCAAGTTGGCGATCGTGAGCGTGGAAAATAAACCTCCTGGTGAGATTCTGAACGCGGGGAGGTCAGGTTTCTCATTGCGAGTGGTTGCGTATGCTCGCGACCGCTCGCGATGAGAAACTTCCAGTCCGCTTTGAGAAAGCTGCCGCTCGAGTAAAAATCTTTTCGAGCGGCAGAAAACTACAGCTCGCACTGTGCAAGATGCCGTTTTCAGTGATTGCACAGTGCCGGATGCTTGTCCGCACTGTGCAATCATTGAAAACGGCATCTAGCACAGTGCGAACAGGGTACTACGCAGTTTGCAAAGTGCTACGCGTAGCTCGCGTAGTGCGAAGTACACTTTGCGTAGCTACGCGTAGCACTACTTCGCGAACTATGCCCAGGGTTAGTTTTTTCCCAGGTGTTTAGTTTGAATGACCTAGGTTTGTGAGTGTTTATCTGAATTTCCTGTGTAGCAATCTCAGGGCTTAGGGATTTCTCAGGATTACGTGGTTCTTTGGAAGGGGGCTCAGTGTCCAACTCCAGGGCACTACCCGATATATTATTAGAAATATGCTGAATGCACCCAATTTGAGATGACCGCCCCCCCCAGAAGAGCATTTGTGTCAGCCCGTATATCCTCAACTTCTTTTCTTTTTATTAGTGCCCCTAAGGAGTCTCATCGACTGTAGAAATTTGCTCTTCGATGGCTCCCATGGCCCCAGTAAGATAGTTCAGTAGAGTCAATCCAGCCGCCCCCTTGGCCTTGGCCGGTGGTTGTGATGATTGACTGGCCATTACCTTTCTTTTACCCATCCTGGGTCCTATATGTTAGTTCAAGATTCAGTATAGCAAAATATAAGTCCTCATCCCTGTTATCTATAGGCAAACGAGCACGCAAACACGAATGCAATAGTGTAAGTATCAGATGTTTGACAGCTGCCCAGAGTCTATGCGCAGCAACCGCACGGGTATTATTGCAAACAGAAGTATATCTGGACTTATGTTATTCCCTCCAGTCAGTCTGCCATAGATGATTACATACTCCAATTACAATGGAAACGAGGCCGACCGTACGACCAAGAGGGGAGGCCCAGCCCGGCCTCCTCCGGTCTTTGACCCGTCTTCGTCCGGGCCGAACCCGGGCACGCCCCGTGCAAGTCCAATGCTGCTGGACCTTCGGCGTGCTTATCAGGCATCCCACGCCCCTCCTCTTCACAGGGACGCGGGCGGAAAGTGCTGGGTGCCAGCTGTCGGTCAGGGACCAGCCCAAAACTGTCCAGTGCTAGGTTTCCTGTGCTGTGGGACCTCTGGCGTCCTTATCAGGCATCCTACGCCCCTCCTCTTCACAGGGACGCGGGCGGAAAGTGCTGGGTGCAAGCTGTCGGTCAGGGACCAGCCCCAAATTGTCCAGTGCTAGGTTTCCTGTGCTGTGGGACCTCCGGCGTCCTTATCAGGCATCCCACGCCCCTCCTCTTCACAGGGACGTGGGCGGAAAGTGCTGGGTGCAAGCTGTCGGTCAGGGACCAGCCCAAAACTGTCCAGTGCAAGGCATCTTTCAAATTATCCATAAACCTCATGCTAAAAGTTGTTGCTGTAGTGACTTATAATTATATTATTTTTTTCAGAAGTTTACCACCATAAATCAGTATCTTAAGGGTAGGCAGTATTTCAAGATCTCTTTGTGCCGTCATATAATCATTCATTGCTTAGGAAAGTAAGGAGTTGAAATAAAAATAATTTGTAGGTATAAATCAGGACTACAAATGGGTTTCTGGGCATTGAAGTAGGTGGAAGGATGAAGATCCGCAGTTTTGGGAAGTCCTGGCTAATTAGTGGTTCTTCATCTGTTTATTGGAGAAAGTGAAAATCTATTCTGAAGAGGCATCTCGTCTTGTCACGACTCAATCATCTGTTCACCGGCCCATCATCACTAGGACTGCTATACGGAGAATAAGCAACAACTGTTGACCTTTCATTCCACTGTAAAATAATCACCTCATTAGTGTAGGAATGGACTTAGAGCCATATATTCTCAAGGGATATTTGAACTGTGCAGCTCAAACAGAGCAGAAGTGTTTAAAGAGCATATTCACTCACGAGTGGAATCCAAATTGCAGTCAAAAATTGAGATGTGAAAAATATAAGTACGGAAATTCATTTACAGCATTCAATGAAGTATTACTTCTGTGCTGTTTATTGATAAAGAGGGTATTAATCTTCAACAGAGTCCTGCTTTACGCAATCTACATTCAGCAGATGTAATAATGTCAGCAGTCAACATTAATGCCTGCTGTTTATCCAAGACTTTTTAAAGCCGACCATTGTGATGTCACTCCATAATGCTTGGCCAATCTATTGCTTAGAGACAAAATGTAGACTTTTAAAAGTAAAGCCCCTGGAAACGCATTCAAAGATTTCTATAAAGCATTATGCACTCAAACCTGTTGAGAAGCTTTGCCTTCAGCTCAGGAGGCGTAACATAGATTGCCAATGTTCTTATACTAATGCCATCTAAGAACGTTTATTAATGCTGTATTATAAATGTTGACTAATGTACAAAGGACAATAACCAGAGTTTTCCTATAGTTCAAATGAACGTATCTATTTTTTAAGCACACGTTCTGTAAAGTACTGGCGTATGACAGAATTTAATTTGTAGAACTGTTTCTCAAACACCCTACCCCAACTGGCAGCCACGATGCTTCAAGGCTGAAATGTAATAAATGTACAAATGAGGTCATTCTGTAGCACAAACCTAGTCAAAAATCAAGAGAGAGCTGTACATCGTCACAGTCCAGCATAAGTCAACAAATGATAGGAGATGTCGCTGATTTGTGGACTGTTAATGCATTGTTGTGTAGTGTTCTTTAAAGAGTTGCATCTTCAACTGTTTCCAAAATTGGAGCAGATTTGGGGTGGTCTTACTGGATATAGGGATGCCTCGTTTTGTTTCTTTTATTCACTCTTGGTCTCCAGCCTGATTGTTTCTTAGCTGCTGGTGTATGAAGAACCACTATCGATGGTGAGCTTGTCTGCAAATTCAATTTGGGGTGCTGGTTATGGTTTGGTTATGGTTTGTAAATTTAGCATTTGGCTTTGAAGATGGTGTAGAAGGGGGCCAACAAATGTCGTCAGTATGAGGTAGGGCATTACCACCATCCAGATTCGAGAGTTTAAGGACTTGAACTGCAGTTCTGAAGTCCCTTTCTGGAAGAAATGGTTTAATTTTCTTTGGCCAATGTGTTTCTTGATTTTAGGGTTGGTTTCCCGGGTGTATCAAGGTGACTTGGCATTCAGTGAAAGTTAGGGTTGAAGCTGTCAAAGCCTGGTTTGTACTGTTTTTTTTGTTGTTCGTGGCAAATAGCAAGAATTCTCTCTTGGTTGGGTTGAAATTTAGATAAGTACTAAACATCCTAGATAGGATTAACGTCCTAGATAGGATGATGTGCAGGCTGTGTTTGAGGCATTTTATGTCTGAAGCAGTAAACATTTGGGCTGGGTTGTGTATCATCAGCATATTGGTGACTCTTGATTCTGTTATCGTTTAAAAGAGCACCAAGCAGTTTCATGTAAAGATGTTAGTTGACAGGAGACAGTATAATCCTGTTTGACCCCACAGGCGAAAGGGATCTTTTGGGAACTGGCTGGCCCCCTGTGAAGGAACTGGTTTAGGTCCGATAAGGTAGGAAGAGAAACAGTGCTTCAATGCAATCAGGTCAGCATTTCTAGTCCATCCAAAGGAAATAATATTAACTAAATATATTTCAAATTTCGAGGCCTACATGGAAACCTACTAAATCATCATTTTCTAATGGATAAACACGATCATATTGAAAACATTTAGAGAAATAACGATGCATAAGAAATAATATATGTAGCATCATTTCATTAAACTTAGAAGCATAGACTGTTTCTGATTCATTAAATATGAGCAAGCACTTTCTCTTAGTTTTACGTGTCAAATAAACTTTCAACAAGAATCATTTTTACTTAAGCTTTTTCATAATCATATTTTGCTAAACTACAACTTGCATTAAATATTTTCACTTTATTTTCACAGCACATTATTACGTTTCTCTCTCTGTCATCAATGACAATCTCAAACCAGTTTGTGACACATCTGCATGCTTTTATGAAGCAGTTTTAAACACTTCTGCATGCTTTTACAATGTAGTTCACATATTCACGAGATACTCTACTAGTCATGCTTTTTAAGTAGATATTAGTATCATACCCAATGAGCAGGATTTGATCAAGTCTGATTATTTTAAATAATCACTTCCCATGTCTGGTTAGAGGCAGATGCCCCATCTGGAGTTAAATGTATCTTAATCAGTCTTCAGATCTACACTGGCTGAGTTCAAACATGTCTTGGGTCGTCAGGAGAGGGAACGTTAAAGAGAATGTGTCAAAAGAGTTTCATTTTTGGTTATTGAAAAAGTAATTGTAGAAATTGTGATCAGACTTTAGAGAGTGATCATTCAAGATAACTTGAACTTGTCTTTTGAATGGGAGTAGTGGATACAGCTAATGAATATCATGTTCAATGTGTGGTGCTCTGTGTGAGTGGGTTTGGATGAGGCATCGAGATTCTATGTTTTTGATCATTCCAGTGGCCTGTTTGTTCAACACTGAGTCTAGCCAATGATTGAAGTTGTCTATCTTTAGTCTGTATTTAGAGTTTTGGTCAACAAATACAAAGCTACAATTTCTTCGGTCAAGACAGGGCTGTATCTAGGCCTGGCCAAAATTTTAATTACGCCGGAGTAATCAGAGTAATTTCAGTAATTACACATTACTCTTCTGATGCAAAAATTACACCACCTTGAGTATTTTGGAGCAAAAATCCCACAGAATGAGCACAGGAACAGCAAACCGAGAGGGAGTGAGTGGCTGCTGGCTACTGCTGTTCGCGTCCTGTAGCATTTAGTGCTATTTTCTTAGTGCAAAATGCATTCTCTGGCACACTTTGGTTGCGAGAGTGCATTTTGTACTAAAAAAATATCGCTAAATGCTGGATTATGCTTCTCACATAATTACACACAATGACAAGTAATTTTGTAGTAATTACGAGTAACTACACTGGAGAGAATTCCACAAGTTATGCCCTACCCTAGCTGTATCCTGGTTTGCATTATAATTATGAAGGTATGAAGGAGTAGCAAGACTATAGGAAGATGTATGCTGTCCTGTGCTCAAATTTATTTTGCACCATTAATTCCAGTATCTCATTGCATGTCAGTGACTGGTGATGAGAGAGACCCACCCTTCTTGCATGAGGTCTGAAAAGTATGGTAAAGGAAGGGTGTCAAATGAGGTGGTAGCATCAGAGGAGAACCAGGTGGATGTCACCTCAATGATAGCATAGCCTCCCTGAAAGTATGATGAATTTTGCGAGAGGAATACGGAGCAATATGCCACAATATTGCAACAGGAGTCAAAAGCTGTGTTGTTGAATCTAAGCGTAAATATATATGTCATTGTTTTGCATGATTCCTGTTTTTTAACCCCTTCGCTGCGGCGGGAATTCCGCCGCAGCGCTGGGGGGTGCGGGGGGGGGCAGCGCGGTGGCGCTGTGCTCATGACGGAGCCACTCCGTCATGAGCCACGGTTGAGCTGTGCTCATGACGGAGCGGTTCCGTCATGACTCCGCCCAGTTGCGTTGTCCCCCCGCACAGGCGGGGAAACAGCGCCGCGTAGGCGGAGCGGCCGCCAACCGCCGTGACATGACGGAACCGCTCCGTCATGAGCAAACGGCAACCGTGGCTCATGACGGAGCGGCTCCGTCATGAGCGGGGAAGGGGTTAAAGGCTACCTGTTTGGTGCATGCTACTGACACGACAGCAAATTTCCATGAAACTGCTATCTTTTTATTTAAAAAACACCCTATGATTCATCATTGCTAAATTCTCTCTTAACATGACATTTATTACATAATTTAAGTTTTCATTAAAATTCTACTTTGACTGAAAATCCTTTTGCTCCTTTCTTGCAGTTGCTCCCCAGTGTTCTCTTCTGACTTAAAGATTAATTAAAAAAATATCAAGAGCATGTGATATTATTAATAAATGATACAATTTACATTAGACTGCAAGTGGAAGAATGCCATGCACTTCCTCTAAGAAAAGCAGCAGGGCTCCAGATGGGACTACGGCATACTAATTACAGTTTTTCTTCGTAAAGTTTTAGATTTTGAGACTAAAAAGCAGATCAGATACTGCAAGAGGCACAGTAAGCACTCACATTTTTATACTTCAGCATTTATAACCCCAAACTTGCTTCCAGCGTCCGCTATTACATTTCAAGAAACCATACCATCCTGATATGTTTCCTTTAACTTAACATTTTCCGAGATTGCCACAAAGTTAAAGTGAATTTTAACTAGACAAAGGTTTGAACCACTTTTAAGTGCTAAAATGCGGACCCCCGCTTTTCTCACTAATATATTTTCTGTACACATTTAGACCCAGGGGTGATATAAATATTTTGAAACGTATTCTTCTGCACACTTTTAAAACGTCTGGGTCTATAAATGCTACCGCAAAACGATAGAATTTGAATATTTAGTGTACAATAAAAGCTAAAAAAAAAATCCTGTATTTAGTTGTCCACACTAATCCTTAATTAAGATAATAATTTGTATGCTTCAGTTAAAACACTCTGTAGACAACATTATGGTGACCCTTGTAATCCCCATTCTATCACTGCCCAGCAAATTACCGCTTCTGCTGCAATTATTACATGTTCCTCAGAAGTGTCACACAACCATTTCAGTGCTTTTACTAGCCTAAATCGCTAGATTTATTTCAATGATTTAGAGGAGATACGGAAATAGGTAAGCATGCTCATTCTGAACAGTGGCGGCTCGCACAGGTCACTCTGTGCGGCAGTGGGGAGGGGCGGGGCGGGGCTGGGCTGGGCTGTGTTGGGGGTAGTGGAGTGTGACACATGACGGGAAAGTCGAGAGTAAGGAAATAAATAAATAAAAGCACTTACTTTGCGCTCAAAGCATCACCGAGTCGGCGACTCTTGTACCTTGTGCTCCTAATTTTATCCTAAATCACCAGTAGCAGCATCCTTTCAACACGTGCGAGATACTCTACTTCATTTGGCAAGTCGGTGTCTCCTTGATATTTGCTTGTAAGAAATTGTTGCAGCACCATTTTACCTAGTGATGAGGGTATTCTAAATTGCAAAGCTTTTTTAGCATCCTTAGAAAGCTTTTATGGAAAACTTATCAACATTTTTTACCTAAATGAAATGTGTAAGCAGTAAGAATTTTAATCACATATATCCTTTATTAAGGTTACCAAAACTGATCTAGGCCACATGTCAAGCTTGACAGTTGGCCTAATAAAGAGTTGGAGTGGTGGAGGCCAGCTTTCCAATAGCACTTCCTCTGGTATTCAGACAGAATATCTAGTTGGAAATTTCGATTTACACAAATATCGAGTTGGAAATATAGTCACACAGAAATATCAACAGCAAGAATATCGAGGTCAAGAATATCAAATTTAAGGTAAGAAATATTGGGGCATATTTACAACGAGGCGATAGAAAATTATCGCCATTTTAGGCCGAAAAGCGGCGATAATTTTATCGCTATATTAGCAAGGCCACGCTAACGCGTGAAACCTTGCTTTAGCGTGGGGATATCTAACGCCCAGCTTTGCATCTCTAATGAGATGCAAAGTGGGCGTTCCTGACCTGACATGATAGGAGAAATGTCGCTAAGCGACATTTCTCCTATCATCAAGCCCCACGCTACGAAGCATAGCGTCAGGAAAAGTAGCGATAACACCTGTTATCGCTACTTTCCTAACACCTGCTTCAGGACTGACTTATATAAAGTACAATGGTTCTGTCGGGTAAAACCACACAATTACTTTGCTTTACAAAAACATTTAACAGAAAACTGAATATATCAATTCACAAAAAGTAAATTATATTAAGACAGAACACATGAAAAGCAAACAGAAACGCACAAACTAATGTTTTGGAAACATTGTAATTGCCTATCTTTATACTGGCCTGTTTTACTATGTACATATATTGTTTCTAATCACTGTGTATATATCACACACTAATTGTGTCACATATGTCACTATGTCACTTTTTCACGAATTCACTTTAATGCTTACACTTTTGGCAGCCTTCCTTTGCTAAAAAGAAGTATATGGGTGCTAATATAAATGATGACATTTATATATAAAGAATATCTTATCACCCAACATATCTGACTCTACGCTAGTTTGTGCGTTTCTGTTTGCTTTTCATGTGTTCTGTCTTAATATAATTTACTTTTTGTGAATTGATATTTTCAGTTTTCTGTGAAATGTTTTTGTAAAGCAAAGTAATTGTGTGGTTTTACCCGACAGAACCATTGTACTTTATATAGCTCATACCCAGGTTCTGAGGGACACAGGGTTACCCCATTGTTTATGAAACATCAGGACTGACTTAGCCATGATATCCTATGGAAGGTGGATATCATGGCTAAGTTTGTGAGTCCCTATCAACTAGCTAACGTGAGATTATCGCTGGGTTTCCAGCGATAATCTCACGTTAGCCAGTTAGCGCTAGGATTTTTATCGCTGATGAGATAAGCGTTGCTAATAGCACGCTATCTCAGCGATAAAAATCGGCGCTAGCCGGCGATAATTATCCGAGCGCTAAGTGCGCTCAGCGACAATTATCGCCGGTTGTTGTTGATATGCCCCAAAGTTTTAAAAAATATAGAAGTTATTAATATCGTTTGCAAAAATATAGTTGTTTAAAATATCGATTTTTTATTTAGTGTTATGTATTTTAGTTTATATTTTAAATGTATGTGATGTATTTTTTTTCTATAAGTATTGTTTATGTTTTTTAATAGACGTATTACATTTTTAGTAGCTATACATTTTATTTTCAGTACATTTTGCTTTTTTGAGTTCTGTAGCGGGTTGTGGGTTTATAGGAGAATATGGAGGGAAGTAATTTAATTATAATAAATAAATGAATATTTGTATTTATTAATATTTATTTAATTGAGTTTTTATAGTGTTAATTGTGGAAAGTAATTATTTGTAATTATTTATTCATTGGTTTTTAAACAATATTAATTAATAAACTTGCAATTAATTATGGTAACTGTGTATTTGTTTTAGGTGCGGGTTGTGGCGTTTATAGGGGTAAAGAGTGGGAAGTAATTTATTTGTAATACATTTTTAATTAGTTGTAATTTTAATTAACTAATTGGTAATTAATTATGGTAATTGTGTAATTCTTTTTAGGGGCAGGTTGTGGGATTTATAGGGGTGACGGATGTGAAGTACTTTTTGATGAATTAATAATAAGTTGTTAATTTATATTAATTAGTTGATTGAACATTAATTATGGAATATGTTTAATTAATTTTAGGTGTGGGTTTTGGGGTTTATAGGGGTAAATGGTGGGAGTTGATCATTCATATTCATTCATTAATTCAAAATTAAATATGGAAACTGTGTAATTAATTTTAGCTTTGATTTGTAGGGTTTACAGGGGTACAGGGTGGAATTTTATTTTTGTTTAATTAAATATTTAATTAGCTGATCATTAATATTAATTAAATATTTGATATTGAATTAGGGTTTTTGCTTATATTTTTATGTGTGTGGGTTTTATTTTTATAGGGGTACAGTATGGGGAGTAAATTGTACTTACTTTATAATTAGTTGTTAAATATTAATAGTGTTATCATTGACAATAAGTTTTAATTGCGTAATTAATTTTTTTACAGTTAAATTTTAGTTGTGGGTTGTTGGGATAATAGGGGTAAAGTGGGGGAAGTTAATCAATGTTTATGAGTTTTAATTTGTTTTTTAATTAATTATTTTTCTTTAATTGGTAATTAGTTATGTTAATTAAGGAAGTAAATTTTTTACATTTGTAGATGTGGGTTGTGAATTGTGTGGTGTTGTAGGGTAGGAAATAAAAAGAAGTACATTTATGTACTAATCAATGTTTTTCTTTCTAAATATTTTCTAATTAAAAATATTTATTTGTTTGAAAATTATTTTTTACTTTATTTATTATGATATTTTTAGGTATTTGTTATATGTAGTCAACATTATAATATATTCTTTTAATATATTTGTGTTTTAATTTTTAACATATTTATATATTTTGTAATTTATTTAGTTTTAGTAGTTTGAACTGATTGGAGTGGGATAGTGATTTTTACCCCTCCGTTATCCAACACTTTCCCTACTGTTACACTCACTGGAGTGAGAATAGTAGTTTGTACACCTCTGCTATCCAACATGTTCACTACTGTTGCACTCACCGAAGTGGGAATAGTACATTTTACCCCTCCGCTATCCAACACTTTCCCTACTGTTGCACTCACTGGAGTGTGAATAGTAGTTTTTACCCCTCCTCTATCCAACACATTCCGTAGTGTTACAATTATTGGAGTGGGAATAGTAATTTTTAACCCTGCGCTATCCAACACTTTCCCTACTGTTGCACTGATTGGAGTGGGAATAGTACATGTTATCCCCCCACTATCCAACACTTTCCCTACTGTTGCACTCACTGGAGTGGGAATATTAATTTTTACCACTCTGCTATCCAACACATTCCCTACTGTTAGAATTATTGGAGTGGGAATAGTAATTTTTAACCCTGCGCTATCCAACAATTTCCCTACTGTTGCACTCACTGGAGTGGAAATAGTAATTTGTACCCCTCTGCTATCCAACACTTTCCCTACTGTTGCAATGATTGGAGTGGGAATAGTAAATTTTACACCTTTGCTATCCAACACTTTCCCTACTGTTGCACTCACTGAAGAGGGAATAGTGATTATTACCCCTCCGCTATCAATACTTTCCCTACTATTACACTCACTGGAGTGGGAATAGTAATGTCTACCCCTCCGCTATCCAACACCTTCCCTACTGCTGCAATCACTGAAGTGGGAATAGTAATTTTTACCCCTCCGCTCCGCTATCCAACACATTCCCTACTGTTACAATTATTGGAGTGAAAATAGTAATTTTTAACTCTGCGCTATCCAACAATTTCCCTACTGTTGCACTGACTGGTGTGGGAATACTAGTTTTTACCCCTCCGCCATCCAACACTTTCCCTACTGTTGCACTGATTGGAGTGGTAATAGTAAATTTTATGCCACCACTGTCCAACTCTTTCCCTACTGTTGCACTCACTGGAATGGAAATAGTAATTTTTACCCCTTCGCTATTCAACACATTCCCTACTGTTACACTCACTGAAGTGGAAATAGTAAGTTTTTACCCCTCCACTATCCAACACATTCCCTACTGTTGCACTCACTGGAGTGGGAATAGTAATTTTTACCCCGCCGCTATCCAACACATTTCCTACTGTTACAATTATTGGTGTGGTAATACAAAGTTTTACCCCTCCGCTATCCAACACTTTCCCTACTGTTGCACTGATTGGAGTGGGAATAGTAAATTTTATCCCACCACTATCTGACACTTTCCCTACTGTTGCACTCACTGGAGTGGGAATAATATTTTTTACCCCTCCGCTATCCAACACATTCCGTACTGTTGCACTCACTGGAGTGGGAATAGTAATTTTTACCCCCCCCCCCCCGCTATCCAACACTTTCCCTACTGTTGCACTGACTGGAGTGGGAAATGTAAGTTTGAAGATTTTTAAATAGTTTAAGTTCTGAAGAAATGCCAGCTTTTGAATTCAAATATATAATATTGAAGCTTTCGATAACTAAATTCAGAACAGTTTCAAATAGATACTATCTGTCAAACTGTGAAATTCCTTTTGGAGTGTCCTTTGTTTATCTATGATAGTCACATACAAAAGGGCTTTCCCAAAAGAAATATACAACAGCTTTTGTAGCAGACAGAAACGAGATAAACTGTGGAATGTGGCCTGTGCTCACATATGGCATAAACCATCCTCCTGCCACATCAGACTTTAAACAAAAAGATGACATCAAAGTAATACATTAAAATCAAAAACATTGACACTGAAGGGGAACTAGCTTGTGTGCAAATGTTCTCCTTGAGAAAAGCAAAATACAGTTAGTCAAAGTGATGTTATTCAGTGACTGAAGTGGGCTGACTTCTTGCACCGTTCTGTATGCTATAGTGGGCAGAAGCAAAATGTGAATGGCGCACTAACAGACCAATGGATGAAGAAAGCTGCCTTTAAGCCTCTTTAAATAAGTATATTGTACATATATTTTTTTTATAAATCAAAACGTCTTAGCTAAGGCCCGATCTAAAAAGGACCCAGTATGGCGGTATATAAAAAAAAATATTTGCATGTTCTCTTATTACGTACCTCGATACTTAGACCTTTCAGATTTTAGGAAATTGAACACTGTTACAGCTATAATAGCTGCACACAGAAAATAATTCTTACTTTCTTTTTGGACAAAGCTACCTGCTATTTATCCAGCAGCAAAAATGCCAATCAGGTGCTTCCAGAGTACTTTTTATAATTGTTTAATGAAAGCAATAGCGGAACTGGTTTTCCATCTTAAAACATAATTGTTGTTTGGTAGGTGCAATGATGGCTTTTAGGACCGATTTTATTTTAGTGCACAAAAGTTGTGTCTCAAATGTAAACTGCTTTAAGATCTGTATAAGTACACGTTTCATTTAATTTTCCATTTTTAATTGTGTCTACTACATTCAAGCAGTTGAAAGCAGTCACTAAGTATGTACAAAAATCATGCATTGTAATTTCCAAAATGCAATTTTTACTGAATCGCAATCAGGAAATTGCAATTTCTAATGTAAGGAATCTAACATCTATTAAACAGAGATTCCTTGTAGGTCGTAAATCCACATACCTTGTGAAAATTATTGCGATAGTTTGCAGTGTGCGACCCATTAGTAATGATAGGCATCACAGGGATGGTGGCCTGCTGGGATCAGCAGTCCACTATGTCAGTTATTGCTTTTTGATAAAGCAATCTTTTTTTATTTTTTATAATGCAGCCCATTTTCCTTGAAGGAAAATGGGATACGTTTAACGAAAAGAAAATTAAACTTTTGAGTTTAACTTTTATAAGAGTAGGCAATGGTCCGTGGACCACTGCCTGCTCTTAACCACTTGCATGCTTCGGACGTGTGGGAGCCATTCAATGCTACATTGCTCATGTGCATCTGATGGCTCCTGCGCATCCAACCACATAGCACTGGAAATCCCTCTGGTGCATGCACAAGAAGGATTTTCTTTCAACCGAAATAGCCTCGGGAGGTGGGGAATAGCATCCCCAGCTCCCGAGGCTGTTCGGATAGTTTCATTGAAATGACGATCACCACGCATGGCGAGCTGACATAATTTCACCTAAACCGAAACTGAAATGAGCCAATAGGCTCGTTTCAGTTTCACTGCCTACATGCTCATGGGGCTATCTCACCCCCAAGCCCTCCCAATGTTCCCCTCGGTCTTCAGAGTAAAATGATACCTCACTTGTGTGGGTGGGCCAAGGGCCTGTGACTTGGAAGGGATAAAAACATAGGAATTGAAGGGTAGCACAGGGAACTCTAAGATCTATGGGGCTCATTATGATGGCGGAAGGACCGCCACCACTGGACCGGCAGTGGTGGTCCTTCCACCATCCTACAGAAAATTCCCACCGCCAAATTAGGATGGTGGTTAGATTCCCAATGTGTACGCCACGGTTCCGCAAGGCGTTCCTTTTCCGCATGCCTTGCGGAACCCAGAACCAGGGCAACATTGTGGCGGTGCCTTACGGTATCCCTTTCTGAATGTCTTTTTGCGGCGGTTATCCTGCCACAAAAAGACAGGTGGAGACTGGATTCGGGGGCCTGTTGCAGACCCCCTCTGTGTGTAGGGGGTGCACTTGGGGATACCCATGGTACCCCCTCCATTTCCATGCCCCAAGTGGCAGGCACTACGTAGTGCCTGACACGTAGTGCATGGAAATGCGGTGCAAGCACTTTTAAAATTGCGAACGGTGATGCAGCCAGCGACACCGCCCACAATGTTAAAAGCCCAGGATGTGCCCGCCAGTATGACGGGCACATCCTAATCGCAATGGTAGGACAGCTGCATGTCTGGTGGGCGGTCCCAAACACTGCTACAATGGCGGGCGGACCAAGTCCGCCTGCCATCGTAATAAGCTTCTATATTTTTTATATTAATTTTTAGACGATTCTGCATTGGACACTGTTGCAAAGTCATCTTCTGCCCTGGGCACCACCCCCAATATTCCTGCCTAACCAGGCCAATGCTATGCTGAAAAGAATAACACTGAAAACACCTACATGCACAAGGGCACACTATGGAGTAGGGTACTCCTGTGATTTGCATGACCTCCCCTATAAGGCCCTAGTACATAATAGGGCAGAGGGATTGCAACTACCTTTCAGTCCCAAGAATAGAATAGGGCAGTTTAGAGGCCAGCAGCCCATTCTGCACTTGCATGTGTGCACTGCCGGAGCCTGAGGTCAGTTAAAAAGCAGCCCTGTGTTGCAGGACTGCTTTTAAAATGCAAATTGTTTCCAAACTCGACTGTGGTGTTTGGGGCACTTAAAAATGAATGAACTACAATTTTGGGGCATATTAGGTACCCCCAGGGTCTCCCCTATGTGTCCAAGGGGTGGGGGCTCAGAAAAGTATAAGGAGGACCCTTATAAAATGAGTCCTGATGTCCTGGGTTAAGTGAAATTGCACATTTCACTCCCCCATTGTGATAAAGTGCTTCACAAAATCGACTTTTGTGCTTGGGGCACTTGTCGTACTCTACTTTCTCACACCGCGTAGGGAACAGGGCCCTACCCCTGTCTATCTTGGTATTAGCGAACCGCAAATGGTGAATGCGGCATGTACGAGTGTTTTATATACCGTTCTAGTTATGAATGCACTGTGTACACGTCATTCTGCTTCACTACGCGGGTTCCATTTTGGAAGCAGTGGCCATCTTGTCATTGCCCTCACATAGGCTATAATGGAGCAAACACGGGCCTCACAGTACATGTGCTTTCCCGTGACTTCTCTGTGACCTACGCAGCTGGCTCTGCTGCCCTGGGTCAAACCGGTCTCACGAGCTCCCCTTCCTCCGTCCACCTGTGATTAGCATCAGGGCTTGACCCATCATAAAACCCTTTCATTCTACACAATCCTCAGGCTAATCTCTTCCACACCTGCTTGTTCCTGCTTTATGACTTGTTTCCCAAAACAGGAGCTGCTCATGTTTATTGGGGGGTCTGCCAACATCAAATGTGGGATCTGAACCTTACTGTGTAAATCATTGTGGGCTGGCCGAACTGGAATGTGGGATGGTCATCATGACTCTGCCTTTTCTTTGTAATATATACTTGTATATGGCCGTATCATAAAACCTAGGAATGTATGCTTGAGGCCAGAAAAGGCCTATTTAAAGTGAAGCCCGTTTCCATGATTTTCAGCAGTCTCCTGAGAACATACACGCTGTTGTACTTCTAGGATACCTGTCATTGGTCTGCAGCCAATAAACGATTCTTTGACTTCACCCAGAAGACTCTGTGTTTCTGTAGGTCCGGAACAGGGTGAAACCCAGAAGTCATAGGGTGTGTGCCCCTGCACCGCTGGGACTAAAATACCCAGTACTTCAGTTTGGCGCCCAACTCGGGACGATTTCAGCGGTACCAGTCCAAGCCAGAGGTTCGTGAGGAGCTTCGTGTGGAAATTCCGGAGGAAGGCCGCCACTTCATCGACCCCTGCATGTCGACGTGGTCCGAAAGTCTTTTCTGCGAGGTTCTCCGCGTCCCGACGGCTACGAAGGACTGCTGCCCTGATTAATCGACCTGTTTTGGACCCTTGACGAGTTTGAGAGAGCGAAACAATCGAGAGAGTCTTCTGGTGACGCCATTGATCAGCAATATTCAGTTAAGTATAAGTGGAGCGTCTCCCATTTGTTTTGGTATCCTTCGGGATCATTTGAAATTAGTGATTTGGAGTTTGCAAACGCCAAAACCAGAGGACTCGTGTATTCACGAGACTATCGTAATCGATAATCCTTTGACGTTTGGGATCTAGACTAGTGAGCGAAGATGCCTTGTTCTGGAATATTTGGTAGATTATCCTGTTTGGGTTGCGGAAAGGATTTCCAGCTGGAGGAATCATGTTTGGTTCCTCCGGTTGGAACCCCAACTTATGAGCTCTATGTGAAACATGGCGTAGGCCCCATTGCATATAACGAAGTATGGATCCACTACACCAGGAAAAATGGTGTTTTAAAATGGCCCCAAAATGGTAGTTTCGATACTGATATTTTAGATAATTTGGAAATGAAATTGTTCAAGAAGAAAGCCCGGCCGGCGATGTTTGACTCTTTCCGCTTATGGCGAAAGGAAGCCAAACAAAAGGAAATTAAGCTAGCGAAAAAGAATAAAAGAGAGAGAGGTATGACAGTAATGCAAGCAGCTGTACAATTTAAAGATAATGAGGAGGAGCAAATGAGTGAGCAATTGCACAGGCAGCGCAAGTTAGGTATCGACAAATGTTACCCAGTTTTACCACACTCTAAGCAGAATGAGTCCGAAGAAAAGGAGAAAGATCCCCTGATGTCACATTTGTTGAGTTCGCCACCCCCGTATGCTCAAAATGCCACGGCGCCTCCCCAGCTTGTAAATATGCCACCTCCAGTGAATATACTGCAAGCCTTGCCGCAGCCACCAGTGGTGATCCCGACTGCCCCCGCGCTCCCTGCGACTTTGCCTAATTCAGCAGCTGCCTCTTCTGACACTTTTCCTTGCACTACTTCAGTACCTGTTTCTACATCCTCTTTTCTTCCCTCTGTTTTTCCCCCTGTTTTCACCTCAAATTCTCCTTCGGCGCGACAACGTTTAGCTAATGTGGTTACTACGTTAATGTCGCCTCTCTTTGATGCGTCTGGTGCGACTCCTGGCTTACAGCGTAAGCAATTGCGTAGTCAGTTGCCTAACCCCGATGAGAAAAAGGTAATAGATCGCATGGCGCGCAGATGGATTGTTTTCCCTTCACTGTATGATGTGGAGTCAGTGGTTAATTTCTTCCATCAGTGGGATGCCCCGAAACAGAGATATGTGTTTGAGAAAATGTGTGAGATTCTCTGTGAAGAATTGGAGGATAGTGGTAAAAACCCGAGCCCGCAGGAATTGTGTAGAGTGAGGTCTGATTTTGGAACTGGTATTATTGTGGATCGCGAAGTAGATAAAGCAGTCGCGGTTGTATTGTCCTTCAGGAATGGTGATTGTCAACAGTCGTTGTTTGAACCCGATGTCCTTGTGGGGAAAAAGGTAAAAGCGCGACAATACCCTATGAGAGAAGTTCCCCCGGTATGGAAGGAAGCGGTTGCAGCTGCCGGTGGTAACCCCGCTGTGGCAGCGCATTTCCAGCGTGTTTGGGTGCATGTTCCATGGAAGCGCTCTGAGGTGTTAGCGCTTAAGCAGTCCTTGCCTGATCCCCGTAAAAACCCAGCAGGTTATTATAAAGAGTTGTCACAGATGGCAGGGTCATGTGTTATGAATCTGGCCGACATAGACATGTTGTTTGGTAATGTTGTCCCGCAGCCCCTATGGGGGTCAATCCGTAATGTAGATCATGATGCAGAACTAGGGGACACATGGGCTAACATTGTTGCTGCTGATGCTAGACAAACTGGTGGTGCGAAACCAGAACCTTTAGTAGCTGAACTGCCTGGTAGAATCATTACGTATATGAAGACAATAATGCCTGCGATGCGCGTAAATTGGGACAAGCTATCTGCCTGCAAGCAGAAGAAAGATGAGACAGTGTCAGACTTCTTTACCAGGTTTGAAGAAACGTTTATTGATCACAGTGGGCAGGATATGAGTACTGAGGGTGGCCAACGGTTATTTGTGGATAAATTTGTGCAGAATTTACTTCCTGATCTGTGTAAAAAGTTGAAAGATTCAGAGAGTTCTTGGGCTGTTTCTTCTTCAGCGCAAATACTGGCTACTGCACAGTATTATGAAAATCGGGATAAAGACGAGAAAGATAGGACAGAAAAGAAAACGAAGGAATTGAAGACAAAGGTCCTTTTACAGCAGGCCTATCCACCACGTGGAGGTCAGAATAATTATAGGCAACCCCAAGGTGTCTATCACCAACCCCAACAGCTTCAGAACAATCAGCAAATGAATGGGTATTATCAACCACGTGTCCCTGTAGGTCCCAACCAATGTTCAAACGCGCTCCCCAGGGCTACTGTGAGAGTCCTTCAATATACAGTCAAGCTTTGAAAGCACAACTTGATGCACTTGTTTTACCCAGTGGCGCTATCCTGATTCAGTACGTGGACGATTTACTAATCGCTGCGGATACTGAGAAGATCTGCAAAGAAGCTACATTGTCATTGTTGCGCCATTTATCTGCTTTCCATCACAAGGTGTCTCTAAGCTGCAATATTGTCGACAAGAGGTGACCTACTTAGGTCATCTCTTATCGAAGGAGGGAAGGAAACTGACCCCAGAAAGAATTCAAGCTATTGCACAGTTGAGTGTGCCGAAAACACAGAGAGAAGTGCGTGCTTTCTTAGGAATTACCTCATACTGTAGGCATTGGATCCCTAGTTTTTCTTTGTTGGCAAAACCTTTGTTAGCTTTAACATGTAAAGACACACCAAATCCTATCCCATGGTCTGAAGAGTGTCAGAAAAGTTTGTGGAATTGCGAAATGCATTGTGTTCGGCTCCTGTGTTGGGCACTCCTGACTATAGCAAACCTTTTACGTTGTATGTTCACGAGAAAGATGGTTGTGCGTTGTCAGTGTTAACACAGCCTTTTGGCGACAGACCGCGCCCATGCGCATATTTCTCATCAACCTTGGACCCTGTAGCGAGGGCATTGCCAAGCTGTCTGAGAGCGACAGCTGCTGCAGCAATGTCTATCCGACAATCTGCTGGTTTGGTAATGGACAACACATGGATTGTTATGGTTCCACATGCTGTAGATACATTATTAAATAGGACCAAGACACAGCACTTGACTAGTGCGCGATTATCAGGCTATGAGCTCACACTGTTAGCCAATCACATACACATAAAGAGATGCAATACGCTGAATCCAGCTACATTGTTGCCAATTCCAGCAGATTCAGATGAGATTGAGCAACATGATTGTCTGTTCAGAACGGAAGAAGAGACGAAAGGGAGAGTAGATCTAAAAGATACTCCCCTGGCTGAGTGTGATGGTACTTTATGGGTGGATGGTTCGTGTTTCAAGCTCCCTAATGGTGACACGACTGCTGCATATGCTATCACGACTTTACACACGGTCGTGGAAACTGCACGTGTGCCACATAATTCGGCCCAAGCAGCGGAATTAATCGCCCTCACGAGAGCGTGTGTGTTGTCTGAAGGAATGAGAGTGAATATATACACAGATAGCCAGTACGCCTTTGGCGTGGCTCATAATTTTGGGCGACTGTGGAAAGAGCGTGGGTTCCTGACGTCACATGGAGCTAAAATTCAGAATGGCAAGCTGGTGAATGATCTCCTTGAGTCACTGACCCTACCGTTGCAAGTTGCGATCATGAAATGCAGTGCGCACAGGAAAGTTACGGATGATGTTGGACGTGGGAATGCGTTTGCTGATGAGAAACGGCACAGAATGTGAAGACTAGAATGTATGTTGCAGGCCCCGCAAGATGGGTTAATGATGTTGGGATGTGTGAAAACACAATAGAGAGTGTGAAGTCGCTTCAAGCTGAAGCCACAGAGGAAGAGTTAAGCAAGTGGAGAGAAAGTATGGGTAAGTTGGATGAGAATGGTTGCTGGATTGATCTGACAGAACATAAGCGATGGTTATTGCCTGATGCATATGTACTTCCAGTGGTTACTATGGCACATGGAATGGCACATATTAGTACGAAAGGTATTTGTAAGTTGTTGGCTCCAGTATGGCAGAATGCTGGGATTCCCAAGTGTGCAGAGAATGTGGTCAAGAATTGCATGGTATGCTTGAAGTACAACCCTGGTAGGGGAACCCCAACTCCAGCCGGTCACTTTGCACCCCCATCATGTCTATTTGAAGTTTTGCAGCTGGACTTTATTCACATGGAAAGATGTAACAACCTGAAATATGTACTGGTGGTTGTTTGTGCTTTCTCGAAATGGATAGAGGCTTATCCTCTGAAAGATAACACTGCCCTATCCACAGCTAAAGCCCTTGTGAAAGAGTTTTTCCCTAGGTTTGGGATGCCAAGAATGGTGTGGTGTGATAATGGAAGTGAGTTCGTGGGTAAAGTGATGAAGAATGTATGTGAAGGTTTAGGCATCCAGCAGAAATTCCATGCTGCAAATCACCCCCAATCAGCTGGATTAGTAGAGCGCTACAATGGAGCCTTAAAGCTCAAGCTGGCCAAAATTCAGGCGAGCACCGGTCTTAAATGGCCTGACGCTCTGCCTCTAGCACTCCTGTCCACCAGAATGACCGTACACTCACGAGTGGGACTTAGTCCTTACGAGGTAGTTTTTGGCCGTCCGGCCAACATATGGGGTGTACCGAGGCCTACGAAGTTCAGTGAGATAGAGCATCCAGTACTGCTCGATTACCTGTATGATTTGACTGTTAAACTGCGTGTTTTGCACCAACAGGTACATGATACTCTCCCTCAAGCCTCTGAAACTCCTGGACACCCTATCAACCCTGGTACGTGGGTGCTAGTCCGAAATTTCCAGCGCAAGAGAAACGACGAGCCTCGCTGGATCGGCCCTCATCTTGTTCTACTGTCGACAAGATCAGCAGTGCGAATGAAAGGGAAGAAGCACTGGATCCATGGCACCCACTGCAAAGTAGTCCCCTTGCCTCTGCCATATGACCAGTGGGTCCAGGAGGGTATCGCCGACTCTGAGACAGACACTGTACCTCGTTTTATACCATCCAGTGACGCACGCATAAGAGGCACAGTTTCAGACCAAGAGAGTGACAATATTCTGCAGGAAGCTGTGCCACCATCAAATCGACTGGACACTACTCAGCCTGAACTTTTGTTCCGAGACCAAACAGCACCTGGCCGTCTCCGCTATAATTTGAGACCCAGGCCCATGGACAAATAAAGATTTCCTTACTATTTCCTTTTTGACATTTTTTGCTCTCCCATCTGAAAGACTTTCTTGATTTTTTGTTTTTCGAACCACCATCCGGGTTCTGCCGCAGGGTCGCGGTGCCAAGACTTTGGGGTACAGGCCGAAGACGCTAGGTCAACGGTTCTGGTTGGTCTAGGGCGTTTCCCTGGACTGACAGGCGTACTCCTTAGCAGAAGAAACTCATCCGCCGCGAGCGGCCCGAGTAGAGGATGGAGTTTTTTAAGATGGAGAGACCCATTGAGGAAATGAACTTTAAAGCAAGGATATGTAAAATTATGAAAAGTAAATGTTTTGTCTTTTTGTGCCTTTTTACACTGTGTAGTACAGTAATGTTTATTGTTGGATTTGTGTTTTTCTCCGCTCAAAAGCCCATTGCACCCACTCAACAGCCTATATCTCCTTCTACCGCCTCCTCTCACTCTTTTCACCCTTTGCCTGAGCACGAGCAGACCAGACGATCGGAGTTTGTAAATAACTCGTTTATCCAGCTCTTGCACCAGCACCAACTAGTAATGAATACGACCAATTGCTGGGTGTGTGGGTTAATGCCACATACCATTAACAAGGGTATTCCCTACCTGGTGCTGCCGTATAGTTAGAATGGATCGTCATGGGCATTCCAGACCATGTTTCTCTATGCTCTAGATACGTACTCCCCTCGCCAACCGCGTTCCATCAGACCCATCACCAATAATAAGGCTTTAATGAAAGGAGTTGCCGATATGAGTAGGGATATCGATGCATACTCGTCCATTCCCAAAGAAGAGTTGAGACCTTATGTAGGATGGAACGCGACGGGGTATAGTATTAGTCTGGGTGAAAGACAGCGAAAAATCTCCTCTCCAATCTGGGTCGTACCCCACATGGGACGGTTCTGCTTACAGGGTAATGGTCAGAATCCTAGAGCTCAACTGGGAAGAAGTGACTGTACTGAAACGTACACTTTCCCGTCACAGTTCTCCCCTGCGTTTCTGGCTGCCAAGGGCACATATTTCATCTGTAATGACCGAGCATATACATGGTTGCCCCCTGATTTCTCGGGCACATGTTATATTGCAAATCTGCTACCGCCAACATTTACTGCCGCCTCCGACTATCACAAGACCAGAGTTGTGAGAGGTGTGATTAGTAAGGAGGATATTGCCGGTCAGGAAGCAGGAGACTTCTTCTTGGGTTTCCTGCCGTTTTGGGGACCTATGGTGAATAGTAGAAACTTGCGACAACTGACACGTGTGGTTGAATCCACTATAAATGTAACGGCTGGTGCCCTTAGTAATCTGACAGCTGAGCTCCAAGCGGATCGCCTTATGACTCTGCAGAACCGCATGGTTCTAGACGTTATCCTTGCAGACCGCGGTGGAGTATGCAAGGTTATTCAATCCAGTTGCTGCATTTTCATACCAGATAACGCTCCAACAGTGTATCAAGCCATCTCCAAGCTCCATAAAATATCTGAAGCCATACACGTGGATAAGGGAGACTGGTCACTGATGGGGTGGTTCTGGGAACTGATATCTGCCTGGGGTTGGAAAGTTCTGATGGTCATTGGAATGATCTTAGCCATTCTTTTCCTGTTCTGTCTGTGCATACAGTGTGCTCCTGCGATATATGGCCTCTGTGCTACCTTATGTGTAAGGAAACCTGTATCGAGGGACGAGCTAAGTAATAGGATGATGCTACAGCAACATCTCCATGACTTTGCGGACATTGACCTAGACTCGGATTGAGATGGGTATAGTGATTGCCTATGTAAGGGCAAAAGGAGGGTCTGTCGTACTCTACTTTCTCGCACCGCGTAGGGAACAGGGCCCTACCCCTGTCTATCTTGGTATTAGCGAACCGCAAATGGTGAATGCGGCATGTACGAGTGTTTTATATACCGTTCTAGTTATGAATGCACTGTGTACACGTCATTCTGCTTCACTACGCGGGTTCCATTTTGGAAGCAGTGGCCATCTTGTCATTGCCCTCACATAGGCTATAATGGAGCAAACACGGGCCTCACAGTACATGTGCTTTCCCGTGACTTCTCTGTGACCTGGGCAGCTGGCTCTGCTGCCCTGGGTCAAACCGGTCTCACGAGCTCCCCTTCCTCCGTCCACCTGTGATTAGCATCAGGGCTTGACCCATCATAAAACCCTTTCATTCTACACAATCCTCAGGCTAATCTCTTCCACACCTGCTTGTTCCTGCTTTATGACTTGTTTCCCAAAACAGGAGCTGCTCATGTTTATTGGGGGGTCTGCCAACATCAAATGTGGGATCTGAACCTTACTGTGTAAATCATTGTGGGCTGGCCGAACTGGAATGTGGGATGGTCATCATGACTCTGCCTTTTCTTTGTAATATATACTTGTATATGGCCGTATCATAAAACCTAGGAATGTATGCTTGAGGCCAGAAAAGGCCTATTTAAAGTGAAGCCCGTTTCCATGATTTTCAGCAGTCTCCTGAGAACATACACGCTGTTGTACTTCTAGGATACCTGTCATTGGTCTGCAGCCAATAAACGATTCTTTGACTTCACCCAGAAGACTCTGTGTTTCTGTAGGTCCGGAACAGGGTGAAACCCAGAAGTCATAGGGTGTGTGCCCCTGCACCGCTGGGACTAAAATACCCAGTACTTCACACTGTGGAGGGATGATCTGCAACCTTTTTACATATTCAGAACCCCTAAAGTCTCCCCTAGGTGTTCCAGGGATAGGAGGTCCTGTAGATGTTTTTTTAAGCCCTGATGTTGGAAAAATTGCCCAAGTCATTTTTCCAATTGCAAATCCCCTGCCTCATAGGTTAACATGGCAAGACGTTATTAACTAATAATTCCCGCTGGCAGAATAAGAAATATAGCATTCAAGGACTTTCCAGAATGATATTGATAAATCCAACAATATGGTATTGTGTCTGCCCTCATTGGTCAGAGTTAAGTGGTTTAGCTAGGCTCCTTTGATAAAGTGATAAATAGCCTCTGGGGTTAACCAGCTCTTCTGGGAGGGCAGGGTTCTGCTACACAGGAATGCCAGAGCAGTGGGAGGGGTCGTCAACAATATCTTTTAATGGAAGTAGGAGACAGGCAGAAGATACCAGTTTTATTTGCAACTCTCATCTTTGAACCCAGCCAGATGCTGGGCTTAAGGAAGGAATGAGCAGATGCAAGGAGGAGAGACTATAGAGATTATCCACCCTGGAGGTATGTTTAGCCAGCTATTCTCTCCCTGCTGAAAATTCTGACATATGGAATTTTGGAGAAATAGTGCTTTTTGGAATATTATTGTGCACACTTTGGAGGAAGTGGGCATGCTCTGGGGTGTTGCTCTGCACCTCATTGGACACTTACTAAGTATCTGAAAGGGGCAGTGCCTCTCAGATCTGCTGCATGGAACTTAAGAAAGAAGAAGGGTCCCTGCTGGAAGTTGATTTTCTCACCAACCAGGCCCTGAACTCTGACTGGCTGCGCCTAAAGCACAATCTGAAACTACAGCCCTATGGATCAAAGCTGCTTCAAAAGGACTTAAGAGTGGATTCCTTGCAAGCAACAGTTTAACAGAGCTCACATGGACCATCACCACAAAGAATACTCAGCCTGGAGTGCTGCCAGTGGATTTGTAAGGGTTTTTTCCAAGTGGATTGTGGGAACTAAAGTTCCAAACTTTCAAGGCCCATCTTGGAGATTCCAGACCCTTGGACTGTGTTTTGGATACTTTGGACCACAAGAGGAACTTAAGTAAGAAGTTCCTCACTGAATCCAGCCTGCTGGAGGAGGATGCACAATGTCTGGTGAGAAATCCTACAGAAACATTGCTAAGTGTGAATTTGTCCCTGGCAGGGGCAACCAAATGTCTAAAAGTGGCATTATTGGTTTCTAAGCACTAGAAAGTGTTTAATCTTTAATAATTCATATCTCTGGTTCCCTATAGTGGATTCTTTTCATTTTCATGTCATTTTGAAGATAAAAATATTTCCTATTTTTATACATTGGTATTGGATTTTTATTTCGTGTTGTGTCCTAATTTATTTACTACATTGGTGTTTTTAAACGCTTTACATACCTGTCTTTGAAGTTAAGCCTGCCTGCTCACAGCCAATCTACCAAGGGTTAGTCCTATTCTGGGCCATATATTGTGGTAATGGTATTATTGCCAGTGGTAAATGCATATCTGCCACTACTAATAATCCACTTTCCAACAGACACCCACACAATAGAGATATCATTTTTCTTGGGAGACCGAGGGGAACGCTGGGTCATAGGACATTTGCGCTGGCGCAGTGATCCCACGCAGATATGTAAGGAAAATGTGATTTTTTTAAAGCTAAATTTGAGGTTTGCAGGGGATTCTAGGTAAGAGGGCGTTGGGGATCCAGACAAGCCACACCTCCCTGGACTCCCCCGGGGGTCTAGTTTTCAGACATGTGTGGGTTTGGTAGGTTTCCCCTATATAGACACCGAGCCCGCAACCAAAAACGCAGGTGCCCCCCCTTGCAAAACCAGGTTGTTTTGTAATGGATCATTTTAATGTCTCCACAATACATTTTGGACCCTTGCGTGTTGCGGGTACTTTACCTACCCAAGTGAGGTACCATTTTTATCTGGAGACCTGGGGAAATGCTGGGTGGTAGCAAATTTGTATCAGCCTGGAGATCCCACAACTTTCCCACACAGAAATGTGAGAACATTTCTTTTTCCAGCTAAATTTGAGATTTGCAGGGGATTCTGGGTAAGAACAATTTGGGGGATCCACGCAAGTCACACCTCTAGTTTTCAGAAATGTCTGAGTTGGGATTATTTCCCTAGATGGCCGCCGAGCCCGGGAGCAAAAACACAGGTGACTCCCTCGCAAAACAAGGTCTTTTTCTAATCGCTAATTTTGAAATCTCCACAGTATGTTTGGGCACTAGACCTACCCACACAAGTGAAGTACCATTTTTATCAGGAGACTTGGGTAAATGCTGGTTGGGTGGAAGTTTGTGGCTGCCGACATATTCCAGACTTTCCATTACAAAAATGTGAGGGAAATGTGTTTTTGTTCTACAAAGTTTGAGGTTTGCAAAGGATTCTGGGTAATAGTATCTCGTGAAAGCCACACAAGTCCCCCATCCTAAATTCCCCAGTATGTCTAGTTTTCAAAAATATATTGGTTTGCTAGCTTTCCCTTAGTGCCGGCCAATCTAAGGTCCAAAATCCGCAGCTAGGCACATTGCAAAAAAAGGGTTAGTTTTCACTGGAAAAATGTGATGTGTCTATGTTGCATTTTGGGCTGTTTCCTGTAGCGGGCACAAGGCCTACCCACACGTGAGGCACCATTTTTATTAAGAGACTTCGGGAAATGCTGGGTGGGTGGAAGTTTGTGGCTCCCTGTAGATTCCGGAACTTTCCATCACAGCATTGTTAGGAACATCTTTTTTTTTTTTTTTACAAAGTTTGAAGTTTGCATGGGATTCTTAGTAACACAACCTGGTGAAAGGCACACAAGTCACTCCATCCTGGATTCCCCTTGGTGTCTAGTTTAAAAAAATGCACAGGTTTGCTAGAGTTCCCTAGGTGCCGACTGACCTAGGGCCCTATATGTATAGCTAGGCACATTGCAAAAAAGGGTCCGTTTCAATGGAAAAAGTTGATTTGTCCAACATTTGTATTGGGAGACTTAGGGGACCATAGAATAGTAGAACAAGTGTTATTACCATTTGACTTTCTTTGCATTTCTGCCTTCCAAATGTAAGACAATGTGTAAAAAAACGTCATTTTGAAAAATGTCCTCTAATTCACATGCTTGTATGGGTACCCACAATTTCAGAGATGTGCAAATAACCACTGCTTCTAAACTTCACATTTGGTTCCCATTTCGGAAATATATATGTTTCTTTGATAACTATTTTTCACTCTTTATATTTTACCAAATGAATGGCTGTATATCCGGTACATAATGAAAAACCTTTGCAGGATGCAGCTCAGTTAATAGCTCTGGTGCCTTGGGTTCATGATGAACCTGCAAGTCATATAGATCCCCACAACCAGAAGGGTCCAGTGGACATAATGGTATATTGCTTTAAAAAATCTGCCATACTTAAAAGAAGTTACAGGTGAAAAAGTTGGAAAAAATGGCTGTTTTTTTCCACTCAATTTCAATATTATTTTATTTCAACTGTTAGTTTCTATAGGAAAACCTTGAAGGATCTACACAATGACCCCTTGCTGACTTCTGAATGTTATCTACTTATCAAAAATGTATAGTTCTCTGGGATCCACTATTGCTTTCATACCCATTTCTACCACTAACTGGGAGGTCGGTTGAAAGCACAAAAAATGGGAAAAATAGGCTATGTCCCACTAAAATGCCAAAACTGTGCAGAAAATCTTGGTTTTCTGACAAAAGTCTGCCTGTTCCTGAAAACTGGTAAGATGGTGATTTTATCACCACAAATGCTTTGTTGATGCCTTTGCTTAGAGAAAAGCATTAAAAAATGAGCAGTATTTTGGCTAATTTCTCGGTCCCCTCCAGGGGAATCCACAAACCCTGGGGATCTTTAGAATCCTCAAGATGTAAGAAGAAAAAAATGCAAATTTGGCGTGGATGCCTTATGTGGACAAAAAGTTACAGGGGCCTAAGCATGAACTACCCCAAAGAGGCAAAAAAGGCTTAGCACAGGGGGGAAAGGCCTAGCAGCGAAGCGGTTAAAAATATTTTTGTTTAAATTATCAACAGAGGAAGGGGTGTCTTGGGGTTCCCTTCCCATTTGCAAATAGTTACTACTACCTTGTAGTAGTCTGTAAACAATTCATGTTTTTCAACTATAATTTGGCCACAAAACATTAATACATACCACTGGGATTCTGTAGTTGGAAGGGATGCAATAAATACGCCGCTTCCAAATACCGAATCGCTAAACCAAATTGCGATTCACTAACAAGTTACCGAATCCAATTTGTACATTATAAAAAATGATTTTTTGCAGTGGCAAACAGGCCGTTTTTGAGATTTGTCCTGTTTGTTATCTCAAAAATGTTTTGTACATATGACCCTAAATGCTGATACAAGGCATAAGTAGAGTACATACCTTCAACGTCATGGGAAGCTCAACACACGTTTTCTAACCATAATTAAAGAATTCAGAGGACATGAGGAAATTGTGAGAGACATGGTGTGGGATGATGCTGACAAAACATTATAACAAAACTGCACGATGTGAAGAAAGTATTCACGCTTGTGCCTCTCTAGAGGGACATGGTATACATTTCAGTGTGCTATCATTATGGCAGTGAGGCAAGCACGTGTCTGCTGTGTGCAATCCTTCTCATTAAAAGAGAAGCGGTGGCATAACGTAGAAACTAAAGTGACTCGAAGCTTGGGAGATGGGGAGTAATTATCCAGACTTGTTTTATACTCTTTAAAAAAAACAGACCAAGAGGGCCTACTTGAGGTAAGGTACAGCATATTAGCTCCCTAATGCAGAACAAGCGTGGCAGTAAACTGTTTTAGACAGCAGATAAATGAACAGCAAAAGGTCACGGAATTCATTTTAACAGCAGAGCAGTGTAGTTAGTTCAGCATATTTAAAAAATCTTTTGTATGCATAAATGTCCTAAACACGGAAACAAAAATTAGAAATTGTTCTCCAGAGGATCAAATTGCTATATGCAAGATTAAATGATGTTACTTAATGTGTGCAATGAAGCATTATTTTAAACATTGAATTAACTCAAGATAATCAGTATGATTGTGGAAGCATGGTTTTGATGACCAAAGGAGAATATGCGTGCTTAGGAAAGGGTTAAATATTCTGTCTTGAGTGTCAAACCTACAAAAGACAATGGTCTCCATCGAGAAAGCTTGATAGTCACGAGTAAAATTAGCCACACATACAAAGGAGTACCTACAAAGCAGAAGACGAATTGGAATACTTGCAACACGTACACAGAAGAAATCAGTAGAACACGGCCAGAGTGCAAACCTGCCAACACAACAATATATGAGGAAGCTGATTGCTGTGACATCTTTCACCCACAATGCACACTACAGTGCATGCAGTCTGCAAAAATGTAGGAAACATAATCAATCTCGCCAACTACTCTCCTGCCCCCCATGATATAGAACACCCGCGTGCAGCACTTTCAACTAGGGCCGGAGTGGGAACCCCAACCAGCCCAGGCAGGTCACTGCTCGACTGGCCCTGGGAACAGGGGGGTACTAGAGAGAAGCACCGCTCCAGCTTTTTCTTACAGGGGGGCGATATTGCAGCCCTGCTGCAAAACCGGCCACCAGTGACAAAAGCGGCCCCCTCATGCACAGAACAGTCTGGCCCCGGGCCTACAGGGAAATGCCCGATGCCTGCTACGGCCAGTCCGGCCCTGCTTTCAACCCATGTCGTTGGTAGCAACGTACAGTTTAATGGTAAATGCATTGCAGTGCAGTATCAAGGGGTTTAAGACGTGCAAACTCCAATTTTCTCTCAGATTACCAGGGAAGATATTAACAGATAGCATTCAAGCCTTGTCAATAGGCTATCTAGTACCATGTGCATGCAATAGCCCCGAAAATAAATAATATTACAAAGACTATTTGTCATACCAAACAAACAGCTCAGTGCATCCATGTTTCAGAAGTTTACAAAAATGACATTACCTGCCTGCGACACAACCATACGTACGATTTTCATCGCAAGATTGAACATAGGGAACATGGAGGCATGCCTCAGAATTTGCACATTCTCATTATGCGTTGTATAATGTGAATTGCATTCGCCAGAGGTCACCAATGTGTCATGCTAACTTCTCGCAGGGCTCAAAGAACATGCATACATAAAATGGTTTACATGCATTATATCAATGCATGAAAAATTGTGAAAGAGCTTAAATGGGATGATAATGTTACTGTTTTAGTGGGAAAAGATACAATTTTAAAAATGTATATTGGCAAAATTATTTTATTGCTGTTAGCAGATTTAGGAGTGATGCACAGAGTTGGGTGTAGAGCAAATTTCTGAGCAGCGGTAATTGCACAAGAGGTTAATGAGGAAGTTGTATCTGATATTTAATGGATTTTGAATTTCATTCAATCAATCATTCAGGTGTTCGTTAAGCGTGACTACTCACCGTAAGGGTCTCAAGGCGCTGGGGGGTTTGGGGGGTGCAGGTTCCAGTCCATCAAGGAGGGGGTCTGTCGAAGAGCCAGGTTTTGAGGTTTCTCGTGAAGATGGGGAGCGATGTTGTCCATCTGAGGTGGAGCGGAAGGGCGTTCCAGGCTCTGGACACGAGAAAGGAGAAGGAGCAGTCTCCCTATCTGGTCTTTCTGGTGCGGGGGACCAAGACATGCGAGAGCTGGGCTGATCATAGGGTCCTTTGGGGTGCGTGAAATTTGAGTCGCCTGTTCAGGTATGCTGGTCCGGTGTCGCGGAGGGTCTTGTATGAGTGGGTGAGAATCTTGAAGGTGATTCTATTCTCGATGGGGAGCCAGTGGAGTGTGTGCAGGCGCTGGGAGATATGGCAGCATCTTGGCAGGTTGAGGACCAGTCTTGCGGCGGCGTTCTGGATCTTTTGTAGCTTGCGGGTGAGGTTTATGTTTATTCCAGCATAGAGTGCGTTGCTGTAGTCGAGTCTGTTGGTGACGAGGGTGTGAGTGACGGTCTTTCTGTGCTTGAGGGGGATCCATTTGAGAGTCTTACATAGGAGGCGGAGGGTGTGGAAGCAGGAGGATGTGACTGAGTTGATCTGGCGATCCATTTTGAGCTCGGAGTACAGGATGATTCCAAGGTTGCATGCATGGTCCATGGGGGTGGGTGGGCTTCCGAGGGCGTGGGGCCACCAGGTGTCGTTCGAGGCATCGGGATTTGGGCCCATGATGAGTACTTCTGTTTTGTCGGTGTTGAATTGTAGGCAGCTGCTTTTCATCCTTCCATACCTTCTTGAAAGTTGTGTCTGCGGTGTTGCGTTTGTTGGATAAGGAATGAGTTGGGTGTCTTCTGCATATGACACAATGTTGAGTCCGTAGGTTCTGACGATGGGGGCGAGGGGAGCCATGTAGACGTTGAAGAGCGTGGGACTGATGGAGGACCCCTGGGGGACTCTGCAGGTGGTTGGTTTTACTGTTATTTTTAATGGTGGTTGGTGTAGGGTCCGAGAGGAAAGAGGGGAGTCTGACCAGTGGATCCAGTTGAGGGCCTTATCCCGGATCCCTGCATCGTGAAGTCTGCGTATTAGGGTGCGGTGAGAGACTGTGTCGAACGCCACTGAGAGGTCAAGGAGGAAGAAGGCTACTGTTTTTCCTCTGTGTAGTCTGCAGCGGATGTCATCTGTCGCGGCGAGGAGGGCGGATTCTATACTGTGTTTTTTTCTGAAACAGGATTAGGAGGAGTCGTGGATGTTGTGCTCTTCGATGAAGGTGGTGAGTTGGCTGTTGATGGCTTTCTCAATGAGTTTCGCTGGGAACGGGAACAGGGAGATGGGTCTGTAGTTCTTGAGGTAGGTGGGGTCCGCCAAGGGCTTCTTCAGGAGGGGGTTGATCTTGGCATGTTTCCAGTCGTCAGGGACGAGGCGTTCGTCAGTGAGCAATAGATGGTGTGGCAGAGCATGGATGCGATGGTGTCAGCGGCTCTGTTGAAGATGTGGTGGGGGCAGGGGTCCGTGGGGGCCCCAGAGTGGATTAACTTCATTGTCTTCAGTGTGTATTCAGTGGTGAGGGCTATCCAGTTGTCAATCGTTGGCTTCAGGGTGTCGGGGTGGCTGGTGAGGGTCCAGTGTGTTGGTTTACTTCTTCGAAGTTATTGTAAATTTTCTTGATTTTGAGGTGGAAGAAGGTGCTGAGTTTGTTGTAGAGGTCTTGTGAGGGAGGGATATCAGTAGACTCGCTGATGGGTAGGGCAAACTCCTTGATGATGCTGAAGAGTTCTTTGCTGTTGTGCGCTTGTGTGGTGATTCTGTCTTCAATTGCTTTTTTTCTCGTTTTTCGGATGAGTTGGTGGTGGGCGTAGGTGGCAGCTCTGAGGTCGTTGTGGGCCTCTGTGGATTTGGAGTTCTTCCAGGCCTTTTCGAGGTGGTGGCATGTGCGTCTCGCCTTTCTTGGCGTGAGTGTTGTTGTTTTTCTTGAGGGGGCTATGGTGTTAGTGCTGTCGAAGATCCGTCTTTGCAGAGTTCGCGCTGCGGTGTTGGGGTCGTCGTCTTCCGCGATGGTTGGGGTGGAGTTGCTGAGTGAGGAGGTAAGCTGGTCGTCCTTGATTTTGGTCCAGTTTCTTCGTGGGAGCAGGTGCTGGTGTCTGTGGATGGTGGGTGTTCTGAAGGTGAAGTGGACGCATCAGTGGTCTGTCCATTGGAGTTCAGTGGTGTGGCTGAAAGTGATGGAGTTTCTTGTTGTGAAGTGGGGGTCGCGGGTGTGGCCTGCTGAGTGCGTGGGTTTGGTGATGATCTGGTGGAGTCCAGTGTTGTGGAGGTTGTCCACGAGGGATGTGGTGTCGGGGTCCAGTTGGTTTGAGGTGGAAGTTGAGGTCTCCCAGCAGGGTGTTGTTGCTGGATGTGATGGCATGCGGGGAGATGATGTCCATGATGGAGATGGCGAATGGTCCGCAGGGTCCAGGGGGTCGGTAGATGAAGGTTCCCCGGAGGGTGGTGGTAGGGCTGGCCAGTATCTTGAAGTGAAGGTGTTCCATGAGGTCTGTGGGCTCACCTGGCAGTGTGCTCAGGCAGAGGGTGGATTTGTGGACGATGGCGATTCCTCCTCCCAGGCGGGTGGGACGGTCCTTCCTGGAGATCTTGTATCCTTGGGGAATGGCGATGGCGATGTCCGGTCCCGAGGTGGTGTTGGTCCAGGTTTCGGTGAAGAATGCTACATCCGGGGTGGTGCTGTTGAGGAGGTCTCAGATTTCGGTGGCATGTTTGTGGAGTGATCTGACATTGAGGAGGATGCATTGCAGGGTCTTCGGTTCGGGTGTGCTCTTGCGGACGGGTTGTGCTGGGTCAGTGTTCCTGGTGGTGCTGCAGGTGTGCCCGCGGTGGTGACAGCTGAAGGGTCCATGGGTGTCGGCTGGTGATGCTAGCTTGCAGTTGTTGTTGCGGCCTGGGTTGAATGCGTGGAGTGCTGCTGGGTCCAGGGTTCCTAGCGCTGGTCATGGTTGGGTCGTGGACGGGCACAGACAGGCTTGCCTTTGGTGCTCCCGCTGTGCACAGAAGCCATTAAGTAGGGGCCAGAGAGGGCCTGACAGCTGGGAGGTGGGAGCAGGGAGGTGCACTGGATTGGGCCAATCGCGCTGGATGTGCTGGGGGGAGGGGCAGCGGGGGCATCAGCGGTGGGGAAAATTACCTAAAATAGGGAAAGGAGAGGAATAAAAGGGGAATAAAGCAGAAAAGTGCAGGTAAAGTGGATGAAGAGATAGAAGGAGAGTGAAGGGAGAGCTTGAAATGAGGGTAAAAAAGTGAGTGACAACAGAGAGGAAAAGCAGAGCGAGAGAAGGAGACAGAGGTCCACTGGACCACCAGGGATGAGGCGCAGGTATAACCTGTGGGTGGGGGAGGGCCTTCAACACCAACACTCGAGAGTGCAGGGGCTCAGGAGGGCCTCACTTGATGGTGGAGCTGCGGGGGTGTAAGAGCAATTTCACTGACCATGAGTTAGTGGTCTTGCACGCCTGTCCCCTCAGCGCCCGCCATTAAGTAGGGGTCGGGGAGGGCTGGATAGCTGGGAGGTAGGAGCAGGAAGGGGAACTGGAATGGGCCGGTCGCACTGATCGTGCTAGGTGGGAGGGACCACGGGGGTAGCAGCGGTGGGGAAATCTGTCTAAAAAAGGGACAGTAGTAGAATAAAAGGGGAAAAAAGCTAAAAAGTGTAAGAAATGTGTATGAAAAGATAGAGGG